>NC_090397.1:55406090-56092498 GCF_036365525.1 Heterodontus francisci | reverse complement strand
TCAAGAAGCTCGACACCATCCAGGACAAAGCAGCCCTGTTGATTAGCACCCCATCCACTACCTTAAACATTCACTGCCTTCACCATTGATGCACAGTGGCAGCAGTGTGTGCCATCTACAAGATGCACTGTAGCAACTCACCAAGGCTCCTTTGACAGCACTTCCCAAATCCATGACCTCTACCACCTAGAAGGACAAGGACAGCAGATGCATGGGAACACCACCACCTGCAAGTTCCCTTCTAAGCCACACATTATCCTGACTTGGAACTATATCACCATTCCTTCACTGTTGCTTGGTCAAAATTCTGGAACTCCCTTCCTAACAGCACTGTGGGTGTACCTACACCCCAAGGACTGCAGCTGTTCAAGAAGGCAGCTCACCACCACCTTCTCAAGGGCAATTAGGGATGGGCAATAAATGCTGGCCTAACCAGCGATGCTTACATCCCGTGAAAGAATATTCAAAAAATCAAGGGTGACTAGGAATGAGCAATCAAGGTTGCCCTTACTGACATAGCCACATTCCCAGAGTGAGTTTAAAAATAAGAATATCTCTACATGTAATGTGAGAAAGGGTAAAATTCCAAGTTCCAAAGTTTGCTTTGTGGCTGATAAAGATTAAACAAACCAAAGTCTCAGGCTCATAAAGTAAGCAGGAGAGATTGACTCCCTATTTTATTACAAAGTGATTCCTGACAACGCTGGCCGCCACTGACGTCATCAGGCTACGCCGCGGTGCGCACATGTGCAGACGGTCTCCTGCTCTCTGCGCGTACGCTGCATTCCAGCTTTCCAGGACTGGTTAGCGCATGTGCCGATGACTTCATTGCGTGACGTGTGCATCTTCGGGCAGCGCCACCTAGCGGTAGCATTGTCAAAAAATGCAGCCATTTTATTATATTCTTGTGTCAGTTTTACAATTCAGACCTTCCTAAGCAGCCTCTTTTAAAATAAGACAGTCGACAGCCCTGCCCAAGAAGTTACTAAAAACCCTGAAGAACTTCTGCAATATAAAAATGTACAATTGGATAATTCCTCCCTAGAGAGTTCAACGAGTTTATCCAACAAATATGCAGATCAGAAAAAGCATAGGTCAGTCCCTAATCTGTGTTGTACTGATCTCAGGCAGGATACCTGTAGGTCTGCACTAGGGAGAAAAGAACTCATCAAATTACATGGAATTTACAGCACAATAACAGGCCACTTGGCCCAATGTTTATGCTCCACGTCAGCCTCCTCCCACCCTACTTCATCTCACCCTATCAACAAAACCTCTTATTCCTTTCTCCCTCATGTGTTTATCTAGCTTCCCTTAAATGCATCTGTGTTGTTTTCGCTTCAACTACTTCTTGTGATAGCAAGTTACACATTCGTATCACTCTGGGTAATGAAGCTTCTCCAGAATTCCCTTGGATTTATTAGTGACTATCTTATATTTATGATCCTTATTTTGGACACCCTCACAAGTCGAAACTTCTCTATGCCTATCCTAGCAACCTTTTCATAATCTTAAAGATATCCACCAAGCCAACCCTCAGCCTTCCCTTTTTGAGAGAAAAGAGCCACAGCCTGTTCACCATTTCCAGTTGGGTATGACCTCTCAATTCTGACACATTGCTCTTCAGTGCTTTTCAGTGTATAGTATGAGAGTGCATGGTTTATATGGTAAGGACAAGATAGGTTTCCGTGGTCAAATACCCTGGCTGCCCTCATTAGTAAGGCTCACCAGAATGATACCAGGGCTTAAAAGGTTAAATTATGAGGACAGGCTGCAAAAAATTGGTTTGTATACTGTTGAGGTTTGAGAATTGCGGGGTGATCTATTGGAGATGTTTAAAATGATAAAGGCATTCAATAAGGTAGATACAAGAAACTAATTCCTCTTGTGGGTGAATCCAAAGCAAATGGGAATAATCTTAAACTTAGAGCTAGGCCATTTAGCTATGAAATCAGGAAGCACTTCTTTACACTAAGGATTGTGGAAATGCAGACTTCTCTCCCCAAAAATATAGCAGATGCTGGGATTCAAATGACATTTTTAAGACTGAGATTGATAGATTTTTGTTGTATAAGGTATGAAGGGATATGGAGAAAAGACAGGTAAATAGAATTGTGCTACATGTCAGCAAAATCTAACTGAGTGACGGAACAGGCACAAGGGGTTGAATGGCCGAATCCTGTTCCTACGTTCCAGACAGTCCCTGGGTCAATATTGGCTCTTTTGTTGATTTGCTGATTTCAGCAGATTATAGTAGTTGGTCTAGATGGGAAATCAGACATAGTTCCTGCTCCCAATCATTATACAGTGATCCCTGGTGGAAAGTGTGCATGTATGGACATCAGGCAAGGGCATGATTAGACTGTGAGGTCTTCAGGATCCAATAGCCTTCCAACACACACTGTTTGGGTTGACACTGGGAAAACAGCCCATTGAAGTATAGGCTAATATGGGTCAGTTCCTGGGGAGTGAATGGAAAAAAACTGGAGCAAAAAGGGGGAAAGGGTGTAGATATGAAAAGTAAAGGAGAGGATTCTGAGAGACAGGATTTATGATTATTTGGAAAAGCATGGTTTGATTAGAGACAGTCAGCATGGCTTTGTGAGGGGCAGGTCATGCCTCACAAGCCTTATTGAATTCTTTGAAGATGTGACAAAACACATTGATGAAGGAAGAGCAGTGGATGTAGTGTATATGGATTTTAGCAAGGCGTTTGATAAGGTTCCCCATGGTAGGCTCATTCAGAAAGTAAGGAGGCATGGGATTCAGGGAAAGTTGGCTGTTTGGATACAAAATTGGCTGGCCCATAGAAGATGGAAAGTATTCAGCATGGAGCTCGGTGACCAGTGGTGTTCCACAAGGATCTGTTCTGGGACCTCTGCTCTTTGTGATTTTTATAAATGACTTGGATGAGGAAGTGGAAGGATGCAGAGCTGGGCTGAGAAGTGGCAGATGGAGTTCAACCTGGAAAAGTGTGAAGTGATTCATTTTGGAAGGTCGAATTTGAATGCAGAATACCGGCTTAAAGACAGGATTCTTGGTAGTGTGGAGGAAAAGAGGGATCTTGGGGTCCATGTCCATAGATCGTTCAAAGTTGCCACCCAAGTTGATAGGGTTGTTAAGAAGGCGTATGGTGTGTTGGCTTTCATTAACAGGGGGATTGAGTTTAAGAGCCGTGAGGTTATGCTGCAACTCTATAAGGCCCTGGTTCGACCACACTTGGAATATTGTGTTCAGTTCTGGTCGCCTCATTATAGGAAGGATGTGGAAGCTTTAGAGAGGGTGCAGAGGAGATTTACCAGGATGCTGCCTGGACTGGAGGGCATGTCTTACGAAGAAAGATTGAGGGAGCTGGGGCTTTTCTCATTGGAGCGAAGAAGGATGAGAGGTGACTTGATAGAGGGGTACAAGATGATGAGAGGCATAGATAGAGTGGATAGCCAGAGACTTTTTCCCAGGGTGGAAAGGGCTATCACCAGGGGGCATAATTTTAAGGTGATTGGAGGAAGGTTTCGGGGAGATGTCAGAGGTAGGTTCTTTACACAGAGAGTGGTGGGTGCGTGGAATGCGCTGCCAGCGGTGGTAGTAGAAGCAGATACATTAGGGGCATTTAAGCGACTCTTGGATAGGTACATGGATGATAGTAGAATGAAGGGTAGGTAGGTAGTTTGATCTTAGAGTAGGTGAAAGGTTCGGCACAACATCATGGGCCGAAGGGCCTGTACTGTGCTGTACTGTTCTATGTTCTATGTTCTATGTTCTATGTTTTATGAATGAAAGAACAGAATTTATGTTCATACAGCACCTTTCACAACCTCAATGTGTCTCAAAGTGTGTTACAGCCAGTGAAGTATTTTTGAAATGTAGTCACTGTTTTAAGGCAAGAAACTCAGCAGCCAATTTGCACACAGCAACATCCCACCATCAGCAGTGTGACAATAATCAGATCATCTGTTTTAGGTGTTGGTTAAGGCACCAGGAGAACTACTCTTACTTGTTTAGATTTAGATATACAGCACTGAAACAGGCCCTTCGGCCCACCGAGTCTGTGCCGACCATTAACCACCCATTTATACTAATCCTACACTAATCCCATATTTCTACCACATCCTCACCTGTCCTTATATTCCCCTGCCACCTACCTATACTAGTGGCAATTTATAATGGCCAATTCACCTATCAAATATTTAAATAGTACCATGGGATTTTTTTATGACCACCTGAGAGGGCAGACAGGGCCTCAATTTAATGTCTCATCTGAAAGATAGTACCTCTGATCGTGCAACTCTCCCTCACAGGGAGGGACAGAAGTGTCAGCCTCAATTAATTGATTAAGTCTCTGGAGTGGGACTTGAACCTACAATCTTCTGACTCACGGTGGCAAGTGCTATCACTGAGCCAAGGCTGACACGTAAAAGAGATGAGAAAGAGAAATCTTATTAAAAGACACATAGCACAAAATAAAAGCCTGAGATCTTTTAAAAACTCACCTGAAATATGCTACCAGCTGGTGAACGGAACGTCAGAATTCGTGACAATTTTATGCCAAGGGCCTCCCAGCAGAACTCAGCAACAAAAAGATGAAGCCAATTTTAATTCAGTTTTACTCTCAAGCTTCCTCTGTCTGTAAACTATGAACGGGTCATTGAACTAACTTCTCCTTGACATTTAATGGTGTAGATTCTCCAGGTCTACAGATTCTTTGACACATATTTCTAACTCTCCCCTGCAGAGTTGCATCTCTGACAGATAGAAGTATCTCTATCCCTCTAACAGGGTCCGTTTGATTCCAATCTAGCTGAATGGTTGCAGTTGATGACTAACTCACATCACATTGGAGGGGGTTAATATTCTGCAAAGTTCTAGGCATCATCACACTGCCTGAAGTT
This sequence comes from Heterodontus francisci, assembly GCF_036365525.1. Taxonomy (NCBI): domain Eukaryota; kingdom Metazoa; phylum Chordata; class Chondrichthyes; order Heterodontiformes; family Heterodontidae; genus Heterodontus; species Heterodontus francisci. Next base: position 56,087,609 of record NC_090397.1, on the reverse strand, counting down.
GTTGTCTTTCTTACACAAATAGTTCTTTCTTATCTCTGTGCTGATGTTATGTTTTTTCTTTCCCCCTCTCCAATTATTCTCATCACAAGATCACAACAGTCACAAGATCAGTTCAGATGACAAAAAAGCCCCTTGTCTCATTTGATCTCATGCTTCCAGAATAACACTCCTAGCTGTCATCCCATCTGCTTCTTAGACCACTTTTATACCAGCACTCAATTATTTCAGATTCTGGGAGACCCTGAGACTGTGAGCCCATTACTTGCATATCGACCACCAATTCTGGCTCTGTTATCCCATGCAGCCTGGGACATAGGCCAAGGTCAGTGAGGTGCATGTTTCCACAGGTGCAGCCTTACCCAAGTGGCCGTTCTTCCAGCATGTGATTAGGCATTCAGCTCCCCTGAAAGAGTTCATGTGAGGATCAGGTGAGATCAGGATCAGACTGCCAGACCACCAGGATCCAATAATCTGCCAACATTCACTGTCTAGGCTCACAAAGGTAGAGAATGGCCCATTAAACTGTAGGCCTACCTGGAGATTGGAGATTAGCAGGCCCAATGCGGAATTCATTTCAAAGCTCGCAGACTTTCCAGTCCGGGTCCCTGGACTATGATCAGAAGCGAGAATTGCTGATAGAATTTTACCCTCCCGCCCACAACCCTATTACATCAAAACCTTTAATGGGACAACTCAACTTCTCTGAAAGTAACTTTACAATGATTGTGTGGTTGTCCATGTAGGTGCTAAATGCTAGGGACAAATACCAAAGTGTCTGGGCTGCTTCTTCATTGGCTCAACTAGTAAAGCAAGTAATTAACAAATGCAAGCTCACACAGCCTCAGCTTCAATCTCCCAGTCCAATGCTGAATTCTACGGTCTGGAATTCTCTTGCTAAATTTCTTGATCTGTATCTCTGCCTCCTTTTAGACTCTCCTTAAAACTTACCTCATTGACCAAGCTATTAGTCACCTGTTCTAATAACTCCTTATGTGACTCAGTGTCAATTTTTTGTCTGATAAGACACCTGTGAAGCGCCTTGGGACCTTTTACTATGTTAAAGGCGCTGTATAAATGCAAGTTGTTGTTGTTTCTGGTTCTGACAATGAGGTCTTTTCTCTCCACAAATGCTGACTCACCAAGTTGACTTTCCAGCAATTTAAAACAAATTTGGTTTAAAAGCCAGGTAGTCTGGTTCCAAATTGGTCAGGTAACATTCCTAAATAATGGTTTTGGGCTTGGCAACAGGCAGCAACCTGATCGCTTCCCCTTCCCTACTGAAATGGTGATGCGTGGGTGGAAATCACATGAAGCAGTATTAATATCAATAGAGTGTCTCCTAAAGTCGGTGATCACTCTGCATTGTCATCAATTATCAAATGTGTTAAAACACTCTCAGGAAGCTCCTCCACCCTCTGCTTGAGACTATTGACACGCGTAACTACTCTAAACTAAAATACTCTAAACTAGCAAAGATTGGATGTTCACCAAAGCTACTAAGTATCATCACTTCATTCCATGACAATATGAAAGGCACAATTCAGCATAGCAGTGCCTCATCAGACCCCTTTCCTATCCTGAGTGGTGTGAAACAGGGCTGTGTTCTTGCACCTGCCCTGTTTGGGATCTTCTTCTCACTGCTGCTCTCACATGCGTTCAAGTCTTCAGAAGAAGGAATTTTCCTCCACACAAGATCAGATGGCAGGTTGTTCAACCTTGCCCTTCTAACAGCGAAGACCAAAGTACGGAAAATCCTCATCAGGGAACTCCTCTTTGCTGACGATGCTGCATTAACATCTCACACTGAAGAGTGTCTGCAGAGACTCAGCGGCAGGATTGCAGCTGCCTGCAATGAATTTGGCCTAACCATCAGCCTCAAGAAAATGAACATCATGGGACAGGATGTCAGAAATGCTCCATCCATCAATATTGGCGACCACGCTCTGGAAGTGGTTCAAGAGTTCATCTACCTCGTCTCTCGATGCAGAAATCAACAAGCGCATGGGAAAGGCGTCTGCTGCTACGTCCAGACTGGCCAAGAGAGTGTGGGAAAATGGCGCACTGACACGGAACACAAAAGTCCGAGTGTATCAAGCCTGTGTCCTCAGTACCTTGCTCTACAGCAGTGAGGCCTGGACAATGTATGTCAGCCAAGAGTGACATCTCAACTCATTCCATCTTTGCTGCCTCTGGAGAATCCATGGCATCAGGTGGCAGGACCGTATCTCCAACGCAGAAGTCCTCGAGGCGGCCAATATTCCCAGCTTGTACACACTACTGAGCCAGCGGCGCTTGAGATGGCTTGGCCATGTGAGCCGCATGGAAGATGGCAGGATCCCCAAGGACACATTGTACAGCGAGCTCGTCACTGGTATCAGACCCACCGACCGTCCATGTCTCCGCTTTAAAGACATCTGCAAACGCGACATGAAGTCCTGTGACATTGATCACAAGTCGTGGGAGTCAGTTGCCAGCGATTGCCAGAGCTGGCGGACAGCCATAAAGGCAGGGCTAAAGTGTGGCGAGTCGAAGAGACTTAGCAGTTGGCAGGAAAAAATACAGAGGCGCAAGGAGAGAGCCAACTGTGTAACAGCCCCGCCAACCAATTTTATCTGCAGCGCCTTTGGAAGAGTCTGTCACTCTAGAATTGGCCTTTATAGCCACTCCGGGCGCTGCTTCACAAACCACTGACCACCTCCAGGCACTTACCCATTGTCTCTCGAGACAAGGAGGCCAAAAAAAAAGATGAAAAAGAGAAGGAACACATTACTGCATTTATTATTAAAGCAACTGCAATTTCAATCCTCATATGTCAGTTTAGCTCAGTCAGGAAGTTGTGGGTTTAAGTCCCGCTCCAGGACTCAGGCACATAACCTAGGCAGACCTTCTGGTGCAGTACTGAGGGAATACTGCACTGTTGAAGGTGCCACCCTTCAGATGCAATGTCTACCTGTCCTGGTCATCCAAGAGTAAAAGGGTAATATACTCTTTATTCTATACTGTACACAGAGCAGTGTTATTAGGAGTTTTTTTTTTCTTATTCTTTCATGGGTTGCAAGGCTAGCATTTATTGTCCATCCCTAAATGCCCTTGAGAAGGTGGTGATGAGCTGCCTTCTTAAACTGCTGTAGTCCTTGGGGGTGTAGGTACACTCACAGTGCTGTTCGGGAGTTCCAGGATTTTGACCCAGTGACAGTGAAGGAACAGCGATATAGTTTCAAGTCAGAATGTTGTGTGACTTGGAAGGGAACTTGCAGGTGGTGGTATTCCCATGTATCTGATGCCCTTGTTCTTCTAGATGGTAGAGGTTGGGATTTGGAAGGAGCTGTCGAAGGAGCCTTGGTGAGTTGGCAGTCAACCAGGTTGACTGCCTGCTGCACAGAGGTGGGCAGTCAATTAGTACAGTCAAGGCCCCATTTAGATGCCATTTTGCACCAGCGTCGGTATTTTCCTGCCATCAGAGGGGACCCTTCAGCTTGTGCAGAGGCCACCAATTCAATCGCGGCGGCCTCCTGATAACTGTCCAGGGAGCCATCGGAGCCAGAGACTCCAGGCCCCAATGATAGGGCCACAAGGATGAAAGGCTGCAACCCCATCCATAAATAGGCCTGTGGAGGGATATCCCCCCAACCCAATGGCCCAACCAGTTAAAGCCTCTTTAATTTAGCATTTCTATGCAGGCTGCTGAGGGTGCCTCCATGTTGAGGTGCCCTCACGCTTGCATACCTGCCTCAGCAGTGCCCATCTCTCCTGGAGAGGTTGCCGGCCTAACATCGCAGCAGGCCCTCTGATTGGGCCTGTAGCATCGGGAGCCTGACCACTGTCCTTAATAAGACAGCAAGTGTAGTGGCAGCTAAGTAGGAGGCCGTCTCCCCGAAAGTTACACTGGCAGGCGAGCTGAGGATATGGGTGGGCTTGGGACCCCCAGTATGGGACTGATGTCAGTGTCCTGACACCCGCTGGAAAATCCAGCCCGAAAAATCATAGTTCCGACCCACTGCTCCACATGACCCCAAGTGGCATTCCCAGGAACTGTCCATAACAGATTATCTACAGCAGAGTTAATCAGTCTCCATTATGTGTGTTAAAGAGAAGAGAGTAGGATATTGTGAGAGTGTATGTCTGGGGTTGAAAGTATTAGAGGTGAGAGTATTAGAGGGAGTAAGTATGTCTGGGCGGATGAGAGTATGAGATGGGGTGAGTATTAGAGAGAGGTGAGTATGTCTGGGCGGATGAGAGTATGAGATGGGGTGAGTATTAGAGGGAGGTGAGTATGTCTGGGTGGATGAGAGTATGAGATGGGGTGAGTATTAGAGGGAGGTGAGTATGTCTGGGTGGATGAGAGTATGAGATGGGGTGAGTATTAGAGAGAGGTGAGTATGTCTGGGCGGATGAGAGTATGAGATGGGGTGAGTATTAGAGGGAGGTGAGTATGTCTGGGCGGATGAGAGTATGAGATGGGGTGAGTATTAGAGGGAGGTGAGTATGTCTGGGGGTGAGAGTATTGGAGAGAGTGGTGAGAGTATTAAAGGGAGTGAGTCTATCTGGGGGTGAGAGTATGAAACACTTCCTCTAAGTAAGAGTAAGGATTTTGTAGACGCTCCCTAGCCTGCCTGCTTCCGCCTCCACCCTTCTTACGTTTAAAGTAATTGAGTCCAGCGTGATTTTCTTTCCTGAGCTGTTTGCTGCTAAGTTGAGAGTAAGTGGTTACCTTTGCAATTCTTCTTATTACCAGTTGAACTTGTCTGTTCATCTTTACCTAGTTGCTCATGTTCAGTATCATGTATCACCTTCTTGACTTACTGCCCTGTCTTGGCTTTCAGTGAAAGGACTTTGTCTTTATCTGTCTCTGTGTGTGTATGATTCTCTGTCTTACTGTCTGTGCAATTCTCATTTTCCCTCCATCTGTCTGTGTCTCTGTCTGTCTGTGTCTGTGTGGGTCTCTCTGTCTCTGTGTGTGTGTCTGTGTCTCTGTCTGTGTCAGTGTCTCTGTCTGTGTCTGTGTCTGTGTGGGTCTCTCTGTCTCTGTGTGTGTGTCTCTGTGTGTCAGTGTCTCTGTCTGTGTGTCTGTCTCTGTCTGTGTCAGTGTCTCTGTCTGTCTGTGTGTCTCTCTGTGGGCAGAAGTTTCCCGGCTCCAGGATGACAGGCTTGGAGGTGGCCAGAAAAATAGTGGGTAACTGTATCGGGCCGGCTCCCCGACACAATTCCGCTGCTGGGGAAGTTTCCTGAGGTGGGCCGGGATGCAGATCGGCTGCCCACAGAACAGAGGCGGGAAGCCAATTTAAATAATTCAGGTGCCAATTAAGGGTGATTTAAAGGGCCTGCCAACAGTTTGTCAGCAGCAGAGTGTCCTCATCTGCCAGGTGAGGGGGCCACTACCTCAATGGAGGTGGCCTCCCTGTGGCAGGCTTGGGGACCATTGCTCCATCCCCCAAAGAGGGGGCCAATGGCAGCAAAGGCCCCACTTGCGGCTCAAACGCTGCCACTGGGGTGGTTTTCCCCCCACTCAGAGAGGCCCGCCTGCTTGCCCACTCTGAATTTATAGTTAAAATTTATGTCTCCAAGAGGGCCTCCATTTTGGGGTGCTCTCCGGGTCTGCTACCTGCTTCAGCAGCACCCACCTCTCCCTGTTGAGCTGCCGTCCTTGTGATTGGGCCACCAGCATTGGGAGCCCACCCGCTGTTCTTAAATAGGACGGTGAGCATGAAGGACTCCCCAGGTCAGACTCCCAGCAAGTGTGGGTTCACAACCCCCATTTGGCCTGATGTTGTCCATGGGAATAACCTGCCCTATGTGCTCATGTGTGTGTGGTGGGGGGTGGGGGGGTTGTGTTGTCAACTCTGGTTGAAGTCTTGTCTGGAGATTTGATCATGTGATGTCCTGAACATGCAGCATTTAACCACATGATAGCGGATTGTGTGACATCTGCCAATGTTACTGCATTTACCTTGATAAAGGTTGGGTCTTGTGGTGGCTTCAAGCCAGTAGATGCTGTAAGTGAAGTTCCAAGAATCAGAAGGTCACTGGCAGTCCCTGTTTTCAAATCCCCCTTTCTCTGTAACCTCCCCCAGCCTTACAACCCTCTGCGCTCCTCCAATTCTGGCCTCTTGCATGTCTGCAATTTTAATTGCTTCATGATTAGGGGTCATGCCTTCAGCTGCCTAGGCCCTAAGTTTGGCAATTCCTTCCCTAAACCCCTCTGCCTCTCTATCTCTCTCTCCTCATTTAAGGCACTCCTTAAAACCTACTTCTTTGACCAAGTTATTAACTCCTATCCTAATATCTCCTTATGTAGCTCAGTGTCAAAGTTTGTTTGATAATGCTCCTGTGAAGCACCTTGGGACATTTTACTATGTTAAAAGTGCGATATAAATGCAAGTTGTTGTTGATAACTAATAGTATTGGTGGTAACAACAACTTATATTTACATAGCACCTTTTAAGAGAAGAAAATAAAATCATAGAATCATAAAAGGCAAATGGCACAGAAAGAGGCCGCTTCGCTCATCGTGTCTGCGCCAGCCGGAAACCAAGAGCCACCCAGTCTAATCCCACTTTCCAGCATTTGGTCCGTAGTCCTGCCGGTTATGGCAGTTCAAGTGCACATCCTGGCACCTTTTAAATGAGGTGAGGGTTTCTGCCTCTATCACCCTTTCAGGCAGTGAGTTCCAGACCCCCACCACCCTCTAGGTGAAAAATTTTTTCCTCATCTCCCCTCTCATCCTTCTACCAATCACTTTAAATCTTTAAAATGTCCCAAGACGTTTCACATGAACATTATAAAACAAAATATGATTCCGAGCCACATAAGGAGATATTAGGTCAGCTGACCAAAAGCTTGGCCAAAGAGGTAAGTTTCAAGGAGTGTCTTAAAGGAGGAAAGTGAGGTGGAGAGACAGAGAGGTTTAGGGAGGGTATTCCAGAGCTTCAGGCCTACACAGCTGAAGGCATGGCCACCAATGGTGGAGCGATTAAAATCAGGGATGCTCAAGAGCCAGAATTGGATGAGTTCTGATTTCTCAGAGAGTGGTGGTGCTGGAGGAGATTACAGAGATAGTGAGGCCATGGAGAGAGTTCAAAACAAGGATGAGAATGTTGCTTGACCAGGAGCCAATGTAGGTCAGCGAACACTGGAGTTGATGGGTGAGTGGGACTTGATGTAAGTTAAGATATGGGTAGCAGAGCTTTGGATGACCTCAAGTTTATGGGCAGAATTTGAGGGACCAGCCAGGAGTGTGTTGGAACAGTCAATTCTAGAGGTCACAAAAGCATGAATGAGGGTTTCAGCAGTGGATGAGCGTAGGCAGGGGCAAAGCCAGGCCATATTATGGAGGTGGAAATAGGCGGTCTTAGTGAAGGTGTAGAAGTTCATCTTGGGGTCAAATATAATACCATCTTCAGCTGCTTCATCAATGACCTTCCTTCAATCATAAGGTCAGAAGTGTTCGCTGATTGTACAATGTTCAGCACCATTCGTGACTCCTCAAATGCTGAAGCAGTCTGTGAAGAAATGCAGCAAGATCTGGACAATATCCAGGCTTGTGCTGATAAGTGGCAAGTAACAATCGCACCACACAAGTGCTAGGGAATGACTATCTCAAACAAGAGAGAATCTAACCATCTATCCTTTGCATTCAATGGCATTACGATCGCTGAATCCCCCACGATCAACATCCTGGGGGTTACCATTGACCAGAAACTGAACTGCAGTAGCCAAATAAATACCATGGCTACAAGAGCAAGCCAGAGGCTAGGAATCCTGCAGCGAGTAACTCACCTCCTATCTCCCCCAAAGCCTGTCCACCATCTACAAGGCACAAGTCAGGAGTGTGATGGAATACTCTCCACTTGCCTGGATGGGTGCAGCTCCAACAACACTCAAGAAGCTCGACACCATCTAGGACAAAGCAGCCCGCTCGACTGGCACCCCATCCACAAACATTCACTCCCTCCATCACCGATGCACAGCAGTAGCAGTGTGTACCATCTACAAGATGCATTGCAGCAATGCACCAAGGCTCCTTAGGCAGCACCTTCCAAACCCACGACCTCTACCACCTAGAAGGACAAGAGCAGCAGTTGCATGGGAACACCACCACCTGCAATTTCCCCATCAAGCCACACACCATCTTGACTTGGAACTATATCGCCGTTCCTTCACTGTCACTGGGTCAAAATCCTGGAACTCCCTTCCTAAGAGCACTCACATGGACCTCAGTGGTTCTAGAAGGCAGCTCACTACCACATTCTCAAGGGCATTTAGGGATGGGCACTAAATGCTGGCCTAGCCAGCGACGCCCACATCCCACAAATGAATTTTTAAAAAACAAGGTTCAGTGTCAGACAGTTGTCGGGGTGGGGGTTGGAGTCAGTAATTAGGGAATGGAGTTTGGAGTGGGGACCAAAAACAATGGCTTCAGTCTTCCCAATATTACAATCTTCCTACATGACAATAGTGACTACACTTCAAAAGTACTTTATTGGCTGTAAAGCACTTTAAGACGTCTGATGGTCGTGAAAAGTGCGATATAAATGCAAGTCTTTCCTCCTTTCTCTCTTACCATATTTAATTGGAGGAAATTTCTGCTCATCCAGTACTGGCTGTTGGATAAGCAGTCTGATAATTTAGCAACAGTGAAGGAGTCAAGAGAGGTGGTGGTGAGGTGGAGCTGGTTGTCATTAGCATACATGTGTAAACTAACGCTGTGCTTTCAGCTGATGTCACTGAGGGACAGCATGTAGATCGGAAATAGGATCTGGCCAGAGATAGATCCTTGGGGGACACCAGAGGCAAAGGTGCGGGAGTGGAAAGAGAAGCCATTGCAAGTGATGCTCTGAATCCAATTGGACAGGTAAGAATGGAACCAGGTGTGAGCAGTCCCACCCAGCTGGACAATAGTGGAGAGGCATTGGAGGAGGATGGTGTGGTCAATTATATAGCCAGCACTGCTGAAACTGCTTTGTGTTGGGCCTGGTGCCAGTCAGTGGGATTGATCCATGGTGGTGACCTACTACCACATCAGCTGGAATAATATGTACCAGTGTTAAGCTGCTGGATTAAAGGTGATGGGCATTCTGTCACAGTGCTTTGTCTGGTGCATTGCCCAGGCTTGGAATCCCTGTGACAGAAGGCTGATTTTAATTTTTTTTAACTGCCAAGATGTTCATCCAAAATAAAGACACAAAATGCTGGAAATGCTCAGTAGGTCTGGCAGCATCTGTGGCAACGTTTCACAGCGATGACCTTTCATCAGAACTGGTAGAAATTAGAGATGTAACAAGTACAGAGACAGGAAAGTGGGGAGAGGGAACGAAAGAACAAAAGGGAAGGTCTGTGATGGGTGGAAGGCTGGAGTGATTTCAATGACAAAATGGATGATGGTGGAAGGCAAAAGGAGATGGAAATGGGACAAGTGAAGAAACAAAAATTAAAAACAAGAAATACTGGAAATACTCAGCAGGTTTGGAAGCATCTGCGGAGGGAGGAGCAGAATTATCGTTTCAGGTCAGTGACCTGAAACATTAACTCTCCTCTCTCCACAGATGCTGCCAAACCTGCTGAGTATTTCCAGCATTTCTTGTTTTTTATTTCAGATTTCCAGCATCTGCAGTATTTTGCTTTTATTGAAGAAACAAAAGATGGGTTTAGAGGAGGTGTAAATGGCAACAGCAGAAACATTACCAGCAGCTGCTGCCCAAAAATGGGGGCAGTGGTAATGATCTGAAATTGTTGAACTCAATGTTGAGTCCGTAAGGCTGTACAGTGCCTAATCAAAAGATGAGGTGCTGCTCCTCAAGCTCCTTTGAGCTTCAGTTGGAACAGTGTAGGAGGCACAGAATGAAAATGGCAGGCGTCCGAAAGCTTCAGATCATGCTTGCAAACTGAAGAGGTTTTCAGCAAAGCGGTCACCCAATCTGCGTTTCCTCTCCCCAGTGTAGAGGAGACCACAATGTGATCAGCAAATACTGTATGCTAAATTGAAAGAAGTACAAGTAAATTGCTGTTTCACCTGGAAGGAATGTTTGGGTGGGAAGGGCGAAGATAAGATGTTTATCTGGTTCTGTTCCCCGTGCAGTTATTCCTTCCCCTTCTTGACTTGCTGGCCCTGTTCAGGATTCTCCATTCTAAAGAGCAGGTATGCTCCTAATGTCTCCCGCTGCCAAGTTTCGTTCTTTCTGTTGACAGTCCTGGATCTGATCCAGTAGATCCGCTTAATCCAGGCTAAAAGAAGGAGCCATTTGCACATGCCTGGCCTTGAGCTGCAACATAGCTAGTTATGTATTTTTTTAAGGCACTGAAAACCGACCTCTTACTTAACTTCCCCACATTACCCCAGCCCACAGAAAAGCAATGCATTTCCCCACAGCAACCCAGTTAGCAGATGCTGATGGGAACTGATAATGTGTTGCTCTTGCAGCTTGAAAGAAAGAACTTTCACTTGTATAAAAGCAAAACAGTGTGGATGCTGGAAATCTGAAATAGGAAATGCTGGAAATACTCAGCAGGTCAGGCAGCATCTGTGGAGAGAGAAACAGTTAACATTTCAGGTCGCTGACCTTTCATCAGAACTGGGAAAAGTAGGAATGTAATAGGTTTTAATTGGGTCAAATGGGGAAGGGTGGAAAAGAACAAAAGGGAAGGTCTGTGATAGGGCAAAAGACAGGAGACATTAAATGACAAAAGAGTTGGTGGGGCAGAGCCAAAGGGAGTAATAATGGGGCAAGTAAAGAGATAAAAGGTGTGTCCAGAGGAGGTTTGAATGGCAGAATAAAGAACCACTGCCGTACCTCCGAAAGTAAAACAAGAGAAAACAAGATTAAGACCATAACATGCAAAGAAAAGGAAACAAAATGGGGGGCAGAGATTACGGTCTGAAATTGTTGAACTTCGTGTTGAATCCAAAAGGCTGTAAAGTGCTTAACTGAAAGAGGAGATGCTGTTTCTCGAGCTTGCATTGAGCTTCATTGAAACACTGCAGTAAGCAGAGGACAGAGATGTCAGCATGAGAGCAAGGTACAGAATTAAAATGACAGGCCATCGGAAGCTCGGGGTCATGCTTGGGGACTGAACAATGTGATTCACAAATTTATACAGCGCTTTTCACAACCTCTGTGTGTCCCAAAACGCTTTGCAGCCAATGATGTGTAGTCACTGTGACAAAGTAAGAAACCAAACAGCCAATTTGCATACTGCAAGCTCCCAGAAACAGCAATGAAATATGTGACCAGATAATTTTGTGTTTATGCTGTTGGTTGAGGGATAAATGTCAGCCAAGATACTGGAGAGAACTCCTCTGCTCTTCAAAATAGTGCTGTGGGATCTTTTCTGTCCACTTGATAGGGCTGCAGTTTAGCATCTCATCTGAAAGGCAGCACCTCCAACAGTGCAGCACTCCTTCACTACTGGACTGTAAGTGTCAGCCTGGATTTTATGCTCAAGTCTCTGGAATGGAGTTTGAAGGTATGACCTACTGACTCAGAGGCAAGAGTGTTACCCACTGAGCCAAAATCCATAACTTATTGAAATAAAAACTATTTATTTATTTCGAGATACAGCACTGAAACAGGCCCTTCGGCCCACCGAGTCTGTGCCAACCATCAACCACCCATTTATACTAATCCTACACTAATTCCATATTCCTACCACATCCCCATCTGTCCCTATATTTCCCGACCACCTACCTATACTAGGGGCAATTTATAATGGCCAATTTACCTATCAACCTGCAAGTCTTTGGCATGTGGGAGGAAACTGGAGCATCTGGAGGAAACCCACGCAGACACAGGGAGAACTTGCAAACTCCACACAGGCAGTACCCAGAATTGAACCCAGGTCGCTGGAGCTGTGAGGCTGTGGTGCTAACCACTGCACCACTGGTGCCTGAGGATTGGAGAGTGACAAATGTGACAACCTTATTTAAGAAAGGGTGTAAGGACAGTTTGTAGGTCAGTGAACCCACACCTCCCCTTCTTGTACTCCTAACTCTAAGGTTCGTCTTGAACCCATCCAGGTGAAGAAATGGTCAAGGCGCACAACTGTTCTTTTAATAGTTTATTGTAACATCAAAACTTGCAAATATCAATACCATACTCACAAACACCACTCGCTTTTGAGCTGCAGTCATGCTGTTCACCCTCGAATTGTTGCTTCTGAAAAGATGCTGCATCTGTTCTGCTGTCTGCTGCTAACATTACTGTTAAAAAAGAAAGTTTTTTTTAACCAAAAAAAAAATCACATGCATGACAATGATTGCCACAAACCCCTCCCCAAATCTGTGCCTTCTTACATATTCTACTATCTATTATATTATAATAATCTCATACATCCTGGGTTCATGAATAGTCCATTAACATGCTAAGGTGTTTCAATGGGGAAGATTCTAGTTTATCAACATCATCAGAGTTCGCTCTAATGAAACAGTTCTTTGGAATTAGCATTGCCAAGGATTGGGGGAGCACACCCAGATCTGTGGTTCCATAGCTCATTAGCCTATAATTATTATTTACAGTTCTATAACCATTCACAGCAATCCAATGGTTGAGACAAATGATTCAAATCTTGGATAGACATATTGCATTGTGTGGCTTAATTGCCTCTGCCATCTGTAGTTGGCATTCTTCCATCTAAGAAAGATGATGGACATGCAGCAAACAAATCATTTAGGTGGAGTGTCTTCTCTTGGTGCACCTTTGTTGATGGCTGTGAATCCTTGAGAGGCCTCTGCCATCAATTGACTAGCATATTGAAAAAGTCACTTGTTGTGGGGATTTTACCCTTGGCGGACGGAGCTGTCCATCGACTGAAAAGACAGTGGCAACCCCATTTCCGCCTGGCCTAGGGTTCTGACCCATATTTTGCGGGTTCCCGGCCTTTAATGATTCTGAGGCGGGGCTTCAGGAAATCCCGCCTAATAGAGCTGCCGGCCAGTCAGCAGGCTGGCAGCTCTTAGTCCCAGCAGCACCACTGGGATCGGTGGCCACTGCTGGGACTGCAGCTTAGCCTGCAGAGGAAGATGTTGGGGACCCCTGGAACTAAGGTAAGTTTTTGTCGCCTTGCCGGGGGTGATCGGTTGGGCCCCGGCGAGGCATTGGTGGTCGATTGGGGAGATGGGGGGACGTGTTGGGTGTTGAAGGTGGTGAGCAGCGGGTACAGCCCTCCATCGGGCACAGGGTGCTTGATCAGGAGGGGCCCCCCTGCACCCCCTAGGCTGTCAGAGAGCTGCCTGCTTTTGTTAGGCGGCTTTTCTCAGGCCTGGGACACCCGCCTGCCAAGGGTAAAATCCCCATGAAGGTGGGCGGAGGCCTTTAAGTGGCTGTTAAGTGGCCACTTAAGGGCCTTGATTGGCCTGGGCCGGGCGGGCCGTTTTTCGTCGCCACTGCCCTGCGTAAAGTGACGGCAGGAGCTGGTCGGGAAGGGCCCCCTGAGCCTCTCACTCTATTTTATGCTGTCCCCCCACCCCCCGCCCCCACCACCTTCCTGCTCTTTGGGGGGGTGGGGTGTAAAATTCAGCCCATTGTGTCTATGTTTGGTTTTGAAGTGCTTTTTTTAGGTCCAGTTCCAAGGTCCCATGGAATGCTGGGAGCCAAAGTTTAGCCAATTTTTGAAAATTGTCCATTACAAACGGCCTTTTTGCAGAACCTTCTTTTGGGCTTTAAAATGTTGGCTTCTTTTAAGTTGAATACGTTCTTGCTGAAGGATTGGTTCTAGCAACTACAGGCCAGTTAGTTTAACATCAGTGGTGGGTAAGGTTTTAGAAACAATAATCAGGAAAAAATATCAACAGGCACTTGCAAAGTTTTGAGTTAATTAAGGATAGCCAGCACGGATTTGTAAAAGGCAGATCATACTTGACTAATCTAATTGAATTTTTTGATAATGTAACAGAGAAGGTTGATGAAGGGAATGCTGTTGTCTATATGGATTTGAAGAAAATGTTTGATAAAGTACCACAGAAAAGGCTGGTTAACAAAATTGAGGCTCATGGTTTAGGAGGGTCAGTGTCCAATTGGATAAAAAGTAAATTGCCTCAAGGACAGAAAACAGTGAGTCGTGGTAAATGACTGGAAGATGGTAGACAGTAGTGTTCCCCAGGGGGTCAGTGCTAGGACCACTGCTATTTATGCTATATATAAATTATTTGGATCTTGGAATACAGTAGAATTTCAAAATTTGCTGATACCAAACTTGGAGGAGTTTGGCACACAGCCAACAGGATATGAATCACCTGCAACAGAACATAGTTAGGCTAACAGAATGGGCAGACAAGTGGCAGATAGAATTTAATACAGAGAAGTGTGAGGTCATGCATATTGGCAGAAGGGATAGGGTGAGGCAATATAGACTTAATGGCGCAGTTCTAAACAGTGTGCAGGATCAGAGGGACCTGGGGTTGCGTGTGCAGCGATCTGAAGGTGGCAGCACATATTGAGAGAGTGATTAGCAAGGCATATGGAATCTTGGGCTTCATAGATAGAGGCATTGGGAATAAAAGCAGAGAAGTTATGCTGAACCTTTATAAAATGCTGGTTAGACCCCAACTAGAGTATTGCCTCCAGTTCTGGTCACCACTGTTTAGGAAGGATATGAGGGCCATTGAGAGGCTGCAGAGGAGATTTACCAGAATGCTTCCAGGGATGGGGGAATTTAGTTACAAGGTTAGGTTGGAAAAGCTGGGGCTGTTCTCCCTGGAGCAAAGGAGATTGAGGGGAGATTTGATAGAGGTGTACAAGATTATGACAGGTTTAGATAAGTTAGACAAGGAAAAACGGTTCCTATTAACTGATGGTACAAGGATTATGGGATACAGATCAAAGGTTTGGGGCAAGAGATGCAGGGAGATTGTGAGCAAGAACTTTTTTATGCAGCAAGTGGTAATGATCTGGAACTTGCTGCCCACCAGGGTGGTGGCAGCAGCGACAATCAATGACTTCAAAAGGAAATTGGATGGACACTTGAAGTAAGTAAACTTGCAGGGCTATGAGGATCGAGCAGGGGAGTGGAACTGACTGGATTGCTTCGCAGAGAGCCGGCATAGACTCAATGGGCAGAATGGCCTCCTTCTATAGTGTAAATTACTCTATGACTATGTTGCGCTAGTGACGTATGATGTATTACTGTACTATTAAGGGCTACATGCATTCAGGCCTGCCCCTTATAAGGCTACAATTGCTATTAACATGGACATCCATAGGGTCAATTTGAGGGCAGTTGCTGCCTTTCTCTATTTTGCATCACCCTGGTTTTAATCACTCCACCATTGGTGACTGTGCTTTCAACTGCCTTGGCCTTAAACTTTGGAATTCCCTCCTTAAACCTCTCTACTTTTCTCTCCTCCATTTAATGAGCTGCTTAAAACCTACCTCTTTAACCAAGCTTTTGGTCATCGCTCCTGTCTTATATTGTTTACTTATGTATCAAATTTTGTTTGCTATCACTTCTGTGAAGCGCCTTGGGACATTTTGCTATGTTAAAGGTGCTATAAAGTGCAAGTTGTTGTTCTTTCTCTTTTTGAATACCTTGGGTTATGATTGGTCTATTGTGGTATTTGCTGCAGAGTGTGATTTCTGAAGTGTGCCATAGGGAACGTGTGTCCTAAAATGTTTATGTACAAGTGAATTTCTCGGGCCATTGCTCATCACAAGGCAGAGGTTAGAGTTTATAACAGTAGGAATAACAGACCATGTCGTGCACAATGTATTATCAAGGCCATTGGTTTACTGAATGAAGTACTTTAGAAGTGTAATCACTGGTGTAACGTAGGAAACGTGCCAGCCAATTTGTACACAGTAAGAGCCCACAAACAGCAATGTCATAAATACTGAATATAGGAAATCCCATCTTTATTACTTGGTGCGTTTGAGAATTGAATTCTGAAACTCTGTCCATTATTATGTGAAGACTTCCTTAGATTTATAAAGGTTTAGCATAACTTCCTTATTGAAAAGTGCTCCGTGACAGCTTCCTGCACCTGAGTAGTGTTGTATAAATACAACAGTGTTGCTAACATGAAGGCTTTCATTTCATTTTCATCATCAGAAGAAACAGCATCAGAATTCGCCCATGATCCTGCCTCAGTCTCTCCCCTCCCCTCCTCCTGTGCCTTCTCTGCTTTTGGATTCAGCAGATGGTGACGACCCTCCCCCCCCCCAGCTGCTATTTTTACTTTGGGAGAGTGCCTGCCTTCAGGTCACACAGCTATGCTTGAAACTGGGAGACAATTTTAATAAAACAACAAAAAAGGACTGTGGCTTAGAGATTGTGCTAAAACTGTAGAGTATGGCTTTGATTCCAAAATCTAACTCTTATTTTATGCATTGACTGGAGTGTAATTTAATCACAGTTCCTCTTGGTTTTGAGGAAACTGTGGTCAAATTACACATTAATAACAAGAGCCACATTAACAATACTAAATCTAGGGACCGTGATCAAATCGTTAGTTGGTTGTTGAATTTAGGGATTGTGGTCAAATCATTAGCTAGTTGCTAAATTTAGGGACCATGGTCAAATCATTAGTTGGTGACTTCACAAAGGTGCTGTGTGGGGTATCACCGATACTGAGGGCTGCATTGGCCCAAAGGCTATGATACTTCAGTGAAGGCCTCACACCCTTCGCTTGGTACGAGTGTTTAAATGGATAGAGTAGAAGGTGGTTATTGAATCCCATTGAGCATTTATATTGTATAAACACAATCATTATTGTGTTAAGCATCAGCTTGGCTCAGTGGTAGCATTCCCACCTTTGAGTCAGAAGATTGTGGGTTCAAGCCCCAGTCCAAAGACTTGAACACAAAATCAAGGCTGAAACTACAGTGTGGTACTTAAGGAGTACTGTTCTGCCAGAGATGTTGTCTTTTTGATGAGATGTTAAACTGAGTCCATGTCCATGCTCTCTGGTGGAAGGAAAAGATCCCATTGAACTATTGGAAGAAGAACAGAGGTGCTCTGACCAATATTTTTCACTCAACCAAAATCTAAAACAGATGATGTGGTTATTTATGACATTGCTGTTTGTGGGCTCTTACTGTGTACAAGTTGGCTGGCACATTTCCTACATTACAATAGGGCGGCACAGTGGCGCAGTGGTTAGCACCACAGCCTCACAGCTCCAGCGACCTGGGTTCAATTCTGGGTACTGCCTGTGTGGAGTTTGCAAGTTCTCCCTGTGTCTGCGTGGGTTTTCTCCGGGTGCTCCGGTTTCCTCCCACGTGCCAAAGACTTGCAGGTTGATTGGTAAATTGGCCATTATAAATTGCCCCTAGTATAGGTAGGTGGTAGGGAAATATAGGGACAGGTGGGGATGTGGTAGGAATATGGAATTAGTGTAGGATTAGTATAAATGGGTGGTTAATGGTCGGCACAGACTCGGTGGGCCGAAGGGCCTGTTTCAGTGCTGTATCTCTAAATAAAAAAAAAATAGTGACCTCACTTCGGAAGTTCTTCATTGGCTGTAAAGTGCTTTGCAATGTCCTGAGGACATGAAAGATGTGATGTAAATGCAAGTTCTTTCTAGAATCAGAAGAATCTAGAGTAGGAACGGGTGGGGGTTGGGGGTTGGGGGCTGGGGGGTGTTGTTGTGATATCAGACTGGCACCAGTTACAGAGGCAGAGGAGAGAATTGTAAATGAGAATTTTAAAGAGCTTGTGAACGCAAACCTGGTGTTTTTAGGAGGCGAATCCTGGAATTTTCAGGACTGTTGGAACTGCTGTGATCCCGGGAACAGATATCCTTGATGTTGAAAAAACAAAACAATACCCTGCTATCTGTCACCCAATGTTTATAGATTCAAATATAAAAATTTGGCCATTTGGGTGATGGAGCAGAGGTTATCTTTGGAATCGCACTGCAGTGAGTCGGCGCATTCAGGAGAAGCTCAGAGGGAGCAATGTGTGTGAGCACGATTAAATTAATGCTTTTTTTATCTTCCCCCCCACCACCTCCACCCCTGACCTGCTCTCCACCAGCTGGCTGATTGATCCCAATGTCTGAAACTGCTTCTCAGAATGTGATAATGAACAGGCTTTCCAATACTATCACGCTGTACCGAAACAGCACCAACACCTTGGCCGGTGCTCCTAAGCCACTCCTGCTACTCCTTCCCTGGTTTGGAGCCAAGCCCCCTGCTGTGGAACGCTACCGGAAGATTTACTACCCATACGGCTTTGACATCCTGACCGTGGAAAGCAGCATCCTGCACTTCCTGTGGCCACGGTATGGCCTGTCCTATGCCTTGGAGGTGTTGGACCTCCTCCACAGTGAGCCCTTCTCCTCCCGCCCCCTTGTCATTCATGCATTCTCCATCGGAGGCTTCCTCTTTGTGCAAATGATTGTGGCCACGCTGAGGGATGTACCTCGTTACTTGGGCTTCAAGGCAAGGATTGTGGGCCAAATTTTCGACAGTCTGGTAATAGGAGATGTGGAACTAATGGCAAAAGGTGAGCCATCCTTGTCATTTCAAAGAACAATCATAACACATTCGGGTTTCTGCTAGAAATGTCAGCGTAATTGGGGGGACCAGTGCAAAAAACATGGGGTAAATGTTAAACATAAGTGAGTTACGCCCAAAGCTATGTACGCTTGTGTTTCATTCCACAATCTTTTACATTGGTTTAAGATTCAGCTTGCCCCGATGAGGCCTCACCCACACAAAAACTGACTCTGCCCCAAGTCAACATTGTGAGATTCCACCAATTGTGCTGGCTCAGGGGGGCTCCTTTTCTTATTGCACGTGTCAGCACGTTTTCACATATCAAAAAATATTTAATTTACTAAGAAACTGACTGGTGTATGCTCGGGTTCAGTATAGGTATTTTTTAACTCATTTTCAGTGTTCAGGTTATCACAGGTGGAGGACTAGACACCCTTATTAAGAGTGCTTATTTTTGCTGATAAACCCATTTTCAGCTGTACTGTTAAAACAACACTACTCTTAAATACATCAAGAAATACTTTTTAAATGGAAAGAAAAAGAAACAATTACATTCTATTACACTGCCTGATTGTGCTGGTTCATGGAAGATGTTACGTTTGTGATTGCTTGAATGTGACCTAAGCAACGTAATTTCAAGCACATTTTGGCTGCAATTTCCCAATTGTGCCCAAAGTAGAAATTCTACCCAACATCTCCTTCCACTCCTGCAGGTGCCAAACTTCACCCCCCCACTAACTGCTGATTCTTCATGTGTGAGCCCAGAAGACTGTTTAACCCTAGGAGGAAGGGGGTATCTCAACTAAGTCCAATACTCTCCTCACCTGACATGCACACACACCCTTCCTGAAACCAATCATTAATAACAGGGAAAGAAAAAAAGGGCATGTTTAATATAGTGCATTTCACGACTTTGGGAATCCCAAAAAACTTTACAATGCAGTGTAGCCACTGTTGTAATGTAAGAAATGCAGCAGCCAATTTGCACACAGTAAGCTCCCACAAACAGCAATAGTTTTTTTTATTGATGTCAGCTGGGGGATAAATATTGGCCAGGATGATGGGAGAATTTGTCTTGCTCTTCTTCAAATAGTGCTGTGGGATCTCACTTGAGAGGGACTGGAACCTACGGCCTTCTAACTCAGAGGAAAGGTAGAGAAAGTGGCACAAAATGAAAGAATGAATAAAAAAGAGAGGATCCATTACTAAAGAGTTGTAACTCCATTGAACCTTTCACTTCAAAACATCTCAATTCACCACATGATGAATTAGCCTTGAAATGAAGTGACTCGCGATGTGTTGGACAGTATGGTAGTCATTTCTCCTCAGCTTAGACAATGTGCTCAAGTCTTTGAAGTGGGGCTGAAACCCACAACCTTCCGACCCAGAGGCACGAGTGCTACCCACTGTGCGACAGCTGACACTTGGCTGAGGTACAAGATGGCAGTTGCAGCCCACAGATCAATACCACAGCTTGATTCTGTACCCACTGCAGATTAACACATGGATCTGTGGGACCAGTGTTCAGGAGCACCAGTCAAATGTGGGGGCCCCAGTAAAACTCACCACAACTATAACCATTCAGGGGTGATGTCAGAAATCACTTCTTCCCACGAAGGGTAGTGAAAATTTGGTACTCTCCCCAAAAAAGCTGTTGAGACTGGAGGTCAACTGGAAATTTCAAAGCCGGGATTGATAGAATTTTGTTAGGCAAGGGTGTTACGGGTTAGAGAAGCAATACGATTCAGTCTTGAGCAGCTGAATGGCCTACTCCTGTTTCTTTGGTCACAGACCTGAAACGTTAACTCTGCTTCTCTCTGCACAGATGCTGCCAGACCTGCTGAGTATTTCCAGCACTTTCTCTTTTTATTTCAGATTTCCAGCATCTGCAGTATTTTGCATTTATTCCTTCCATGGAGGAGTTGGCTAGGGAGAAAATTAAACAGAAAACAGAATTCCACATTGAGGAATTTACCTGACATAAAATATGCAACACAGCTGCAGGCCATTTGGCTGCACTGCTCCATGTTGGCAGTTATACTCCACACCTCCTCCCACCATACATCATTAACCCTATCAGCATAACTCTCTATTCTTTTCTTCCTCATGTACTTATTTAGTTTCCCTTAAAGGTATCTTTGCTATTCACCTTAACTACTCCATGTGGTAGAAAATTCCACTTTCTCACCGTTCTCTGGGTACAGATGTTTCACCTGAATTCCCTGTTGGATTTATTGGCAACTTTCTTATATTTATGGCCCTGAGTTCTGGTCTTGCCAGCAAGCATAAACCTCTGTTAGAAACTCACAGATGATAAGTGTAATGCTCTCTCTATATGTATATATATATATATTTTTAAAATATATTTCAGGTGTTTCACAGATGTTGGCTCCCCAGTTCCTCCTGCCATTATTCAGAAGGGCCACACTTTTCTACTTCTGGCTTTTGAGTGCTTACACCGTCAGGCACTACCAAAGTGGCATCAGGACATTCTGGGAAACACCGTACCATAGCCCCATTCTGGTATTCTACAGTGAGAACGACCCACTGAGCAGCTACACAGAAGTGGAGGCACTGCTGTGCACTTGGCAGAGGAGAGGCATCCGCGTACTTGGGAAAAGCTGGAAGATATCGCGTCACGCTGGGCACCTGCGGCAGCATCCTCAGGAATACCAAAGCACTCTGCAGAACTTCCTGCAGTCCCTCAGCATGATCCATTTACCATCCAAATTATGAAGGACAGCAAAAACGGCCGGTAGGACCAAGGTGATGCAGATCTAAACAGCATTAGCTCATTCTGTCTTGACCCCCTTCACATCGTCTTGGACTTCTAATAGAAAACATCCAAGAACCTGTCGGCAAAATTAATAAAAGTGAGCCTATTGTTTTTGGTGGGTGTTTTTAGTTGGGCGGCGACAAAACTTTCTTTTAAACCTTTGTATCAGGTCCAGCACAAATTATGAATTGCTGGTTTCGTTTACATACAATACCAAAGTGGTTCCCCTCCTTCTTCTTGGGCAGTCCCTCGGGAACGAGGATGACTTTCTTCCAGTCCAGGATTGTGGGTCCTTGGGTGACTGAATAGTTCCAATTTTGGATCTGCACACTCTGCCATAAGTGGGGCAGGTGGTGTTTGGTGAGGCGAGTGAATGGGATGCTCGAAATTCCAAACGCTCCTTCTGCTGTTTGCACTTGATCGCTGTCTGGGCCTGTCGATGTTGTTCAGACTGGCTGGCACCATGGCAGATGCTTCTTCTCCATTTTGGGCAGTCTCGGGTGCCTGAGACCACCCGAAATGGAGAAGGTTCCCCTCATGATTGAATTAACAGCAGTCATTCCTTTGGGAAAGAATTGGTTTAATTCCACTGAATGAGTTCTTGTGTGATCAGCACAAACTTGCAAGATGTTATAACCTTCCAGGATATACTTGTTTATTTTCTATTATGTAAGTATGGGTTTTTATTTTTGAGGATGTCTGTACATCTCTACCTCAAAGTTTTAATGGTGTTGCAATCTGCACAGAAAAGGTTAAAAGCACAATACTGAAGTTCTACTTGAGGCTTTATAGAAATGATTACTTGAATCGCACAATATCAAGAAAAAGCTTACCTAAAGATAGCAAAAATTTGAGCAGATGAGGATGAAAATAATCTGAATTTGAAGTTAATTTTTTCACTGAAAGTTAAACTGAAACTTATTCTGAAACTGTTCTTTTGAAGGGCATTTGTGACTCGTGTATGTGTATTTATAAATTAGTGAATCTCTCATGGTCTTGAGCACATTCAGTCAGAGAAATTACATGTTTTTAATGTCAGCTGTGGCTCAGCTGTTAACGCACTTACCTCTGAATCACAAGGTTGTGAATTCAAGTCCCACTTCAGAGACTTGAGCACAAAATCTAAGCTGGAATGCTAGACTGTCAGAGCTGCTGTTTTTCAGATGAGACTCTAAACTGAGACCCTATCTGCTTTCTAAGGTGGATGTAAAAGATTCCATAGCACTATTTTGAAGAGGAGCAGGGGACCAGTGTCGTGGCTAATATTTATTCATCAATTGACATCACAAAAACAGATAGTCTGGTCATTATCACATTGCTGTTGGTGGGAGCTTGCTGTGTGCAAATTGGCTGCTGCATTTCCTACATTACAACAGTGATTACACTTCAAAAAGTACTTCATTGGTTGTAAAGTGCTTTGGGACCTCCTGAGGTTGGGAAAGGCCCAATGTAAATTTAAGTCTTTTTTTTTATAGCTGTGTTTGTCCAAACAGTCTGAGAGAGGTTACAGTGCCACCTCTGAAGAATACAAGAATAACAAACATTCTTGTAATTTATTTTAAAGAGATCACAGCACCAACTATGGAAGAAGGTACAATGGCATCCATCACTGTTACCATTACAGTGCAACTTGTTGATTTCATTGTACCAAGTGTCACAGTCAAAGACAGAAGTTGCATTTATGTAGAACCTTTCACAACCTCAGGGCATCCCAAAGTGTTGTACAGCCAATTAAGCAAATGTGACTCCTCTATTCAAGAAAGGATGGAGACAGAAAGCAGGAAACTACAGGCCAGTTAGAACATAGAACATAGAACAGTACAGCACAGTACAGGCCCTTTGGCCCACGATGTTGTGCCGAACCTTTCACCTACTCTAAGATCAAACTAACTACCTACCCTTCATTCGACTATCATCCATGTACCTATCCAAGAGTCGCTTAAATGCCCCTAATGTATCTGCTTCTACTACCACCGCTGGCAGCGCATTCCATGCACCCACCACTCTCTGTGTAAAGAACCTACCTCTGACATCTCCCCGAAACCTTCCTCCAATCACCTTAAAATTATGCCCCCTGGTGATAGCCCTTTCCACCCTGGGAAAAAGTCTCTGACTATCCACTCTATCTATGCCTCTCATCATCTTGTACCCCTCTATCAAGTCACCTCTCATCCTTCTTCGCTCCAATGAGAAAAGCCCTAGCTCCCTCAATCTTTCTTCGTAGGACATGCCCTCCAGTCCAGGCAGCATCCTGGTAAATCTCCTCTGCACCCTCTCTAAAGCTTCCACATCCTTCCTATAATGAGGCGACCAGAACTGAACACAATATTCCAAGTGTGGTCGAACCAGGGCCTTATAGAGCTGCAGCATAACCTCGCGGCTCTTAAACTCAATCCCCCTGTAATGAAAGCCAACACACCATACGCCTTCTTAACAACCCTATCAACTTGGGTGGCAACTTTGAGCGATCTATGGACATGGATCCCAAGATCCCTCTGTTCCTCCACACTACCAAGAATCCTGTCTTTAAGCCTGTATTCTGCATTCAAATTCGACCTTCCAAAATGAATCACTTCACACTTTTCCAGGTTGAACTCCATCTGCCACTTCTCAGCCCAGCTCTGCATCCTGTCAATGTCCCGTTGCAACCTACAACAGCCTTCCACACTATCCACAACTCCAGCAACCTTCGTGTCATCGGCAAACTTGCTAACCCAGCCTTCCACTTCCTCATCCAAGTCATTTATAAAAATCACAAAGAGCAGAGGTCCCAGAACAGATCCTTGTGGAACACCACTGGTCACCAAGCTCCATGCTGAATACTTTCCATCTACTACCACCCTCTGACTTCTATGGGCCAGCCAATTTTGTATCCAGACAGCCAACTTTCCCTGAATCCCATGCCTCCTTACTTTCTGAATGAGCCTACCATGGGGAACCTTATCAGACGCCTTGCTAAAATCCGTATACACCACATCCACTGCTCTTCCTTCATCAATGTGTTTTGTCACATCTTCAAAGAATTCAGTAAGGCTTGTGAGGCATGACCTGCCCCTTACAAAGCCATGCTGACTGTCTCTAATCAAACTATGCTTTTCCAAATAATCATAAATCCTGTCTCTCAGAATCCTCTCCAATAATTTGCCCACTACTGATGTAAGACTGACTGGTCTATAATTCCCAGGGTTATCCCTATTCCCTTTCTTGAACAAGGGAACAACATTTGCCACCCTCCAATCATCCGGTACTACTCCAGTGGACAGTGAAGACGCAAAGATCATCGCCAAAGGCGCAGCAATCTCTTCCCTCGCTTCCCGTAATATCCGTCTGGCCCCGGGGACTTATCTGTCCTCATATCATTCAAAATTTCCAGCACATCCTCCCTCTTAACCTCAACCTGTTCAAGCATACCAGCCTTTTCCACGCTGTCCTCACAAACGACCAGGTCCCTCTCACTAGTGAATACTGAAGCAAAGTATTCATTTACGACCTCCCCTACCTCCTCCAACTCCAGGCACAAGTTCCCTCCACTATCCCTGATCGACCCTACCCTCACTCTGGCCATCCTCTTGTTCCTCACATAAGTGTAGAACGCCTTGGGATTTTCCTTAATCCTACCCGCCAAGACTTTTTCATGTCCCCTTCTAGCTCTCCTAAGTCCATTCTTCAGTTCCTTCCTGGCTACCTTGTAACCCTCTAGAGCCCTGTCTGATCCTTGCTTCCTCAACCTTAAGTAAGCTTCCTACTTCCTCTTGATTAGCTGTTCCACATTTCTTGTCATCCAAGGTTCCTTCACCCTACCATCCCTTCCCTGCCTCATCGGGACAAACCTATCCAGCAGTCGCAGCAAGTGTTCCCTAAACAACCTCCACATTTCTGTCGTGCATTTCCCTGAGAACATCTTTTCCCAATTTATGCTCCCCAGTTCCTGCCTAATAGCATTGTAATTCCCCCTCCCCCAATTAAATATTTTCCCATCCCGTCTGCTCCTGTCGCTTCTCCATGTCTATAGTAAAGGTCAGGGAGTTGTGATCACTATCACCGAAATGCTCTCCCACCGAGAGATCTGCCACCTGGCCTGGTTCGTTGCCAAGCAGCAAGTCCAACATAGTCTCCCCTCTAGTCGGCCTATCTACATATTGAGTCAGGAAACCTTCCTGGACACACCTGACAAAAACTGCTCCATCCAAACTATTTGCACTAAGGAGGTTCCAATCAATATTAGGGAAGTTGAAGTCACCCATGACAACAACCCTGTTACTTCTGCACCTTTCCAAAATCTGCCTCCCAATCTGTTCCTCCATGTCTCTGTTGCTATTGGGGGGTCTATAGAAAACTCCCAACAAAGTGACTGCTCCTTTCCTGTTTCTGACTTCCACCCATAATGACTCAGTAGACAAACCCTCCTCGACGACCTCCCTTTCTGCGGCTGTGATACTATCCCTGATTAGCAATGCCACTCCCCCACCTCTTTTACCTCCCTCCCTATTCCTTTTGAAACATCTAAACCCCGGAACATCCAACATCCATTCCTGCCCCTGTGATATCCACATCTCCGTAATGGCCACAACATCGTAGCTCCAAGTACTGATCCATGCTCTAAGTTCATCACCCTTATTCCTGACACTTCTTGCGTTAAAATAGACACACTTCAACCCATCATACTGGCTGCAACTTTGCCCTGTCAACTGTCTAACCTTCCTCACAGACTCTCTGCACTCGGTATCTGCCTGTTTAACAACCCCATCCACTGATCCGTGGCTCCGGTTCCCATCCCCCTGCCAAACTAGTTTAAACCCTCCCGAAGAGCTCTAGCAAACCTCCCGCCCAGAGAAGATGCTGGAATCTAGTATTAAGGAGCTTATAGTGGGGCACTTAGAAAATCTCAATGTAACCAGGCAGAATCAACACGGTTTTATGAAAGGGAAATCATGTTTGACTAATTTATTGGAGTTCTTTGAGGAAGTAACAAAGCATGGATAAAGGGGAACCTGGGGATGTGGCATTTGACAAGGTGCCACATCAAAGGTTACTAAGCAAAATAAGAGCTCGTGGCATTGGAAGTAACATATTGGCATGGATAAAGGATTGGTTAGCTAACAGGAAGCAGAGTAGGTATAAATGGGTCATTTTCAGGTTTGCAAGATGTGATGAGTGGAGTGCTACGGGGATCAGAGCTGGGGCCTCAACTATTTACAATTTATATCAATGACTTGGATGAAGGAATTGAATGTATGGTTGCTAAATTTGCTGATGACACAAAGATAGATAGGAAAGTAAGTTGTGAAGAGGACATAAAGAGTCTGCAAAGAGATCTAGATAGGTAAGTGAGTGGGCAAAAATTTGGCAAATGGAGTATAATGTGGGAAAATGTGAACTTATCCACTTTTGCAGGAAGAATAGTAAAGCAGCATATTATTTAAATGGAGAGAGATTGCAGAACTCTGAGGTACAAAGGGATCTGGATGACTTGGTACATGAATCACAAAATGCAGATATAGCAAGTGATTAGGAAGGTAAATGGAATGTTGTCATTTATTGCAAGGAGAATGGAATATATAAGTAGGGATGTTTTGCTACAATTGTACAGGGTATTGGTGAGACCACATCTGAGTACTCTGTGGTACACATTATCCTTATTTAAGAAAGGATATAAATGCGTTAGAGGCAGTTCAGAGAAAGTTCACTTGACTGATGCCTGGAATGGGGGGGGGGGGGGGTGGGGGGGGGTGGTTTATCTTATGAAGATGGGTTGGACAAGTTGGGTCTGTATCCATTGGAGTTTAGAAGAATGAGAGGTGATCTTATTGAAATATATAAGATCCTGAGGGGACTTGACAGGTTGGATGCTGAAAGGATGTTTCCCCTTGTGAGAGAGACTAGAACTGGGGGAAACAGTTTAAAAATAAGGGGTCTCCCATTTAAAACGATGAGAAATTTTTCTCTGAGGGTTGAGTCTTTGGAACTCTCTTCCCCAGAGAGCAATAGAGGCAGAGTTATTGAATATTTCTGAGGCAGAGGTAGATAAATTCTTGACTAATGGGGGAATCAAAGTGTATTGGGGGTAGGCGGAATTGAGGCCACAATCAGATCAGCCATTATCTTAGTAAGGGCTCAAAAGGGCCAAATTGCCTCCTCCTGCTTCTAATTCGTATGCTTGTATGTTCGTACTTCTGAAATGTAGTCACTGTTTTAATGTACAAAATGTAGCATCCAATTTGTGCACAGTAAGGGTCCTTCAAGCAGCAATAAATGACCAAATAACCTGTTTTAAGTGATGTTGTTTGGATAAATATTGGCCACAACATTGGGAGGAACTCTTCATGCATGCTCCTTTCCAAATGGTGCCATGGGATCTTTTATGTCCACCTGAGAGGACAGACAGGGCCACAATTGAACGTCTTATCTGAGAGACAGCACCTCCCACAATGTATCACTCCCTCAGTATTGCAGTAAAGTGTTAGCCTGGATTATGTGCTTGGGTCCTGGATCCAAGATGAATATGTTCCCACTGACCCAAGTCAGGAGAAATTCAAAGATACTAAAGGATTTTAAGGTATTATACCAATATATTTTGTAATTATTGTCAATTATTCCGCTTCATATTGTTACAGCAAATAAAGATACTAATTGCTTAAGTCTGTAAATCTGACCTTTGACTTCATCTCTAGCATATGGACGAAAGTTTGATAACTTAACATGAGACCATGGGCCAATAATATGCTTCAAGTATGGTGAGTGACCGCACAACATAATGCATGATTAACACAGATCATAACACTCAAGTGTCAAGGGTGGGTTAGCTGGGTGCCAGCAGCTTTTAAAGTGCTGCTGATCATCTTAAAACTGCTCATCTACTTCCTGAATCTTCACGGATGGCCATGTTTTTGCTGCCCACTCTATTCTTGCCATGTCAATACATTTACCTAGTGGTTCATGAAGTATAGTAACGTCCCCCACATGCATCTGCGCAGTGGGGCATAACCAGCTGACTGACCACACTCCATCTCCTGTAAAGATTGAATGTCTGATCAGACTCAGGGGGGAGGGAGCAGGGGAGATGGCTGAATGGCTTCCTTCTGTTCATATGTTCCATGACTCCTTACTTTAGCTAGGAATGACCAATGTGGAACGTGGTGACAAGTTTCTTGAAAATCTAATTGTATATCAGCTCCACTTTCCCAGTCCACCTGTGACCGTATGATCTTCATAAAATCCCAGCAGATTGTTGAACATGACCTCTTATAAAATCAGTTAGAGCCCATTTGAACCATCATGCTTATACTGGCTCTTTGAAAGAACCAACCATTCAGGCCAACCTTCCTTGTTATTGCCCCCTTGGTCCTGCAAATTTCTCCTTTTCAAGTATTTAACCAACTCTATTTTGAAAATTACTACTGAAGTTGCTTCCACCACCCTTTCAGGCAGGACATTCCAGATCGTAACAATTCTTATCCCTTAATCTAGGCTGACTGTCCTTTTGCACATTATACATTGCAAGGCTCAATACCACTCCAGGCAGCCATTTATCAGCTGAGCCATCCCAGATTGGACTGTTGTATGATTTTATACACCACCACACACCATGTTAACAAATCCCCTCCCTCTCCTTCCCTCCCCCTCTGCCAGCAGCCACCATGATTGAACCATAATGACATCACTTCCCCCCACCCCACCCGTTTATGACATCACGAAGACAGCCTCAATCAATCTCAGTTAATTATATTGCAGTATTCAAACCAGGCAGTGGTGGAGTTTCTGAGGGATGAACAGTTTACAGCTGACTATTTGGTGTTTAACGTTCTTGTGGTTAGAACTGCCACTTGGTGAAGGAGTGCAGTTAGTCATTGCCATGTCAAACATTGATTCAGTTAAAATTGGTCTAATAACCAGTTGTGGCAAATACTTGACAGCAGAGCAATTTGGAAATCTTGTATCACTGACAACGACAGCACTTGGTCCAAAACAGGTAGCTATTCAACACTGACCATAGAGATTTGACTCAGTACTTCAATGCAAACTTACTTTAGATTAGTTTACAGAGTCCCCCCACCTTGCTCAGTTTGGTCATTGGAGTGGCACTGAGCTGGACACATCCAGAAATCCCAGGCTTGACTTGTGTTGAGTCAGTTGATAACCTTAACTCTCAATAATTATCTCACCTTCAGTACCCTTAAATTAGAGAGGTAACGACAGGAACAATTACCCAGAGACCCACTTCTGATCATTATCCAATGGCCCTCTGTTGGATTTGAGTAGGCATGGGATGAAAGACATGGCCAAGCACTGCTGTGATGTCCTTCACAGTTGAATAGCCTGCTCACACTCACTCCCTAGACTCAGATTGAAAAGTGACTTGGTATCTGTGGAATGGTATCCCAGCAAGTCAGCCTCTTCAGGAAAGGAGGGGAGGGGAATAGAAAACCAGAACTGATACTGCTGTGAATAAAAGCATACGGTATCCTTGACTTTATAAACAAGGGCAAAAGAGTACAAAAGCAAGGAAGTTATGTTAAACTTTTATAAAACACGTGCTTGATCCCAGCTGGAATATTGTATACAATTGTGGATATCACACTTTAGGAAGGACATCAAGGCATTGGAGAGGATGCAGAAGAGATTTACTATTATGCTACCAGGGATGTGGGACTTCAGTTATGAGGAGAGACTGGAGAAGCTATGATTGTTCTCCTTAGAGCAGGGAAGGTTAAGGGGAGATTCAATAGATGTGCAAAATCATTAAGGGTTTTGACAGAGTAAGTAGCAGTGGCAGAAGGGTCAGTTACCAGAGGACACAGACTTAAGGTAATTGGCAAAAAAGCCAGAGCAGATTCAATAGAAACTTTCAAAAAGGAGTTGGATAAATACTTGAAGGTGAGAATTTTGCAGCACTATAAGGAAAGTGCAGGGGTGTGGGACTAATTGGATAGCTCAATCAAAGAGCCAGAACGAGCATGATGGGCCAAACAGCCACCTTCTGTGCTATATAATTCTATGATTCTATGAAAGTCATAGAGAAGTTATAACTATCAAGTTAGACTGAACAAGCTGTGGATTTTTACTTTAGAAAAGAGAGGACTGAGAGGTGACCTGATAAAATTCTTTAAATTATGAAAGGGTTTGATTGCGTAAATGGAGAGATGATGATTTCACTTGTCAGGGAGTCCAAGACTAAGGGCTACAAATATAAGATAGTCACTAATAAATCCAAAGTTTCAGTGGGTTGGATGATAATTGGAGTCAGTGTTACTATCCTGACAAGAAAAGCAGGGTCCCCGGGTGATCCTTTTTGAAAAATAACCATCCCTGGACTGTTGAGTGGGGACACGATTGAGCTCAACCCTAATAGCTCCCATAGCCAAATAGTATTTGGTTACTCATGCTCCAGACTGCCATGATGAATAATGGTCACTTGGGCAAGGTAATGAGGCACTGCCACTGCCTGCATGGGAGATTAGGGACAATTTTCCTTTTGGTCGGGGTGGGGGGAGGGACTAAGTGGGTTGTCACTGACTGTTGTGCTTTTAATTGCAATGGTGGCCTCCAAAAATGAACTTTGTCTCTCATTGTCTCTTGTGCAGATCTGGGAGGTGAGATTCAAGTCCAGTAAAGGGCTTCAGGTCCTAGTGGAACTGATAGGTTTTTACGGCTTGGCCCTGCAGGCTAATGAAGGTGGTTTAGTTAAATGTGCTCCTCTCAATCAGTCCAGTTTGTTTCTCTTGGAATACCTGTCTAACGGATCCTGGGTCTTCAAGTCCTTAGTGTTTGGAACTTACCTTGAGAAGAATATAGATAAAATCCGCTGTGTACTGAAGGAGACAAACAAATCACAGCAATGGATCCCTCATCTTGCCATCCACCCCCAAATTGTACTGTATCACCCCCTATCCAAGAGCTATGTACAAGCGCACTGCAGTCAGGGCAAGGCTTTTGCTGAGGCCCCAGCACCCTTTTCTGAGGAATGCATTTTCTTAATTCACTTTGACAATGGAAAGTACCACCTCCAAACAAGTGACCGTCTCTACCTGTCCGTTGAAGATCAATTGCTAAGCACACGCTCGAAGCAGACAGCCTTCATTATGCACCTGAAGGCTGGCTACGCAGCCACCTTTTCTGCTGGAAAGCAAGGTGTCTTGTATCCTCACTTGAGAACTGGTCTTCTGTCTATTGGGACACATCCATCAGACATGCAGGATATCTTCGTCATCAAGAGAAGTAAGCCTTGGATCACACTGAAGACCAAGTCACGGAAATATGTGACAATTAATTATGGTGAGAAAACTGGAAGGTTCAACCTTCACACTGTGTAGTTGACTTTTTAATTTATCCTACCAATTGCCAAATGATACTTTGTTAGGATGTTTACCTCTGAGCCAATGGGTTTTAAGTTCAAGCCCCACTCCAGGCCACGAGTGCACAATCTAGGATGGCACTCTAGTGTTTTATTGAGGGAATGCTACTATGTCAGAGAAGATATAGTATTTACAGCACAGAAATGAGCCAGTTGGTCCAGTTGGTTAAGGCAATATTTATGCTCCACAAAGGCCTCCACTCACCCTACATCATCTAACCTTATCTGTGGTTATTGATGTTAAACCAAAACAAATTCAGGCAGCTATGTTCCCATTGCACTATTTGAAGAAGGACAAGGAGCTTCACAATCCTCAGAACCAATTCCAGTTTTGCTTTTATGTGGGCTCTTGCTCTGCACAAAATGGCAGGCACATTTGCTGAGATAACTAGATGTTTCTGGCTATCCATGCTGTGAAGGTGCCAGGATTAGTTCCCCAGGGATACCCAAAGAACCATATTCCAGCACAAATTAAAAACTCCAGGAGAGAAAGGAGTAGAAAATTGCACAGGTTAACTGATAAGTACACAACAAGGTTTGGTTGGCTGAACTCTTCTTTGAGGCAGGTCCGGAGATCTACAAGGCACAGGTAGGGATGTGCATTGCACTCAAATACGCACACTTCTTTACCTCGTGGGCAGCTGTTGCAGGGAGACAATGCTGGTACTGAGACAGTAGGTACCTGAGCCTTGGAAAGAGGCGCAAGCGAGGAGCCAACTAAATGAGGGCAGAAGCCATGGATAAACACAGGATGCACAGGCACAGAAAGCAACATTAGTGCAGGGAGTTTCAAACAATACCATATCACGAGGAATCAGGGAATGAGAAAGTGGAAAATTGAGCAGTATCTGTACATTAATAATTTAGTAAGCAGCAGTCAACATGAAATCAGAAGGGGAAAGCCTACTTGACAAACTTCCTTCTTTGAAGTCAGATGAACTGTGGAAAACCCTATCATAAAAGCAAAATACTGCAGATGCTGGAAATCTGAAATAAAAACGAGAAATGCTGGAAATACTCAGCAGGTCTGGCAGCATCTGTGGAGAGAGAAGCAGAGTTAACGTTTCAGGTCAGTGACCAGAACTGGGAAACCCTATGATGTGGTGTATCCTGTCTCTCAACAGGCTATTGACAAACTTCCATACAAAAGGCTACTAGTTAAATTGAAAGCTTTGGGGATTCAGGGAAAACCTTGGGACTGGATAAGAAAATAACTGAAGGGTATGAAACAACAAATGCTTGTAAGAAGAGGTATGTGGGAATGGGAGGAGGGGACAGTGCCATCTGCCTGCTTCCATTCCCACATACCTCTTCTAAGGGGTGGAGTCTCAGGGCTCAGTGTTGGGACCATGGCTGTTTCTAATTTACATAAATTGCATTTGGAAACTCAACATAAAATGATCAAATTTACAAATTGATACCAAACTAGGAGGGAAAATGTGGAATAAGAAGAGGCAGATCACAAAACACAGTAAGTTGGACAAGATAAGTAAGTGGGCAGAACAATGGCAGATAAAATTAAATGCAGACAAGTGTGAAGTTGTTCACATTGGGAGTTAGAATAGGCAAAACATGTGCTCTGTGAATGCTACTGGAAAAGAGAAAGATGATTGTGAAAGAGATCAGGAGTCTTAATAGACTCAATGCTAAACATGTCTAACCAATGGAGAATACCAATCAACAAGGCCAACAGGACATTCAACTACACAGGCAAAATAGTAGAATATAAGCCAGGGGAGATAAAGATCAAACTGTACAGGGCTCTGTTCAGACTCCACCTTGAACACTGCATCCGATTCTGCTCACCAAGAAACAGGGAAACAAATTCAAGAGCTGGAGGCAGTGCAGAGAAGAGCAATGAGGCTGATTGTTCTACTCCAGAAAACTCAGCAGTGAAGGATAGAACTGAAGCCAATCTTTAGATACTTTTATAGGCTTTTATTTTTAGCGATACACATTACAAACATGCACCTTCGAACCCAACTGCCATAGTTTTAGTCTGTTCCTATTTCTATGTTCTATATAAGAACAAAAATAAATCCCCAGTTAATGCCCACTACCAGCATCCAAATAAACACAATTAGTATGAAATTAACACTGATTGCCCGTGTCAGGAATCTGAATGATGAGAAAAGATTGGTGAAAATTGATCTTTTCAGCCTTTGAAAGGAGGCACTCAGGGGTGATTTTATAGAGGTATGCAAGATTGTAAAGTGTTAAGAAAGTTAACCTGGAATATTACTTTAATTAAACTTCAGGAGCAAAAGTAAAGGACACAGGTTCAAACAAGTAGTAAAAGGTAATTTTAGGACTGATATCATGACATTCTTCTTCAGAAAAAGAGAGATCAATGTGTGGAATAAACCTCCAGACATAGGAGTGGAGGCAAAATCATTGGAATCATGTCTAACCAATCTACCGGAGTTCTTTGAAAAAGTAACATGCGCTGTGGATAAAGGGGAACTGGTGGATGTACTGTACTTAGATTTCCAGAAGGCATTTGATAAGGTGCCACATCAAAGGTTATTGTGGAAAATAAAAGCACGTGGTGTAGGAGGTAACATATTGGCATGGATAGAAGATTGGCTAGCTAACAGGAAACAGAGAGTAAGCATAAATGGGTAATTTTCTGGTTGGCAAGATGTAACGAGTGGTGTTCCACAGGGATTTGTGCTGGGGCCTCAACTTTTTATAATTTATATCAATGATTTGGATGAAGGGACTGAAGGTATGGTTGCTAAATTTGCTGATGAGACAAAGATAGATAGGAAAGTAAATTGTGCAGAGGACATAAGGAGGCTACAAAGGGATATAGATAAGTTAAGTGAGTGGGCAAAGATCTGGCAAATGGGGTATAATGTGGGGAAAATGTGGAATTGTCCATTTTGGCAGGAAGAATAAAAAAGAAGCATATTATTTAAATGGTGAGAAATTGCAGAGCTCTGAGATGCAAAGGGATCTGGGTGTCCCAGTGCATGAATCGCAAAAGGTTAGGATGCAGGTACAGCAAATAATTCGGAAAGCTAATAGAAGGGGAATTGAATACAAAAGTAGGGAGGTTATGCTTCAGTCATACAGAGCATTGGTGAGACCACATCTGGAGTATCTGTGTGCAATATTGGTCTCCTTATTTAAGGAAGGGTGTAAATATGTTGGGGCAGTTCAGAGAAGGTTTACTAGACTAATACCTGGAATGGGCAGGTTGTATTATGAGGAAAGGTTGGATAGGCCAGGCTTGTATTCGCTGGAGTTTAGAATAGTAAGAGGCAACTTGATTGAAACATATAAGATCCTGAGGGGTCTTGACAAGGTGGATGTGGAAAGTATGTTTCCTCTTGTGGGAGAATCTAGAACTAGGGGTCACTGTTTAAAATTAAGGGGGTCACCCATTTAAGGCAGAGATAATGTTACGACAGGGGAGAAAGTGGTCTCGGGGTTCCCTCTCAGCCTTTTCCTGGTTTGACTGTAACAAGGTTTAATTTTTAAAACACTGTTTTTAGCTTCCCCTCAGTGAGTCCTTGCTCACTGCTCTCCAATTGTAATGGCAAAGAAATCAAGCAGACAGGTTTTCTTAG
The DNA here is from genome assembly GCF_036365525.1 of Heterodontus francisci. NCBI lineage: Eukaryota > Metazoa > Chordata > Chondrichthyes > Heterodontiformes > Heterodontidae > Heterodontus > Heterodontus francisci. The sequence continues at coordinate 56,052,482 of NC_090397.1, read as the reverse complement.
ATTTAAACAAGAAAGCTGTAAGTTTATTAACCGTAAAACTCAAATTCGGCTAAAACTACTAAAAATACATGACGCGACGATGCTAGCATGCATACGTGATAAACACACATTCAAATAGAGACAGAGAAAGAGAAAGGTTTGAAGCAATAGCTGGAGTGCATTTACTGTCTTTTGAGTTTGATCTTGCTGTCTCATTGGGGCCAAGTACACTCTCAAACTTGTTTCGATGGCTTTCTGTCTTCTTGAAATCCAGTTTCTTCTTTTCGTGACAGAGAGAGCGAGACAGGGAGATGCGGTCTTCCTTCAAGTTCAGTTGCAGTCTGACTTCAAACTGTTCTGTGAACACAATTCAAACCAAACCTGGGCCAGCAGGCCAGTCATGTGACCAGCTTTTTATTTAAAACAACCTGCCCAGCAAGGTTTGGTGGATTCTTTCAATCTTCATAGACTTCCTCAGTAGGGGACTGGAATGCTGGCTTCCACACAGTCAATGTCTTGTGATCAAAATCCATTTAGTTAATTGAATCAGGGAGCAGTTCCATTGTCTTTTCCAGGCAACTGTCTCTTAGAATGCAAATGTTTCCAGCCACTGTCCTGTTAGAATGCAGGTACAACCATGTTTTCTGTCCAGTAAGAGTTTAAAATTAATGTTCCATATGATGAAATTAATATGCCTCATTCTTGGCAGGTGTAGTTTTTCTCACACCTCCACCTCCAGCGGAATGAAATGCGATTTTAAAAGAGCATTTCATGAAAAGAGAATAGAGAGAAGAGTAAATATAGTAAAATACACATGTATTTCTCTTATTCCGAAGAAGGGTCACTGACCCGAAACGTTAACTCTGCTTCTCTTTCCACAGATGCTGCCAGACCTGCTGAGTGAATCCAGTATTTCTTGTTTTTGTTTCAGATTTCCAGCATCCGCAGTATTTTGCTTTTATTTCTCTTATTCATTCTCATTCATTCAGAAATCCTAAAAATTGTTCCAGCCAGTCTTTCCTTTGTAGCAGTGCTGCTTTAAACTGCCCTTTTTGGCATCCCAATAAATGTGATTTTTGGGGAAACTTTTCAGTTTGCACATTTCCATGACTGCCTAGGGTGTCTTTGTTCCTGTTGAGGTCTGCAGGGGGAGGGTTAGTTTTAATTAGCGCGAGGTTGGAGTTCTGCTCATGAGTGTCACTAGTGGGTGGATCCATTCTGAACTCTCCTTCAGTGCTTTGATGAGTCCTGCAAGGGCTTTTCACCTTAGAGGATGGTTGGTTCCCTTTTCACATGCCTGTGGGGGAGGATTCTTTGCTAATCTTCCCCTTTTCCTCTGGGACACTCCTGCTTTGCAGGTATTTGCCCAAATTCTACTGCACTCCCCTGTGGTACTTCGACTAGGTGAGGCATCACCTCACCATTTCCCTGCCCTCTTGAAGACTTTCTTTGACTCTGCAGGTTTCTGTAAATGCTGTTAGCAACTCTGGTGGGGTGCTTCTGGTGTCTGCATTTACATAGGAGAATGTGGGGTCTAATTTTTCAAACATTTCAGGGTTGGCTGACTGGACAGTAGGGGTTTCCCTTTGGGATTCCTCTTGGATCTCCTTTAACCTGTCCTCTTTGTCCCTTTTTCCCCTTTCCTCTCTAACCTTTTGCCAGTCTTGTGCCTGCCTGTCCCCTTTTGTTCTCAGCAGGGGTCCCTTAAAATACACCAGCCCTCTGCTGGAGGATTTCCCAAAAGCCGATACAGGACTTAGGGGTGCAAATTTCACTGTAGGTTGATGTTTCCCCTCAACCTGGCACATGTGGCAACTCCTACGGTACTTCACCACATCGTTGTGGAGTTTTGGCCAGTCAAACTGCTGTCTTATACGGGCTTTGGTTTCTCGTATACCGACATATACAGCCACTGTAATCTCATGGGCCATTCTTAATATTTCTCTCGGGTACCTCTGTGACACCACTAACTGGTGAACCACGGTCCACTCTTTGTCCTCAGGTCTGTGAGAACTCCACTTCCTCACCAGTACCTCATTCTTGAAATAGTAGCAGTAAGGGACTCCCTCTGCTCCAATTTCAGACTGGGCAGCCTATGCTAACTCTCTCAGCACTGGGTCGGCTCGCTGAACCTCAGCTACGGAAAATCCATTTAATCCATTCCCAGGATCCTCTAACTTTCCAAAGAAAGTCTCAGACAGACAGACCTCATGATCATCTGCCTGCAGTGCCAATTCAGTCTCCTCTGGGGAGCTGGTTTGGTCATGGCCCAATTCACTGCACAAGCAGGGTAACTGCAGGGATCCATCTCCTGCCACTGCTCTGTCTCTCTGACCTCCTGCGGTCTCTCTTTCACTACTGGGGAAGCTACCACTTTCGCACCCCCCCCCCCACCCCCAGATCATTACCGAAGAACAAGTCAACCCCATCCACAGGCAAACTAGGGCCAATCCCAATGGTCACCGGTCCCGAAACAAGGTCGCACTCAAAGTGTCTCCTGCATTTCTCTCTCATCCGGGACTGTTTGGGCTTCTATCACCTTCCCATCCTTTATCCTTTTCGGATTTGTGGGGGTGACTAGGAAAGGTTTTCCCCTGGGGAACCGACATATAGATGAGAGCAAACTCATCAACCAGAACTGCGGCTTTCCTAGCTCTATGAACTTTTTGTTCCTCTACATGTGTCTTTATGGGGAGTGGGAGAGAGTTTTTAAATTCCTCAAGCAAAATTACCTCTCTGAGATTTTCTTAGCTGCGCTGCAATTTAAGAGCCCTTAGCCACTGGTCAAAAGCCAGCTGCTTACTTCTTTTAAACTCCAGGTATGTTGGATCAGCTTGCTTCTTGAGAGTTCGAAATTTTTGGCGACAGACTTCCGATACTAACTCATATGGATAGCATTTTTTGTCAGTTAATAATTTGATGAACTCTCATCTGGCAACAGGGAATAAACCTCATGGGCTTTTCCTGTTAACTTGCCTTGTAGCAGGAGAGTCCAAGCCTCAGCTGGTCACTTTAACTGCCTTGCAAGAATTTCAATAGATACAAGAAATGCTTCCACGTCCCCCTCATTGAATTTTGGGATCATTTGTGTAAATTTTAACAATTCAGTACCTAGCCCTGAATTACGCTCCTCCATATTGGCCATGCTTTCACTGGGGTTACTCTGTCACCCCCTAGTTAACTCAAGCTGCCTCAGCTCTCTCTCCTCACATTCCTTCTGGAAGGTTCTTTCTCTTTCTCCTCTCTCACTCTTTTTCTTTCTCCTGTCTCTCTCTTCCTCTTTCCCTGTCTTCTAATTCAAGTTTCCTCTGTTCCAATTGTATCTTTGCTAGCTATATCCAGTCAGAGTGTATTTCTAACCCTGTTTTTGCTTCTTCAGATTCAAGGGAAAAATGGTTGGCCACTAGTCTTAGGAGTTCAGACTTTCTTGACACATACAGTGATCCCACACTGCTCAGCCATTTTTCACAACTCCTCCACCGACAGTGCTTTTAACTTATCCCAAGTTACTTCACCCTGGCTTTGGCAGCTACTGGCCTCAGTTGCAGACAGTATTCTAGCACATACAACCACAAGAAAACCTGTATTGAAATCTTTTTGTTTGGGAACAATTTGACTTCCAATTTCTCATTTGCCTGTGGGTCAAATCTGGACGCTAGCCCCCAAATTTCTGTTATGACCAGGTGAGAAAGGGGTCTAGGGATTCCCTCTCAGCCTTTTCCTGGTTTGAACGTAACAGGGTTTAGTTTTTAAAACACAGTGTTTTTAGCTTCCCCTCGGTGAATCCTTGCTCACTGCTCTCCAATTGTAATGGCAAAGAAATCAACCAGACAGGTTTTCTTAGATTTAAACAAGAAAGGTATAAGTTTATTAACCGTAAAACTCGAATTTGGTTAAAATTATTAAAAATACGCGACACGACCACGCTGGCATGCATACACAATAAACACACACGCAGATAGACACAGAAAAGGAGAAAGAATCAAGGGGAAAGGTTTGAAGCAGTAGCTGGTGTTCATTTACTGTCTTTTGAGTTTGATGTAAAGTCTTTGATTGCAGTTCAATCTTGCCGTCTTGTTGGGGCCAAGTGCGCTCTTTCAAATTTGTTTCGATGGCTTTCTGTCTTCTTGAAATCCAGTTGCAGTTTCTTCTTTTTGTGACAGAGAGAAAGAAAGCAAGACAGGGAGGTGCGGTTTTCCTTCAAGTTCAGTTGTAGTCTGACTTCAAACTGTTCTGTGAACACAATTCAAACCAAACCTGGGCCAGCAGGCCAGTCATGTGACTAGCTTTTTTTTAAAAACAACCTGCCCAGCGAGGTTTTGTGGATTCTTTCAATCTTAGTAGACATCCTCAGTAGGGGGCTGGAATGCTGACTTTCACACAGTCAATGTCTTGTGATCAAAATCCATTTAGTTAATTGAATCAGGGAGCAGTTCCATTGTCTTTTCCAGGCAACTGTCTCTTAGAATGCAAATGTTTCCAGCCACTGTCCTATTAGAATGCAGGTATTGCTATGTTTTCTGTCCAGTAAGAGTTTAAAATTAATGTTCCATATGATGAAATTAATATGCCTCATTCTTGGCAGGTGTGGTTTTCCTCACAATGAGAAGAAATTTTTTCTCTCAGAGGCTCGTGAGCTTTGGAGCTCTCTTCCTCAAAAGGCAGTGAAAGCAGGGTTTTGAATATTTTTAAGGCAGAGATAGATAGATTCTTGCTAAGCAAGGGGGTGAAAGGTTATCAGGGTACTCAGGAATACGGAGTTGAAATCAGATCAGCCATGATCTTGTTGAATGGTGGAGTAGGCTTGAGGGGCCGAGTGGCCTACTCCTGCTCCGAATTCATATGTTTGTATGTTTGTATGAATCATTGGTTGCTGTAAATGGGGGGACATTAGGTTCTTTTTGGATGGATGAATTAAGATGGGTCGATGCATCAAAGAAAAGAAAGACCTTGGCTGGCATTTTCTCGGCAGGGGATAAGTCCCAACATTGGGACCACACCTGCGTCCTCAGCCCACACAGGCAGGCAGCGGGACCCCACTGGCCATCTTCCCTGCAGTGGCATCTTAATTTGCTGCCGCCGGGCCCGCTGTCCAATCAGAGGGCCAGCAGCTCGGCAACCTCGGCAGTGCCACTAAGAGAGAGGTGGCCACTGCAGAGGCTGCAAGGAGGCGACCATGCAGGGGAGGAAGACAATTCAGTTTTCTGCTGGGGCCAAGGTTCAGAGGGGTAACCCTCCACTGGCAGCATTGGGGCTGCGAGAGCAGCCATTGCCACCAGCTGGCCCCTCCTCCGGCTCCAATGGCTCCTCCCCCCCCAGGAGGTCACAGGGAGATCACCCCATGCAGCTGGCAACCTCCCCATAGGGCAGCAGTCCGCTCTGCCGCTGGCAAGCAAAATGCCGGCAGCCCAGGAAGATGGCCATCAATTGAGCCTTTAATTGGCCGCCCAGTTCTGCAGCAGGTAGCCAAGCCACTGCCATTCCAGCCACTGGGAAACTTTCCCGGCAGCAGGAATGCGTTGAGGAGTCATCTCGACACGGCTTCCTGGCATTTTACCAGACCACCCCTGACTTCTAGCCCACCACCCAGGAGCTGGTAAATTCTTGTACTCATTTATATGGAGCCTTTCAAGACCTCGGGACATCCTTAGGCACTTCACAGTTTCCCACTCAATAAAACTCTATTGATGTCTTTCTTTGATTTCGCATGTTAATAGGAAAGGAAATTAAATATGTGGCCTCTTTGGACAGGGTATCAGTCACCTGTTTCCAGTACAGCTGCATTGTTGATTGACCAATGTCACCTGAGGCTGCCAATGGCAAATACAATAGGGTTTTTGTTTACAACCATGTGATGAAGCTGTGCCCTTGGTAGAAAGAGGGAGTAAGTCCAGTGCCAGGCGTATGGCATAATCCATGACAGCTTCTCCAGAAAACCATAGTCTTCTCACACACTGCTCTTGGGAGAATTCTATATCTGACCCCCATGATCTGTAGACCCTCTAGAGTGGGGACCTACATGTCAGGTTGTACCTACATGCATTGATGCCCGATTCTCTGGACCACCTTCCTCAACAGGCTGAAGTGCTCGCACCCACCTTCAGTCAGAAGCGTCGAGAGGCTGATCCATCTCCATCTCCTGCTAATGTCCCCATCATCACAGATGATAATCTTCAGCCAACTCAATTCACTCCACATGACATCAAGAAATGACTGAGCACACTACATACAGTAAAGGCTACAGACCCCGACAAAATCCCAGCTGTAGTGCTGTAGACTTGTGATCAAGAATTAGCCATACGTTTAGCAAGCTGTTCCAATATGTAGCTACAACACTGGCGCCTACCCGACAAAGTGGAAAATTGCAAAGTTATACGGCTGAAATTTATGGTACCACTGCCGTAATCGGCGGTGAACAAAACACTGTCGGTCCGCCCATGTAGACCGCACATCGCGAATATTGCAGCGGCTCATTTAAATGACCAGGGCGGCCCACCCACCAAGATGATGTGACGGGGGCGGGTGGTCCATCCCCGGCAATGGCGTCAGCAGCCTTTGTGCAGGCGTGACATCATTTTTAAAGGGCTTCGAGTCCTTCCATTTTATTTAACTACTTAAAGAGCAATGTTACAAAATAAATTTTAAAACATTTAATTTGCCCCTCTTCCACCCTCCAATAACCATGCAATGCATTACTTGCCCTCTCCCCCACCCAAAACACTTCCCTTGCCCACCTGACCTTCCGCCCCCCCCAAAGTTCATAAAGTGTGCACTGTAACCCTTCCCACCATCACCTACACCAATTAGATGGGTTTTATCCCGGTCCCCCACCTCTCACACTGGAAAACTCACCTGCTCCCCCCTCCCCACCAGTTTTCCGCCTCAGATCCCCAGACAATGATCCAAAGGCACAGGAGTGCCGGCCACTGGCACCAATATTACACGGGGACTGATGGCGGGAGCGCGACGGTCATTAATTCAGGTATTTTCATTAATTTACATATTGAAATTGGGCTCCTGTTGCCGAGTGGCGGGGTGGGCACCACGAGGCCTTGCCACCGCTGGCAATATGGGACCAGGTCTTCCCGGTGTTGAGGTCGTGGCAGGCCTCTCCTGGAGGCATTTTCCAGCCCCCCCACCACAACCCCTGACGTCGGGGGGTCTGTACAATTAACCCCATATTCTATCCACAAAAAGGAGGACAAATCTAACATGGCCAATTTCTGCCCCATCAGCCTACTCTCATTCATCAGCAAAATGATGGAAGATAATGTTGACAGTGCTAACCAGCAACAATTACCCACCTGCTCACCTTTGCTCAGTATGGAATCTGACAGAACCACTTACTCCAGATCTTATTACAGCCTTGGTCCAAACATGGTTATAAGAACAGAATTCCAGAGGTGAGATGAGAGTCACTGCCCTTGACATCAAGGCAGCATTTGATTAAGTATGGCATCAAGGAGCCTGATATAACTGAAGTCAGTGGAGGTCAGGAAGAAAACTGTCCAGTGGCTGGAGTCATATCTAGCACAAAGGAAGATTGGTTGTGGTTGTTGGAGGCCAATCATCTCAACCCCAGAACATCACTGCAGGAGTTTTTCAGGGCAGTGTCCCAGGCCCAACCATCTTCAGCCCCCATCTGGACTCAGAATGCAGAGTTGACCCCCTTCCCCACCACCCCCCCCATCAATATTCAGAATGCAGCAGTGACCCCTTCCCCTCATTGGTGGCGCCAGCTTCTGGATGGGAAAGCGAAGGTGCTGAAGATCGGGAATGGATGGGAAGATCGCAGTGGATGACATGGTAATGTATGCAGATAGGTATTTTAAATATTTGAACCAGGGTCCTGTTGCAGAGCGCCGGAGTGGCCACCATGGAGTTTCCCCGCTGTTGGGAAGATCGGGCCCAGCAAATCCGGCGTCGGGTTCCGCGGCGGCTACTGCCGCTCCGATTCTCCGGTCCCCCACCCACCACGAAACCCAATGTCAGGCTGAGACAAAATCCAACCCGAAGAATGGGGCCACTCCAGAAAAATGGCAATGGCCAATTTTTGGAGGGCAGTGTTTCAATGGAAACTCTGGTTGGGTATATTCCTCTGGAATTTATCACATGGCAAATTTATCTTGTAAACGCACCTTATTAAAAATAGACTTATTGTTATTATGTTTACCAATTTAACTCAACCTGCTGAATAAGGAGTGTCTCTGTTTATTTGTACAGTGAGTAACCTTCACCTGTTGAATAATCAGTTTCTTTGTGTACAAATGACAAACTTGCATTTATATAGTGGGCTGAATTTTAAGGCAGCAATGTGGACGGGTATGGAGGCTTGGGGGGGACATAAAATCGGCACAGTTCACATTGGACAGGAAGTCCAACATCGTGACATCCCATCCCGATTTTATCGATGGCAGCAATCATGGCGGGCGGAGGTCCACCGGCGACACAGCGGGCAGGTAATTGACGTCGTTAACCAGCCAGTTGAAAACAATTTTATAAACGGCGCACGGGGTCTCATGGGACTTTCGAGTCTTGCCTCCTTCAGGGAGGCAACACACAGGTGGCACATCATGGCTGGCTGAAAGGGGAGGCTATCGGAAGGGCAAACATCGAGGGCCTGGAAGGGCCACCAAGGGACAGCAGAGCTTAGCGTGTCAGGAGTGAGGGAAGATTGGCTACGCTGCAGGGGGGCTAATACAAGGAGGCAATGGGCAAGTGAGACCTGGGCAATGAGCACAAGTGGTGGCATCAAAAGAGGGACATGAGCGGGGAAGGACTGCCTTTCAGAGAGAGGCCACTTATTATGGGCCTCATTCACCCAGGCTTCAGGGACCCTGTTGAAGACAAAATGCACCTGAGTGGGAGGAAGGACCAGGTACCTGCAGCGGCCCCACAACAGCCTATAAGCCCACAGGAGGGTCCTCAACAGCCTCCAGACGAGGTGAAGAGGAGAGAGAGGGAGGGAGAGCTGCATGGAAGGAGATACCCTCCTGACAGAGTGTACAGGTCGAGGCTCAACTACCTGCAGATGTCTGAAAGGCAGTGCCAGTGAAGACTCCGCCTCTCTAGGGAGGCTGGCACTGACCTGTGTGCCAAGATGCAGAATGGGCAGTGCCCGAGGGGTTGGGAATCCAATGCCAGTGGCCCTGAAAGTCACCGTGACACTGAACATCTATGCCACTGGATCATTCCAGGGACCTACAGGCGATATATCTGTGGAATCTCTCAGTCTGCGACACATCAGCACATCAAGGCGGTCACTGTAATATTCTGAGTACTGTTAGTCTAATACAGAATATAAAGAGTCTGCTGGGTTAAAAGAAACAGGAGATTTTTTTTTAAATTTGTTCATGGGATGTGGGCGTCGCTGGCCAGGCCAGCATTTATTCCATCCCTAATTGCCCTTGAGAAGGTGGTGGTGAGCTGCCTTCTTGAAACGCTGCAGTCCATGTGAGGTAGGTACACCCACAGTGCTGTTAGGAAGAGAGTTCCAGGATTTTGACCCAGCGACAGTGAAGGAACGGTGATATAGTTCCAGGTCAGGATGGTGTGTGACTTGGAGGGGGACTTGCAAGTGGTGGTGTTCCCATGCATTTGCTGTCCTTGTCCTTCTAGTTGGTAGAGGTCGTGGGTTTGGGAGGTGCTGTCTAAAGAGCTTTGGTGAGTTGCTGCAGTGTATCTTGTAGATGGTACACACTACTGCCACTGGGCTTTGGTGGTGGAGGGAGTGAATGTTTGTGGATGGGGTGCCAATGAAGCGGGCAGCTTTGTCCTGGGTGGTGTCGAACTTCTTGAGTGTTGTTGGAGCTGCACCCATCCAAGCAAGTAGAGAGTATTCCATCACACTCCTGACTTGTGCCTTGTAGATGGTGGACAGATGGAGTCAGGAGGTGAGTTACTCGTCGCAGAATTCCTAGCCTCTGACCTGGTCTTGTAGCCACGGTCTTTATGTGGATGGTCCAGTTCAGTTTCTGGTCAATGGTAATTCCCAGCATGTTTATAGTGAGGGATTCAGCGATGATAATGCCATTGAATATCAAGGGGAGATGGTTAGATTCTCTCTTGTTTGAGATGGTCATTGCCTGGCACTTGTGTGGTGCAAATGTTACTTGCCACTTATCAGCCGAAGCCTGGATGTTGTCCAGGTCTTGCTGCATCTGGACACAGGTTGCTTCTGTATCTGAGGAGTCACAAATGGTGCTGAACATTATGCAATCATCAGCGAACACCCCCACCTCTGACCTTATGATGGAGGGAAGGTCATTGATGAAGCAGCTAAAAATGGTTGGGCCTAAGACACTACCCTGAGGAAATCCTGCAATGATGTCCTGGGACTTAGATGATTGACCTCCAATAACCACAACCATCTTCCTTTGTGCTAGGTATGACTCCAACCAGCGGAGAGTTTTCCCCCTGATTCCCACTGACTTCAGTTTTGCTAGAACTCCTTGGTGTCATACTCGGTCAAATGTTGCCTTGATGTCAAGGGCAGCCACTCACACGTCACCTCTGGAGTTCAGCTCTTTTGCTTATGTTTGGAACAAGGCTGTAATGAGGTAAGGTGCTGAGTGGCCCTGGCGGAACCCAAGCAACCTCAGTGAGCAAGTTACTGCTGAGCAAGTGCCGCTTTAGTAGCACTGTTGACAACACCGTCCAACACTTTGCTGATGATCAAGAGTAGACTGATGGGGCAGTAATTGGCCAGGTTAGATTTGTCCTGCTTTTTATGGACAGGACATACTGGGCAATTTTCCATATTGCCGGGTAGATGCCAGTGTCATAGGTGTACTGGAACAGCTTGGCAAGGGATGTGGCTAGTTCTGGAGCACAGGTCTTCAGTACTATTGCTGAAATGTTGTCAGGGCCCATAGCCTTTGCAATATCCAGTGTCTTTGGCTGTTTCTTGATATCACATGGAGTGAATCGGATTGGCTGAAGATTGGCATCTGTGATGATGGGGACCTGAGGAGGAGGCCGAGATAGATCATCCACTCGGCACTCCTGGCTGAAGACAGATGCAAATGCTTCAGCCTTGTCTTTTGCACTGTTGTGCTGGGCTTCCCCATCAGTGAGGATGGGGATATTTGTGGAGCCTCCTCCTCCTGTTAGTTGTTTAATTGTCCACCACTATTCACAGCTGGATGTGGCAGGACTGCAGAGCTTAAATCTAATCTGTTGGTTCTGGGATTGCTTAGCCCTGACTTTAGCATGCTGCTTCCACTGTCTGGCATGCAAGTAGTCCTGTGTTGTAACTTCAGCAGGCCGACACCTCATTTTTAGATATGTCTGGTGCTGCTCCTGGCATGCCCTCCTGTACTCTTCATTGAACCAGAGTTGGTCCCCAGGCTTGATGGTAATGGTAGAGTGGGGGATATGCTGAGTCATGAGGTTACAGATTGTGGTTGAATACAATTCTGCTGCTGCTGATGGCCCACAGCGCCTCATGGATGCTCAGTTTTGAGTTGCTGATCTGTTCGAAATCTATCCCATTTAGCACAATGGTAGTGTCACACAATATGATAGTGAGTTCCAAGATTTTGACCCAACGACAGTGAAGGAACGGCAATATAGTTCCAAGTCAGGATGGTGTGTAGCTTGGAGATGGTGGTGTTCCCATGCATCTGCTGCCCTTGTCTTTCTAGGTGGTAGAGGTCGTGGGTTTGGAAAGTGCTGTCGAAGGAGCCTTGGTGTGTTGCTGCAATGTATCTTGTAGATGGTACACACTGCTGCCACTGTGTGTCGGTGGTGAAGGGAGTGAATGTTGAAGGTGGTGGATAGGGTGCCAATCAAGTGGGTTGTTTTGTCCTGGTTGGTGTGGAGCTTCTTGAGTGTTGTTGGAGCTGCACCCACCCAGGCAAGTGGAGAGTATTCCATCACACTCCTGAAGGTGGGATCTCATCTCCACAAGGACTGTGCAGTGGTCACTCCTAACAATATGTCATGGGCAGGTGCACCTGCGACAGGTAAATTGGTGACAGCAAAGTCAAATAGGTTTTTCCCTCTTGGTTCCCTCATCACCTGCCGTAGACCAGTCTAGCAGCTATGTCCATTAGGACTCGGCCAGCAGTGGTGCTACTGAGCCACTACTGGTGATGGATATTGAAGTCCCACACCCAGAGTACATTCTGTACCCTTGCTACCCTCAGTGCTTCTTCCAATTGGTGTTCAACATGGAGAAACACTGATTCATCAGCCGAGGGGTGTGCAGCAGGTGGTAATCAGCAAGAGATTTTCTTGCCCATGTTTGACCTGATGCCATGAGACATCATGGGGTCCGGAGTCAATGTTAAGGATTCCCAGGGCGACTCCCTCCTGACTGCATACCACTGTGCGCCACCTCTGGTGGTTCTGTCCTGGTGGTGAGACAGGACATACCCAGGGATGGTGATGGTGGTGCCTGGTACATTGTCTGTAAAGTATGATTCTGTGAGTATGACTATATCAGACTGTTAGTTGATTAGTCTGTGGGACAGCTCTCCCAATTTTGGCACAAGCCCCCAGTTTTACTAAGGAGGACTTTGCAGGGTCGACAGGGTTGCGTTTGCCGTTGTCGTTTACAGTGCCTCGGTCGATGCCAGGTGGTCCATTTGGTTTCATTCCTTTTATTTCACTTGGTAGCAGTTTGAATGGCTGAGTGGCTTGTTAGGCCATTTCAGAGGACATTTCCCACATTGCTGTGGGTCTGGAGTCTCATGTAGGCCAGACCAGGTAAGGACAGCAGATTTCCTTCCTTAAAGGTCATTAGTGAACTAGACAGGTTTTTACAACAATCGACAATGGTTTTATGGTCACCATTAGACTAGCTTTTTAATCCCAGGCACCTAACAACATCAATGCCAATACATCGGCGGATGGCAGTCAAGTTGCCACCAAAGGGGGCACACAGGCACCTCCTGCATGTGTTCCCTTCCCAGGGATCTTGCGATATCCAATATGACAGGAGTCCTCCTTTCAGGGCCACCGTGACAGGCCACTGCCAGACATGTTGCATCCCCTGTCCCTTTGCCCACTGATCACTCTCCTTCCAACGCACTGGCCTACTTCACTAGACGCAAGGCCCAAGAGGATGAAGGGATTAAATGATACTCACTTTCACAGCCTGGTTGAGGTTATTGAGCCTCTTACGGCACTATATCCATGTGCGTGAGGTTACGCCACGCTACTCACCTCCTCAGCAATCTGGAGCCAGGTCTGCTTGATTTGGCTCACCGCTCTTCCCCTCCCATCCCTTGGGAATAAGATGTCCCTCCTCTCCCTGAGAGCCTATAGTAGCACCTGGAGGGAGGCACCAGGAAAACGTGGGGCTGCACAGGGTCTCCAGTCAGCCATCTCTAAGCATGCAACATAACCTCATCCTCTTCCAGGCCTTCCCAATGCAGACTGAACTGCAGGCTCGGCAACCCTTTAAAAATATCCCCTTCAACTGCCAAGGCATCACCTGATGCCATGCTCCCCATCTCTGTGTCCAACCCCGATCGTGCAATAGGTCAGAGTTCACAGTTCATTAGTTTTAATTAACCGGCTGCCACTGAATCACTTGCGGCCGGCTGCTCCAACCCCCAATGTGCCTTGTGCCCAACTCTGGGCCCGACGGCAGGATTAGCGTTTAAAACATCAAATTCGGCCCAGTGTCTTTCATGACCTCAGGACATCCCAAACTGCTTCACAGCCAAAGAAATATTTTTAAAGAGTAGTCAGTGTTGTAATGTAGGAAATGCAGCAGTCAATTTGCATATAGCAAGCTCCCATAAACAGCAACGTGATAATGATAATCTGTATTTTAGTGATGTTGGTGGAAGGATAAATAGTGGCCAGGACACTGAGGTGAACTCACCTATGCTGTTCAAATTGTGCCATGGGATCTTTTATGACCACTTGAAGGGGCAGACAGGGCCTTGGTTTAACATCTGATTATCACTGTAGGATCATTCAGCTCTCCTGTCACATTCTGAGATTTACCTTTAACAGAACAAACTATAGGAATACCATAAGCTGATTATTACTGAACTCTCTTTGTTTTTCTCTTTATCCAAGGAGTGGAGGTTTATGCACGTTTTGAGAATCTCACACAACTCTCACTGTTTCAGTTTGAAATCAGCCTGAATTCTGACCGTGTGAGACTCAGAACAATCAATGGGCAGCTTCTGGCGCAGGTATGTTACAGAGTATTATCACACGATATTTAACGTGATGTTGTCACATAATGAATCCTCTGGAAATACGTCCAAACAGAGTCGGCAACTGTAGCCACAAACCAGTGTGAAAAAGGGTCAATAAATTATTTTAAAAGGGAATTAGATAGTTGCTGGAAAAGGATAAGTATTAAACGGTCCTGGCAACACGGAGGAGAGTGGGGTTAGCTTACGTGCCTTGTGTGGAGAAAACTTGATGGGGCAAGTTTTGAAGTGCAGTCACTGTTGTTACATAGGAATTGCAACAGCCAATTTGTGCACAGCAAGCTCCCATATGCAGCAATTCGATAATGGCCAGATAATCTACTTTTAGTGACGTTGGTTGAGGGCGAGCTATTGGCCACAGCATTGGGGAGAACTCCCCTGCTCTTCTTTGAAATAGTACCATGGGGTCTTTTAAATCCATCTGAGAGGGCCTTGGTTAAACATTGCATTTGAAAGGTGGCACCTCTGACAGTGAAGCACTCTTTCAGTACTGCACTGAAGTGTCAGCTTCACTATGTGCTTAACTGTCTGGAGTGGGACTTGAATTTTTGATCTGCTAATGCAGGGAATGAGAGTGCTACCACTGAGAAGAGACTCAGTTGGAGGGATTTGGAAGGGTTGCCTAAAGCTTGCATAATCCAAAATGTTATAAAAACGTCACTTCAAATCACACGAAGGTGTGTTACGACCAGGTGAGAAAGAGGTCTGAGGTTCCCTTTCAGCCTTCACCTGGTCTTACTGTACCAGGGTTTTATTTTTAAGCACACTGTATTTTGAGCTCCCCCCTTAGTGAATCCTTGTTCACCGCTTTCCAATTATAAGGTAAAGAAATGAGCACAAACAGGCTTTATTAGGTTTAAAGAAGAAAGGTGAAATTTTATTAAACTTAAACTCTAACTCAGTTAACACCTACGGATACATGACACACCCACGCTCGCATGCATACACGATACACACATGCAGATAGAGACAGAAAAGAGCAGAAGAATAATTAAAGTGGAAAGGTTTGAGGCAATCTCTGAGGAGGGGGTTTTGTTACTCTGCTTCGAGCTTGCTATAGTCCTTGATTGTAGGTAGGTCTTGCTTTTTGTTGGGGCCCAGTAGTCTTCTTAAACCTTGTTCACTGTAGGAGACTTTTCTCTCCTGGGGTTCATGTGTCTTCAGGAGGTTTCAATTCCGTAAGAAAGAGATGGGAACAGACAGGAGAGGAGGTCTGCCTTAGTCCAAGAGCAAATAGCTTTCTGCCAGTTCAGACACTGTCTCTACAATTTAAAACTCCCCAAGTTGGCCAGCAGGCTACTCACGTGACTGGTCTAACCATTTCTGGCTTTGTGTATTGGATGGGTCAGGGAATGGTCCTTTGTCTACAAATACTGTCTGTTAATATGCAAACATGTCTTTCCAGCCAGGGGCTTGGCAACCCTTGTATCAGGCCTTCTCTTATTCCCAGCAGCAATTTGAAATTTAATGTCCATGTGAGGAAATTAATGTGCCTCATTCTTGGCAGGTGGGGGCCTGCATGACAGGTGATTAATTTTCTTTTAATCACATGCCTGGTAATCCTCCTCACTGGCGCTATCTGTACTTATCTGCAAAGCCAAACAGCTTTGCCTTATGCTAACTTGATTTACGCCGATTTATGTCAACCTGTATGTAGGCTCTTGCACCAAATAATGGAAAGGTGGGAGAGGCACAGTTCCCCAGCAAGGGAAGTGAGAGAGAGAGACAGGGATGGAGAAAATGAGGGAAAATCAATAAACACTGGATTTTCCAGGCTTCTCAGTTGTTCTGCTGGACAGAATTGTGATATGAATAGAGATTCTTGATTTCCACTGATAACTTCCCAGATTTAATTTTTGCAGGGAGGTGGGGTGCGGTAAATTGGTGAAAAGCAATTTGGTTGAAACTTGAAACTGATTTCCTCCCGAATTTGAGGGGGCAGGTAGTGGAATCCACAAATTGACACAGTTTTCTTATGCAGAATTAACAACCCTGATCTTTGCTGGTGTTTGTAATCCACATGAGTCTCCTCCAATCCTCCTCTTCACAAGACCCAGATGTTTAATGATCAGAGGAATTGGAGTGCCCATTGTATGCGTAGCCGATATCAGAAATTTGCATGTATAGATCCAATTTTCGGCAGGAAGGGAAACAAAGGAGATTTATTAGAACAGGACCAGGGATTAAAAAAACATCAGTTACATGGAGAGACTAAAGAAACTGGAGTTTCTCTCCTGGAAGAAGAGAAGGTTAAGGGGAGATTTGTTAGACATGTTCAAAATCTTAAACGGTATTGATAGAGTAAACAAGGAAGGTCTGTTTCCGCTAGCAGAAGTATTGGTAACCAGAGGAAACCAATTTAAGGTGATTGACAAAAGAACCAGAGGCAACATGTGGAAACAGTTTATATGCAGTGTGCTGTTATGATCTGAATTGCACTCACCTGAAAGAGTGGTGGAAGCACATACAATAATGACTTTTAGAAGGGAATTAGTTAAATCCTTAAAGGAAAAAAGTGTTGGCCGATGAAGAAAAGGCAGGAGGATACAGGATAAATTGCATAGCTCTTTCAAAGAGCACAGGTATAATACTATGATCATAGTGGCAGGTCAGTAGCTGAAGCCACAACAATAACTAGGCATCTCAACCACTTTGGTCCTGTCATGACTCTGTCCCAAATCCCAGGAACAAGGGGAGATGTAAGCCAGTTGGGCCGAAGATTTCAGAAAGGCAAAAGATCTTCTTGGACCCAGTCTGGCAGGTCAAAGAGTCATTACTGTCTAGGATTGTTAGGCATTTCATTCCTTCCTGGTGGGACCCACATGCGGCCCAGAACTCTCTGCAGACTGACTCTACTGGACATATCTGGTGGGATTTATAGGAATGGAGTAGTTCATTCAAACCTTTGAGCCTGTTCCACTGTTCAATCAGATCATGGCTGACCTGTACATCAACCCCATTCACCCACTTTCACTCCCTATTCCTCAATACCCAACAAAAATCTAACGACTTCAGTCTTGAAAATTTCAATTGACCCCCCAGCATCCACAGTCTTTTAAGGGGAGTGAGTTCCAGATTGCCACTACTCCTTGTGTGAAAAAGTGCTTCCTGGTTTCACTGCTGAACAGCCCAGTTCTAGTTTTCGAATGATGAAACCTTGTTCTGAATTCCCCCACCAGAGGATATAGTTTCTCTCTATCTACCCTACTGAATCCCTTTAACAGTTTAAACACATCAATTAGATCCTGCCCTCAGCCTTCTAAATTCAAGGGAATACAAAACAAGTTTATGCAGCGTGTCTTCATAATTTAACCCTTTAGCTCCATGGGGATGTGCTTGTGGTAGGGTAGGGGTGTGGGGGTGGGGGGGGGGTTGCGGTGGGAGAAGGCAATGTGGGGCTAGAATTTCCCCACCCACATCCTCAATTTTAATATTGATTTTTTTTTTAAATATAGGGGTTAGTGCGAGTTTGATGGTGATCCCAAAAAATTGGACTGGAACTCTCAACTATGGCAGGGGTGTAAAATGGGTGATATTGCATTAACTGCTCGTAATACACCGCCCTCATGTTCCTTCCCAATGAAGGTGTGTATGACAGATAGCTAATTCAATACAGCTTGCTTGACGGGCTTCAATGTACCTCCAATGGTATCTTATTTTTCAGGCTCATCATTTAGCCAGACTGAGCTTTTCTTAAACCCATCGCTTGTTCCCTTGAATTGTGGCAATATTCAAAATGAGAGCTGAGTTTTACTGATTTCTCGGAGTCCAATTAGCCTGCCTACCCCGCCACTTAAAACAAAACCTGAGGAAAACCTGAGGGTGGGGAGAGTGGGCGGAAGGGGGAGGCAGGGGAAGGAGGAGGGAGCGAGCAGAGGGGGCAGGGAGGAGGAAACGGAGGGTAATTACTTCGGAGCTTCTCCCACTGAGCCATTGGAAACACAAACCCATCAACGACTTGCATGAATATAGAGCTTTTAATACAGTAAATCACTCCAAAATGCTTCACTGATATGTTATCAAAAATAGGGCGGCAAAGTGGCGCAGTGGTTAGCACCGCAGCCTCACAGCTCCAGGGACCTGGGTTCGATTCCGGGTACTGTCTGTGTGGAGTTTGCAAGTTCTCCCTGTGTCTGCGTGGGTTTTCTCCGGGTGCTCCGGTTTCCTCCCACAAGCCAAAAGACTTGCAGGTTGATAGGTAAATTGGCCATTATAAATTGTCACTAGTATTGGTAGGTGGTAGGGAAATATAGGGACAGGTGGGGATGTTTGGTAGGAATATGGGATTAGTGTAGGATTAGTATAAATGGGTGGTTGATGTTCGGCACAGACTCGGTGGGCCGAAGGGCCTGTTTCAGTGCTGTATCTCTAATCTAATCTAATAATTTGACACTGGGCCACATAAGGAGATATTAGGACAGGTGGCCAAAAGATTGGACAAAGAGGTAGGTTTTAAGGACTGTCTTAAAAGAGGAGATGGGGTAGAGAGGTGAAGAGGTGAAGAGGTTCAGAGAGGGAATTCCAGAGCTTAGGGCCTTGGCAGCTGAAGGCATGGCCGGCAATGGTGCAGAAATGAAAAACAGGGATGCACAAGAGGTCAGAATTTAGCAAATGCAGAGATCTCAAAGGGTTGTAGGGCTGGAGGAGGTTCCAGAGATGGGGAGGGATTTGAACATTTTAAAATCTTAAAATCAAGGCATTGCCAGACTGGGAGCCAACATAGGCCAGTGAGCACAGGGGTGATGGGTGAACCAGACTTGGTGTGAATTAGCATATTTGCAGCAGAATTTTGGCTCAGCTGAACGTTACTAGAGGAAGTGATGTTTGACAGAAGCCTGGTTTATGGTACCTAAGCAGGGTTCCCGGCAAACTTCCGCTGATGTTGTGATGAGGTAATGGAAGAAACCCGAGGGAATTCACCCCTCACAGCTACATGGTTTATTAAATTGGCAACAAAAACTGACTTTAATGATACTTAAATATGAACAGATGCCTGATCGCTCTGATCCGATTTTTGAATAGCGGAAACAAGCTGCCATCTTGGCTGATGGGAAAGACGCTGAGGAGGCAACTTACTTCACTGTGATATGGTGTCGAGGCAAAGTAATGTTACAAGCTGCTAACAAACAGTACCTGACAATGAAGCCCATTGGACAGCTCATAGCCAATGCTCAGCAGGCAGGTAATGGAGATCTTACAAACAACTTTTCTTAAAATTAAAGCTAGGCTATTTAGGATGGAAATTAGGAAGGACTTTTTAACACAAAGGGGACTGGAAATCTGGAACTCTGTCCCTAAAAAGGGTGTGAATGCTGGGGGATAATTGATAAATTTTTGTTGGGTAATAAAGCATATGGGATCCTGGGCTTCATAAATAGAGGCATTGAGTACGAAAGCAGGGAAGTTATGCTGAACCTTTATAAAGCTCTGGTTAGGCCCCAACTGGAGTATTGCAGCCAGTGCTGGTCACCACACTTCAGGAAGGATGTGAGGGTCGTTGAGAGGGCGCACAGGAGATTTACCAGAATGGTTCCAGGGATGGGAGTTTTTAGTTACAAGGTTAGGTTGGGAAAGCTGGGGCTCTTCTCCTGAGAACAAAGGAAATTGAGGGTAGATTTAATAGAAGTGTACAAGATTATGACAGGCTTAGATAAGTTAGTCAAGGAAAAGGTGTTCCCATTAACAAATGGTTCAAGGACTAGGGGACACAGATTGAAAGTTTTGGGCAAAAGATGCAGGGGGAATATGACAAAGCACTTTTTTACGCAATGGGTGGTAATGACCTGGAACTCGCTGCCCACAAGGGTGGTGGAAGCGGAAACGATCAATGACTTCAAGAAAAAGTTGGATGGCCACCTGAAATTGACTTGCAGGGTCTCGGGGATCGAGCTGGTGAGCGGGACTGACTGCATAGCTCTGTGCAGAGTCGGTATGGACTCGATGGGCCAAATGGCCTCCTTCCGTGTCATAAATGACTCTATGATTGGATAAATACTTATTCAGAAGCAAGGCTGCTATCAGCTGCATCATGTAGGCCCATTTTGCATATGAACTGTTGGCCCCTTTGTATATTATAGAGAATAGCAGCCACTATGTATATTACAGAAAATAACAGCCCCTGTTCATATTGTAAGTAGCAGCCCCTTTACAGAATATAGAGAATAGCAGTTTGTGTATATTATTGGGAATAGCAGCCCCTGTGTATATTATAGGTAATAGCAGCCCCTGTGCATATTACAGAGAATAGCAGTCCCTGTGTATGTAACCGGGAATAGCAGCCCTGGTGTAAGCTCTAGGGGTAACCGGGAATAGCAGCCCTGGTGTAAGCTCTAGGGGATAGCAGCCCTTGTGTATTTATAGCAAATAGCAGCCTCTGTGACTGTTATAGGGAATAACAATCCCTGTTCATATTGTAGACGAATAGCAGCCACAATGTATATTATAGGGAATAGCAGCCCCCGTGCATATTATAGAGAATAGCAGCCTCTATTATAGGGAATAGCAGACCCTGTGTATATTGTTCAATATACCTATGAAGGCAATGTGGACTGAGATGAAGGAATAAACCAGCATGAACCAAAATGGCATGCAGCATATCTGACCGGCCATATAATAATTACAGAGAGGCTAGTTCAGAATGATTGATGTGTGGATTACCCAGAATGTGATTAAAAGAAAATTAATTACCTTAAGCCTCTTTAAAATGGTGAAACCCACATTGGTATTCATTTATACAGATTTCACATTTTCTAATTTACTAATGTTGTCCAACCTGTTGACCAATTTGTTTTATGCAGAATCAGGGCTTCCACCTACCCTATTTTAATACTGGTGGTTGCACACAAGGATTACGGAGTAGTACCTCTTGCCAGTCATGCAAGGGCCACTGCTTTCCACAGGAGTTTAAACATTGGGCAACCCAGGAAGTCAGTAAAAGTCAAGGGCACATGCTTGCTGCTCCCTGGCACCTACAGGAAACACAATGGGGGGTACATTTCACTTTCACCACCATGTAGCAAAGTGGCAGAGCAGATCACCCACCCATTGTAGAAGTTGCCTAATATGGTAAAGTTGAAAATTACCCTCTATGTTGGCTCACCCTGGCAGACAACAGGTCTGTTACCTGCCATATGAACTGATGGCACAACTCTTTGGCAACCTCCCTATTGAATTGAAGCCTCCACAGGCACGTAGGTTTAAGAAAGCCCTTTTAGGATCACACACCCACATACCTCCTGGCTGGTGCTCGCCTCCTCTGGTGCTGTCTCAGGAATTCTGCAGAGCTCCCTGCTTCTGATATCACTTGCACAGATTGCCAAAGGTACCCCCTCATGTTCTGCACAGTAATATCTCCTCACCGGAGCCGAAACACTCAGGACACACTTCCAAAATGGACTCGCATTCAAAGACTGTGAAGTGTTAGAGAAGGACTTTGATATCTCAGTGTCCAGCAACTGACCTGCAACACATGCTGCAGCAGGATATCACATTGCAAAGCATCATGATATAATCAACACAAGAAGAAATAGCTATCAGCATTTCACTGGCTGTTTCTGATGCAGTGTTGTACAGGGTTTTAGCGAGACCACAATTGGAGTACTGTGTGCAGTTTTGGTCTCCACATTTAAGAAAGGATATATTTGCATTGGAGGCAGTGCAGCGAAGGTTCACTAAATTGGTCCCTGAGATGAGGGGGTTGTCCTATGATGAAAGCTGAGTAAATTGGGCCTGTATTCTCTGGAGTTTAGAAGAATGAGAGGCGATCTCATTGAAACATATAAGATTCTAAAGGGGCTGGATAGGGTAGACACTGAGAGATTGTTTCCGCTGGTCAAGGAATCTAAAACACGGGGGCACAGTCTAAGGACAAGGGGCTGATTATTTAAGACTGAGATGAGGAGAAATTACTTCACTCGAAGGATTGGGAATCTTTGGAATTCTCTACCTCAGAGGGTTGTGGATGCTCCATCGTTGAATATATTTAAGCTGGGATAGAACCATTTTTGGTCTCCCAGGGAATCAAGGGGTATGGCGAGCAGGCGGGAAAGTGGAATTGAATTCTAATATCAGCCATGATCGTATTGAATGGTGGAGCAGGCTCGATGGGCCATATGGTCTATTCCTGCTCCTATTTCTTGTGCTCTTGTGGCTCTTTGAAAATCAGAACTAGAAATTCAGGATTGGTACTTGCTGGGGCACCACAGCCACAAAGATCCTCCTCAGAATGTTCTCTACTTCTCGAATCATACCACAGAATGAAACTGCACAGAAACAAGTCACTCAATCTGTGCCAGTTGTTTCTCTCAGATTGGCTCTCCAGTGTAATGGCACTCTCCTGGTTATCTATCTACGTCAACACTTAGCTGCCTTGGTCTAGTTTTTACTTAGTTGCCATTCCTTTAAAAGTCGACCGTAGTTCAGACCCCCTGTGCCAAGTTTATTTCAAAAGATTGGTGCAAGTTTTGGCAGTTACAAGCTGGAGCGGAATAACACACTGAAGCAAGGTGTTGTGATTGGTTCATCTTGTATGGGACTGACAGCCCCTTTTTAAACTTTGAATGGTCAGGTATTCAAAATCCATTAAGCCCTGGTAATTCATTTGAATGAAAGAAAGACCTGCATTTATATAGCGCCTTCACAACCACCGGATATCTCAAAGTGATTTACAGCCATTGAAGTGTTTTTTGAAATGTAGTCACTGGTATAATACAGGATGTAAAATGCACCATTCTGTTCAAATCAGAAGGATCACATTTAGAATTCTCGGGGACGTAAACAGGCAGTTTGACAGTCTCTCCTGATGGAGAGAGAATGAAAAACTGTATTTATGTAGTGCCGTTTGTGACCTCAAGATGCTTCCGCAGTATGCAATAGACAGAGCTAAGCGACCCCACAACCAACGGATCAGATCTAAGCTCTACAGTCCTGCCACATCCAGTCATGAATGGTGGTGGACAATTAAACAACTAACTGGAGGAGGAGGCTTTACTTTATTACTTTATTATATTACTGTTATTTATTTGCCTGCTCCTCTTTGGTAAGATAAATTTACCTATGCTTCTGAAGGCTGGAATGAGATTTTATTGAGACTGAGAAGTCCAGTAACTAAAGCAATTAGCAAGCCAGGGTTTGCTGCTTGTTTCTCGGGCATATTTTTGAAAGGTCATCTAGATTTCAAACAAGGATATGTACACTTCACGGTTTGGGGAGATGGAAGTCATTCATGAGAGTGAGATAAAATATGAGTTGAAAAAATTTAAGGCAGGAAAGTTTAAGAGCCGGAAATGTAACATGTGGTTTAATATTCAATTTTTTTATGCAGCCTTTTAAAAGTATTATGGAGTCTTCTTCACCAATGGCTTGCTGCAGGGAATTGCACATTTTAACCTCTCTTTGTGTAAAGTGTGTTTTCCTAATCTTGAGTTTTTGCTCTCTCTTCAGCACCTTGCCAACCAGTGCTAATGAGCAGAATCTTAGCACCTTCACTTTTGGTGGCGTGCAGGAGTGTTTTCGGTTCAGGAACTCGAACGCAAGAATAGCGGGTCTTCTGGTTGCTCTTTCCGGAAAGCAACCAGTTAAGAGCCTGTCTCCAGGCTCCCCAATCAATGAGGGAGGGTGGCTGGGATGATGTGACCATTTTGCCAGTGGAAAGATTTCTGCTTAAAGGGACCACTGCATGTTGGAGAGAAGCTCACCAGCAGTTGGTTTTTTTTAGGCAGCAGCAGCCACAGGAATGGAGAGGGGACCTGGAAAGGCTGCTCCCCAGATCTCTCACTCTTTCCTGAAGGTACAGCTGAGGAAACTGAGGGGCTGCAGGGAGGTGAATCCTCCCAAAGACAGGAGGAATAGGACAGCCTCTCTAACCAAGCAGGTATGGATGGAAGTGGCCGAGAAGTGAGAAGCAACAGTGTGTCCCCTCCAACCTGGAGACAGTGCACCAAGAGAATCCAGGTCCTCAGGAGGGCATAACAGGTGAGTGGAATAGGACCTTCAGGTGCCAAGCCCCACACTGACTTTCCAAGCATTCTCCTACAAGCAAGCCTCAGGTCAACACACCTTGCAGTTGCAGTCATTCCTCTCTGCAGGACTCTCACCTCCCCATCTAAGCAGCCAACACACTCACTCTCAGTCTATTTCCCTCTGATACCCATGTCTCACAGTCACACTTCACAAATGGTCACCTTCGCTCCTCTGCACACTAGTCATTATGACCACTCACACCTCTCTGCCTTCTCTCCTTGCAGGAGCAGAACGCAGTACTTGGTGAGGTAGAGACGCATGGTTGGGGGAGGCAGGGTAGGTGGGCCTCCAGTGTCGGGCCCCTTGTTGGCCACTGGCAATGCATGCCTACGTGATCCACTGGGAAAGTGATCTAACACCATAAGGATGCAGATGCCAGGCTAGCTGTAACCTGCTGCAAGAACCTGAGCCTCCTGAAGCACTGGTGCTCAGACATGTCAGGATACTTGGTCCACTGCCTGTACACCCTGTGTTGGGGCTCTTGCCACCTTCCAGCTGCATTTCAGTGGCCATCCCCTCTGCCCTGTGGAGGGGCATGTGTTCTAGAAGAAGGCAGCTGGTGCTTCTGCTGGCATCGATTGTGCTGCAGCTAGAGCATGTAGCAGTGGTAATCCCCAAGCCTAGAACATCATCAGAGATTGACAGTGACACTGGATAAGCTGCTCCCATTCCACTCTGAAGGCTGGCATCAGGGCAGTGCAGCTGAAGGTGGATGAGGTGCTGGCAATCACCTGTCATGCAGCAAGAGCACTGTCTGACAGAAGGAGTGCTTTACAAAGCAGCATCTCACCAGGCCGTGTCTGCAGTTCTTCAGTGTAACTGATCAAAGGTTTCCCAGCTTGTCAGTTACACTGAAGAAGTCCCTCCCACTGTGCACTTGCCTTCGACACACATGGGACTGATCCCCTGTTGGGAAAGTGGAATTTCATGAGCAAAATTCCTTTTACTTGCTTAACAACTTTAATTGCCTTCCTGCCTCAGCCGTATTGGGGTCTCAGCCGTATTGGGGTCCTGACTTCACTCCCTATCTGCCCCGTGAAAGACGGAGAAGCCATTGAGGAACCCCCCTCCTATCAGAACCATTGTTCATCTCTTCCTCCCACCTGCAACATGCCGTGATGCCAGCTAGATTTCCACCGTTTCCTACAACAAACCTTGGGGAAGTTGGTGGGCTCCGGGAAGTGGTGGTAATTGCTCTGATCCCATGTGGAGGAGAAAGCTTTGGAGTGACCTCCTGATCTGGTCCCAACACATACTGAGGCTTTGGATGGGACATGGTGCAGCCTAACCAAAGCGCTATGCAGCATCTGTATGATGGCCTGACACTCAGGGTGTACTGGCATAACCATATAGCTCAACATTCAGATTGTTAATAACTAGAATCATAGAATGATACAGCACAGAAGGAAGCCATTCAGCCCATCATGCCTCTGCTGGCTCTTTGGTAGAGAAATCCAATTAGTCCCATTCCCTTGCTCTTTCCTCATAGCCCTTCAGATATCTTTTTCCCTTCAATTATTTATCAAGTTCTCTGTTGAATGTTACTATTGAATCTGCTTCCATCAGGCAGTGCATTTCTGATCATAACAATGCCAATGACTGGAAATGATGATTGTTGAGTCTACTGTCACTTCCATATCTTTTTCAACCTCTCCCCTAGACACTTCAATTTAAAGAATGTTCCCTGTTGTTTTCTTCCAACATGTAAGACCTTGACTACCTTACATTGTGTTTCTCAATCCAGACCATTAAGGTGAAACAGAAACAGCATAGCTCCCAATACCAATCCCTGGGCCACTCAGTACATCTTTCCAGCCCTAAATTACTTCTCGTCCTAATGGTTTGCTGAACAAGGTTCATTGAGCAGAACCCAGTTTTAACTGCTCACAATGAAACTACGTCTTGTAAATGTTTTCTCAAAGACTGTCTCTGGGTTTTTTTTTCAGGACCAAATGAAGAGTTCACTATGAGACTGGTGAACCGTCCATTCCTGATCCTGCGTGGTAAACATGGTTACATTGCCACTGACTGCCGCTCAGAGCAGCTACAGTGCAGCAGAAGCAACTACGAAATCATTCTACTGGCACACTGCAAAGGAGGCTTCTACCACTTCCAAGGCAAGTGACTGACTGACCCATCACTATAACAAAGGCCTTAAAGGCAGTTTCTTGGACCCCTGCCACAAATTCCATTCCCTCGCCACTAACTCCATCCTTCTCTCTGGTCACTGTCTGAAGTTGAACCAGACTGTCCACAACATCAGCACCCAATCTGATCCTGAGCTGATCTTCTGACCCCATATCCTCTTCATCACCCACGTCTAAGCCCATCTGCTGCTGAAAACCCCATCCACACCTTTGTTACCTCCATATTTGACGATTCCAATGTTCTGTTTGCCTGCCTTGCATATTGCACCCTCCCTAAACTTCAGTTCATCAAAAGCTCTGCTGCTCATATTCTAACTCTCACCCTCAAATCCCATTCATCCATCATCCCTGTGCTCACTGGCCTACAGGTTTAACAATACCTCGATTTTTAAATTCTGATGCTTGCGTTAAAATTTGTGGCTTTTCCCTTTCCTATCTCTGTACCCTCCTCCAGCCCCACAACCCTCCAACATTCCTGTGTTCCTCCCATTCTGGTGTCTTACACATCCCTAAATTTCATCATTGCAACATTGGCAGCTGTGCCTTCAGCTGCCTCGGCCCTAAGCTCTGGAATTCTCTCCCTATATGTCTTTGCTTCTCTACATCACTCTCTTCCCTTAAGACATTCCTTAAAATCTACATTTTTGCCCAAGCTATTGGTCACCTGGCCTAATATACAAAGTAAAACTTCCTGGTCCTTATATTCTAGCCCTCTTGTTATAAACACTGACATCCCATTAGCCTTTTTGACTATTTTTTGTACTTGACCACAACAATTTAGTGATCTGTGTGCATGGACCCCTAAATCTCTTTGGGCCTTCACTATTCCCAGTTTTTCACCATTTAGAAGTTCCACAAATCTATCCTTTTAATACAAAAAGGGTTTTAAAAAAAGACAACGGTGGTTGCACTCAGCTCAATTTTTAAATTCACAGTCGGTGACTTCTGCAGGAGCAGATCCAGCCCCGTGGCTATGATTAATGCCTCCTGGGAAGAGGTAGTGGGTGAAACTGATCTACCTCAGTAGCACAAAACCGGCTTGTAGTGAATCAACAGCTGATTTTTCACTGCGCCCGATCTTCTTTCTACTGAAGTTCACAGGGCAATGGTTCAAACTCTTTTTGGAGACTTGTTTGCTAGTCTCGTTGCCACTTTTACTTGGCTTGAAATTAAAAACTTTGGCAATATTTTCCAAGTCAATAGAAAATGAAAACTGGGGCGGTGAAAAATCAGCTGCCGATTTGCTCTGAGCTGCCCATTTTTGTGCTGCTGACATAAACAAATTTCACCCCTGGGAGTCCTTTCAGCATCTATCAGCAACTCTCTTATCTAAGTCATTTATAAATATAG
Organism: Heterodontus francisci; assembly: GCF_036365525.1. Lineage (NCBI taxonomy): Eukaryota > Metazoa > Chordata > Chondrichthyes > Heterodontiformes > Heterodontidae > Heterodontus > Heterodontus francisci. The sequence continues at coordinate 56,024,806 of NC_090397.1, read as the reverse complement.
AGAATAATTGAGACCCCAACACAGATCTTTGTGGGACTCCACTTGTCACTTCCTTCCAATTTGAGTAAATATCTATTATCCCTACTCTCTGTCTTCTATTGCCTAAGCAATCTCCAAACCAGGTCAATAATATGCCTTCAATTCCATGAGCTTTGATTTTAGCTAACAGTCTTTTATGCGGAACCTTATCAAATGTTTTCTGGAAGTCCATAAAACTACATCCATAAACATTCCCCTGTCAACAACTTCAGTTGCTTTCTCAAAAGTTCAATTAAACATGTCCTACCTTTTATAAATCCATGTTGGTTCTCTCTAATCAGGTAAAAGGAAGAGATATTTGAACAGCTTGGCCAAAGAGGTAGGCTGTAAGGTGGAAAAAGAGGTGTAGAGACGGAAAGGTTTAGAAAAGGAATTCGAGAGCTTCGGGCCTTGATGGCTGAAATCACAGCCACCAATGGTGTGGTGAAGAAAGCAGAAAATGAATAAGAGGCCAGTATTGGAGGAACGCAGAGCTGGGGGAGGTTCGAGAGATGGGGAGGTGAGAGGTCTGGAGGGATTTGAATGCGAGGATGAGTATAGGAGTGATGGTTGAGCGGGACCTAGTGCAAGTTAGGACACAGGCCAGAGAGTTTTAGATGAACACAAATTTATTGAGGGTGAAAATTGGGAGGCTGGCTAGGAGGGCATAGACATGCCTGGAGGGAATAAAAGCATCATTGAGAGTTACAAGAGAAGCTGGGCGAAGGCAGGGGCGGAGACAGGTGAAGTAGGCGGTGTTTGTGTTGGAGAGGATGTGTGATCAGTAGATCAGCTTAGATTTAAATTGGACATCAAACTTGTGATCAGCCTGTTCAGCCTGAGACAGTAACCAGGGAGAGGGATAGAATCCATGGCCAGGGAACCATGTTACCGGAGAGGGCCAAAGTCAATAGCATTGTCCGTCCTCCCATCCGAACGTCCTCCCATCCGAACATCCTCCGCCCCAGTAATGCCGCCCTTCCTTCACTCATTTGTGATGTAGAACATGCTCAATTACTGCATTTGAGTGACTGTGATCTTGCTGCAAATCTCTGATGTCCTCTATGATTCTATCCTATGATTCTTTGTTTCATTATTTTTCTCACAAAATAAAGACAAAATGAAGATAGACACATTCAGCAGCACACATGGTGCAAACCCTTTCTCTGTTTCACTCCTCAGGGAACAACGGGAAGTTCTGGACCATGAAAACCAATGGCATTTTCTCCGTTTCAGGAGATAAGCCCCTGGATTTCTCTATTGAAATCCACGCGGACAACCTACTGGCGGTCAAGGTTCCAAATGGTTACTATCTATGCAGTGACCTTAATGGTGTGCTGAGAGCAACAAGCACAGTTATCAACAATGACAGTTTGTGGGAATTCTAGAACTTTTCCAGACAGAGGTAAGCTTTAGCTCACAGGGGTTCCAGCCTTCTGCTCATCAGTTGAAAGAATAAATGCAACATTGCTCTGGGGAAAATTCACTGGACGAGCAGGGATGCTGAAGGGGGGTAACTTTCACCCCGTTTTCAAGAGGAATTGGAATAAAAATAGCAGTGAAACACTTACTGTCCTATTCCTGCTAAGGTCCAATTCATATGGATTTTGGCATGGGACAGAGAACAGGTGAATAGTGCTCCTGTCCGAAACCGCTGTGAGTCTACTTAAACATGCAAATATACAAATTTGCAATCGTTCCATCCACTGCCCAAAAATCATCCCCACTGTTTCCAAAATTTGACACAGACTTCAGGTTGCTGCTTTATTCCCAATTCACATTTATAATATATTAAAAAATGTTTTCTTTGCATGCACTTCCTTTCAACTTTCTCCATAATAAATTTGTACATCCACATTTAGAATAGAAACTGCTCCTGTAAACAGGTCAGGCTGTTATACCCTCCTCCCAGTGGAGGTACTACAGCTCAGCCACTGGTGGAAGGGTGTAATTACACCGTGACAAGTTTACATAGGGAGTTCCCATTATAAATATGGATGGAAGCAGATAAAAATAAGGATGGAAGGGATGGCTAAAATTGAGGACTGAATTTTGTCTGTACACCTTTGCCCAATTACCCTTGACCCCTGAGCTACCTTCAGATGAACACGATACTGCTGTTAACTCCTGCTGGACTTTGTGTAATTGTGTAAAAACGGTGATAGCAAGTCAGCAGCCTGTTTTAAATTTCACCCAAATTTTATTTCCATTGACTTAGGGACATAGGAACATAGGAGCAGGAGTAGACCGTTCAGCCTGTCGAGCCTGCACCGCCATTCAATTAGATCATGGCTGATCATCTACCTCAACGCTACTTTCCCGTGCTATCTGTTGATGTCATTAGTCTCCAGTAATCTATCGATTTCTGTCTTGAACATGCTCAATGATTGAGCTTCCACAGCCCTCTGGGGTAGAGAATTCCACAAATTCACCACCCTCTGAGTGAAGAAATTCCTCCTCACCTCAGTCTTAAATGGCCTAACCCTTTTTCTGAGATTATGCCCCCTGGTTCTAGACTCACCAGCCAGGGGAAACATCCCATCTACATCCATCCTGTCACACCCTGTAAGAATTTTGTAAGTTTCAATGAGATCACCTCTCATTCTTTGAAACTCAAGGCCCAGTTTCTGCAATCTCTCCTCATAAGACAAATCGCCATCCCAGGAATTTGTCTGGTGAACCTGCATTGCACTCCCTGTATGGCAAGTATATCCTTCCTTAGACGAGGAGACCAAAACTGTACACAATATTCCAGATGCGGTCTCACCAAGGCTCTATACAATTGCAGAAAGACATCTTTACTTCTGTACTCAAATCCCCTTGTGATGAAGGCCAACATATCATTTGCCTTCCTAATTGATTGTTGTACCTGCATGCTACCTTTTAGTGATTCATGAACAAGGACACCCAGGGCCCTTTGGACATCAACACTTCCCAATCTCTCATTTAAGAAATATTCTGTCTTTCTGTTTTTTCTACCAGAGTGGATAACGTCACACTGATTCACATTATATTCCATCTAACATGTTCTGGCCCATTCACTTAGCCTGTCCAAGTCCCCTTGAAGCCTCCTTGCAACTTCCTCACAACTTACATTCCCACCCAGGTTTGTGGCATCAGCAAATTTGGGAATATTACATTTGGTCCCCACATCCAAATCATTTATATAGATTGTGAACAGCTGTGGCCCCAGCACTGATCCTTACGGTCCCTCATTAGTAACTGCCTGCCAAACTGAGAACGACCCGTTTATTTCCACTCTATGTTTTCTGTCTTTTAACCAATTTTCAACCCATCCCGGTATGTTACCCCCAAACCCATGTGCTCTAATTTGTTTACTAACCTCATGTGCGGGGCCTTATCAAAAAGCCTTCTGAAAATCCAAATACACCACATGCACTGGTTCTCCTTTATCTATGCTACAAGTAACATCCTCAAAAAACTCCAACAGGTTTGCCAAACACAATTTCCTTTTCAGAAATCCATGTTGACTCTGCCCAATTTTGCCACTATTTTCTAAGTGTCCAGTTATCACATCCTTTATAATAGATTCTAACATTTACCTGACTACAGACATCAAACTAACAGGTCTGTAGTTCTCCATTCTCCATCTCCTTCCCTTCTTAAATAGTGGGGTTACATTTGCTACTTTCCAGTCTGCAGGAACTTTTCCAGAATCTATAGAATTTTGAAAGATCACCACCACTATCCACTATCTCTATAGCCACCTCCGTCAACACACTGGGATGTAGCTCATCTGGTCCAGGGGAATTAGCAACCTTCAATTCAGTTAACTTTTTCAAGTACTACCTCTTTACTAATACTAATTTCTTTCAGTTCCTTATTTTCACAAGTCCCTTGGTTGCCTAGTATTTCTGGGAGAATTTCTGTATCTTCTTCCGTGAAGACAGACACAAAGTAATTGTTTTGTTTTTCTGCCATTTCCATATTTTCCACTATAAATTCTCCTGTCTCCACCTGTAATGGGCCCACATTTGTCCTAGCTAAGCTTTTCATTTTCACATACCTAAAGAAGCTTTTACAGTTTGCCTTTATGTTTCTTGCTAGCTTGCATTCATATTCTCTTTTCTTTATCAGTTTCAAATTCAAGATCCTTCCCCTTATGTGCAAGGCCTTGAGGAAACAATTGTATTTCTATAAAATGATTCTCAGTTTTATTTTTTAAAGTTGTTGAAATATGGAGTATTCTAACACTGGAAGCCTTCTCTCTGCATGCATTTCCCTGGGATTTACTCCCGACAATTTCTCCCCTCCTCTCCTGAAGGGCTGACTCACACTGGGGTATGGTTCCATCAGTGCCGCCACAAACAAGAACCTCACCCTTGTGGCTCTTCTTCAGACATGAACCTGGACAGTAATCATTGGCAGAATGTTTCATCACAGCCTGGCCATTTCCTACCCTTACCTAACATCCACAAGTCAGGGGCATCCAACCTCCAGAACTGTCCTGGAGTCTCCAAGAATTAAAGATTTATCTCCCGCATACTGCTGTAAGCAACTTGGGAGAAAAGTCTCAGCATTAAAAGATTGTGCATTTTAAATTTTCTTTGAACACTTATGTTTATTACTTATAAAAATATTGGAAATGGGGAAAAAAGGTTGTTTGACTAACTGTCAATAATCATCCAACTGGCATCGAAGACTGTTCACCTTCCAATTGGCTAATGAAGAGTTTGTTCACGTTCTAACTGGCTAATGAAGAAACTGTTCATTTTCCAATTGGCTAGGGAAAAGCTGCTCCCTTTCCAATTGGTTAATGAAGAGTCTGTTCACTTTTCAATTGGCTAATGAAGAGTCTGTTCACTCTCCAATTAGCTAATGAAGAGACTGTTCACTTTTCAATTGCCATGGGAAGACAATGCACCCCAAGGATGGATGTATTTGCCGATCAATGATGGAAGCATGGGAGGGGGTGGTTGGAAGCAGGAGGTCATCTGATGAAACGTGGAATATGTCCAACTAGAGCTGGCATAGCTACCAAATGAGCACACATTGGCAGCCTCTCCTTAGTGTTACGTCCAATAAATATACAAGTTGGTGTGGTGATGCAATGGCTTCTTTTGTATCAGACTCTCTGGAATATTCTCTCTGGATATAACTTTCAACAAAGGAGAACTTGGAATGTAATTGCTACAGGATGCTTGCTTCTATCAGAAAGCCCCCTGGTGTTCAATTAACAATATGCAAGTGCAGCACATATACTGGGCTCTGGAATGCAGAGACCAATTGCAGTTGTTCCTCATGCCAAAGGCACCTCTGGCACTGGGCTAGACTTGAACGAAAGATGAAAGGGTAATGGCCTTAATTGATGAACCATCCAATTTCATTCACACTGACCAGTCATCTACAAATGTCCGAAGGAGCAACTGGTCATAACAGAGCACTGGCATAAATAATCAGGAACAGGGATAGAATCACAAAATCATACAGCACAGATGGAGGCCATTCGGCCTTTGTGTCTATCCCAACCCTTTGAAAGAGCGATCTACTTAATCCCATACCCACTGTTCTTCCCCCATAGCCCTGGAATCTTTCTCCTTCAAGTATACAATTCCCTTTTGAATATTGCTAATTGAACCTTCTTCCACCACCCTTTCATAATGACTCGCTGTGTAAAAAAGTCTGCTCATGTCCCCCCTGGTTTTTTTGCCGATTATCTTAAAGCTGTATCCTCTGGATACCAACCTTCCTGCCATTGGAAACAGATTCTTTTATTTACTCTATCAAAACACATCATTGGATAGACATATGGATGAAAATGGAATAGTGTAGGTCAGATGGTTTCACAGGTCGGCGCAACATCGAGGGCCGAAGGGCCTGTACTGCGCTGTAATGTTCTAATTCTAATTCTAATAACTTTGAACACCTCTATCAAATCTTCCCTTAACCTTCTCTGCTTTAAGGAGAACAATCCCATCTTCTCTAGTCTCCACATAACTGAATTCCCTCATCCCTGATACCATTCTGGTAAATCGGGTAACACAGTTGGGGTCGTCAGCAAGAAAAAGTTGGTGGGAATCACAGAATACAATCCCCGGAAAACATCAGTCAAAGCCCATTTAATAAAAACAAAATGTGGCTTATTCAGTTACTGTAAACCAGTGGGCCAGTTGATACACAGGTAGAATTGCAGAATGGGATTCCAAAATCCAGGCTAAAAATCCTCGAAAACTTTGTGAGCCTATGTCATAATAACTGAATTTGCTTAATTCAACCAGCAGAAAACAGAATCCCTGCATTCCAGCATATTTACTAAGTGCCCCCTTTTATTAAAATGTTACTTTGTAGGGGTGGGGGTGTTGGGTCGGCAGTAGCTAATTATTCTAACACAATTCTACTTTGTATTTCAGGTGAGATAGAGAGATTCAGTGGAATAAGGGACCAAAGGTTGAGGGTGCAACTGAACAAACTGTTCCCTTCGATGATGACAGTGGTTGAGGAAATCATGCTGTCTATCTGAGACTTTCTGTTCAATGTTGAGCCTGTATCTAAAGTGATTCTGATATCTCCTGGATAACTTGGGCTGAACTCCTCCTTATTTTTAGTAGGTGAAATCTTGAGGGCAATACATTTTTTTACGTTCCCTTTTTTTGCTAATTTGATCTTCATGAATAACTCATGAAGCATCAATGGCAGAGGAGGAAGAACCAGGTAAATGGGGTGGTCCTAGACCACAGGTAACCCCTTTGTGACACCAGCACAATCCAGAGTGACACTCTTTCCTGTCTCCTTCCCTCTGTTGGGAGAGCTAAATCCCCAACTAGGATATTACCTTTTCTTGTTAAAAAATAAATCAAGGGATTTGGCATCACAGGCATTTATTGCATTGTGAAGGTGGTGCTGAACTAACTGAATGGCTTTCTCAGCCACTTTAGAGGGCAGTTAAGAGTCAACCATGTTGGTGTGGGGGTGGAGTCACATATCGATCAGACCAAGTAAGAAGGTTTCCTTCCATAAAGGACATGAATGAACCATTCCAATAGCTTCATGGTCACTTTTACTGATACCAGATTTACATCCAGCCCCCCTTTATTTTGAACTGAATTCAAATTCTCAAATATAGTGGGATTTGAACTCCCATTATCTAGGTTATTTATCTAGACCACTGTATTGGTAGTCCAGTAACACAACCACCAACGTACCAAATTTGCAATGATAGCCCTGGGAATGGGAACTCAGCAAATATAATGAAGGAAGTGGTATCAACAACCTACCAACAAGTTCAAAAAATTGACGTGTAGAATCTGAGAAACTCCAGTTCAGAAAGAAGCTGTGATCTCCTCATATCTATGCCTGTGTAAGTCTCACCATTGAAGCTATCTACTGCAATCTGGGGAAGACTGAGGAAGTGCGGCAGTGTCCGAGGTTCTGCCCTTTGAATTTTTTTTTATTATTCATTCATGGGATGTGGGCATTACTTGCAAGAGAAGGTGGTGGTGAGCTGCCTTCTTGAACCACTGCAGTCCATGTGCTGTAGATACACCCACAGTGCTGTTAGGAAGGGAGTACCAGGATTTTGACCCAGTGACAGTGAAGGAACGGCAATATAGTTCCAAGTCAGGATGATGTGTGGCTTGGAGGGGAACTTGCAGGTGGTGGTGTTCCCATGCACCTGCTGCCCTTGTGCTTCTAGGTGGTAGAGGTCGTGGGTTTGGAAGGTGCTGTCGAAGGAGGCTTGGCGAGTTGTTGCAGTGCATCTTGTAGATGGTACACACTGCTGCCACTGTGCACCGGTGGTGGAGGGAGTGAATGCCTGAGGTAGTGGATGGGATGCCAGTCAAGTGAACTGCTTTGTCCTTGGTCATGTCAAGCTTCTTGAGTGTTGTTGGAGCTGCACCCATCCAGGCAAGTGCAGAGTATTCCATCACACTCCTGACTTGTGCCTTGTAGATGATGGACGGGCTTTGGGAAGTCAGGAGGTGGGTAACTCGCCACAGAATTCCCAGTCTCTGACCTGCTCTTGCAGCTACACTATGATGACTGCCCCCAGGATGTTGATGGTGGGGAATTCAGTGATGGTAATACCATTAAATATCAAGGAGAGATCGTTAGATTCTTTCTTGTTGGAGATGGTCATTGCCTGGCATTTGAGTGGCATGAATGTTACTTGCCACTTATCAGCCCAAGCCTGAATGTTGTCCACATCTTTCTGCATGCAAGCATGGACTGCTTCGGGATCTGATGAGTTGTGAATGGTACTGAATACTGTGGAATCATCAGCGAACATCCCCGCTTTTGACCTTATGATTGAAGGAAGGTCATTGATGAAGCAGCTGAAGAAGTTTGGGGCTAGGACACTACCCTGAGGAACTCCTGCAGTGATGTCCTGGAGCTGAGATGGTTGGCCTGCAACAACCACAACCATCTTCCTTTGTGCTAGGTGGATAGCTTTTCCTCTGATACCCATTAACTTCAATTTTGCTAGGATTCCTTGATGCCACGCTCGGTCAAATGCTGCCTTGATGTCAAGGGCAGTCACTCTCACCTCACCTCTGGATTTCAGATCTTTTGCCCACGTTTGGACCAAGGTTTTCATGAGATCTGAAGCTGAGTGCCTGCGTGTTAAAGCAAAGCCCTATTGGCCTTTTCAGAGGGACATTGAAGGTCCCGTGACACTGTCTGAAGAAAATCAGGGCGTTCTCCCAATGTCCTGACCAACTAGTTCATCCTATGACTTATGAAACCAAAAAAGCCAATTTAACTAGACATTTGTCTCATTTCTGCGTGAAAGATTTTGCTCTGTGGAAAATGACTGCTCATTTGCATAGCAACAAGGACTACAATTCAAACCAATTCATTGTACGTGAGCACTTTAGGACATCCTGAGAGCTGTAATAAGATGCTTTAATTAAATGTAAGTTCTTTCCAGCCACTTCACAGCCACTAGCAAAGTGGTCATTACCCTTCTCTGATGTTGGATTGTGGCTGCAGATTTCAGTGACAACCTCCTTAGTAACTTTTTTTTTATATTTGTGCATGGGATGCGGGCGTCACTGGCTAGGCCAGCATTTATTACCCATCCCTAATTTCCCTTGAACTGAGCGGCTTGCTAGGCCATTTCAGAGGGCATTTCAGAGTCAATCACATTGCTGTGGGTCTGGAGTCACATGGAGGCCAGACCAGGTGAGGATGGCTTCCCTGAAGGACATTAGTGAACCAGGTGAGTTTTTACAACAATGGTTTCATGGTTGCCATTAGACTAGCTTTTAATTCCAGATTTATTAATTGAGTTCAAATTTCACCATCTGTCATGGTGGGATTCTAACCCATGTCCCCAGAACACTAGCCTGGGGGTCTGGATTTCTAGTCCAGTGACATTACCACTACACTGCAGTCTCCCCTTAGTGAACTGCAGCCGTCTCAAACATTGGTTGTTGCTGAAGTTCAGGTAGGAGGATTGCTTCCTGACCATCCTGGGTGGATATGGCCTCCTGCTGAAAGACCTTCCCCCCCACCCCACCTCCCTCTTCCAGCAGTTTATCCTTCTCTGCATGGCTTCTACTCATTCTCCCAGTGTTCAATTCCAAGTGGAAGGCTTACTAGTGCACCCGTGTCTGGGAGTAATTGATTTTTGCAGGAGTGTTGAAGTCAGCAAAGGTGCTTCAGCACCTGCCATTCCGCTCTCTATAGACGTCTGCAACTTGAAATACCTATGGAAGGAGCCAAAAACATATAGAATTGTAGCATCAGCCACAAGAAATCAACCAGCAACTAACCTGTAAGTAGTTGATGATCCCTTTAAATAGCGCTGATGTGGGGGTCCTTCATACTGCTTAGTGTGTTCAATGGTATGAGCTTAAGAGAGATCGTTGGCTGAAACTTTGAGCTACAAAATGGCAGCACTCGTGTCAAATCAGTGTTCCACGCTGATTGATGCTGTGATCTGACTGCTCTGCATACATCTGGCAGATGTTATCTATGCTCATAGTGCCCAAAAAAAGGGCACTATCGAGACCAATTTCACACCCTCCATGTTTAGGACAAGAAACTCAGTCAGTGTTCCTGCTCCTGATTGTTATCCAGCACCTCCACATATGTGTGAGCTGAAGGGATCATTCTTGCCTGTTATTCCCTTCATAGTGCACGAGCCTGTTGTGTGCGCCCAGGGTCAAACATGAAGAACGGCCATTCGGATGAGGTACCAGAGGGTGTCAGCACCTATAAAACAGCGCGAGTCACCACCTTCAAGTGATAAAATTGAGAAAAAGGAACTGTCATTTTAATCTTGCACTTCAGGGAGGGCATTACCTGTCCCATGGGACTGAGAAGGCAAATGAAAGACTTGCTTCCTGTGACACTTCCACAGCTGAATATCCAGCCAACGTGAAGCACATGGAAGTCAAAAGAAAAATATGAAAGACTTGCATTTATATGTCTTCTTTCATGACCTCAGCAAGTAGAAATAAACTTTCCAGCTGTTTGAAGCACAGTCACTGTAGTAATGTCGGAAGCACAAAAATTTGTCCACAGTGAGGTCCTACAAACATCATTATGATAATGACCAGATCATCTGTTTTGGTGATGTCGGTTGAGAGATAAATATTGGGCAGGACATCAGGGAGATCTCTCTACTTTTCTTTGATGAGTGCCATGGGTTCTTTTACAACAACCTGAGAAGGTAGACAATGCAATATAATGTCAAGCTTGGAATATAGGAGACATTAGCTCATTAACATCCATTAAAATATATAAAAATATAGCCAGATAGTTTGGAGACTGGTCTAGTAGGGGAGTGGCCTGTTATAAATAGACCTGTGCTAACAATGTACTGGGAAGAGATAAGACTTTGGTGCTACAGAGAATCTTGTTAGAACCTTAGTTATACCACAATTGGAGAACTGTGCACGGTTCTGGTCTCCACATTATAAGAAGGTGTAAGAAAGATTTACGAGGATATTACCAGAACTGAGAGGTTACAACTATTGGGAAAGATTGAACAGGCTGGAGCTCTTTTCTCTAGAAACAATTAGGCTGAGGGGTGACTTGATAGAGTTCTTTTATATTATGACTTGGACCTTAGTAAGGCATTTGACAAGGTCCCACATGACAGACTGGTCAGTAAAATGAAAGCCCATGGGATACAGGGGAATGTGGCAGGTTGGATCCAGAATTGGCACAGGAAACAAAGGGTAGTAGTCGATGGATGTTTTTGTGAATGAAAAGCTGTTTCCAGTGGCGTTCCACAGGGCTCAGTGTTGGGTCCCTTGCTGTTTGTGGTATATATTAATGATTTGGACTTAAATGTGGGAGGCATGATTGGGAAATTTGCTGATGACACAAAAATTGGCCGTGTAGTTGATAGTGAAGAGAATAGCTGTAGACTCCAGAATGATATCAATGGTTTGGTTGAGTGGGTGGAAAAGTGGCAAATGGAATTCAATCCAGAAAAGTGTGAGGTAATGCATTTGGGGAGGGCAAACAAAGCGAGGGAATACACAATAAACGGGAGGATATTGAGAGGGGTAGAAGAAGTGAGAGACCTCGGAGTGCATGTCCACAGGTCCCTGAAGGTGGAAGGACAGATAGCTAGAGTGGTGAAGAAGGCATATGGATTGCTTTCCTTTATTGACCGAGGTATTGAATACAAAAGCAGGGATGTAATGCTGGAACTGTATAAAATGCTGGTTAGGCCACAGCTGGAGTATTGCATACAGTTCTGGTCACCACATTACAGAAAGGACATAATTGCTCTGAAGAGAGTACAGAGGAGATTTACAAGAATGTTGCCAGGGCTTGAAAGTTGCAACTATGAGGAAAGATTGGATCGGCTAGGGTTTTCCTTAGAACAGAGGAGGCTGAGGGGTGACTTAATTGAGGTGTACAAAATTATGAGACGCCTAAAGAGAGTAGACAGGAAGGACCTGTTTCCCCTAGTGGAGAGGTCAATTACCAGGGGGCACAGATTAAAGGTAATTGGTAGAAGGACTAGAGGGGACATAAGGAAAAACGTTTTCACCCAAAGGGTGGTGGGTGTCTGGAATTCACTGCCGGGAATGGTGGTGGAGGCAGAAACCCTCAACTCATTTAAAAGGTACCTGGACATGCACCAGAAGTGCTTTAACCTGCAAGGCTATGGACCAGGTGCTGGTACGTGGGTTTGATAAGGTAGATGTAGATAAGATGTTTTTACTTTTGGGGCCATAAATATAAGATAGTCATAAATAAATCCGATAAGGAATTCAGGAGAGACTTCTTCACCAAGAGAGGGTAAGAATGTGAAACTTGCTGCCGCAAGGAGTGGTCGAGACAAATACCATAGATGCATTTAAGGGGAAGCTAGATAGACACATGGGGGAGAAAGGAATAGAAGGTTATGCTGACAAGGTGAAATGAAATAGGATGCGAAGAGGCTCATGTGAAGCATAAACACCAGAATAGACCTTTGGTCTGAATGCACTGTTTTTGTGTTTACATTTGATGCAACTAATGAGCATTCGTGTGGAATGTCCATAGTGTAATAACCAACCTTAGACATTAATGGGTATGCATAACAAACGATAACAGCTAACCTCGCCACTAAAACTTGTACGTCAATACAGAACAAGATGACATATTGTACCCACTTTGTTCTATGTAGTTAAATCTACAAAAGATATAGCACGCTAGCACTCCTTGGGTACTTGCTGAGGACACTGTAAGCAGGCAAAACAATGCACCTGTGACATCCTGAGGAGTCCTCCGTATGTGATTTATAATTGATACCTTATCATATATATTGTATGGAAGGGGCTGTGTTTTATTATCTCATTGACTTGATTGAATGAAGTGATATTTCAATATTTCCTAATCCTTGAATTTGTACTAGATATAAAAGAGATGTATGAAAATCCTATAATACCTCCACATAAGGGTAATAAGGATATATGACAAAATCCGACCACTCACCCACCCTCTCATCCCCTCCTCATTCCACTGACTCAACCACGCCCACTCAACCCTGCACCCATCCACCCATCCTGCCCACCCTAACTCACTACTGCCCACCTAACCTCGCCCACTCAACCCCGCCCATCCAACCCTGCACCCATCTACCCATCCCACCCACCCTACCCCACTACTGCCCACCCAGCCCCATACACCTCCACCATTCAGGGCCCAAGCTCTGGAATTCCCTCCCTAAACCTCTCTGCCTCGCCACCTCTCTTTTCTCCATTAAGATGTTCCTTTAAAACTGCCTGTTGACCAAGCTTTTGGACACCTTCCTAATATCTCCTTATGTGACTTGGTGTCAAATTTTGTTTGATAATGCTCCTGTGCAGCACCTTGGGACATTTTACAATGTTAAGGATGCTATATAAATGCAAGTATATGTTGTTGTGTCATTAACATGTGGGTGGAATGGGAGTCCCAGCATCTCAGAAACCGCCCTTAAAAATTCCAAGTTACAGGCTGAGCAGTTGTATCATCAATGAGAGTGAAGCCTCTCCATCTGCAGATGTTATTGTCTGAGGCGATCTTTATCCTAATCTCCATCATATTGGCTTTTTCAGTGACGGTCGTTATGTAGCAGAAGATTCTGATCGGACTGTAGTGAGACTGAAAACATTGTGTTGTAGATCTTCACTCACTCCAGATACAGACTCATTCAGATATACCAGTGAGCACTAAAAATGATAGATAATGGGACCTGATGTCTGAGTGAATATGTGTACTGCCAAATCATACACAACAGCAAGGTTTGATTGTTGGTCTGTGCTGTGTTCGTTAATTTCAGTCAATGTAGCAATTTGGTTGATGTAATTGAAATCAGTTTCCCTCAGCTGGGAAATTACCCAAGGTTCAAACTCTTGACTATTATCCATGTACAGAAAAACTGAAGAACAAAAGCAATGAAAGGAACATAGGAGCATAGGAACAGGAATAGGCCATTCAGCCCTTCAAACCTGCTCCGCCATTCAGTGAGATCATGACTGATCTGTACCACAGCATAACCCCAATGATTCCCGATCTGTACCATAGGTTAGTAGAACCATAGGTTAGTATTACACGTCAGAATCAATAGTTACTGGGATCATTTTCATTTTTTGCCTTTGTATGAAACCCCCTTGTTTATTATCATTTTCTTTCCTCCATCATTCAACCGTCTATTGGATAATTGACACCAAATACTTAGGCTGTTAATGCATGAAAAGTTTAATGAGGATTTATGCTCTACATTCAGTATCAAACGGTCCCTTAAACACACTTGGACATTGTTTCACGTCTGCACTGTACATTTAATCTAAATTGTTAGATAGACTTAGAAGTTACTATTTGTGATACTAATGTTTTGATGCATTGTGTTGTATATAATATTCCTCCACTATTCTAACAGTGATATTAACAAAATAGAAGACAGAGGAAAATGATGTGAACACATTAACTGTTGGCAGTAATTTCTAGGTGCAATCTATTTGTAAAAGCTCAGGAATATCACTGTACCATCTTTGGGCTTAAAGTCCCTGCTTTGGTTTTTACCCAGATTGGAAATGGAGCTCTTTGGATGATATATGAGGGCTCGATTGTGATGAGCCCTGGGGATCAATAATCCTCCACACTCACCATTTGGGCTCGCACATGAAGAATGGCCAATTTGAGAAAGTGAAAGAGGGTTGTTGGTGCTGTTAGCATGTTTCAGGCAGGGAGAGAGAAAAGGGAGGAGAGTACGATATGGTTTTAGGACAGTTAGAGGTGCCCATTATCACTAATCCACAGCAATATCACTAACACAACATAATGCTCAGAAATTCCAGCAAACATTGTCCATTTGCAAGTATAGGATAGAGAACAGGAGAGAGGGATTGCTACAATAAAGGATTATAACTCGATGCATTAAAATACTGCTGTGGATTATCCAATAAATATCCAGCACTAGAAACTGGGAATGGCACTGAGGCATTGTCCGTCACAGCATGGGACACATGAGGCCCCATGGAAACAGGAAAGGATGTGCACTCTCTGGTAGGAAGAGGGAGTGATGTATAATCAGTGCCAGGGACAGAAAGTGACATCGCTGTGCTAGAAGTAATAGCCAATGATGTATGATCCGGAACAGGAACAGGAAGTGGAATCCCAGTGTGAATCTGTCCTAGAAAAGCATTAAAAAAAATTGATCATTCTGCATATCACACCTGACTGACCTTGCAAATATAATCCAATGGATTCAAATTAACATCCAATATATGAGCATTACAACAGGCCAAACCCTATTTCACTCACACAATGGTTCACTTATATTGAGTCAAGGCTGTAGACA
Organism: Heterodontus francisci; assembly: GCF_036365525.1. Lineage (NCBI taxonomy): Eukaryota > Metazoa > Chordata > Chondrichthyes > Heterodontiformes > Heterodontidae > Heterodontus > Heterodontus francisci. The sequence continues at coordinate 56,009,532 of NC_090397.1, read as the reverse complement.
AAATTCAATGTTTGAATTGGTAAACTCCACCCTTCCTCAATGCCCTTGCCCCAGAAACAACATGTATTCTTAATTCCCATACTTAATATCCTGCAAAGTCACAGCAACATAACGAGAAAAGGCCATGTGGTTTATCCAGTCTGCTCTTCACATAACTCTGTTCTTTTAAACTTCTGATGAAGGACAGTGACTATAGGTATAAAACTACCAGGAACGTAAAACTCTGCAATTGTCCCTGCTTCCCAAGCTAATGAAGAGAAACCACAAGGTGTCAATTGAACCTTCCAACCTGTTGCAGTACTTCCGAGACCCAATACATCCTGTAAACAGCACTAGGTTGGAATAAGAAGTGGTCCAATTCTTATTAGACACTAAGTTTCAGCAATGACTCATTGCAAGGGGAATACATCTACCTCACTGAATTGACCACTCATGTGATGTAAACCTGGATGGTGGGTCTTTCTAGGATCTTTCTCGATAGAGGCAATCACAGCCTGATCCTCTACTCCACTAAGGCCCACATGTACAAAGCTTCTACAGTGAATCACTGGATCGGAACAGGATCCCCAATGACTCTCTTCCCCTCGACAAACTGAAGCCTATGATCTTATCCTGTTTCTGCGTCAGCTGAGATCAGAAACATTATGAGGACACTAGGATCAAAGGAGGGACCTTCCTAGTCTACATGTTTAAGAACGTTGCTCAGCAGTGCATTTAGCCACTGCGACTGCCTTCTGGGTCATATGATTGTACCTGACATGGCCACGAGATAGTCTTAACACCAGCGTACTGTCATGCTAGGCCCCTGCCTACCAGGAATGAGGCACATTAATTTTGTCATGAACATTGATTTTAAATTGTTACTGGAGTGAAGAAAGGATTTGTTAAACAGATCAGCCATGGCTGGAAAAGATATTTGCATATTAACAGACAGTGCTTGGAAGGACAAAGGACCATTCCCTGACGCATTCAACCCACAATGGAATTAGATCACCAGGTATTGTGTGTTAGAGGAGCATTCCAGAGACTGTTAAGGTGATACAATCCAAGACGTGGTCAGACCAGTTAGTCGCATGACTAACCTGCTTGGTAACCTGTGTTTTTCTGAATTGTACAAACAGTTTGAACTCAGAGTATCTGTTTGCTCCTGGACTGAAAAGATCTCTCCTGTCTGCTCCCATCTCTTTCTCACAAGCCACTGAAGACACATGAACCCCAAGAGAGAAAAGTCTCCTACAGCGAACAAGGTTGAAGAAGAATACTGTGCCCCAATGAAAAGCAAGTACTACCTACAATCAAGGACTTTACAGTAAGCTCAAAGAACCATAACAAAAACTCTTCGGATATTGCCTCAAACTTTTCACTTTATTTTTTCTTCTGCTCTTTTCTGTCTCTACTTGCATATGCATGCAAGCGTGGACGCATCGTGTATCCCTAGGCATCAACCGAATTAGAGTTTAAATTTAATAAATTTCAATCTTTCTTCTTTAAACCTATGAAAACCTGTTTGTGCTGGCTTCTTTCCCTTATAATTGGAAAACGGTGAACAAGGATTCACCAAGGAGGAGCTAAAACACGATGTGTTTAAAATTAAACCCTGTTACGGTAAGACCAGGTGAAGGCTGAAAAGGAACCCTAGACCTCTTTCTCACATGGTTGTAACAGTAGACACAGGGATGGGCATGCTCAACTGAAAGGCCAGGCTAGCACACAAACGGAGCAAGCTTAATGCAGTGGAAAGACAAGAGAAGCTGGGGTTATTCTCCTTCATGCAGTGAAAGTTGAAGGGCGGTTTGATAGAGGCATTCAAAATTCTGAGGGTTTTTGATGGAGTAAATAAAGATGAACAGTTTCCACCGGCAGGAGGATCAGTAATCAAATAACACAGATTTAATTGGCAAAGGATCAGAGGCGAGACAATGAGTTTTTTTTAACACAGCAAGGTGGTATAATCTGGAATGCACTGCCTGAAAGGGTGGTGGAATAATAACTTTCAAAAGTGAATTAGATAAATACTTGAAGGGAGAAATTGCTAGGATATGGTGAAAGAGAAAGGAAGTGAAATTAATCGGATAGCTCTTTCAAAGAGCTGGCAAAGGCACAATGGACTGAATGGCCACCTTCTGTGTTCTGCCATTCTATGATTCAGTTCTTCCTGAGAGGGCCTTAGGTCAAACAGTATCCTCAGTGAACAAAAAGGCTACTCTGGATAAACATATACATTGTAATTAAGAAAGAAACTATCTCTAACAAACCATCAATAGGAACTTAGCAGCTGGGGCTGGAAAAGACAAAATGATAGGCTTTCAAAATTAAAATTGTGTTTGCTTTCCAGAACTGCAATTTTGTCCATTAAGTGTGACACTGCCATCTACCGGCACAAATCATGCACAGCAATTATACAGCACAGAGCATCCTTTCCAAAGCTCCAAAGCCAAATGGTGCAAGAAATTCTGCATAGCAAGTATATAACACTTCACCCAGAGCTGAACAAATTCCGTAGAATTCCAATGGATCAAGCTCCTTCCCATTCACCTCCAGTGTGTAGTGTTCCAGCAGAACATTGAAGGAGTGCTGCACTGTCAGAGGTGCCGTCTTTCAGATGAGATGTTAAACCGAGGCCCCATTTGCCCTCTCAGGTGGATGTAAAAGATCCCATGGCACTATCGGAGGAAGAACAGGGGGAGTTCTACCAGTGTCATGGCCAACATTTATAGCTCAACCAACATCAATAAAATAATAAATCTGCTTATTTCCCTCATTGCTGCTTCTGGGAGCTCAATGTGCACAAATTGGCTGTTGTGTTTGTAACATTACTACAGTAACTATGCTTCAAAAGTACTTCTTGCCATGAAGTGGATTGGGTTCCCCTGAGGTTGTTAAAGGTGCTATACAAATGCAAGTCCTTTCTTTGCTTCCATTTACCACCTTTTCCTTCGCTATAAATCTCAGTGGGTGATGCACCTCCTGTGTCCACATAACCATCAGCTTCCAGGCTTCTCCAAGTATCGTTGTCCAACTGATCCTCACTCTGATTTTCCCATCTCCTGTTGGAAGATGCCTGGACTCCATTTGGTCCAGGGATTCAACCCAGGTTCCTCCACTCTGTGTGCCATACATCAGTGCTAGTCTATGAAACTCAAGCTTGATCCTTTGACTATAGATCAATAGCCCACCTAATGCATTTGTAGTCCAATTCCCCTTCATTTTCAGCCCCTAGCAGTTTGGTTGCTCTAGAGGTCTCTCAGTTTCCAATGACAGCCCATCTGGGCTTGAGCTGAGATATATCATTCTTCATCTGCCTTTCACTGTCCAGGGAGAGGCAGTGATATGATGAGGAGACAGGGTTGTACCAGCATTTATAGAACTAGGGAACATCCTCTATTCAAACCACAGAACCTACAGTTGCAATAAAGAGAAATCATTTGCATTTAATGACTACAGAACAACCCAAAGTACTTTACCATCAATGAAGTACTTTTGAAGTATAGTCACGGTTGTAATGTAGGAAATAAGGCAGCCAATTTGCACACAGCAAGCTCCCACAAACAGCAATGTGACAATGACCAGATCATTTGTTTTAGTTATGTTGGTTGAGGGATAAATATTGGTAAGAGCTCCTCTACTCTTCTTCACATAGTGCCATGGGATCTTTAACAGCCACCTGAGAGGGCAGACATAGCCTCAATTTAACATCGCTGCTGAAAGTCAGCACCCCTGACAATGCAGCACTCTGACAGTACTGCATTGGGAGTGTCAGACTAGATTATGGGCGGCACAGTGGCGCAGTGGTTAGCACTGCAGCCTCACAGCTCCAGGGACCCGGGTTCGATTCCGGGTACTGCCTGTGTGGAGTTTGCAAGTTCTCCCTGTGTCTGCGTGGGTTTTTTCCGGGTGCTCCGGTTTCCTCCCACAAGCCAAAAGACTTGCAGGTTGGTAGGTAAATTGACCATTATAAATTGTCACTAGTATAGGTAGGTGGTAGGGAAATATAGGGACAGGTGGGGATGTTTGGTAGGAATATGGGATTAGTGTAGGGTTAGTATAAATGGGTGGTTGATGGTCGGCACAGACTCGGTGGGCCGAAGGGCCTGTTTCAGTGCTGTATATCTAATCTAATCTAATCTAAATCTCTGGATTGGGACTTGAACCCATAATCTTACAGCACAGAAGCAAGAGTGCTACCCACTGAGCCCGGCTAAAATTATTGAACAGCGAGTATTTTTCTTTTCTATATGCAGGGGTCCTGGCTCTAGATTCAGCTGTAGCGATACAGGTTATTCCATGACTCTGTATTTCTGGATCTTGGATCTTTTATGCCTATGAGCAAGAAACTGCTATTCTTTAATGAAGAAGTGCTGAATTCTCAACATGTCACAAACCCCTTCTAGATGCAACCAGACTTACCGCTAGAGATATCTGAGGTGTATGTTAGCCCAGTGCCAAGGCATGGAGGTGACTCTAATGTTCTGTATGGATCAAACCCATGTACCTTCCAAGCCTCTGCAGTGGCGTTCATGCATAGTCGGGATTCTGCTGCCCGGTACAAGTCATATCCATGTGACTTCAGTGTCTCAGGAATCAGAAAAGCACAATTTGGATGTACAGGTTGAGGTTGGTGAGGCTGCAAGACACAGAAAGGCAAATCAGTTATCCAACCAATGGCACATTGGGTGCTGGCCAAATCTGTCAGAGTGTAGAAGATTGAGGAGTGAGCTGATCAAGGTGTTTGAAATGTTAAAAAAAGTCAATACAGAGAAACTACTTCCTCTGGTAAGGGAATCAAGAACAAGAGGATGCAATCTTAAAGTTAGAGCTAGGCCATTCAGGAACAACATCAGGAAGCACTTTTGAACTTTTTGTAATGGAAATCTGGAAATTGGTCCCCCAAAAGGCTGTAGATACTGGGGACAATTTTAACTTTCAAAGCAGAGATCATGAGATTTTTGATAGGTTAGGGTGTCAAGGAATGTGGAGCAAGGGCAGGAAAATGGAGTTGAGGTATAGATCGGCCATGTTCTTATTGATGGGACAGACTCAAGGGGCTGAATGGCCTATTCCTGTTCTTAATATTCCTAATGTTCATAAACATGTCAGCAGTTCTTCTATAAAATTATATTATTTCAATGAGATTTTAGACTCAACAAGTGAAGGACATGTACGTTGGGGAGTGGACGACTTTCCACTTTGGACACCAAGGGCTCTTATTAGCACTTCCTGGGCACATACGGCACAGGTTGGATACAGAGTAAGGTTCCCTGTAGACTGTCCCATCAAATACTCCCAGGGCAGGTCCGGCACAGGCTAGATACAGAGTAAAGCTTCCATTTTTAAGTGTCCCTGTTGAATGGATGTTGGTTGAGACCATGATTGGGCTTGGTTCTGATATCAACACAAAAAATAATCTATGAACAAACTGTCTAGGCTCATATTTCTGCAAGATTACAAGGCAGCTTCACTAAAGGAACTGTATGTCAGTGTGAGGTAGCTCCTTCAAAGAGAAGGGGAGAAAAATGTGGAGGAAATAAAGCTGAGCGGTTACCTGCAAAGACTGACTATCAGTCAGTGGTGAAGGGTGAAAAGTCGAAAACCCATGAGGTGAGGCTTGTAATTGGTTCAACATCAAACTGCACGTGGTACCTACATGGGACATGAAGAATATTCTTAGTAGAAAACAAGCAAAACAAAAAATGGTCAAAAGGCAAGAGTAAAAGATGATAGCAGTTTGTAATTGAATGATCCCCTGTGTTCAATGAGACATCCAATTCTCAAGCAACTTAATTAGCACCATAGCGCTGCCAGATTAAGCTTTTCATACGTTCACATTCTTCCCTTGGAGAACAGTGTGAAGTAGCGGAAGCTTCACAAACTGATTAACAGCCTGACAGATCACATGAAGGCTCCTTCCAAGGATTTAACCACCTTTCCACCAGCTGGTAGCAGGGATTTAGTCCTATATGGAAGGAGGGTTTTATAGGCATCTTACTGGGTGTCAACCCACAATTCACAGCTGGGCTTTACTCTGTTCCTGAATTGTGCTGTCCCTGCCCTGGGAGTGTTTGGTGGGACACTCTATTGGAATTTTACATTGTATCTAACCATCCAACTGTCTAGAGTGGAGGATTGAACTTGCACCTTCTGACTTAGAGGTAAGAATGCAAGCTGTCTCCAAACCCTGCTGAGTGGAGTGATGAAAAAGAGCAAAAGCCTTGAGCTAAGATGTGCAATGATATCAAATCCAGTTTATGTCTCGTTCGTTACACTCTCAGTTGTCCATTTGCATAAACATGGGATTTTTCCTCTAATTTTTCTCTCCATTATGTCATAAATGCACTGTCACCACCTGGGATACAGTCCCACGGGTGCCAAAGACCTTTAGCGTCTCGCCACATGACTATTTATCATATGTTAATGTTTGATGGATATTATGTCAGACATGGCTCAGTTTGCAGCACTCTAGTATTTTGATCCATGATTCAGGAGCCCCAATACCTCCACGTAGAAAAGAAATAGACTACGTAACTAATAGTTTCTGCCATAGCTCAGTGAATAACACTTTTACTTCTGAGTCAGAAGGTGATGGGTTCAAGATTCAATGCAGAGATTTGGGCACATAAACCAGGCTGAAACTCCCAGCACAGTACTGAAATCACTGCTGGAGGTGCCGCCTTTCAAATGAAATGTTAAGCCAAGGCCCCATCTGCCCTTCTAAGAGGAAGATCTCCCCGGTGTCCTAACTAACATTTATCCCTCAACTAACATCACTAAAAATGGATTATCTGGTCATTATCACATTTTGTTTCTAGGAGCTTCCTGTGTGCAAATTGACTACCCTGTTTCCTACTTTACAACAGTGAGTACACTTCAAAATAAAGTACTTATTGGCTCTAAAGCACTTTGGGACATCCTGAGGTTGTGAAAGGCACTTTATAAATGCAAATCTTTCTATTGTCATGAGGGGCTTAACATTGAGACCCATTTCTTTCTTTACCATATATCCACGCACACTTAGGGCTGAATTTTGTGGCACCAGTAGGCCTCTCGGCGCCCAGCCAAAGAGTTGAGGGAAACCCCGCCTCAGCCATATGGAGCCCCCCCTCGCGTGATTGTACAGCACTCGGGTAATTAACAGACCAGCACTGGGATCCCCGTCCCTATAAAAATGAGGATCCCACTTCCAAGAGCCACCAGCCATTCAGAAGGCAAGCAGCTCAGTAGTATCAGCAGCACCACCGGGAGCGGTGGCCACTGCCAGTACTGCAAGAGGCCTTGGACCCAAGGGGAATGAGGTGGTGTTGCCGGGGCCAGACTGGCAGGCCCTGGCAAGAGTGGGGAGAGGGTGGGCATTTAGTGCAGGGTGAGGAGGCTTAATGCAAATGGAGTTGTTCCCAGCAGGGGCCTTCCGTGGGCGACAGATTGCCCACATAGGAGGGCTCACCTTGTTTTACTGGGCGAACTGCCTGTCTGGTGGAGGGCTCCCCCATCACTGGTTAAATCCTAGTGGTGGCAGGAAGAGGTCCTTAAGTAGCTAAATTCCAGTGCGACGGGAAGGCAACTGGCCCTCCGCGGCCCCACCTCCTACGCAATTCTATGGCGTTCCCCTGCCTTTAAACTCATCACTGGGGGACTCATAAAATTCAGGCTAAAATTTGAAGGAATGGTGCTCCTACAGTCTAATAGCCTCAGACATTATAGGTGTGATTTTAGTGAAGCACCAAGGATTCCTTAGCACCCAATGAAAATGGACTTGACCATGAAATACCACCTTCAGGAGTATCAGGGAGAACAGACAACATGAGAAAGCACAGATCCTGATAATAACTAAATGAGATTGCAGGTAGCTACAGAGTGGCATTAAAAGGATGTGATTGCAGGTAAGGTGCACATACCATTGAAAAAGCAGGGTCTGCTTTTCACTTTCTCTTCTCGTCTCCATTTTGCTCGCCGGTTGGAAAACCAGACCTAAGTGAAAGTGAAGTAAGTGAATGATCTCAGCTTCATTTCACCCACCTGTAGTCATTCACGTGTCATTTTGACTCTGGGCGATCACGTAAAACAGATAATATTGGATCCGCCATCCCTTTATACCATTAACTTCAATGGAAATAAAAATTGGAAAAGCTGTATTGTAGATGGCTGGTCAGATACTGCCCGCTTTACACTGTTGTCCAGAGGCAACATTAGATCCCCAGCAATTATATACTGAGGGAACCACAAGCTATACTCAGCAGATAAGTAAACTGCCAGTAAATACTAACCTTGTTCCAGCATTCAAAAAGGAGCTGGATTAATTCTAGGCTCAGTGGAGAGTGGAGGTGTATGGGTTTGTGATAGGGCAATATTAATTTGAATTCTCCACATTAAACCCTGATCTAGAGATGGGAGTGAGAGTGGAGCTGGCTAATACTAATGGCTCACTCTTATACATGTTATGAGGTGACAGAGGCTGAGAATGCCGTCCCTTCACCCCTGGCCAGACTGCTGAGGATTAAGTTATACTATTATACAGTTATACTGATCTCACTCTAAAACAGTTTCCCATCTTGCAGCATAAATGGCAAGACTTTTAGCAGATGAAATTCAATACAAAGAAACATGAAGTGACCAATTTTGCTCGGAAGATTAAGCAGAGGCAACATAAACTATATGGTACAATTGTAAAGGGGATGCAGAAACAGAGAAACCTGGTGGTGCACTTACACAAGTCTTTGATGATGTAAGGACAAGTTGAGAAGGCTGTTTTTTAAATATTCGTTCATGGGATGTGGGCATCACTGGCGAGAACAGCATTTATTGCCAATCCTTAATTACCCTTGAGAAAGTGGTGGTGAGCTGCCTTCTTGAACTGCTGCAGTCCATGTGGGGTAGGTACACCAACAGTGCTGTTAGGAAGGGAGTTTCAGAATTTTGGCCTGGCATCTGTGATGCTGGAGATTTCAGGAGGAGGCTGAGATGGATCATCAACTCAGCACGTCTGGCTGAATATTGTTGAAAATGCTTCAGCCTTATCTTTTGCACTGATGTGCTGGGCTCCCCCATCATTGAGGATGGGGATATTTGTGGAGCCACCTCCTCCTCTTACTTGTATAATTGTCCACCACCATTCACGACTGGATGTGGCAGGACTGCAGAGCTTAGATCTGATCCATTGGTTATGGGATCACTTAGCTCTGTCTAGTTCATGCTGCTTATGCCGTTTGGCATGCAAGCAGTCCTGGGTTGTAGCTTCCCCAGGTTGACACCTCATTTTGAGGTTTGACTGGTACTGCTCCTGGCATGCCCTCCTGCACTCTTCATTGAACCAGGGTTGATCCCTCAGTTTGATGGTAATGGTAGAGTGGGGGATATGCTGGGCCATGAGGTTACAGATTGTGGTTGAGTACAATTCTGCTGCTGCTGATGGCCCATAGTGCCTCATGGATGTTCAGTTTTGTGTTGCTAAATCTATTTGAAATCGATCCCATTTATCACGATGGAGGGTATCCTCAATGTAAAGACGGGGACTTTGTCTCCACAAAGACTGTGCAGTAGTCACTCCTACAATACTGTCATGGACAGATGCAACTGCAGCAGGCAAATTAGTGAGGACGAGGTCAAGTATGTTTTTCCCTCATCGCCTGCCACAGACCCAGTCAATCAGCTATGTCCTTTAGGACTTGGTCAGTCGTGGTGCTACCAAGCCACTCTTGGTGATGGACATTGAAGTCCCCCACCCAGAGTACATTCTGCACCTTTGCCACCTCCAAGTGGTGTTCAACATGGAGGAATACTGATTCATCAGCTGAGGGGCAGACAGGAGATGGTAATCAGCAGATTACCTTGCCCATGTTTGGCCTGATGCCATGAGACTTCATATGGTCCAGAGACAATGTTGAGCCCTCCCAGGGCAACTCCCTCCCAACTGTATACCACTGTGCCGCCACCTCTGCTGGGTATGTCCTGTCCCATCAGGAAGTTATGCTAAACCTTTAGGTTAGGCCCTAGCTGGAGTACTGTGGCCAATTCTGGGGACCACACTTGAGGAAGGAAGTTAAGGCCTTAGAGAGGGTACAGAGGAGATTTGTTAGAATGGTAATAGGGATGAAAGACTTCAGTTACATGGAAAGAGTAGAAAAACTGGATTGTTCCCCTTAGAGCAGAGAAGGGTTTTAGGAGAGTAAATAAGGAGAAATGTTTTCAGTGGTGGAAGGGTCAGTAACAAGAGGATACAGATTTAAGGTAATTGGCAAAATAACCAGAAGTGACTTGCGAAAATAAAATTATGCGCTGAGCTGTTATGATCTGGAATGCACTGTTTGAAAGGATGGTGGAAGCAGATTCAGTAATAACTTTCAAAAGGTAATTGGATAAGTACTTGAAAAGGAAGAAAAATATGGGAAAGAGCAGGGAAGTGTGACTAATTGGATAATTCTTGCAGAGTCAGTACAGGCATGATGGGCTAAATGGCCTCCTTCTGCACAACATCATTCAATGATTCTATGATTCGACAGAATTTACAACAGCAAAAGAGTTCATTCAGCCCAACCAGTCCATTTCAGCATTTAGCCTCCACGCAAGCAAATAGTTCTAATCATATTTACCCACCCTATTCCCATATCCCTCCGAACCCTTTTCTTTCATTCCCCTCAATACAACCTAATTTTGAATGTTGATATAGTTTCTGCCTCAACCACCAACTGTGGAGGTAAATCCCACAGTTTGAAAAATCTGTGAAGAAATTTCTCTTGCTCCCTGTTCAAAATCTCTCACATTTAATTTTGAATCTGTGGCATTGTAAAAGTTGAAAGTACAACTGCAGAGTCAGGGTTCAATCTGACACCTTCACAGTACACCACCTTCCCACGCCAATCAGAAAGCAAATAGACTCCTCATTTCCCAATTGGATGGTTCTTAACTACCCACCCAAAGTTAGAATTAGAGCCACAGTATTTATGAGTAAGGGGTTTCTTCATAAGCATCAAGGACTTTACATGTGGAAATGTTGTGGACAGAAGTGTCCTGTTAATTGACAGAGGTTTCAAGATAGCTCGCTGGAAATAGCGATGCAGTCCTTACCCGGATTCTAGCCTCTGGAAGAGATATTTTTGAAGCCAATTTCTCTCGCGCAAATACATCTGGATATTGTGTTCTTCTGAATTCTGAAACCACAACAGAAATATCACATAAAAGGTATATAAGAACATAAGAAATAGGAGCAGGAGCAAGCCTTAGACCCTCAAGCCCCCTTTGATTCCTTGAATATCCAAAATCTATCAATTTCAGCCTTGAATATACTCAACGATTGAGCATCCGCAGCCCTCAGGGGAAGAGAGTTACAAATATTCACAACCCTCTGAGTGAAGAATTTTCTCCTTATCTCAGTCCAAAATGGACTGGATATTTCCAACACAATACATCAGGGACCAATACGACTTGGGTTCAGTGTTCTAACCTCTGCCTGGTCACAAAGGAAGGTGCCATGCAGAATTGCACAACCATCCATAGGAAAAGCTGGAAATGGGGAAATAAATCTAAACAGGTCTATATCCAGACTGTTCTCACCAACCTCCTGGCAGCTAGCTTCAGAGTGGCACTGGTACAGGTCTGGCAACAGCACCGATGGCCTACTCATTCAGCCTGGGATATCAATGGCTTTGGAATGGGGAAATTCATTTTAAAAAGGGAGAGTCTTTAACAATACAAAAAGGTACTGAAGTGAAATAAACACTTTTTGAATTCAAGAGTTGGCATCAAATACTCCAAAGGCAGGTACAGCATGGGTTAGATACAGAGCAAAGCTCCCTCTACATTATCCCATGGTGCCTTAATCCAAAGATCAGAACAGCGACTTGGCAGCTGAAAGCACGACTGCCAATGGTGAAACAATTAAAATCGGGGATGCTCAAGAGGTCAGAATTAGAGGAGCGCAAATATCTCAAAGGGTTGGAGGGCTGGAGGAGATTAACGAGATGGGGTCGGGGGAAGGGCTGGCACAAGACCATGGAGGGATTTGAAAATAAAGATGAGAATTTTTAAATTGAGGCGCTGCTTAACCGGGAGCCCATATAGGTCAGCGAGTGCAGGGTTGATGGGTGAACGGGACTTGGTGTGAGTTAGGACATGGACAGCAGAATTTTGGAGTTTACAGCTGGTAGAATGTAGGAGGCCAGCCAGGAGTGCATTGGAATTGTCAATTCTAGAGGTAACACAGGCATGAATGAGCACTTCAGCAGCAGAAGTGCTAAGGCAGAAGCAAAGTTGAGCAATATTACTGAGATGGAAAGAGGTGGTCTAAGTGCTGGTGTGTGATCGGAACAAATATGATTGGTTGCAGAAAGTCTGGTTCAGCCTCACACCGTTTCCAGGGAAAGGACTGGACTCGGTGGCTAGGAAATGGAGTTTGAGGTGGGAACCGAAGACAATGGCTATGGCCTTCCCAATACTTAGTTGGAGGAAATTTCTGCTCAACCAGTACTGGATGTCGGAAAAGCAGTCTGACAATTTAGAGACCTTGGAGGGGTCAAGAGAGGTAGTTGTGAAGGTGGGTGGGTGTGTGGGTGTCATGAGTGTACATCTGGAAACAGAAGCTGTGTCACCAAGAGGCAGCATGTATATGGGAAGCAGGAGGTGGCCTTGTGAGACATCAGACTTAATGGTGCAGGAGCAGGAAGAGAAACCATTACAGGTGATTCTCTGGCTACAACTGGATAGATAAGAATGGAACCAGATGAATGCAGTCCCACCCAGCTGGATGTATCTGCATTATTACCTCCATAAAGCCTCAACATCTTTCTTATTGTGTGGAGCCCAGTACTGTACATTAACTGAAGTCTGATTCAGGTTTTATATAAGTTTATCAATCCCTCTTGGATTTTATACTGCATATCTCTTGAGGTTTCCATTTTTTCACAGCCTGGTCAACCTTTGATGTTGACTTTACTGTCCTGTGAATTTGTTCCCCACAAATCCCTCTATTCTTTCATAGTACCGAGTCTAATTCCATTCAGAGTCTTATTACTGCTGTTTATTTTTCACCAAGATTCATTACCTCATACAGACTGACATTGAACTCCGTCTGCTGCTTTTTAATTCATTCCCCCTTCTCATCCATATCCCTTTGCAGCTTCCTTTGGTCTTTGGCATGTGTTGGGATCATCTGCAAATTTCAACACCAGTTCCTCTATGAAAACATCGTACTCAATGATAGGCACAGTGATCAGAAATGGCCTTGGAAGAGAATCCTGTGGGATACCACTATCCAATTCTACCCACTCTGAAAAACTGCCCCTAACTCTTACTCTCTCTTTTCTTCCTTCTAACCAATTCGTAATCCAGTTTGCTTTCCACCCCCTAATTCCATATCCCTTAAACTCTAGTTATCTCCCATGAGGTACCTTGTCAAGTCCATGTACACTGCATCCACTGCAATTCCCCATCTACCATCACGACACAAAAGGACAATACTGCAGATGCTGGAAATTTGAAACAAAAACAGAAAATGCTGGAAATACTCAGCAGGTCAGGCAGCATCTGTGGAGACAGAGAGACAGAGTTAATGTTTCAGGTCGATGACCTTTCATCAGAGCTCCTGAGTTCTCAGGCCCTAGGTTTCCTAGTGAGACCTGAAGGAACACCTCTGCTACCTTTGGCTCACAAGAAAACAGATTAAAAACAGAGGCGAGGAGCCTCATTAGACTAGGGCAAGGACTTCACTAACCTGTTGTAAGGAGTCTTACTAGATAGAGTTGTGGAGCCTCCCTAGCCTGTTTCTGATGAAAGGTCATCAATCTGAAACATTAACTCTGCTTCTCACTCCACAGATGTTGACCTGCTGAATATTTCCAACATTTCTGTTTTTATTCCCCATCTACCACGTCTGTTACCTCCTCGAGGAATTTGCTGACATGAAGCCTGGATCATGTTAGCTCCCAGACCTCATTTAAATACACCTGACCCAATCCCTGCCCAAACTTATTCTGGCTGCCAGTGCGGTAATGCCACTATTTAAATATTTTCATCATTGATTCCAATCCCTCAATGGCCTCACTCCTTCCTATCTCTGTAATCGTTTCCAGCCCTATAACCCTCTGAGATCACTGCGCCGCTTGAATTCTGGCCTCTTGCGCAACTCTAATATTAATCTGATGAAGGGTCACTGACCTGAAACATTAACTCTGCTTTTCTCTCCACAGATGCTGCCAGACCTGCTGAGTATTTCCAGCATTTCTTGTTTTTATTTCAGATTTCCAGCATCTGCAGTATTTTGCTTTTATCTTATTTTAATTACCCCACCTTTGGTGGCTGGATCTTCAGCTGCCTCAACTCTAAGTTCTGGAATTCCCTCTTCGCCTCTTTTTCTCTTCCGTCAAGATACTCCTTCAAACCAACCTCTTTCACCAAGCTTTTGGTCACCTGTCCTAATATCTCCTTATGTGGCTTTGTGTCAAATTTTGTTTCAATACCCTCCTGTGAAACACCTTGTGATGCTTTGCTACATAATGGCGCTCTCGCTCTACATATATAAGGTATTGTTGTTGTTGAACCAGGCACCCATAAAGTCAGAGCAGTGGTGGGAGCCAGGTAAGGGCAGCTGTCGGCGACAGCCCTTGAGAATGGTGCCCAACAGTCAGTCAGGTAAGTGGCAGAGGAGGAATGACTGAGGCCCTAGGTTTCCTTGAGAGGCCTGCTCTCTGAGCTCACAAAGATTAAAAAACAGCAGCCAGGAGCCTCACCAGCCTGGAGGGAGGAGCCTCACAATCAGAGAGTGGAGCCTCTCTATCCCAGAGACAGGAGCCTCACTATCCCAGAGGGAGAAGCCTCACTATCCCAGAAAGTGCAGCTACACTAACGCAGAGAGAGGAGACTCACGAAACAAGAGAGAGGAGCCTCAATAACCCGGAGAGAGGAGCCTCAATAACCCGGAGAGAGGAGCCTCACTAACCCGGAGAGAGGAGCCTCACTAACCCGGAGAGAGGAGCCTCACTAACCCAGAGAGAGGAGCCTCACTAACCCAGAGAGAGGAGCCTCATTAACCCAGAGAGAGGAGCCTCACTAACCCAGAGAGAGGAGCCTCACTAACCCAGAGAGAGGAGCCTCACTAACCCAGAGAGAGGAGCCTCACTAACCCAGAGAGAGGAGCCTCACTAACCCAGAGAGAGGAGCCTCACTAACCCAGAGAGAGGAGCCTCACTAACCCAGAGAGAGGAGCCTCACTAACCCGGAGAGAGGAGCCTCACTAACCCGGAGAGAGGAGCCTCACTAACCCGGAGAGAGGAGCCTCACTAACCCGGAGAGAGGAGCCTCACTAACCCGGAGAGAGGAGCCTCACTAACCCGGAGAGAGGAGCCTCACTAACCCGGAGAGAGGAGCCTCACGAACCTAGAGAGAGGAGCCTTTACTAACCCGGAGAGAGGAGCCTCACTAACCCGGAGAGAGGAGCCTCAATAACCTGGAGAGAGGAGCCTCAATAACCTGGAGAGAGGAGCCTCACTAACCCAGAGAGAGGAGCCTCACTAACCCGGAGAGAGGAGCCTCACTAACCCGGAGAGAGGAGCCTCACTAACCCGGAGAGAGGAGCCTCACTAACCCGGAGAGAGGAGCCTCACTAACCCGGAGAGAGGAGCCTCACTAACCCGGAGAGAGGAGCCTCACTAACCCGGAGAGAGGAGCCTCACTAACCCGGAGAGAGGAGCCTCACTAACCCGGAGAGAGGAGCCTCACTAACCCGGAGAGAGGAGCCTCACTAACCCGGAGAGAGGAGCCTCACTAACCCGGAGAGAGGAGCCTCACTAACCCGGAGAGAGGAGCCTCACTAACCCGGAGAGAGGAGCCTCACTAACCCGGAGAGAGGAGCCTCACTAACCCGGAGAGAGGAGCCTCACTAACCCGGAGAGAGGAGCCTCAGTAACCTGGAGAGAGGAGCCTCAGTAACCCGGAGAGAGGAGCCTCACTAACCCGAGAGAGGAGCCTCACGAACCTAGAGAGAGGAGCCTTTACTAACCCGGAGAGAGGAGCCTCACTAACCCGGAGAGAGGAGCCTCAGTAACCCGGAGAGAGGAGCCTCAGTAACCCGGAGAGAGGAGCCTCAGTAACCCGGAGAGAGGAGCCTCAGTAACCCAGTAAGAAGAGCCTCACTAACTTGGAGAGAGGAGCCTCACGAAGCTGGAGAGAGGAGCCTCACCAACCCAGAGAGAGGAGCCTCACTAAACTAGAGAGAGGAGCCTCACTAAACTAGAGAGAGGAGCCTCACTAACTTGGAGAGAGGAGCCTCACGAAGCTGGAGAGAGGAGCCTCACTAACCCAGAGAGAGGAGCCTCACTAACTTGGAGAGAGGAGCCTCACTAACACAGAGAGGGAGCCTCACTAACTTGGAGAGAGGAGCCTGACTAACTTGGAGAGAGGAGCCTCACTAACCCAAAGAGAGAGGAGCCTCACTAACCCAAAGAGAGAGGAGCCTCACTAACTTGGAGAGAGGAGCATCACTAACTTGGAGAGAGGAGCCTCACTAACTTGGAGAGAGGAGCCTGACTAACTTGGAGAGAGGAGCCTCACTAACTCGGATGGAGGAGCCTCACTAACTCGGATGGAGGAGCCTCACTAACTTGGAGAGAGGAGCCTCACTAATCCGGAGAGGGGCCTCACTAACCCAGTGAGAGGAGACTCACTAACCCGGAGAGAGGAGCCTGAATAACTTGGAGAGAGGAGCCTCACTAATCCGGAGAGGGGCCTCACTAACCCAGTGAGAGGAGACTCACGAACCCGGAGAGAGGAGCCTGAATAACTTGGAGAGATGAGCCTGACTAACTTGGAGAGAGGAGCCTCACTAACCCAAAGAGAGGAGCCTCACTAACCCAAAGAGAGGAGCCTCACTAACCCAAAGAGAGGAGCCTCACTAAACTAGAGAGAGGAGCCTCACTAAACTAGAGAGAGGAGCCTCACAAAAATGGAGAGAGGAGCCTCACCAAGCTGGAGAGAGGAGCCTCACTAACTTGGAGAGAGGAGCCTCACTAACCCGGAGAGAGGAGCCTCACTAACCCGGAGAGAGGAGCCTCACTAAGCTGGAGAGAGGAGCCTCACTAAGCTGGAGAGAGGAGCCTCACTAAGCTGGAGAGAGGAGCCTCACTAAGCTGGAGAGAGGAGCCTCACTAAGCTGGAGAGAGGAGCCTCACTAACCCGGAGAGAGGAGCCTGACTAACCTGGAGAGAGGAGCCTGACTAACCTGGAGAGAGGAGCCTCACTAACCCGGAGAGAGGAGCCTCACTAACCCGGAGAGAGGAGCCTCACTAACCCGGAGAGAGGAGCCTCACTAACTTGGAGAGAGGAGCCTCACTAACCAGGAGAGAGGTGCCTCACTAACCAGGAGAGAGGTGCCTCACTAACACGGAGAGAGGAGCCTCACTAAGCTGGAGAGATCTCACTAAGCTGGAGAGAGGAGCCTCACTAACCCAGAGAGTGGAACCTCACAAACTTGGAGGGAGGAGCCTGTCTAACGGAGAGAGGAGCCTGACTTTGGAGAGACGAGCCTCACTAACCTGGAGAGAGGAGCCTCACTAACTTGGAGAGAGGAGCCTCACTAACTTGGAGAGAGGAGCCTCACAAACCTGTAGAGAGGAGCCTCACTAACTTGGAGAGAGGAGCCTCACTAACTTGGAGAGAGGAGCCTCACTAACTCAGAGAGAGGAGCCTCACTAACTCAGAGAGAGGAGCCTCACTAACTCAGAGAGAGGAGCCTCACTAACTCAGAGAGAGGAGCCTCACTAACTCAGAGAGAGGAGCCTCACTAACTCAGAGAGAGGAGCCTCACTAACTCAGAGAGAGGAGCCTCACTAACTCAAAGAGAGGAGCCTCACTAACCCAAAGAGAGGAGCCTCACTAACCCAAAGAGAGGAGCCTCACTAACCCAAAGAGAGGAGCCTCACTAACCTAGAGAGAGGAGCCTCACTAACCTAGAGAGAGGAGCCTCACTGACTTGGAGAGAGGAGCCTCACAAAGCTGCAGAGAGGAGCCTCACTAACTTGGAGAGAGGAGACTCACTAACCCGGAGGAGCCTCACATACCAGGAGAGAGGAGCCTCACTAACCCGGAGAGAGGAGCCTCACTAAGCTGGAGAGAGGAGACTCACCAACCCGGAGAGAGGAGCCTCACTAACCAGGAGAGAGGTGCCTCACTAACACGGAGAGAGGAGCCTCACTAAGCTGGTGAGAGGAGCCTCACTATCCCAGAGAGAAGAGCCTCACTAACTTGGAGAGAGCTCACTAAGCTGGAGAGAGGAGCCTCACTAACCCAGAGAGTGGAACCTCACAAACTTGGAGGGAGGAGCCTGTCTAACGGAGAGAGGAGCCTGACTTTGGAGAGACGAGCCTCACTAACATGGAGAGAGGAGCCACATTAACTTAGAGAGAGGAGCCTCACTAAGTTGGAGAGAGGAGCCTCACTAAGTTGGAGAGAGGAGCCTCACTAAGTTGGAGAGAGGAGCCTCACTAACCCAGAGAGAGGAGCCTCACTAACCCAGAGAGAGGAGCCTCACTAACCCAGAGAGAGGAGCCTCACTAACCCAGAGAGAGGAGCCTCACTAACCCAGAGAGAGGAGCCTCACTAACCCAGAGAGAGGAGCCTCACTAACCCAGAGAGAGGAGCCTCACTAACCCGGAGAGAGGAGCCTCACTAACCCGGAGAGAGGAGCCTCACTAACCCGGAGAGAGGAGCCTCACTAACCCAGAGAGAGGAGCCTCACTAACCCAGAGAGAGGAGCCTCAGGAACCCAGAGAGAGGAGCCTCACTAACCCAGAGTGAGGAGCCTCACTAACCCAGAGAGAGGAGCCTCACTAACCCAGAGAGAGGAGCCTCACTAACCCAGAGAGAGGAGCCTCACTAACCCAGAGAGAGGAGCCTCACTAACCCGGAGAGAGGAGCCTCACTAACCCGGAGAGAGGAGCCTCACTAACCCGGAGAGAGGAGCCTCACTAACCCGGAGAGAGGAGCCTCACTAACCCGGAGAGAGGAGCCTCACTAACCCGGAGAGAGGAGCCTCACTAACCCGGAGAGAGGAGCCTCACTAACCCGGAGCCTCACTAACTCGGAGAGAGGAGCCTCACTAACCCGGAGAGAGGAGCCCCACTAACCTGGAGAGAGGAGCCTCAATAACCTAGAGAGTGGAGCCTCATTAACCCAGAGAGTGGAGTCTCATTAACCCAGAGAGAGGAGTCTCACTAACCCAGAGAGAGGAGTCTCACTAATATGGAGAGAAGAGGCTCACTAACCCGGAGAGAGGAGCCTCACGAACCTGGAGAGAGGAGCCTCACTAACCCAGAGAGAGGAGCCTCACTAACCCAGAGAGAGGAGCCCCACTAACCCGGTGAGAAGAGCCTCACTGACCTGGAGAGAGGAGCCTCACTGACCCGGAGAGAGGAGCCTCACTGACCCGGAGAGAGGAGCCTCACTAACCCGGAGAAAGGAGCCTCACTAACCCGGAGAGAGGAGCCTCACTAACCCAGAGAGAGGAGCCTCACTAACCCAGAGAGAGGAGCCTCACTAACCCAGAGAGAGGAGCCTCACTAACCCGGAGAGAGGAGTATCACTAACCCGGAGAGAGGAGCCTCACTAATCTGGAGAGAAGAGGCTCACTAACCCGGAGAGAGGAGCCTCACTAACCCGGAGAGAGGAGCCTCACTAACCCAGAGAGAGGAACCTCACTAACCCGGAGAGAGGAACCTCACTAACCCGGAGAGAGGAACCTCACTAACCCGGAGAGAGGAACCTCACTAACCCGGAGAGAGGAACCTCACTAACCCGGAGAGAGGAACCTCACTAACCCGGAGAGAGGAGCCTCACTAACCCGGAGAGAGGAACCTCACTAACCCGGAGAGAGGAACCTCACTAACCCGGAGAGAGGAACCTCACTAACCCGGAGAGAGGAACCTCACTAACCCGGAGAGAGGAACCTCACTAACCCGGAGAGAGGAACCTCACTAACCCGGAGAGAGGAGCCTCACTAACCCGGAGAGAGGAGCCTCACTAACCCGGAGAGAGGAACCTCACTAACCCGGAGAGAGGAACCTCACTAACCCGGAGAGAGGAACCTCACTAACCCGGAGAGAGGAACCTCACTAACCCGGAGAGAGGAACCTCACTAACCCGGAGAGAGGAACCTCACTAACCCGGAGAGAGGAACCTCACTAACCCGGAGAGAGGAACCTCACTAACCCGGAGAGAGGAACCTCACTAACCCAGAGAGAGGAGCCTCACTAACCCGGAGAGAGGAACCTCACTAACCCGGAGAGAGGAGCCTCACTAACCCAGAGAGAGGAGCCTCACTAACCCGGAGAGAGGAACCTCACTAACCCGGAGAGAGGAACCTCACTAACCCGGAGAGAGGAACCTCACTAACCCGGAGAGAGGAACCTCACTAACCCGGAGAGAGGAACCTCACTAACCCGGAGAGACGAGCCTCACTAACCCGGAGAGAGGAACCTCACTAACCCGGAGAGACGAGCCTCACTAACCCGGAGAGAGGAACCTCACTAACCCGGAGAGAGGAATCTCACTAACCCGGAGAGAAGAGTCTCACTAACCCGGAGAGAGGAACCTCACTAACCCGGAGAGAGGAATCTCACTAACCCGGAGAGAAGAGCCTCACTAACCCGGAGAGAGGAGTATCACTAACCCGGAGAGAGGAGCCTCACTAACCCGGAGAGACGAGCCTCACTAACCCGGAGAGACGAGCCTCACTAACCCGGAGAGAGGAACCTCACTAACCCGGAGAGAGGAACCTCACTAACCCGGAGAGACGAGCCTAACTAACCCGGAGAGAGGAACCTCACTAACCCGGAGAGAGGAGTATCACTAACCCGGAGAGAGGAGCCTCACTAACCCGGAGAGACGAGCCTCACTAACCCGGAGAGAGGAACCTCACTAACCCGGAGAGAGGAACCTCACTAACCCGGAGAGAGGAACCTCACTAACCCGGAGAGAGGAACCTCACTAACCCGGAGAGACGAGCCTAACTAACCCAGAGAGAGGAGCCTAACTAACCCAGAGAGAGGAGCCTGACTAACCCAGAGAGAGGAGCCTCACTAACCCAGAGAGAGGAGCCTCACTAACCCAGAGAGAGGAACCTCACTAACCCAGAGAGAGGAACCTCACTAACCCAGTGAGAAGAGCCTCACTAACCCGGAGAGAGCAGCCTCACTAACCCGGAGAGAGGAGCCTCACTAACCCGGAGAGAGGAACCTCACTAACCCGGAGAGAGGAACCTCACTAACCCGGAGAGAGGAGCCTCACTAACCCGGAGAGAGGAACCTCACTAACGCAGAGAGAGGAGCCTGACTAACCCAGTGAGAAGAGCCTCACTAACCCGGAGAGAGCAGCCTCACTAACCCGGAGAGAGGAACCTCACTAACCCGGAGAGAGGAACCTCACTAACCCGGAGAGAGGAGCCTCACTAACCCGGAGAGACGAGCCTCACTAACCCGGAGAGAGGAACCTCACTAACCCGGAGAGAGGAACCTCACTAACCCGGAGAGACGAGCCTAACTAACCCGGAGAGAGGAACCTCACTAACCCGGAGAGAGGAGCCTCACTAACCCGGAGAGACGAGCCTCACTAACCCGGAGAGAGGAACCTCACTAACCCGGAGAGAGGAACCTCACTAACCCGGAGAGACGAGCCTAACTAACCCGGAGAGAGGAACCTCACTAACCCGGAGAGAGGAGTATCACTAACCCGGAGAGAGGAACCTCACTAACCCGGAGAGAAGAGCCTCACTAACCCGGAGAGAGGAGCCTCACTAACCCAGAGAGAGGAGCCTGACTAACCCAGAGAGAGGAGCCTCACTAACCCAGAGAGAGGAACCTCACTAACCCAGAGAGAGGAACCTCACTAACCCAGTGAGAAGAGCCTCACTAACCCGGAGAGAGGAATCTCACTAACCCGGAGAGAAGAGCCTCACTAACCCGGAGAGAGGAGCCTCACTAACCCAGAGAGAGGAGCCTGACTAACCCAGAGAGAGGAGCCTCACTAACCCAGAGAGAGGAACCTCACTAACCCAGAGAGAGGAACCTCACTAACCCAGTGAGAAGAGCCTCACTAACCCGGAGAGAGCAGCCTCACTAAGCCGGAGAGAGGAGCCTCACTAACCCGGAGAGAGGAACCTCACTAACCCAGAGAGAGGAGCCTCACTAACCCGGAGAGAGGAACCTCACTAACGCAGAGAGAGGAGCCTGACTAACCCAGTGAGAAGAGCCTCACTAACCCGGAGAGAGCAGCCTCACTAACCCGGAGAGAGGAACCTCACTAACCCGGAGAGAGGAACCTCACTAACCCGGAGAGAGGAGCCTCACTAACCCGGAGAGACGAGCCTCACTAACCCGGAGAGAGGAACCTCACTAACCCGGAGAGAGGAACCTCACTAACCCGGAGAGACGAGCCTCACTAACCCGGAGAGAGGAACCTCACTAACCCGGAGAGAGGAACCTCACTAACCCGGAGAGAGGAGCCTCACTAACCCGGAGAGACGAGCCTAACTAACCCGGAGAGAGGAACCTCACTAACCCGGAGAGAGGAGCCTCACTAACCCGGAGAGACGAGCCTCACTAACCCGGAGAGAGGAACCTCACTAACCCGGAGAGAGGAACCTCACTAACCCGGAGAGACGAGCCTAACTAACCCGGAGAGAGGAACCTCACTAACCCGGAGAGAGGAACCTCACTAACCCGGAGAGAGGAACCTCACTAACCCGGAGAGAGGAACCTCACTAACCCGGAGAGAGGAACCTCACTAACCCAGAGAGAGGAGCCTCACTAACCCGGAGAGAGGAACCTCACTAACCCGGAGAGAGGAGCCTCACTAACCCAGAGAGAGGAGCCTCACTAACCCGGAGAGAGGAACCTCACTAACCCGGAGAGAGGAACCTCACTAACCCGGAGAGAGGAACCTCACTAACCCGGAGAGAGGAACCTCACTAACCCGGAGAGAGGAACCTCACTAACCCGGAGAGACGAGCCTCACTAACCCGGAGAGACGAGCCTCACTAACCCGGAGAGACGAGCCTCACTAACCCGGAGAGAGGAACCTCACTAACCCGGAGAGACGAGCCTCACTAACCCGGAGAGAGGAACCTCACTAACCCGGAGAGAGGAATCTCACTAACCCGGAGAGAAGAGCCTCACTAACCCGGAGAGAGGAACCTCACTAACCCGGAGAGAGGAATCTCACTAACCCGGAGAGAAGAGCCTCACTAACCCGGAGAGAGGAGTATCACTAACCCGGAGAGAGGAGCCTCACTAACCCGGAGAGACGAGCCTCACTAACCCGGAGAGAGGAACCTCACTAACCCGGAGAGAGGAACCTCACTAACCCGGAGAGACGAGCCTAACTAACCCGGAGAGAGGAACCTCACTAACCCGGAGAGAGGAGTATCACTAACCCGGAGAGAGGAGCCTCACTAACCCGGAGAGACGAGCCTCACTAACCCGGAGAGAGGAACCTCACTAACCCGGAGAGAGGAACCTCACTAACCCGGAGAGAGGAATCTCACTAACCCGGAGAGAAGAGCCTCACTAACCCGGAGAGACGAGCCTAACTAACCCAGAGAGAGGAGCCTGACTAACCCAGAAAGAGGAGCCTCACTAACCCAGAGAGAGGAGCCTCACTAACCCAGAGAGAGGAACCTCACTAACCCAGAGAGAGGAACCTCACTAACCCAGTGAGAAGAGCCTCACTAACCCGGAGAGAGGAGCCTCACTAACCCGGAGAGAGGAGCCTCACTAACCCGGAGAGAGGAACCTCACTAACCCGGAGAGAGGAACCTCACTAACCCAGAGAGAGGAGCCTCACTAACCCGGAGAGAGGAACCTCACTAACGCAGAGAGAGGAGCCTGACTAACCCAGTGAGAAGAGCCTCACTAACCCGGAGAGAGCAGCCTCACTAACCCGGAGAGAGGAGCCTCACTAACCCGGAGAGACGAGCCTCACTAACCCGGAGAGACGAGCCTCACTAACCCGGAGAGAGGAACCTCACTAACCCGGAGAGAGGAACCTCACTAACCCGGAGAGACGAGCCTAACTAACCCGGAGAGAGGAACCTCACTAACCCGGAGACAGGAGCCTCACTAACCCGGAGAGACGAGCCTCACTAACCCGGAGAGAGGAACCTCACTAACCCGGAGAGAGGAACCTCACTAACCCGGAGAGACGAGCCTAACTAACCCGGAGAGAGGAACCTCACTAACCCGGAGAGAGGAGTATCACTAACCCGGAGAGAGGAACCTCACTAACCCGGAGAGAAGAGCCTCACTAACCCGGAGAGAGGAGCCTCACTAACCCAGAGAGAGGAGCCTGACTAACCCAGAGAGAGGAGCCTCACTAACCCAGAGAGAGGAACCTCACTAACCCAGAGAGAGGAACCTCACTAACCCAGTGAGAAGAGCCTCACTAACCCGGAGAGAGGAATCTCACTAACCCGGAGAGAAGAGCCTCACTAACCCGGAGAGAGGAGCCTCACTAACCCAGAGAGAGGAACCTCACTAACCCGGAGAGACGAGCCTCACTAACCCGGAGAGAGGAACCTCACTAACCCGGAGAGAGGAACCTCACTAACCCGGAGAGAGGAGCCTCACTAACCCGGAGAGACGAGCCTAACTAACCCGGAGAGAGGAACCTCACTAACCCGGAGAGAGGAGCCTCACTAACCCGGAGAGACGAGCCTCACTAACCCGGAGAGAGGAACCTCACTAACCCGGAGAGAGGAACCTCACTAACCCGGAGAGACGAGCCTAACTAACCCGGAGAGAGGAACCTCACTAACCCGGAGAGAGGAACCTCACTAACCCGGAGAGAGGAACCTCACTAACCCGGAGAGAGGAATCTCACTAACCCGGAGAGAAGAGCCTCACTAACCCGGAGAGAGGAACCTCACTAACCCGGAGAGAGGAATCTCACTAACCCGGAGAGAAGAGCCTCACTAACCCGGAGAGAGGAGCCTCACTAACCCAGAGAGAGGAGCCTCACTAACCCAGAGAGAGGAGCCTCACTAACCCAGAGAGAGGAACCTCACTAACCCAGAGAGAGGAACCTCACTAACCCAGTGAGAAGAGCCTCACTAACCCGGAGAGAGCAGCCTCACTAACCCGGAGAGAGGAGCCTCACTAACCCGGAGAGAGGAGCCTCACTAACCCGGAGAGAGGAGCCCCACTAACCTGGAGAGAGGAGCCTCAATAACCTAGAGAGAGGAGCCTCATTAACCCAGAGAGAGGAGCCTCATTAACCCAGAGAGAGGAGTCTCACTAACCCAGAGAGAAGAGGCTCACTAACCCAGAGAGAGGAGCCTCACTAACACGGAGGAGCCTCACTAACCCGGAGAGAGGAGCCTCACTAACCCGGAGAGAGGAGCCTCACTAACCCGGAGAGAGGAGCCTCACTAACCCGGAGAGAGGAGTCTCACTAACCCAGAGAGAGGAGTCTCACGAATATGGAGAGAAGAGGCTCACTAACCCGGAGAGAGGAGCCTCACGAACCTGGAGAGAGGAGCCTCACTAACCCAGAGAGAGGAGCCTCACTAACCCAGAGAGAGGAGCCTCACTAACCCAGAGAGAGGAGCCTCACTAACCCAGAGAGAGGAGCCTCACTAACCCAGAGAGAGGAGCCCCACTAACCCGGTGAGAAGAGCCTCACTGACCTGGAGAGAGGAGCCTCACTAACCCGGAGAGAGGAGCCTCACTAACCCAGAGAGAGGAGCCTCATTAACCCAGAGAGAGGAGTCTCACTAACCCGGAGAGAGGAGCCTCACTAATCTGGAGAGAAGAGGCTCACTAACCCGGAGAGAGGAGCCTGACGTACCTGGAGCCTCACTAACCCGGAGAGAGGAGCCTCACTAAGCTGGAGAGAGGAGCCTCACTAACCCGGAGAGAGGAACCTCACTAACCCGGAGAGAGGAACCTCACTAACCCGGAGAGATGAACCTCACTAACCCGGAGAGAAGAGCCTCACTAACCCGGAGAGAAGAGCCTCACTAACCCAGAGAGAAGAGCCTCACTAACCCAGAGAGAGGAGCCTCACTAACCCAGAGAGAGGAGCCTGACTAACTTGGAGAGAGGAGCCTCACTAACCCGGAGAGAGGAGCCTCACTAACTTTGAGAGAGGATCCTGACTAACTTGGAGAGAGGAGCCTCACTAACCCAGAGAGAGGAGCCTCACTAACCCAGAGAGAGGAGCCTCACTAACCCAGAGAGAGGAGCCTCACTAACCCGGAGAGAGGAGCCTCACTAACCAGGAGAGAGGAGCCTCACTAACCAGGAGAGAGGAGCCTCACTAACCAGGAGAGAGGAGCCTCACTAACCAGGAGAGAGGAGCCTCACTAACCTGGAGAGAGGAGCCTCACTAACCTGGAGAGAGGAGCCTCACAAACCTGGAGAGAGGAGCCTCACTAACCTGGAGAGAGGAGCCTCACTAACCTGGAGAGAGGAGCCTCACTAAGCTGGAGAGAGGAGCCTCACTAACCCGGAGAGAGGAGCCTCACTAACCCGGAGAGAGGAACCTCACTAACCCAGAGAGAGGAACCTCACTAACCCGGAGAGAGGAGCCTCACTAACTTGGAGAGAGGAGCCTCACTAACCCAGAGAGAGGAGCCTCACTAACCCGGAGAGAGGAGCCTCACTAACCCGGAGAGAGGAGCCTCACTAACCCGGAGAGAGGAGCCTCACTAACCCGGAGAGAGGAGCCTCACTAACCCAGAGAGAGGAGCCTCACTAACCCAGAGAGAGGAGCCTCACTAACCCGGAGAGAGGAGCCTCACGAACCCGGAGAGAGGAGCCTCACGAACCCGGAGAGAGGAGCCTCACGAACCCGGAGAGAGGAGCCTCACGAACCCGGAGAGAGGAGCCTCACGAACCCGGAGAGAGGAGCCTCACGAACCCGGAGAGAGGAGCCTCACTAACCCGGAGAGAGGAGCCTCACTAACCCGGAGAGAGGAGCCTCACTAACCCGGAGAGAGGAGCCTCACTAACCCGGAGAGAGGAGCCTCACTAACCCGGAGAGAGGAGCCTCACTAACCTGGAGAGAGGAGCCTCACTAAGCTGGAGAGAGGAGCCTCACTAACCCGGAGAGAGGAGCCTCACTAACCCGGAGAGAGGAGCCTCACGAACCCGGAGAGAGGAGCCTCATTAAGCTGGAGAGAGGAGCCTCATTAAGCTGGAGAGAGGAGCCTCACTAACCCAGAGAGAGGAGCCTCACTAACCCAGAGAGAGGAGCCTCACTAACCCAGAGAGAGGAGCCTCACTAACCCAGAGAGAGGAGTCTCACTAACCCGGAGAGAGGAGCCTCACTAATCTGGAGAGAAGAGGCTCACTAACCCGGAGAGAGGAGCCTGACGAACCTGGAGCCTCACTAACCCGGAGAGAGGAGCCTCACTAACCCAGAGAGAGGAGCCTCACTAACCCAGAGAGAGGAGCCTCACTAACCCAGAGAGAGGAACCTCACTAACCCAGAGAGAAGAGCCTCACTAACCTGGAGAGAGGAACCTCACTAACCCGGAGAGAGGAGCCTGACTAACTTGGAGAGAGGAGCCTCACTAATCTGGAGAGAAGAGGCTCACTAACCCGGAGAGAGGAGCCTGACGAACCTGGAGCCTCACTAACCCGGAGAGAGGAGCCTCACTAACCCAGAGAGAGGAGCCTCACTAACCCGGAGAGAGGAGCCTCACTAACCCGGAGAGAGGAGCCTCACTAACCCGGAGAGAGGAGCCTCACTAACCCGGAGAGAGGAGCCTCACTAACCCAGAGAGAGGAGCCTCACTAACCCAGAGAGAGGAGCCTCACTAACCCAGAGAGAGGAGCCTCACTAACCCGGAGAGAGGAGCCTCATTAACCCAGAGAGAGGAGCCTCACTAACCCAGAGAGAGGAGCCTCACTAACCCAGAGAGAGGAGCCTCACTAACCCAGAGAGAGGAGCCTCACTAACCCAGAGAGAGGAGCCTCACTAACCCGGAGAGAGGAGCCTCATTAACCCAGAGAGAGGAGTCTCACTAACCCAGAGAGACGAGCCTCACTAACCCAGAGAGAGGAGTCTCACTAATCAGGAGAAAAGAGGCTCACTAACCCGGAGAGAGGAGCCTCACGAACCTGGAGAGAGGAGCCTCACGAACCCGGAGAGAGGAGCCTCACGAACCCGGAGAGAGGAGCCTCACGAACCCGGAGAGAGGAGCCTCACGAACCCGGAGAGAGGAGCCTCACGAACCCGGAGAGAGGAGCCTCACTAAGCTGGAGAGAGGAGCCTCACTAACCCGGAGAGAGGAGCCTCACTAACCCGGAGAGAGGAGCCTCACTAACCCGGAGAGAGGAGCCTCACTAACCCGGAGAGAGGAGCCTCACTAACTTTGTGAGAGGATCCTCACTAACCCAGAGAGAGGAGCCTCACTAACCCAGAGAGAGGAGCCTCACTAACCCAGAGAGAGGAGCCTCACTAACCCAGAGAGAGGAGCCTCACTAACCCAGAGAGAGGAGCCTCATTAACCCAGAGAGAGGAGCCTCACTAACCCAGAGAGAGGAGCCTCACTAACCCAGAGAGAGGAGCCTCACTAACCCAGAGAGAGGAGCCTCACTAACCCAGAGAGAGGAGCCTCACTAACCCGGAGAGAGGAGCCTCATTAACCCAGAGAGAGGAGCCTCACTAACCCGGAGAGAGGAGCCTCACTAACCCAGAGAGAGGAGTCTCACTAATCAGGAGAAAAGAGGCTCACTAACCCGGAGAGAGGAGCCTCACGAACCTGGAGAGAGGAGCCTCACGAACCCGGAGAGAGGAGCCTCACGAACCCGGAGAGAGGAGCCTCACGAACCCGGAGAGAGGAGCCTCACGAACCCGGAGAGAGGAGCCTCACGAACCCGGAGAGAGGAGCCTCACGAACCCGGAGAGAGGAGCCTCACTAACCCGGAGAGAGGAGCCTCACTAACCCGGAGAGAGGAGCCTCACTAAGCTGGAGAGAGGAGCCTCACTAACCCGGAGAGAGGAGCCTCACTAACCCGGAGAGAGGAGCCTCACTAACCCGGAGAGAGGAGCCTCACTAACCCGGAGAGAGGAGCCTCACTAACTTTGTGAGAGGATCCTCACTAACCCAGAGAGAGGAGCCTCACTAACCCGGAGAGAGGAGCCTCACTAACCCGGAGAGAGGAGCCTCACTAACCCAGAGAGAGGAGCCTCACTAACCCAGAGAGAGGAGCCTCACTAACCCAGAGAGAGGAGCCTCACTAACCCAGAGAGAGGAGCCTCACTAACCCAGAGAGAGGAGCCTCACTAACCCAGAGAGAGGAGCCTCAGGAACCCAGAGAGAGGAGCCTCAGGAACCCAGAGAGAGGAGCCTGACTAACTTGGAGAGAGGAGCCTCACTAACCCGGAGAGAGGAGCCTCACTAACCCGGAGAGAGGAGCCTCACTAACTTTGAGAGAGGATCCTGACTAACTTGGAGAGAGGAGCCTCACTAACCCAGAGAGAGGAGCCTCACTAACCCAGAGAGAGGAGCCTCACTAACCCAGAGAGAGGAGCCTCACTAACCAGGAGAGAGGAGCCTCACTAAGCTGGAGAGAGGAGCCTCACTAACCCGGAGAGAGGAGCCTCACTAACCCGGAGAGAGGAGCCTCACTTACCCGGAGAGAGGAGCCTCACTAACCCGGAGAGAGGAGCCTCACTAACCCGGAGAGAGCAACCTCACTAACCCAGAGAGAGGAACCTCACTAACCCAGAGAGAAGAGCCTCACTAACCCGGAGAGAAGAGCCTCACTAACCCGGAGAGAGGAGCCTCACTAACCCGGAGAGAGGAGCCTCACTAACCCGGAGAGAGGAGCCTCACTAACCCGGAGAGAGGAGCCTCACTAACCCGGAGAGAGGAGCCCCACTAACCCAGAGAGAAGAGCCTCACTAACCCGGAGAGAGGAGCCTCACTAACCCAGAGAGAAGAGCCTCATTAACCCAGAGAGAGGAGTCTCACTAACCCAGAGAGAGGAGTCTCACTAATATGGAGAGAAGAGGCTCACTAACCCGGAGAGAGGAGCCTCACTAACACGGAGAGAGGAGCCTCACTAACACGGAGAGAGGAGCCTCACTAACCCGGAGAGAGGAGCCCCACTAACCCGGTGAGAAGAGCCTCACTGACCTGGAGAGGAGCCTCACTGACCTGGAGAGAGGAGCCTCACTAACCCGGAGAGAGGAGCCTCACTAACCCGGAGAGAGGAGCCTCACTAACCCGGAGAGAGGAGCCTCACTAACCCGGAGAGAGGAGCCTCACTAACCCGGAGAGAGGAGCCTCACTAACCCGGAGAGAGGAGCCTCACTAACCCAGAGAGAGGAGTCTCACTAATCCGGAGAGAGGAGCCTCACTAATCTGGAGAGAAGAGGCTCACTAACCCGGAGAGAGGAGCCTGACGAACCTGGAGCCTCACTAACCCGGAGAGAGGAGCCTCACTAAGCTGGAGAGAGGAGCCTCACTAACCCAGAGAGAGGAGCCTCACTAACCCAGAGAGAGGAGCCTCACTAACCCAGTGAGAAGAGCCTCACTAACCTGGAGAGAGGAACCTCACTAACGCAGAGAGAGGAGCCTGACTAACTTGGAGAGAGGAGCCTCACTAATCTGGAGAGAAGAGGCTCACTAACCCGGAGAGAGGAGCCTGACGAACCTGGAGCCTCACTAACCCGGAGAGAGGAGCCTCACTAAGCTGGAGAAAGGAGCCTCACTAACCCGGAGAGAGGAGCCTCACTAACCCGGAGAGAGGAGCCTCACTAACCCGGAGAGAGGAGCCTCACGAACCCGGAGAGAGGAGCCTCACAAACCCGGAGAGAGGAGCCTCACTAACCCAGAGAGAGGAGTCTCACTAACCCGGAGAGAGGAGCCTCACTAATCTGGAGATAAGAGGCTCACTAACCCGGAGAGAGGAGCCTGACGAACCTGGAGCCTCACTAACCCGGAGAGAGGAGCCTCACTAAGCTGGAGAGAGGAGCCTCACTAACCCAGAGAGAGGAGCCTCACTAACCCAGAGAGAGGAGCCTCACTAACCCAGTGAGAAGAGCCTCACTAACCTGGAGAGAGGAACCTCACTAACGCAGAGAGAGGAGCCTGACTAACTTGGAGAGAGGAGCCTCACTAATCTGGAGAGAAGAGGCTCACTAACCCGGAGAGAGGAGCCTGACGAACCTGGAGCCTCACTAACCCGGAGAGAGGAGCCTCACTAAGCTGGAGAAAGGAGCCTCACTAACCCGGAGAGAGGAGCCTCACTAACCCGGAGAGAGGAGCCTCACTAACCCGGAGAGAGGAGCCTCACGAACCCGGAGAGAGGAGCCTCACGAACCCGGAGAGAGGAGCCTCACGAACCCGGAGAGAGGAGCCTCACTAACCCAGAGAGATGAGCCTCACTAACCCAGAGAGAGGAGTCTCATTAATCAGGAGAAAAGAGGCTCACTAACCCGGAGAGAGGAGCCTCACGAACCCGGAGAGAGGAGCCTCACGAACCCGGAGAGAGGAGCCTCACGAACCCGGAGAGAGGAGCCTCACGAACCCGGAGAGAGGAGCCTCACGAACCCGGAGAGAGGAGCCTCACTAACCCGGAGAGAGGAGCCTCACTAACCCGGAGAGAGGAGCCTCACTAACCCGGAGAGAGGAGCCTCACTAAGCTGGAGAGAGGAGCCTCACTAACCCGGAGAGAGGAGCCTCACTAACCCGGAGAGAGGAGCCTCACTAACCCGGAGAGAGGAGCCTCACTAACCCGGAGAGAGGAGCCTCACTAACCCGGAGAGAGGAACCTCACTAACCCAGTGAGAAGAGCCTCACTAACCCAGAGAGAGGAGCCTCACTAACCCAGAGAGAGGGGCCTCACTAACCCAGAGAGGGGCCTCACTAACCCGGAGAGAGGAGCCTCACTAACCCGGAGAGAGGAGCCTCACTAACCCGGAGAGAGGAGCCTTACTAACCCGGAGAGAGGAGCCTCACTAACCCGGAGAGAGGAGCCTCACTAACCCGGAGAGAGGAGTCTCACTAACCCAGAGAGAGGAGTCTCACTAACCCAGAGAGAGGAGTCTCACTAACCCGGAGAGAGGAGTCTCACTAACTTGGAGAGAGGATCCTGACTAACTTGGAGAGAGGAGCCTCACTAACCCAGAGAGAGGAGCCTCACTAACCCAGAGAGAGGAGCCTCACTAACCCAGAGAGAGGAGCCTCACTAACTTGGAGAGAGGAGCCTCACTAACCCAGAGAGAGGAGCCTCACTAACCCAGAGAGAGGAGCCTCACTAACCCAGAGAGAGGAGCCTCACTAACTTGGAGAGAGGAGCCTCACTAACCCGGAGAGAGGAGCCTCACTAACCCGGAGAGAGGAGCCTCACTAACCCGGAGAGAGGAGCCTCACTAACCCGGAGAGAGGAGCCTCACTAACCCGGAGAGAGGAGCCTCACTAACCCGGAGAGAGGAGCCTCACTAACCCAGAGAGAGGAGCCTCACTAACCCAGAGAGAGGAGCCTCACTAACCCAGAGAGAGGAGCCTCACTAACTTGGAGAGAGGAGCCTCACTAACCCGGAGAGAGGAGCCTCACTAACCCGGAGAGAGGAGCCTCACTAACCCGGAGAGAGGAGCCTCACTAACCCGGAGAGAGGAGCCTCACTAACCCGGAGAGAGGAGCCTCACTAACCCGGAGAGAGGAGCCTCACTAACCCGGAGAGAGGAACCTCACTAACCCGGAGAGAGGAACCTCACTAACCCTGAGAGAAGAGCCTCACTAACCCGGAGAGAGGAGCCTCACTAACCCGGAAAGAGGAGCCTCACTAACCCGGAGAGAGGAGCCTCACTAACCCGGAGAGAGGAGCCTCACTAACCCGGAGAGAGGAGCCCCACTAACCTGGAGAGAGGAGCCTCAATAACCTAGAGAGAGGAGCCTCATTAACCCAGAGAGAGGAGTCTCACTAACCCAGAGAGAGGAGTCTCACTAATATGGAGAGAAGAGGCTCACTAACCCGGAGAGAGGAGCCTCACTAACACGGAGAGAGGAGCCTCACTAACCCGGAGAGAGGAGCCCCACTAACCCGGAGAGAGGAGCCCCACTAACCCGGAGAGAGGAGCCCCACTAACCCGGAGAGAGGAGCCCCACTAACCCGGAGAGAGGAGCCCCACTAACCCGGAGAGAGGAGCCTCACTGACCTGGAGAGAGGAGCCTCACTGACCTGGAGAGAGGAGCCTCACTAACCCGGAGAGAGGAGCCTCACTAACCCGGAGAGAGGAGCCTCACTAACCCGGAGAGAGGAGCCTCACTAACCCGGAGAGAGGAGCCTCACTAACCCGGAGAGAGGAGCCTCACTAACCCGGAGAGAGGAGCCTCACTAACCCGGAGAGAGGAGCCTCACTAACCCGGAGAGAGGAGTCTCACTAACCCGGAGAGAGGAGCCTCACTAATCTGGAGAGAAGAGGCTCACTAACCCGGAGAGAGGAGCCTGACGAACCTGGAGCCTCACTAACCCGGAGAGAGGAGCCTCACTAAGCTGGAGAGAGGAGCCTCACTAAGCTGGAGAGAGGAGCCTCACTAACCCAGAGAGAGGAGCCTCACTAACCCGGAGAGAAGAGCCTCACTAACCTGGAGAGAGGAACCTCACTAACGCAGAGAGAGGAGCCTGACTAACTTGGAGAGAGGAGCCTCACTAATCTGGAGAGAAGAGGCTCACTAACCCGGAGAGAGGAGCCTGACGAACCTGGAGCCTCACTAACCCGGAGAGAGGAGCCTCACTAAGCTGGAGAGAGGAGCCTCACTAACCCGGAGAGAGGAGCCTCACGAACCCGGAGAGAGGAGCCTCACGAACCCGGAGAGAGGAGCCTCACGAACCCGGAGAGTGGAGCCTCACGAACCCGGAGAGAGGAGCCTCACGAACCCGGAGAGAGGAGCCTCACTAACCCGGAGAGAGGAGCCTCACTAACCCGGAGAGAGGAGCCTCACTAACCCGGAGAGAGGAGCCTCACTAACCCGGAGAGAGGAGCCTCACTAACCCGGAGAGAGGAGCCTCACTAACCTGGAGAGAGGAGCCTCACTAAGCTGGAGAGAGGAGCCTCACTAACCCGGAGAGAGGAGCCTCACTAACCCGGAGAGAGGAGCCTCACGAACCCGGAGAGAGGAGCCTCATTAAGCTGGAGAGAGGAACCTCATTAAGCTGGAGAGAGGAGCCTCACTAACCCAGAGAGAGGAGCCTCACTAACCCAGAGAGAGGAGCCTCACTAACCCAGAGAGAGGAGCCTCACTAACCCAGAGAGAGGAGTCTCACTAACCCGGAGAGAGGAGCCTCACTAATCTGGAGAGAAGAGGCTCACTAACCCGGAGAGAGGAGCCTGACGAACCTGGAGCCTCACTAACCCGGAGAGAGGAGCCTCACTAAGCTGGAGAGAGGAGCCTCACTAACCCAGAGAGAGGAGCCTCACTAACCCAGAGAGAGGAACCTCACTAACCCAGAGAGAAGAGCCTCACTAACCTGGAGAGAGGAACCTCACTAACCCGGAGAGAGGAGCCTGACTAACTTGGAGAGAGGAGCCTCACTAATCTGGAGAGAAGAGGCTCACTAACCCGGAGAGAGGAGCCTGACGAACCTGGAGCCTCACTAACCCGGAGAGAGGAGCCTCACTAACCCAGAGAGAGGAGCCTCACTAACCCAGAGAGAGGAGCCTCACTAACCCGGAGAGAGGAGCCTCACTAACTCGGAGAGAGGAGCCTCACTAACCCGGAGAGAGGAGCCTCACTAACCCGGAGAGAGGAGCCTCACTAACCCAGAGAGAGGAGCCTCACTAACCCAGAGAGAGGAGCCTCACTAACCCAGAGAGAGGAGCCTCACTAACCCAGAGAGAGGAGCCTCACTAACCCAGAGAGAGGAGCCTCACTAACCCGGAGAGAGGAGCCTCATTAACCCAGAGAGAGGAGCCTCACTAACCCAGAGAGAGGAGCCTCACTAACCCAGAGAGAGGAGCCTCACTAACCCAGAGAGAGGAGCCTCACTAACCCGGAGAGAGGAGCCTCATTAACCCAGAGAGAGGAGTCTCACTAACCCAGAGAGACGAGCCTCACTAACCCAGAGAGAGGAGTCTCACTAATCAGGAGAAAAGAGGCTCACTAACCCGGAGAGAGGAGCCTCACGAACCTGGAGAGAGGAGCCTCACGAACCCGGAGAGAGGAGCCTCACGAACCCGGAGAGAGGAGCCTCACGAACCCGGAGAGAGGAGCCTCACGAACCCGGAGAGAGGAGCCTCACGAACCCGGAGAGAGGAGCCTCACTAAGCTGGAGAGAGGAGCCTCACTAACCCGGAGAGAGGAGCCTCACTAACCCGGAGAGAGGAGCCTCACTAACCCGGAGAGAGGAGCCTCACTAACCCGGAGAGAGGAGCCTCACTAACTTTGTGAGAGGATCCTCACTAACCCAGAGAGAGGAGCCTCACTAACCCAGAGAGAGGAGCCTCACTAACCCAGAGAGAGGAGCCTCACTAACCCAGAGAGAGGAGCCCCACTAACCCAGAGAGAGGAGCCCCACTAACCCAGAGAGAGGAGCCCCACTAACCCG
The DNA here is from genome assembly GCF_036365525.1 of Heterodontus francisci. NCBI lineage: Eukaryota > Metazoa > Chordata > Chondrichthyes > Heterodontiformes > Heterodontidae > Heterodontus > Heterodontus francisci. Next base: position 55,974,000 of record NC_090397.1, on the reverse strand, counting down.
GTGAGAAGAGCCTCACTAACCCAGAGAGAGGAGCCTCACTAGCCCGGAGAGAGGAGCCTCACTAACCCGGAGAGAGGAGCCTCACTAACCCGGAGAGAGGAGCCTCACTAACCCGGAGAGAGGAGCCTCACTAATCTGGAGAGAAGAGGCTCACAAACCCGGAGAGAGGAGCCTCACGAACCTGGAGAGAGAAGCCTCACGAACCTGGAGAGAGAAGCCTCACTAACCCAGAGAGAGGAGCCTCACTAACCCAGAGAGAGGAGCCTCACTAACCCGGAGAGAGGAGCCTCACGAACCCGGAGAGAGGAGCCTCACTAACCCGGAGAGAGGAGCCTCACTAACCCAGAGAGAGGAGCCTCACTAACCCAGAGAGAGGAGCCTCACTAACCCAGAGAGGAGCCTCACTAACCCAGAGAGGGGCCTCACTAACCCGGAGAGAGGAGCCTCACTAACCCGGAGGGAGGAGTCTCACTAACCCAGAGAGACGAGCCTCACTAACCCAGAGAGACGAGCCTCACTAACCCAGAGAGAGGAGCCTCACTAACCCGGAGAGAGGAGCCTCACTAACCCGGAGAGAGGAGCCTCACTAACCCGGAGAGAGGAGCCTCACTAACCCGGAGAGAGGAGCCTCACTAACCCGGAGGGAGGAGTCTCACTAACCCAGAGAGACGAGCCTCACTAACCCAGAGAGAGGAGCCTCACTAACCCAGAGAGAGGAGCCTCACTAACCCAGAGAGAGGAGCCTCACTAACCCGGAGAGAGGAGCCTCACTAACCCAGAGAGACGAGCCTCACTAACCCAGAGAGAGGAGCCTCACTAACCCGGAGAGAGGAGCCTCACTAACCCGGAGAGAGGAGCCTCACTAACCCGGAGAGAGGAGCCTCACTAACCCGGAGAGAGGAGCCTCACTAACCCGGAGAGAGGAGCCTCACTAACCCGGAGGGAGGAGTCTCACTAACCCAGAGAGACGAGCCTCACTAACCCAGAGAGAGGAGCCTCACTAACCCGGAGAGAGGAGCCTCACTAACCCGGAGAGAGGAGCCTCACTAACCCGGAGAGAGGAGCCTCATTAACACAGAGAGAGGAGTCTCACTAACCCAGAGAGAGGAGCCTCACTAACCCGGAGAGAGGAGCCTCACTAACCCGGAGAGAGGAGCCTCACTAACCCGGAGAGAGGAGCCTCACTAACCCGGAGAGAGGAGCCTCATTAACACAGAGAGAGGAGTCTCACTAACCCAGAGAGAGGAGTCTCACTAACCCAGAGAGAGGAGTCTCACTAACCCAGAGAGAGGAGTCTCACTAACCCAGAGAGAGGAGCCTCACGAACCGGGAGAGAGGAGCCTCACGAACCGGGAGAGAGGAGCCTCACTAACCCGGAGAGAGGAGCCTCACTAACCCAGAGAGAGGAGCCTGACTAACTTGGAGAGAGGAGCCTCACTAACCCGGAGAGAGGAGCCTCACTAACCCGGAGAGAGGAGCCTCACTAACCCAGAGAGAGGAGCCTGACTAACTTGGAGAGAGGAGCCTCACTAACCCGGAGAGAGGAGCCTCACTAACCCGGAGAGAGGAGCCTCACGAACCGGGAGAGAGGAGCCTCACGAACCCGGAGAGAGGAGCCTCACTAATCTGGAGAGAGGAGCCTCACTAAGCTGGAGAGAGGAGCCTCACTAACCCGGAGAGAGGAGCCTCACTAACCCGGAGAGAGGAGCCTCACTAACCCGGAGAGAGGAGCCTCACTAACCCAAAGAGAGGAGCCTCACTAACCCAGAGAGAGGAGCCTCACTAACCCAGAGAGAGGAGCCTCACTAACCCAGAGAGAGGAGCCTCACTAACCCAGAGAGAGGAGCCTCACTAACCCAGAGAGAGGAGCCTCACTAACCCAGAGAGAGGAGCCTCACTAAGCTGGAGAGAGGAGCCTCAATAAGCTGGAGAGAGGAGCCTCACTAACCCGGAGAGAGGAGCCTCACTAACCCAGAGAGAGGAGCCTCACTAACCTGGAGAGAGGAGCCTAACTAACCCAGAGAGAGGACCCTGACTAACTTGGAGAGAGGAGCCTCACTAACCCAGAGAGAGGAGCCTCACTAACCCAGAGAGAGGAGCCTCACTAACCCAGAGAGAGGAGCCTCACTAACCCAGAGAGAGGAGCCTCACTAACCCAGAGAGAGGAGCCTCACTAACCCAAAGAGAGGAGCCTCACTAACCCAGAGAGAGGAGCCTCACTAACCAGGAGAGAGGAGCCTCACTAACCTAGAGAGAGGAGCCTCACTAAGCTGGAGAGAGGAGCCTCACTAACCTGGAGAGAGGAGCCTCACTAACTTGGAGAGAGGAGCCTCACTAACTTGGAGAGGAGCCTCACTAACCCAGAGAGAGGAGCCTCACTAACCCAGAGAGAGGAGCCTGACTAACTTGGAGAGAGGAGCCTCACTAACCCAAAGAGAGGAGCCTCACTAACCCAGAGAGAGGAGCCTCACTAACCAGGAGAGAGGAGCCTCACTAACCAGGAGAGAGGAGCCTCACTAACCAGGAGAGAGGAGCCTCACTAACCCGGAGAGAGGAGCCTCACTAACCCGGAGAGAGGAGCATCACTAACCCAGAGAGAGGAGCATCACTAACCCAGAGAGAGGAGCCTCACTAACCCAGAGAGAGGAGCCTCACTAACCCAGAGAGAGGAGCCTCACTAACCCAGAGAGAGGAGCCTCACTAAGCTGGAGAGAGGAGCCTCACTAAGCTGGAGAGAGGAGCCTCACTAACCCGGAGAGAGGAGCCTCACTAACCCGGAGAGAGGAGCCTCACTAACCTGGAGAGAGGAGCCTAACTAACCCAGAGAGAGGACCCTGACTAACTTGGAGAGAGGAGCCTCACTAACCCGGAGAGAGGAGCCTCACTAACCCGGAGAGAGGAGCCTCACTAACCTGGAGAGAGGAGCCTCACTAACCTGGAGAGAGGAGCCTCAATAACCTAGAGAGAGGAGCCTCACTAACCCGGAGAGAGGAGCCTCACTAACCCGGAGAGAGGAGCCTCACTAACCCGGAGAGAGGAGCCTCACTAACCCGGAGAGAGGAGCCTCACTAACCCGGAGAGAGGAGCCTCACTAACCCGGAGAGAGGAGCCTCACTAACCCGGAGAGAGGAGCCTCACTAACCCGGAGAGAGGAGCCTCACTAACCCGGAGAGAGGAGCCTCACTAACCCAGAGAGAGGTGTCTCACTAACCCAGAGAGAGGTGTCTCACTAACCCAGAGAGAGGAGCCTCACTAATCTGGAGAGAAGAGGCTCACTAACCCGGAGAGAGGAGCCTCACGAACCTGGAGAGAGGAGCCTCACGAACCCGGAGAGAGGAGCCTCACTAAGCTGGAGAGAGGAGCCTCACTAAGCCGGAGACAGGAGCCTCACTAAGCCGGAGAGGGAAGCCTCACTAACCCGGAGAGAGGAGCCTCACTAACCTGGAGAGAGGAGCCTCACTAACCCAGAGAGAGGAGCCGCACTAGCCCGGAGAGAGGAGCCTCACTAACCCTGAGATAGGAGCCTCATTATTCCGGAGACAGGAGCCTCACCAGCTGTCCAAATCACATCATTTAAGATTGGGGCAGCCGCACAGAGAACATGAATGTGATGTGTAGCTTGATGTTATAATTTTGAAGTCACACCCCACCCATTACCATCAGACATAGGGGGTGAAAATTGGGGCTGTCGACTTTAAGTCCTATTTAACTTTTCAACGTTATTTCATTTTTACTATTTATATCTATTAATTATTCCTCCTCTGGTACCAGAGTTGCCCTTCCTCTCGCACACTCTATAAATATGGAAACAAATTTGATTTCTTTTATATCCATAAGATTTGCCTCTTTGTCCCTTACTGGTGCCACCATTTTTGTGCCATCCTTTTGTTTTCAATTTGCTTATAAAATTATTTCCTATTACCTTCTTTGTTGACTGCTAGTCTATTTTCAAAGTCTCTTGACCCTTCCAATTTCCCTTTTTACCTCTCTGTTATTGGTTTTTCTCCTAGTTATCTCCTGTATCACTGGTCTTAATTTTATCATATACCTCCTACCTAGAATCATGGAGACTAAATATACTCCAGTCTTCTCCCTCCTCCCTACAGGAACCTCAACATAAGTTCTGCAGCAATCCCACTGAATTCAACTAAGCTTCTGCCAAAGTAGTAACATTCTCAGCTCTTAAGTAAAAGGTTGTGGCTCCAAGACCCATTCCAGAGACTCGAGCAAATAATCAGTGCTGGACTGTCGAAGGTGTTAATTGTATATCCATTGTGTGTAGTTATTTGCAGGTAGAGGGCATTAATTAGGGTTTTACTTGTGCAGATATAAAGTGACACTCACTGAAACTGGGGTGTAGTTGAGTTAGGAGGTGTATGTTTGAAATGTTTCACTCTGTAAATAAATGTTAAACTGAGTAAAAATTGGCTCCAGTTCTATCCTTCACCAACTGGCTTTCTGGAACATAACAGAAGGTGCTGTCTTTTGGCTGAGACATTAAACAGAGGCCCCATCTCCCCTCTCAGGTGGACATAAAAGATCCCATGGAACTATTGGATGAAGAGCAGTAGGGTTCCCCTGATGTCCTAGCTTTCCTTCAACCAACACCACCAAAATCAAATTATTTGCTCATTTATTTCATTGCTGTTTGTGGGCTCCCACAGTGCATAAATTGAGTGCTGCATTTGTAAACATAACAGCAGTACTTCATTAGCTGTAACGCACTTTGGGATGTCTTGAGGATGTGAAAAACACCATATAAATGGTCTTTCCTTTACAATCTGTGGGACTTTGACCAGTCCTATTTGCTATCTGCCTATACCTTTCTCTAACTCCTCGGCCTGCTCTTGTGTGAAAACTGTTCGGTTCCTTTGCTGACAGTTTGGCTGAACATCCTCGACAAAGTCAGACGCCAAGCTGTTCAGAGTTTCACTTGTTTCCTGCTCTCCAAAATCTGAAAGAAGGACACAAGAAGAGTAAGTGGAAGATCAGTGTTTGGAATAGAACACTTCTGCATTTAGTATCAGGCCATCACAGGGATGATACGGCACAGGTTCGATTCAGAATAAAGCTCTTTCTGCACTATCTCAACAATGTTCCTTAATTCTAACTCAGAAAAACTACATCCAACTACAGAAGCATAAATTTTCTCAATCGTCACACCAACTATCTTTATGATGAGTCAGAAGGTGATAGGTTCAAGTCCCACCCCAGAGATTTGAGCACATAATCAAGGCTGGCATTTCAAGGAGTACTGAAGGAGTGCTGCACTGTCAGAAGTGCCGACTTGCTGATGAGATGTTAAAGCGAGGCTCCACCTTCACAGAATCACAGAATTGTTACAGCACAGAAGGAGACCATTCGGCCCATCGCATCTGCACCAGCTCTCTGAATGAGCAATTCACCTAATGCCATTCCCCGCCTTCTCCCCGTAACCCTGCACATTCTTCCTTTTCAGATAATCCAATTCCCTTTTGAATGCGTCAATTGAACCTGCCTCCACCGCACTCTCAGGCAGTGCATTCCAGATTCTAAAAGAATCTGACGTTTCCTGCAGTGCAGTGCTCTGTCTTCCAGTCGCGGTCAATGCAATTACATGTGACATGCCCTTGATCCAAACAGTTGCATGTTGTGGATTTAAGAGTGTGTAAGGTACATCAACAAACATATATTCCAAATGTGTCTCCTCTAGATGGAATGGGATGGTTAATTTAAGAGGTGGAATCACAGAATTGTTAGTGCAGAAGGAGGCCATTCGGCCCATCCTATCTGCACTGGCTCTCAAAGAGCAATTCACTCAGTTCCATTCCCCCACCTTCTCTGCGTAACCCTCCACATTTTTCCTTTTCATATAACAGTCTAATTCCCTTTTGAAGTTTCAATTGAACCTGCCTCCATCACGGTCTCAGGCAATGCATTTCAGACCTTAACCACTCACTGCGTGAAAAAATGTTTCCTCATGTCACCTTTGCTTCTCTTACCAAATACTTCAAATCTGTGCCGTCTCTTTCATGAGTGGGAAACAGTTTATCTCTATCTACTCTGTCCAATCCCTTCATGATTTTGAATACCTCTATCAAATCACCTCTAGCCTTCTCATCTCCAAGGAAAACAGTCCAACTTCTCAAATCTACCTTCACAATTGAAGTTCCTCATCCCTGGAACCATTCTTGTGAATCTCTTCTGCAATCTTCCCTCAGTTTGAAACATTATGAAAGGGTTTGATAGGGTAGACATTGAGAAGATGTTTCCACTTGTCGGGAACACCGAATCTAGGGCTCATAAATATAAGATATTCACAAGTAAATCCAATAGGGAATTCAGGAAACCCTTATTCACCTGAAGAGTGGTGAGGATGTGAAACATGCCAACACAAGGAGTAGTTGAGGTGAACTATATAAATGCATTTAAGGGGAAGCTAGATAAACACATGAGGAAGAAAGGAATAGAAAGACTTGGTGATAGGGTTAAGTGAATAGGGGTGGGAGGAGGCTTGTGTGGAATAAACAATAGGGTAGATACAATGTGATAGGGTAGATACAAGGAAACTATTTCCTTTGATGTGGGAATCGAGAACGAGGAGGCATAATCTTAAATTTAGAAGGCAGATCAGGAAACACTGTTTCACACAAAGGGTAATAGAAATCTGGAAGTCTTTCCCCCAAAAGGCTGGAGATTCTGGGATAATTGGAGCTTTCAAGACTGAGATTGATAGATTTTTGTTAGGTAAGGATATCAAGGGATATGGAGCAAAGGCTGGTAAATGAAGTTGAGATGCAGATCAGCCATGATCTAATTGAATGGCAGAACAGGCTCAAGGGGCTCAATGGCCTCCTCCTCATAGTTATACAGCACAGAAACAGGCCCTTCGGCCCATCGTGTCTGTGCCGGCCATCAAGTACCTAACTATTCTAATCCCATTTTCCAGCACTTGGCCCGTAGCCTTGTACGTTATGGAGTTTCAAGTGGTTTTCTAAATACTTCTTAAATGTTGTGAGGGTTCCTGTCTCTACAACATGTTCAGGCAGTACGTTCCAGATTCCAACCACCCTCTGTGAAAACATTTTTCCTCAAATCCCCTCTAAACCTCCTGCCCCTTACTGTAAATCTATGCCCCCTGGTTATTGACCCCTCCGCTAAGGGAAAACATTTCTTCCTACCTAACCTATCAATGCCCCTCATAATTTTGTATACCTCAATAATGACCCCCCCTCAACCTTCTCTGCTCTAAGGAAAACAACCCAAGCCTTATCAGTCTCTCTTCATAGCTGAAATGCTCCAGCCCAGGCAACATCCTGGTGAATCGCCTCTGCACCCTCTCCAGTGCAATCACATCCTTCCTATAGTGTGGTGCCCAGAACTGTACACAGCAATCCAGCTGTGGCCCAACCAGCATTTTATACAGCTCCATCATAACCTCCCTGCTCTTATATTCTATGCCTCGACTTATAAAGGCAAGTATCCCATATGCCTTCCTAACCACCTTATGTGCTGCTGCCTTCAGTGATCTATGGACAAGTACATGAAGGATCCTCTACTTCCTCGGGTCATACCATCCATTGTATATTCCCTTGCCTTGTGTGTCCTCCCAAAATGCATCACCTCACATTTCTCAGGATTAAATTCCATTTGCCACTGCTCCGCCCATCTTACCAGCCCATCTATATCGTCCTGTAATCTAAGGCTTTCCTCCTCACTATTTACAACACGACCAATTTTCATGTCATCTGCGAACTTACTGATCATACCTCCTATATTAACATCTAAATCATTAATGTACACTACAAACAGCAAGGGTCCCAGCACCAATCCCTGCGGTACACCACTGGTCACAGGCTTCCACTCGCAAAAACAACCCTCAACCATCACCCTCTGCCTCCTGCCACTAAGCCAATTTTGGATCCAATTTGCCAAATTGCCCTGGATCCCATGGGCTCTTACCTTCTTAACCAATCTCCCATGAGGGACCTTATCAAAAGCCTTACTGAAGTCCATGTAGACAACATCAACTGCTTTGCCCTCATCTACACATCTAGTCACCAACTTGAAAAATTCAATCAATTTAGATAACACAATGTTCCCCTGACAAAGCCATGCTGCCTATCCCAGATTAATCCGTCTCTCCTAGTGGAGATTAATCCTGTCCCTCGGAACTTTTTCCAATAATTTCCCTACTACTGATGTTAGACTCACCGGCCTGTAATTACCTGGTTTATCCCTGCTACCCTTCTTGAATAATGGTACCACATCCACTGTCCTCCAGTCCTCTGGTACCTCTCCTGTGGCCTATGTCCCTGTGTTCACAATTAAAGCTGCCAACATGCAGAATAGACTACCAGCCATATAGTGATTTTAAAAAGTGTGCTTGTTCTTGGAAGTGGGCAATTCTGGAAAGGTTCTATTTAATTAGCCATCCCTAGGTGCCTTTAGTAGGTGGTGGTGGGCCTTCTCCTTGAACCATTGCAGTCTGTGTGCTGATGTTATTTGCATGATGGTTAGGTAGGAAAAAGAGTTGGACACATCATTGTTTCAATAAGGAGTAGAGAGACACAGACTTCAAACTTAGGCAGCAGGGCGATGGCAACAAGCTGAACAACTCCTCTACATGCGTTTAAAAAAACAGACAAGCTTAAAGGACTGAATGGTCTAATCTTGTTCCTATATTCTCATAACCTCAGCTTCTTAAAATATAAGTTTACCTTGATGAGCTCGTAGGCAGGCTTTATGCAGGCTGTAATTTATGGTTTTACAATCTTGTCCTTCGATCAAGCTGTTTGGCTTTGATTACAGTTTATTCTTCTACCTTACAATTGTTTTCACATAAGAAGCAGCCTCACCTCCTGTCCATTGGTCTCTTGTTGTGTTCTCAGATGTAGAGATTTGCAGGTCAGAGTGCAGGTTCCGCAGGACTCGATTAATAGATGAAACCTAGAAAAGATGCAAAGAACATTGACAATTGTTTGCACCGTTGGTACTTGTACATTTGTGTATTCTTTGTAGAGCCTATTGTCAGTCATAACTCTTGGTTCTTTCAATGTAAAACAGTATAAATGTATTAATTTGATGATATTTATTTCAAAGTATGCTGATGCAATAACAACAGTGACTTGCATTTATATAGCACCTTTAACGTAGAAAAAAGTTCCAAGGTGCTTCACAGAGGCACATTCAGAGCTTTGGTCAGACGCCATCTGGAGTATTGCATTCAGTTCTGGATAACACACCTCAGGAAAGATATTTTGGCCATGGAGGTTGTGCCGCACAGATTCACCAGAATGATATTGGGACTAAAAGAATTGAATTATGGTTACATAAACTTGGCCGTGTATTCCCTGAAGTTTAGAAGGTTGAGGGGTGATCTAATTGAGGTCTTTAGAATAATAAAGGGATGCGATAGGGTAGATATAGAGAAACTATTTCCTCTGACGGCAGATAATTACAATGAAATCTAGGTCAATTAAGAGTGAAATTAGGAAGCACTTTTTCATACAAAGGGTAAATCTGAAATTCTGTCCTACACAGAGGCTGTGGATATTGGGTCCATTGGAAATTTCAAGACTGAAATCCGTAGACTTTTGTGAGACAAATTAAAGGCCTGCTACCCGATCCATCCCGACGGGACCCGATGACATGTGTCAGGTTCGGGTCGGGTCGGGCTGCACTTCTGGGTCTGGCATTCAGGCTCGGGTCAGGTTGGGTCGGACGTGCTCTATCACAGGTAAGTGGCTCCATTGTTAATGTAATTTTTTGACTGGAAAGATGGTTGTGTTACAGTTATTTTAAGCTTGTGCAGATCAGCAACAAAGTGAAAAACAGAAGGTAAGTTAACTGATGGTCAGGTCGGGTTGGGTCGGGTCAGGTCGGGCGCAGGGAAAAATGGAAGGACTCGGGCCGGGTTGGGCTCAGGTCGGATGTGGCTCTGTTGGGCTCAGGTCGGGTTTTCTTTTGCAGACCCGAGCAGGCCCTTAAGACAAATATATCAAGAGATATAGAACATGAATGGGTAAGTGGTGTTGAAGTACAGATCAGCCATGGTCTAATAAGAAGGCAGAACAGGCTCAAGGGAATGAAAGGCTTGCTCCTGTACAGATGTTCCTAATGAAACTTTTCCTTCAAAGATAAAAGTAAGAAAATCTTACATTGGTGCAGTTAGGACTGACACAAATACCTGTACAGCTAAAAGAAAAACTGGTGCAGGATGCTAGCATTTTAACTTCACCTAGGGTCAGCATCGAGTGCACTACAGTCATATAGAGCCAGAATGGTCTCAGTAAGATTCATTCTACTCTGGCCCAACAGTGTGCCTCAACCCAACCCCAGATATCGCCTTTCACTGCACCAGTGACAGCTAAATTTACACAAGCTGAGTGAGCTTGCTTTTGTAACGATAGTACCAAATTAGAAGCATTCTTATCCTGTAAGCCCAAGCCTTCTGCGAACTGGGTGAAACTGCCCTGTTACATAGGGCCCTACAACTGACAGACACAAGAGACTTTCATCCTATCAGTATGGGCTACATTTCTTTCAGTAGTGCTATATATATGCTGTAAGATTCTATGATTTTAACCTATTTGAATGTAAAAAGATGCTGCTGTCTTAGCCATCGACCAGTCAGTGGTCCTTATCGGAAGTTGGTGTTCACAGATATATAAAAAAGAATTAAACCACAAACTCACACTGGGAATTTTGTCCCTGGTGCAGATTCCCTCTGACAGTAGCTTCCCACGGATTTCCCAGGCAAACATCGATGGGTTGTTCCATTTAAACTGAGCGATCTTAGCCACCACCTCTGGGGTTGACAGCCGTGGCTTACTCCCACCAATAGCTTTTGGACCAACAGAGCCTGTCTGGTAGAATCGGCCCAGAATCTTACTCACACAGCCATTGGAGACCTGCAGTGCAGCAAAGAAGCAGTAAGGTACTGTATGGTGCAGTTAGGTGCACTGAGGTGCCATAAGGTTCTGTAAGATGTTGTAATGTGCAGTAAGGTGCAATGAGGTGCAGTAATCACTGCTCAAGAGACAATGATGATGGCAAAGACAGCAACCTGAATTTATATAGCACCTCTAAAGTACTAAATGACCCATGACTTCTCTTGGAGGCAAAACCAGTGCCAAGTTGGTAGTTGAAGAGTTAGGAGAGCTGGCTGAAATTATAGTCAAAGAGACGGGTTTTGATGAGGCTTTTAAAAGTTAGGAAAGATTATATCAAAGGTTTATGAAGGGAGTACCAAAGAAGAGGGCTGAGGCAGCTGAAGACACTGCCACTGATGGCACAGCAGAGGGAGGGAAGGGAGATTCAGGAGGCCAGAGCAGCAAGGGTTAAAGATTACAAGCTGGGACATAGGACTGGAGGATGATGTGGAGGAAGGGTGGGGGAGATGATGGAGGGAATTGGAAACTAAGCTGAGGATTTCACATTTAATGTGGTGGGTATGAGAAGTGAGCAGGGGAGTGAGGGGTGAGTGGGATTTAGTACATGATAGGGAGTGGCCACAGAGTTTTGGACAAGTTGGAGTTTGTGTTGGCTGATGTTCAACAAGCTGGTGGGATGGGCCAGGATAGGTCAAGTATGAGAGAAATTGAAAGCATGAATAAGGTTTTTAGTGGTGGGAAAGAGGTAAAGCAGGGGGAAGTGCATAATGTTGTGGAGATGGATGTAAGTAGTCTTAGTAAATGACAGGATGTAAAGTTTGAAGCTCAGTTCAGTGTTGCATCTTCTGGTTCAGCTTAAGTAAAAAGCAGGGATGAAGCCAGGGGAAAGCTATAGAGTTCTTTGCAGGAACCAAGTGGGATGGCTTTGATCTTGCCAATGTTCAGTAAAAGAAAGCTCTGGCTTATCCATATTTTAAGGCAGTCATTTGTAGTTCTTCAAATGTAGCATTATCTGCATTCCTCACTGAGTAAGATTACCAATTGGTCTTGAATTGTGGGCAGTTTTTTTTTGAGCTAGACTTGGTCCTACTGAATTCAGCTGAGATTAATCCAGTTAATTTCACCTTTACATGCAGCAGACAAGGAAGGCATATGTTCCTATCCCATTATTCTCGCCTGGATTCATACCTGGGGCCAGAAGTGAAAGAACAGGCCCTTCTGTTGTGTATTTTGATAAACCTAAAGAACTCAGGCAATATTTAAATCTTGTTGACCTGTAAAATCCTGGAGATGTCACATGCCCTGATGCCACCTGCTGCCATCTCTATGATCCTCTTTCGCTTGCAGGTGGGCAAGGGGCGTCCATTCACAAAGGCCCCTCCCAGTTGATTCACGCAGCCCACACCTGCAAATAAGGAAGCAGGGTAATCTAAATAAGAGTAAATAATATTTCTTTACACCCAAGTAGTCATCAGACAGTCTTCATGTCTGAGGTCAGTGAATATCCAGCAGCCCATTGAGTATGAGGAGATCCCAATCCTGCTCGCACCCACTATTCACAGAGACTTTTCAGCAAACATAGCTGGACAGTAGTCAGGATTATAAGTCCTTAGCCTAATGACACTGAGGCCAATTGTACTGTCCCTGTCATTACTCCAGCTAAGATTGGTTAACTCAGCACCGACCAGACACCACACTGCGCAGTCACCCGCTGAGCATCGTTCCTGTGCAGAACTATGGACAGCGCTCTCGGTGCAAAGCTTCGCACAACGGGAGAGCATATTGGAAATTCCGTCATGGAGGACAGCATGTCATCAATTGACCGCCCAAATAATTGTAAAATCAATGGACGGAAAATTGCGCGATTTCTGAATTGGCGCTGGCAAAAGTCAGAAGAAAGGTTGCAAATACTGGAAATCTGAAATGAAGAGTCGCACTCGAAACATGAAGCTACTTTCTCTTTCAGATACTGATCAACCTGACCTGTATTCCCAGCACTGCCTGTGTTAAGTACAGAAAAAAATCAATTCATTGAGAAATAAATGTGAACCATTGCACTTTTCCTATTTCTTTTTAAAATGAAGTAGTTTGAATACCTTTATGTGACATTGTTTCAGATTCATGAACTCCAGCTTCTCTCAATTGTCATCACTGATCCGAGTTCTGCAAGAAAGTCTACAGTCAGAACAACTTTTTGCTAATTATTTTTTGCTTGAATTTTTGAGCTCCTTCGGATGAGGAATGTTAGTGTTGGGGAGAGAAGGACTATCCATTTCAGTACCAGGCGCTCCCAGTTGAGGTATAGCATGGTTTAGAATAGATGAAGGGTAGAGCTCCCACTACATTGTCCCAACAATACACCTTTACTCCAGTCTCAGAATACTCCCTACGATATCAGCATGACTTTCTCTGAGATTACTATCTTCGTGACTTTAATGATTTTGCTATCACTCACATGATTATTGTAGACAGGTTCAAAAAGCTTAAAATCAATAGATTTCCAGGGACAGAAAATATAAACGTAAACGTGCTTATTGATACTAGAGACAAAATCTACAAAATGTTAACAATCAGGGGTTGTCCCAATGTATTGGAAACAATACCGATTTTCCAAAGAGGTGAGGAAACAATCAAATGTAACTACAGACTCATCAATCTTACATCAAGAGAATGGAATTGATCATAAGGAACAAAATAGAGGAGTAAATGTATGAAAAGAATCTAATGTCTGGTACACAGCATGATTTCAGAGGGGACAGTTTCTGTCTGACTAACCTCCTTAACTTTTTTAAATGATGCACTAAATGGACATTAGAAAGTCCTATGACATAATAGTGCTAAATTCTGGTGATCCAGGTCACAATTCTAAGGCAGGTGTGGGACGGGAATCACAATTTTGATGGAAACCTGAATCTGTCAGATGCTGTTAAGCTCAACAGTGACTGTGGGACATTGATACCAATGGAACATTTTCAAGACTGATGTCAGAAAGCCCTGCTGCACACAAAGCAAAAATTGGTGAAGAGAAAAAGAATTTGGGGGGAGAAAAGGGATTAAACTTTCCCACAGGATATTCAAGCCACAGAAAAATGGTTGAATGCCAACTCCTCCTTTATCTCACTCTTCATGATGGTCCCACTACTAAACACAAAACCATCATTCCCAGACTGTTACCAATCCCAAATCTCCAGCTACCTCCACATTCACCAGATATCCTTCTGCCATCTCCAACACCTACAACATGATCTCACTAGAATCATAGAAAGTTTAAGGCACAAAAAGAGGCCACTTGGTCCATCGTGTCTGTGCCTGCCGAAAAATGACCCATCTATTCTAGTCCCATCTTCCAGCATTTGGTCTGTAACCCTGCAGATTATGGCACTTTAGGTGCATATGTACACTCCTTTTGAATGAGTTGAGGGTCTCTGCCTCAACTACCCTTTCAGGCAGTGAGTTCCAGACTCCCACCACCCTCTGGGTGAAAAGGTTTTTCCACATCTCCCCTCTAATTTTTCTACCAATGACTTTAAATCTATGCCCCCTCTCTGCCGAGGTGAATAGGCCCTTCACCTCCACTCTATCCAGGGTCCTCACATCTCCCCTCAGCCTTCTCGGTTCCAAGGAGAACAACTGCAGCCTATCCAATCTTTCCTCACAGCTGCATTTTTCCAGTCCTGGCAACATTCCCATAAATCTCCTCTGTACCTTCTCTAGTGTAATTACATCCTTTCTGTAATGATGAGACCAGAACTGCACACAGTACTCAAGTTGTGGCCTAACCAATGAGTTATACAGTTCCAGCATAACCTCCCTGCTTTTATATTCTCTACCTCAGCTAATAAAGGAAAGGATTCCATATGCCTTCTTAACCACCTTATCAACCTGTCCTGCTACCTTCAGGGATCTGTGGACATTCACTCCAAGGTCCCTCACTGCCTCTACACCTCTCAGTATTTTCCCATTTATCATGTATTCTTTTCCCATTAATTGTGTATTCATGTACTATAAAGTAGGTCTTTCTTTCCATTCCCCACCCTTACAAAAGGCTCCTTCCTTCCAGGATACCCTTGCTCACCTTCCATCATCCCAATTTCCAGATGCGCTTTCCTTGGCACTTTCCTACACAACCATAGCAGATGCAATATCTGTCCATTTATCTCCTCCCACACCACTGTCCAGTGCTCCAAATGCTCTTTCCATGTGTCAGCAATTTACATGTACTTCCACCAATTTAGTATATGGTAGTTGCTGCTGACAGTGCAGACTATAGTGGAGCAACCAAATGCAGATGACTCTGACCTCTGTGTTTCTTGTCACTTTAACTTCCCATCCCATTTATATTCTCCTTCTTCTAGATTACAACAGTGAAAGTTGTTTAATGCTATAAAGAGCCTTGGGATGTCCTGAGGTTGTGAAAGGTGCTGTATAAATTCAAATCTTTCGTTCTGTCTCCAGAGAACTCTGCTTCCCCTTTGATACATCCAATATTTTCTTTTCAGCAAGCCACGGTGAGGATATAGAGTGGGTCTACCAACATCTGGGTGAGAGGAGAGGCAGGTCGACCTGGCTCACCTGCAACCTCTACCACTGAGAAGAGCAGCAATGTTGTGAGAAAACTATCACTGACAAGTTCCCCTTTAAATCCTGTCTTAGATCTATGTCACTATTTCTTCATTATCACTCCACTGGTATCATGCATTTCCCTATCTAACACAGGGACTGCAGCAGTTCAAAGAGAAGGCCAACCACCACTATCAGGGTAAATAGGGATGGGTAATAAATGCCAGTCTTGCCAGCAGTGTCCACATCCTGAAAACAAATATAAAAATACATGGCTCAAATTTCTCCACCATGGTAGTAAGTGTAATACTGTACAATGAGCTTCAATAATAAAATATTAGCAGATCTCTATGGCATTGCTGATAACGAATCGGAAGATATATTGTTCCTAAGGATGATTTTGACATTTAGGGATAACATCAGTGCCACTAAATACATCAAGTTCCATTTTTATTAAATAGTTTTCTGGAATTCTTTCCAGTGTTTTGGAGATTGAATTGCACGACGATCCATTCTTCTGTCCAAACTCTAAATGAGCAACCTTTATTTCTTTACTGATGTGTTTAATTTTTATTTTGGGGGAGCTTTACAGCTGTGACTACACAGCAAGATTGTTTTCAAGCTGTTCCAATTGGAGTTTCATATCTGTGCCCTTAAAAGGCCCGGGTTTCCAAAGCATTTCTGTCATAACTCCAGGAAATAGGCCAGGGCCTTATACACTGGGCTCGACCTGCAATCTCAGGCCATGAAATTCACCTGCATAGCGCTGCTTCTAGCTGCTCTAGGGAGGCCTACCACAGGTTTCCATGTGCCTGGTGATCCATTGGCCACTTCCTGAAGTGGAATGGCGTACGCCAGTGTGTCCCTTGCATGCACCAAATGGGTGCTATCATGATATCAGTGACCCAAACAGGTTGATGCAATGCCAGGATACTAGAATTGGGCAATACATATGCAGGCAGCATTTTCATTAATCACTCCTGAAACAACAAGCATTATGAAACAAGATGGGCCCTGTTTTGGGCTATTTAAAGGGCCACTTGAGTTGCAGCTGAGATGCTTTTGACTTACTTGGCAAAGTATGTGGAAGCATTTGTGGAACAATTTGGAGATTCTTGATGCACACAGAAAACGGGGAAGGACAAGTGCCTTACATAGGTATGGTGGCAGTTGTTGGGTGTGACACTTGGGAAGGTCATGGAGAGGAGGAGGCAGAGAGAGGAAACTTTGTGAGGAGAGAGGAGAAGGTGGGCTTTCCATAAAAGGCCCTACCCACAAAGGGTGTTCCGGGAGCAACACTCCTACCTAGCCATGAGTCAGGAGCAGTGCCTGAAGAGGCTGTGCTTCACCAAAGAGGCTGTCAGTGAGTTGTGTCAGCTCCTTCACACCAATCTGGAACCTCAAAGTAGGTCAAAGACAGCCCACCCAGTGGCCGAGAAGGTCACCCTAACATTCTACACCAGTGGATCTTTCCAGGTGGAAGCAGATGACATCAGTAACATATTGCAGTTCAACATGCATAGTGGGGAGGTCACAGAGGCAATGTACACAAGGAGAGGAGACTTCATCCTCTTCTCCCTGGGGAGGCAACATCAGGATGAAATGCCACATGGGTTTACCAAGATAGCGGGATTCCCAATGGTGCAGGGTGCCATCAATTGCAGACAATTGGCTCTGCAGCACCCCCTCCCCCCCATGTCAACAGGGAGCAATACCACAGCCACAACGGCAACCACTGTCTGAATGTGCAGTTAGCATGTGATCATGCCAAGAAGTTCATTTCAGCGAATGCCTGCTCTGCTGGCAGCATCCAGAAAGCTTTAATCCTGCACCAGTCTGCAATACCCATCATCTTTGGGCACCAGAGGATGGCTGGTCAATGGCAAGGCTTCCACACATGACCTCCTTCTGCCATTCTATCTCATGAGATCAGAGCGCCTTCAATGAGAGCCATGGAGTGACCTGCAACATTGTGGAGCAAGCCATTGGCCTCCTCAAGCAATGGTTTTGCTGCTCAGAGGGGTCTCTGTAGTACCTGCCCGAGAAGGTGTCCATGTTTGTGGTGGTGTGCTGTGTCCTCCACAACCTTGTGGTTCTGGGCCCAACCACTACCTCCTGGAATCTGGAGGCCACCTCTGGAGGAGGAGGAAGAGGAGGAGGCAGGGAGGAGACCACATCCACCACATGCAACTGGATGAAGCGAGAGGGACCACATTGTGAGGCTTTGCCTCAATTAAAAGGAAATTTCCAATCCCAATATGGACCCACCATTCTCCAATAGTACATCCATATCAGACTCCCCAGCACAAAGTCCACTCAGCCAACATCATTCACCAACAGCAAAAACTGTCACTCAACAACTTTATCCAGCAACACATCAATAATACAAAAAAAGGAACTAATCACCCTTGTGCATCCCCTCTTTGCCTGTCTTGTGGGTGCCCTTGCCTGGTCTAGTGCTCCCACGCAGTGATACCACAGTGGCTGCAGCATGGCTGTTGGAAGGCTGCTGACTTTCACTGGGGAAACTGCAGATGGCCTTACATAATGCCCTCGAGTATCTCTGGACCTTGAGGACCTGACTTTGGACTGCACTGTCTCAGCATGGGTGGCAGCACTCTGGACTGGCTGGCTGAGAGACAACAACAAGGAAAGTGGCGTAGTGGCAGTGGTGGGAGGACAAATGCTGTCATCCTGAGAGAGGACAGCAGGTTCGTGCTCCACAGTGCCACTGCTGCTCCTATGCTATCTCTATCCTCATAGCTGGACTGCTGTGAGAGCCTGCATGCCCTTTTTGAGAACTGATATCCACATCTATGATAGAAACAGTCTGCACCTGCATGGCAGCAATTTGTGCCTGGATGGCAGCAGTCTGAGCCTGCTAGTCAGTGGTCAGTGATCTCATGATCTCTGTTTGAGCTTCTGCTGGAGCACTGAGACATCTGCAGGCCTCCTCCTGCACAGAAGTGGAAGCTGAGACAGTAGTCAGCAGACACTCCATCTTGGGTTGGTCTGGCAGTGCTGCAATGGAGGTGCCAACCACTTCCATGGTGGAATGGATGGTCTCCAGGCTCTGCATCATGCCCTGTGCCACAATGGAGCTGGACTCCATGCTCCTAGCCAATGACTGGGGGCTGTCTGGCAGGCCTGTCAATGCACCAAACATCTCAGTGTGGATCATCATCAGCATCTTCCTGTAGTCTGCCCCAACAAGGTCCTCATCTGAGTCCTCTGCAGCAGAACTCTTTTGCGACCTTGCCCTCTGGAGAGTTCGCTCATGAGCTGACCTATCCCCCTGGCCTGGATGCAGCCCACTTTTGCCTAATAACTCACCAAGTGCTTATCCCAACTGTACACTAGCATCTAACACTCGCCCCATAGCTGAGGTGGTGGCTGCAAGTGTAAGGTCATGTGGTGGTGCCTCCTCTTCACTGTTGTGGGCTTGACTTTCTCTTCCTCATGAATCTTTGGTGGCTGAGCAAACATCACTTCTTCACTATTTGAAAGCACAAAAGCATAAGGAGAGGGGAGGGGTGAGAGAAAGATGGGTGAGGAGGAAAGCAGGAGTTCCATCATCACTACATCTGCAGTTTCCATTTCACAGCACCTTTCAGAAAGAGGGTGAGGAGTGAATGAAGAAGGTGCTTAAGGCAGCAACTTACCATCAACCTTGATGGCCTTGACAGTGCCGGGTGCCACTGATACTGGGGCATTGATCCCAATGATTCATTGGACCAGCTCCTTGAGGGCACTGAGGGATGCAGGCGTGCTGATCCTCTGCTGGACCTTTGTCTTTCCTACCTGTTGTATGTCACTTTCTCCTGCAAAAGAGAGGACAGAATGTCAGTGACTGTGTGGCAGGGTGCTTGGGTGATGTGACTGCCATAGCTGAAAAGCTATAGATTTTCACAGGCATGGAGAGGTGTATGTGGGTGAGGTGTAGTATAAGGATTTTAGGGGATGAGTCCTGAGTGCCAGGATGGGCTATTGAGTGAGTGATGGGGATATGGTGCATTGACCAGTGTGAGAGGTAGCTGGTGTGGTGGGTGTGTGATGTGATGTGCACTCACCTTGACCACTCGAGTGAGGTCATTAAATTTCTTTCTGCACTGCTGTGGTGACACTCTGGGCATTAACTGCCCTTGCCACCTTTTTTCATTCCATTCTGAGGCTCTATCTGAAAGGCTTCCTTACCACAGCACCCGCCCCCACCAATGTAAACATGCCCTCTCTCTGGCCTCCACCTGTCTGACCAGTGCCTGCATGGTAGCAACACTGGAGTAGGGAGCCCTTTTCCTGGCATGGGACATCTTCCCTCACCCTGACTGTTCCAAAGTGATTATCCAGCAACATGTCGTCCAGTAGTGCAGCTTCCCTTTTATGGGGTAATACAAAAGCAAAATACTGCAGATGCTGGAAATAAAAAATAAAAACAAAAAATGCTGGAAACACATAACAGGTCTGGCAGCATCTGTGGAGAGAGAAAGAGAGGCAACATTGCAGGTCGATGACCTTTCATGGGAGGCCGCCGGCAGCACTGCAGAGGATTGCAGTGCAGGAACCACTCAGGGCCACGCTACAATCGGAGAAATGAGGTGGATGCACCTATTTTTCGTGCTTCCCAAGTCGTTTGGAACCAGGGCAGGCAGGTCACGAATCGCGAAAAATGGGGCTGTATCCAACTTCTCGCTCTCAGTGTCCTTTGGCTATCTTTATAACGGATCCTCTGTCCATCACAGAAAATTATATTATTCGGGGCAAGTGATTTGTTACCACAGATTACTTGCAAATCATTCTACCCCTTCTTAGGTTCTGTTATCATCCATCTCCTGCTATTAGGTGAGTTCATGTAATACCAGTGATATCAAAGTTTTCAGCAGTTACATATGTCTACAAGTGCCTTAATTTGAACACTTGCAATAGTATCAAAGCCTTTAGCTTCTAATGCAGCTCCCTCTCATCCATATTTGGGCATTTATGTGCATAGTATTCTCGTCTTGATCCTGAGCAAGGTTACTTCCGATTTACAAGACCGTCGATAATCATATGCCCGGCAGTATTTACCAAAGTCTTCATCCTTGTCAGCAAATCTAGTTGAAATTAATCCCAACTGCTGTTTGATGTTTTGTACCAGCAGTTTAAGATGCAATAACCTATAGAATATAGAACTAGTCAGTGATTTTTACAGATATCAAAAGAATGAGGACTAGGATTTAGAAACTGAATGCAAATTGTTAACAATCTCAGGCGAGCAACCAAGCCTGCTGAAACAGCCTTCAAAAGGAGTTAATATCCACAAATCGGGAAGACAGTGGTACATGAAATTCAACATGGTTAACTGTAAGGTAATGCACACTGGAAGGGAATAAGATCGACAATGTACATAGTCTATGAACTAGCTAATGTTCAGCCACTTTACAGCAAAGTTGAAAGAGGTCCAGCGGTGTAAGTAGGCTCAGCGCTTAACGTGTCAAGTCGCTGTGCAACAGAAACCAAAAGAGCGGTCAAAATTCTGCATTACACTGCTAAAGCGGTGCAGTACAAATTGGAGGATATGCTGCTGAAACTGTACAGAGCCCTGATCGGACCAGTATTGGTCACCAAGTCTTCAAGTCATCAAGGCCATACAAAGAAATTCATGAGACTGATCTCCCGTGGTCAGAAGATTGAGTTATGAAGGAAGACTTGGAGTCTTTAGTCTTGACAGGATGTGACTGGAGGAGTTTGTCACAGGAAGAATAAACAGTAAGGACTAGCTAAAACTAAGCACTTCTTTCAAACATACCATGAATGCAAGCGAAGATGCCACAGATTCAAACTGGTGAAAGGCAAATTTATGACCAAAGTTCCGACCGTTTTACATCTCTCTGGATTTCTATTTTCATTGACTTAGAGACATAGAGTCATTTACGGCACAGAAGGAGGCCATTCAGCCCTTCGAGCGCATGCCATTCTCCACGGAGCTCTCCAGTCAGTCCCACTCCCAGCTGAATCCCCATAGTCCTACCAGTTTATTTTCTTCAAGTGCCTATCCAATTTCTTTTTGAAGTTAGTCATTGTCTCTGCTTCCACCACCCTTGTGGGCAGTGAGTTCCAGGTCATTACCACCCGCTGCATAAAAAAGTTCTTCCTCATAGTTCCCCCTGCATCTCTTGCCCAAAACCTTCAATCTGTGTCCCCTAGTCCTTGTACCATCAGTTACTGGGAACAGTTTTTCCTTGTCTAACTTATCTAAGTCTGTCATCATCTTGTACACTTCTATTAAATCTCCCCTCAATCTCCTTTGCTCTAAGGAGAACAACTCCAGCTTTTCCAACCTAACCTCGTAACTAAAATCCTCCATCCCTGGAACTATTCTGATAAATCTCCTCTGCACCCTCTCAAGGACCCCCACATCCTTCCTAAAGTGTGGTGACCAGAACTGGACGTAATACTCTAATGGGGGCCTAACCAGAGCTTTATAAACGTTCAGCATAATTTCCCTGCCTTTGTACTCAATGCCTCACCTGTTTTACACAATCGCACATAGTCAAGATCTACCACATTGCTTTAAAGAATTGAACATTATTCCTTCACTGAAGTTTGACATGGATATGATAGTGTATTATTAATAGTTAGCTCTGCGCATGTGAAAGGCCCACAGTCTCCTTGCAAAGCGTTCTTTTTATATGAAATTCTGACTTGAGCTCACTCTAGAATTTTTCCATCACTGTTCCCGAATTCCATAGCAACACGTGTTTAATACAAAGAATCCAAACATCAAAGTGTGTGGGGATCCGTATTTATGCCCCAAAACTGGGTCCTCCTAGACCTAGATCGATCTTGTTCAAAAGAAGACGCGAAATACCCAACTACACAAGGAAACAAAGGAGAGCAAGTCTCGGCTCCTTGGGACAAATCAATACGAAGGTTGGAAGGTTTAAACACAATGCGCTTAGAGCAAAATATACTTAATTCTAAACTTTCGTTAATAAAAATATTTTTCCTACAACGTTAAATCACTTACCATGACTTTCCAAGTTACTGCGTTCCCAACCTCAGGATTCTCCACTGAATCACAGACCGATTTAAAGGTTCTCACTCTGTCTTCTCTCTCGTGTATTTAGCTACAAAAATAACCAGAATTAGCTGCACAACGAGTTCAGGATTGTTACCTTGTATAGGGTGAATTCAGCGAGTTATTTACTGTCTCTCTCCATTTTGTAATCCTTCTGCGGGTTGGTCCTGAGTTAATTTAGCCTTTTGTCCCTACCGCCTGTTGCTTTTAACACTCAGTCAAGGAGACACTGATAGGAGAACACAAGCGAGGTCAGATTGGGAGGGAGGAGACTCCGGTCGGGGATTACTGATCATGAATAGAAAGCTCTCTGAAGCGCGCCCGCCCCAGAGTTAACCCTCATTCACCCCACCACTCCTCACAGCTGCCTCAGGGTCTGAGACCTGGGACCTCCCTCTTCCCTTGACTTCGGAATGTATCCACTTGCAGGGCTGACCTCGCCGGAGGTAGATGAGTAAAATCATTACAGTGGAAAGAAAATTATTCTCACATTGTAACAGAAATAACGCACAACTTGAAAACAAAAATAAGTACCCAAAGTGCTGTTCTCATCCTTTCAAAACGGGCCAAGATCATTTATCACAGCTAATTTAACCAGATAAGCTCCGGTGATCACACGGTGGGAACTGTCTTTCGCCTGGGAAAGTGGAGCGCGTCCCCTGCGATGAATGAACAGGATTGCCAGGAGTCGGAGGGCGTGCGGCGATTTTACCCGAAGTAAGAACACCTAAATACAACGGCATTGAAGCAGATTAACGACATAGTCCACATCCCTTCCAAAATAAAAAAAAAACACTTTTAAAAAGAGAGGGGCGGACTTTGAATGGAAGTTTTATTCACAGTAGCATGTACTGTTCAAATGCTAATTACTGTTCATTATCAATAAACTGAGACACTCCAATAATATGCATGCTGCTTTGAATTAAACGACCGATGCGAGCGATCAGGGTCCATTTGGAAATCTGGATGGTTCGGGTTTAAAGTAGTGAAGTTACTGGGTGTTCCACAGAGACCCGAGTCACCCTCTTCCTCTGGAAGATGCCCTGTTCGGGCACTGTGCCATACGGAGGGACAGCATTACGCCTAGTTGCTGATGCCACAGAGATACTGTAACGCAGAGCTATGTTATTTGGCGCACAGTGAATTCGGGACAACTGCGAGCACGGGATCAATCTCCAAGTGGGAAATAGTAATGCCTCACAGCCTTCAGATTTCTGAACATGTTATTGTGATTATTGCAGATTATTGTGGTGGCTTAGTAAAAATTTCACGGCTTTCAATCTGGCAGAGGGACTCGTCTAACCAAAGCGGCGAAGTTAATATTGGCTCTTCAAAAGGTGCCCAGCAACTCTGGAGTGTAACTATACCCCGTTTTGATCACTGATTCAAGGACCGAGAGTTTGCTTACACGGACAAGGCAAGCGCTGCTGCCATTTGAGAAATGTGCAATGTTCTCTTTGCATTTCACTAGTGGTGCGCTCCCCTTGGTCGCTGCTGGAGAGGTGTGGTTATTGTGTTTTCTTCGTGTTGCATGATGAGCAAAATGTTTCCCTATATAATGTGTCTTTACTAGGTGGTCACAGACGGCAGGGACAATGAGCTGTTGTTCCAGGACCAATAAAGAATATTGAGTTTGATATAAAATCATTCACGAAACATTCAACTCCTAGTTTTCATCCAAACGCGATGTAAGCGTTAACAGAATTTCATTTTAAACAGATTGATTTAGACTGTGGATGTTAGACTGTATCATAAAGTGACACATTAAAGCACACTAATTCTGTAAGAAATGTATTTTATTACACAGGTGGCTGTCTGTACAGCACAAATGTCCCAACAAAGTGATTCACTTATAATTAAATATCTATATTGAGAGGGAGCACTTAACATGTCTGATGACGAATTAGATTTGCCGATTACCAGGAGTTGTTATGACACAGCAGACATGGACATGACAACTCATGGAGAGTTGTTGTCCCAACAAAAAGCCAGGTTAAGCAATAGTGAGACACAGACTCTCTGTTCATTAGTCTAGATCTCACAGAGACAACACGCAGCTGGGTGAAAAGCTTTCCAGTTGATAAGGAGCATGGAATCATATCCTCAGATAAATCACACGCACAAAAATCCCAAATCTCCCCAGATCACAAATCAAAAAGCAAATA
Source organism: Heterodontus francisci (assembly GCF_036365525.1). Lineage (NCBI taxonomy): Eukaryota > Metazoa > Chordata > Chondrichthyes > Heterodontiformes > Heterodontidae > Heterodontus > Heterodontus francisci. The sequence continues at coordinate 55,949,344 of NC_090397.1, read as the reverse complement.
TGATGAATAAGAGGGTCTGGGTATTGCAGGGGCCTCTTTTAATATGAAGAAGCCCTGAAAGTTATTTCCTCAGCATCTCTGGTCCCAGTTTGCAATTTGTGCCCATCACCTTGACGTTGCTCAGACACTGGAGATGTTCAGTTTTACTAATGGGTGGGGACGGGGACATCCGTGCGAGCAAATGTTTTGGGGCGTCTGTGGTGGATGGGAATTTTATACATTATGTTTTAAAAGGGAATGATGCAATTTTCATCACTTTGTGTTTCTGCTGGAACCTGGTCACGTGACCGATGTATCCTTGTTGCAGAGGCTGATGTTGAGCGTGAATGACTCTTAGATCTGTTCCCCTCTCCAGTGATAAAGAGGCAAGAACTTTCTGAAACAACGCCTGCCATATGTTCAAGTGAACTTGCACGGGATAAATCATAAATCTCTCCTATTATTCCGTTTTATTACGGTTTTTTGTGTGTGCATTAGAGGTAAATATGGGTAATGGTGGATGGGCCATTCAGCTCTCTGTTAATAAAATGTTGCTGTGAAAACGATCACAGATGTTCTCGGCCGAGTCTGTAGATAAAATATGTTGTAAACGTTTCACAAAATATTTGAACAGCAAATATTAGCAAATGAAAATCCATAGAGATCTGGTCTTGGAGACTGTTAATGAATAATTGGGAATCATTAGCGAGTCGTACACCGAGTTATCCTCTTCACAAAAGCATGGGCTGGATCTTAAAATACCATATGTTGCAAATTATACATTAACCAGGAGGATCTGGGTTTCATTTGCATCTTCAAGGCTTCAGCATATCCATCTGCGTCCAATCTGCCAGTCTAACCCAGAAAAAAATACAGCATCCTGTCATTATAACATCCAGTTGTTTGGGGATTATTTCGTTTATATTTCAACCTTCATTTCATTATATGAGTGCATGCCTGTTTAGCAATTTCAATCATTTCCATTTCTAAAACATGAAATAAAATGTACACATTTAGATTTATTCTGATCTCGACAATTAATGAGTTGAGTGCGCAAATTTTAAAAATTTTCCACATCACTTCTCTTTTTCCAAATGACAATATAATTTGAGCTGTTTGTAAAATAATTGCCTTCTCTCACTTCGTGCTTGTTAGTAAATTATTCCTTGGACAGGATTCTGCTGGTTAGATGTTCCGTTATTACGCGTTTGCATCACCCTGATGTTGGTATGTGATCTGTATACAACGTGCAGGAGAGAATTCCCAAGGGCCATAGGACCGCGCGAAATTAAAAGAAAACCACAGCCTCCTTTGGTACTTCGCTTGGGTACCAGAATCAGCATCGCCCGATGGCTCCTTAAAGTGAGACTGCACCTTCCCACCCCATCCCCGAAAAAAATACATCTGATTCTTATATAACCCGTTGTATCAATTTGAGACCATATTTGTCTTTCTTCCAATATGATTGAATAATTAGCAGTTTATTCACACTAGTCATCGCAGAACATTTTGAAAATAAAATGTCCAAACATCTTTAAGAGTTGCAGCAGGTATTGCCAGTGATTCATATACTTTAACGTCTTTTAAATGTATCTAAATATCCATACTTATCTGACCAAATGATTCGGATATGTTTCTCACACCAGCCGTTGCTCACGATGCTGAGTGCTGGAGTGACAGTGAGAGACAGGAGTGGAGTAGATACTTACGTTATTTTTTAATGATTTGTATAGTGAGAGTAAGAATCCAGTTAGCACACGGTGTTTGTGGGATTCACCCTACCTGACCATATTTTTTCCATGTGATCTAGATTTTCACAGACGAACCACCAAACTTCCACATTCGGATAGAGCTCACGCTGATTATGTTGTGATTTCAATTTCATGGGTCAATACCTGGTTTCGTGGATGTAATTTGATTTGACAGTTTGGAGCACTGCTATTAAATTACCGTCAATGACAATTCAATCTTTCATCTTCCCTCTCATCACTCCTGTCAATGTTTCTCTTGTGTATATATCCCCCCACCCTCAGGTGTGATATAGGCACACCATCACGGTGAGCACGGAGGGCTAGCCATGCTATTTTTTGTTAAGCTGGACCCACGCTAATTGCTACATGTCCAAGTAACACAATTAACTGGGTAGTGGAGGGTGGGCTGGCGAATCACAAAATCCATCTAGGTGCCAGCTCTTAAAGGACTTTGGTTTAGTACGAAGGCAAGGCGGCTTTTTATTAGCATTATGTGGTGGTAGAAGCACAGGCACGGTCAGGACAGAAAGTGCGCACATTTGTCCATTGTGTGCAATGAAGTCATTGGGGAGAATTCCCTCAGTATCAGAGGAATCGTTTGAATGTCCTGCTGCAGGAGGTACAGCAAATAACAGTGGCCCTCTTTGGAGCAGCAGACCACCTTCCTGCGTGTGTGTACAGGATGTAGGTCAGAGCAAGTTGATCATCTAACACTTTCTCAATTATTACCATTGCTAGAGCATGATGTCCGCCAAGGCTTGCACTCTCGTTGAGAACATTTAATCATTTCTAATTCCTTTTCTCTTCCGATAGGTTCTTCCCAAGATGATGATGGAAAACAAAGTGGCAATATAGAACCACGCCCACCACAAAAACTTGCATAAAACACTTGCCCCTCTAGTCCTGCAATCACAATGTAAATAATCCCCTTAAATCTACGTTGAGAGCTCCTTTTAAGCCTTAAGGGTCTGGGTAATGTCTCTTCTGATAACCTTGTTTTGTATTCCAGAATTATCCTGTTTAATCTTTCAAGTTGTTGTACCTTTAGAATTAGAACATCCAATACTTTGAATATGGGCTATCGATTAATTTTACATTACAAGGCTTTATCGAGGTGTAGAATTAGATCCCCCGGATGCTTTCAAATTGCTTACTAATCTTTTGAAAGGTGTTCAGTGAATGGTCAAAAATCGCATGTTTCCATTTCTGTCTTTGCTAACGGACAGCCATCCCATGATGAACATGTTTCGGTTACCAATATGCATTCCTAATATTTTTTTCCAAAATTATCTTTCATATGTTATTCCTTGGCATTTCACTTAATTTGTCCATATCTTTTTGAATATTACCAGTCTTCCTTAACCAAATTTCTGTAGTCAGATGATTAGTCTATCAGTAAATGTCATCATAATATTCACATATACCCTCCTCTATTTTGTTGCTCTTGAAAAGGTACAGAGAGTGAGCAACAGAAATTATTCCAACCATCGGGAACTTGTTATGCGGAGAAGTTAGAAGAAGTTGAGTTTGTTCACTTTTGAAGCTTTCCGGGATAATGAAGAGGATAAGGTTAATCCCGGCAAATTGTTCACTAAAGTGAAGGGTCAAAGCCCAGGGTCAGGACACACTAAAAATGAGCGAGTTCGGAGCAAAAAGAGTGTTTGCTCTTTAACACAAAAGGCAACAATGCATGGATTAAGTTATCAGATAAAGTTATTGAGTGAACTGTATGAATGGATAGAAGAGGCAAATGGAAGTGTTGCTGGAGGAAGAAGGCATTCGGGGATCTAATGAGAAGTTGGGTAAATGGGTTGAAATTTGTCCAAAAAAAAAATCACCTCGATGGGCTCAATGACTATTTCTTATTCCAAAAAAAGTCTTATGGTAAATGTGAAAATGTGATTAATTATTTTAACTAGTCAAAACCTTATTTATTAAAAGTAATAACCATTGTTTCAGCTTCTGGTTCTCTGAATACTCATTTAGTGTACCTACAAGAAAGAGTTAGATATAGTTCTTAGGGCTAAAGGGATCAAGGGATATGGGGAGAAAGTGGGAACAGGGTACTGAGTTTGGATGATCAGCCATGATCGCATTGAATGGCGGTGGTGGCTCGAAGGGCCGAATAGCCTATTCCTGCTCCTATTTTTCTATGTTTCTAGAAGAATTAAATTATGGGAATCTGTTTCAGATGTAGCCATAGTTCAGAACAAAATATCATAGTAGAATTATAATGTAGAAGAGTGACTATCTGCATTACATCAAAATAACGTAACTCTCCACTCCGTGATTCAACATTCACTAATACTGAAGATTTAGTTTTTTGGTTGTAAACCAACATTCAAATTACCATTTACAGTGCAGGCAAGATCATAGATTGTGAGGGCGGGGTGGAGGGCGGTGGACAGTGCCTGAAAGGAGGGAAATGAGAATGAACGATAAGTAGGGAAATGGAATCAATGAAAAAGACACCGATGAATTGAGAGTGAATGGTAGCACGAGAAAATGGAAAGAATGAGATAGAGCAAATGGAAAATGAACGACTGGAAGGGAACTGAAAGTGAACCAGAGACAGAATGCGGAATGAATGAGAAACAAGTATTGGAGTGTAAATGCGAGAGTCAGAAAAGAGCAAATACGAGAGGGATAGGATAAGTGAAAGAGGAAAGAATAGAGAATTGAAAAGAGGGAAAAGGGAAGAGAAAGAGATAGGTAATAGTGTGAGAAGCACTCCAGCGACCATGTTTCGACAAGTAGCGGCTAAATCGATATTTAAACGCATACATACAGTAGATAGGACTCAGGGTGACATGGGGAGAGAGCTTCATGAATAGAGGAAATAGCGTGTGAAGCTTTCTTGCTGACACTCTGAGCAGGCTTTTTGGATGGATACACAATGCTGAGGTGCTGTTGCAGCTGATGTTCCTGATGTTAACCTATAGGTTAACCTTAGGCTGATAGAGTTGAAACAAGTAGCGACATCCCAGTCAGTCTTCCTTCACGGAGTTGTTGATTTGGCCTTGTCAGGACTGAAGGTCGCAATATTGATCCAACTGCTGTCCAATGTTTGCTTGCACTGTTTCTATTGCTATTTCTCTTCCAGATGAGTCCTTACAGAATGGCAAAGGGAGCAATATCAATTTTATAACATCCACAAGGTCATTGATGAAGCCAAGCAAAATATTTGTTCCAGGTCCCGTTTACCGGGCGGTGGCGGTAATAAAAATAAGTTTGTATATTTTTCCCCTATATATTCCCTAAAGATGCTGCTGTAAGAGGACAATTGACGGTTTCTCATGTTAAAATGTTTTTGTCTTCTGAGAAAGTTAAGCATCCGATTGAATATCTCAAAATTTACTACTGACACAAAAGTAGGAAGTTTGGCAAAAAGTGAGAAGGGCTGTAAAAGACTTCAGGAAATCACAGACAGGATAGCTCAGCATCCTTCATACGTAGGCATACATTCACTCTTCAACAGCACCCTTATATAGCATCCTTAATCTAGTAAAATGTCCCAGGACAAAAAGGCAGGCAGAAAAAGGCAGTGCGGTGATGGGTTACTTTTTTGAGATTGTGTATAGATTTGAGCAAGCTTTTTGGCTACAGGAATATTGCCAAACAACAATCTGACACCAGTCACATAGGGAGAGATTAGGACAGGTGACCAAAAGCCTGGTCAAAGAGGCAAGTTTTAAGGAGCATCTTAAAGGAAGAAAGAGGCAGAGAGGATTAGGGAGGGAAATTCATAATCTAGAAGATGGTGGCACACAGGAGTGCAGCAAATTAGGTAAGATACATATCATTCCTTTTGCATATGCATGGATACCTAAATAGGATATGTGTTGGTAATTTAGCTGGACATATGCAGTATTGAGGGACAGTGCCCTTCTCAGAGATGCAATGCTTTGGAAGAGACAATTGTGTCTACTTGTTCCTATGCCTCTGGTGAACATTCAAGATCCCATATCACTAGTCAAAGACAAGTAGAATGCTCTCTTGGCAACCTGGCCAAAAAGTCTGCTAAAATCTATAAAACATTGCCAAACGTAACCGATAATCGCATTGTCTTCTGTTGGCTACCTTGTTTGCCTACATAGCAACAATATTTATTTTCCAAAAATAATGAATTTTGTGAAGTGCTTTGCAATGTTTTGATAATGAACTATACAAATGCAAATCTTATGTATTCTTCCAGCAACTGAATTCCTAGTTTTGTAGCCTCATACTAACTTGTGGTCTGGAGGAGCTTGTGGATTGACCAATGGAGTCAACTATGACCTAATGAAGATCCATATAGAGGATTACAAGAAGAGTGGATTGAGTCAAGGTGTATGAGTCATGTGTTGAACCTGGGTAAATATAAATGTGGGAGTAAAATTTTGTCATAATGGATTGACAGCATTAGGGGTACACGCCTGAATTCCTGATATGTGTTCCCAGCCCATGAAACTCTATGCTGGGGATCGAAAGACAAAATTGCACTCCATGGATATGCCATTTTACCCCTCTATCAGCTTTGTCCAAAAATGGACAAGTGTGATTTGACCAAGTGTGGCATCAAGGAGCCCTAGTAAAATTGAAGTCAGTGGGAATTGGAGGAAAACTGTCTACTGGCTGAAGTCATACCTAACAAAGGAAGATGGTTATGGTTGTTGGAGGCCGATCATCTCAGCCCTGGGACATTGCTGCAGGAGTTCCTCATGACAATGTCGTAAGCCCAGCCATCTTCAGCTGCTTCATCGATGACCTTCCCTCAATCATAAAGTCAGAAGTGAGGATGTTCACTAATGATTGCACAGTGTTCTGTTCCATTTGCAACTCCTCCATTAATGAAGCAGTCCATGCTTGCATGCAGAAAGACGTGGACAACATTCAGGCTTGGGCTGATAAGTGGCAAGTAATATTCATGCCACACAAGTGGCAGGCAATAACCATCTCCAACAAAACAGAGTCTAATCACCTCCCCATGACATTCGATGGCATTATCACCACCAAATTCCCCAACATCAACATTCTGAGGTCACCATTGACCTCAACAACTCCGTAAAGGAAGACTGACTGGGATGTCGCTGCTTGTTTCAACTCTATCAGCCTAAGGTTAACATCAGGAAAATCAGCTGCAGCAGCACCTCAGCATTGTGTATCCATTCAAAAAGCCTGCTCAGAGTGTCAGCAAGAAAGCTTCACACACTATTCCCTTTACTCACGGAGATCTCTCCCCATGTTGTCCCCCGGAGTCCTATCTACCGTATGTATACGTTTAAATATTGATTTATTTAAATCACTGCAGCCACAGGTAATGCAAAGGATCAACAGAGGACAATCTTAGGAAAAGGAGCAGGCCATTCAGCCCATTGATCCTCTTCTGTCATTCAATTAGATCATGGCTGATCTGTATACTAATTTCATTTACCTGTCCATGAAACTGCCAGAATAAATCAGTAAGCATAACTTTATTGATAATGGCATAGATATCTGCAATATTAATTCTTCTGAGAAAATAATACCTCAGCCGTCAGATTTTTTTCTCTTCTCTTTTTCTCTTTTCTCGCTTACTATTGAATGGTAGCTGCCAAAACAAAACACACTATTCGATGGTATGTTGGTGCTAAATGGTGATGCGACAAACAGAATCAGTATATGGAAGCTATCTTTAACTCTACTTCCATTGTGACATTGCACAAATGGATTACATTAGTCATTGATGTGAAAAGTTGTAGATTTGCTTACTTTAATCAGGTTCAGCCTTGGTAATTGGTTTAGTTGCTGTTTAGTCATTGTGCAGTAGTTCAATTATCTGCAAAACATACTAATTTGCAGTAATGCCAAATTGGGGCCACTGTCAAAATAAAAGGATAGATTTTTCATACATTGACTTTGCATGAGGAGAAAATCCATCAAGAATTCTGCTATGGACTGTAAAAGATGAGAAATTTATTGGAGATACATGGGCGGCACAGTGGCGCAGTGGTTAGCACCGCAGCCTCACAGCTCCAGGGACCCGGGTTCGATTCCGGGTACTGCCTGTGTGGAGTTTGCAAGTTCTCCCTGTGTCTGCGTGGGTTTTCTCCGGGTGCTCCGGTTTCCTCCCACAAGCCAAAAGACTTGCAGGTTGATAGGTAAATTGCCCATTATAAATTGTCACTAGTATAGGTAGGTGGTAGGGAAATATAGGGACAGGTGGGGATGTGGTAGGAATATGGGATTAGTGTAGGATTAGTCTAAATGGGTGGTTGATGGTCGGCACAGACTCGGTGGGCCGAAGGGCCTGTTTCAGTGCTGTATCTCTAATCTAAAAAATTACTATAATAGGTCAGTTAGCACACTAAAGAGACTAGGAAGAATGGCACAAAATCAAACAGACTGGCAGCTTACGAAGAGAATTGGAAATGGTAAAAACTATTATCCAACAGGATGGGTTAAACATATTTACTCCATTTGATGATGTATTCACTACTGGAAGCCATTTGGAATAGTAGCCACTTCCTCCACTGGTTTCCCATCCGAATTAAGATTAACCAAAGTCTTTTTGGTTGAACCACAGTTGAATTGCTCACAGAACTTTTGTTAACTTGTTCAGATTGCTTGTCACAGAACTTAAATAAAGTCATCTCCTTATACAGGGAATATTCAAGCACTTATAATTAACGGTCCACTATATTTGGGAAATGAACGCTGAATGCTTGACTCTCCAATTCAGCTGACTGCTGGGAATTCATTTTTATTGAGAAATCTCCAACAAAGCTTGGGGAGGTGAGGAGAATTTTTTTTCACTCAGAGCTGTTGGAATCTGGAAAGCTCTACCTGGAACTGTGATGGAAGCTGATTCCATAAATAATTTTAAAGAGGAGTTGGACAAGTACTTGAGGACAAGAAACTTACAAGGCTAGGGACAAAAAGCCAGGGTTTGGGACTAAGCACAACTGCTTTTTCAAAGAGCCCCAACTTAGTCTACCTAATAGTCAACCCTATATATTTAAAAGCCCCAGAAGACCAACTTCCAATTTTGCATTCTTGTAGAACTTTATCTACCACAAATTTCTCAAATGCCTCAGATCCTCTCCACAGAAAATTGTCCACGTGCATCAAGAAAATGCCTGCTAGTTTTTCTTCATAGTACCAATAAAACATTGCCGGATCCACTTTTAGTTGAATACAACCACCTTTTAGTAGGAAGCACCTAACTGAAAAATACCACACCCCGGATGCATCATTTAGCTCATAAACACACATATTTATCTTCCATAATTTCCCTTCTATATCTCCAGCTTCTTTTGGTGGCTTTAAAAATACTTTCCTTTGAAATTGTTCTCCTTGGAAAAATGCTGCTTTGATGTCAATGGACGTATATTTCCATGAGTGTGTCACTAAAAGGACGAGGAAAATCCTCAAACTTGCTTTTCCTGCTTTTGGGGAGTCCACGCTAACTTCTTGATCGCCTAGTCATTCCTCCAATCCCCGAGCTACAAGTCTGGCCCTCGCTTTATACGTACCATCGGGAAGTACTTTCTCTGTACAGATCCATCCATGGGACAATGCTGGTTGTCCTCTGGCACCTCCATGTATACACCAAACTCTCTCCAACTGTCAAACTCTTTTTGCTTGGCATCCTTTATCAATTTACCATCCAACTTGTTAGTAGCCACTAGAGCTTCTCTACCGTAAGGACTCCTACTTCTTGTGGCGTTCCTCACCTGCTCTCTGGTCCTTGCTCTTGTGAAACCATGTCCTCTACTAGATTTCCTATCCTTTTCTAGACTGCTGCTACGTGACCTGTCCCTCCTACAACCAGACTTCCTTTCACAAGTTTGTGACCTTTTCCTTGGACTATGATCATTTTCACTATGTGAACTTACGCTATGTTTTCTGGCCTTCCACATTTTCACTTCCTTCTGTCCATCTATATGTCTGATATCCTGTCCCTTGTCTTGCACATTCAGCCAATGTTTGTATTTCCCTGTGGCCTTTCCTGCCCTTCCTATAATGGTGGTGTCCCTCCATTCACTAATCGCTTCTGGCATGACACTCTAGTCCCAACTTTTGGATAAATGGCCTTATCTAGATCTTCACTATCACTTGGTCCACTCTCAGTCAGCCCATTATCTGCCACAATCTGTTCCCCGCAAAGGTCTGGCATATGTGCATGCAAAGTACATGGTGCATCATCAGTGCCCATAAGTTGTTCAGATTCTGTCAATGTATAATCAGTGGTGGCCATGTTGCAAAATCACCGTTTTGCCATCAGTGCCTATAACTTTTCCTGGGCCTCTCCAATCTTTCTGCCCTTTGCTTTTGTAATACACCATATCTCCAGAATCAAAATTATTTCTGGTGGCCTGATCCTCAAAGCTCTCCTGATTATTTCTGAAACCTCTGCCTTAATAAATGCTCTTCTCCCTGCACGCATGGCATTCAAATATTCTGCAAAAATTGAACTAATTGTAGTCCCCTCTAAAGCCAAGGGCTGATCCCACATTACCGAAGGTATTTTCGGATTCCTGCCATAACCTAATTGATAGGGGCTGTAACCCGCAACCATTTGAAGCATGTTTTTTGTGTGTACTGCCCACTCCAGAGCAGTAGACAATTTACAATTTGGCTGGTCGGCTAAAATGTTTTGAAGCATTTCGTCAATCAAGGCATGATTTCTCTCACAAATCTCATTACTAAAAGGACTTTCTGCTGCCCTGTGAATTGTTACAATATTGATATTTTCACACATACTCCTGAATTCATCATTGGCAAATTCTCCTCCATTGTCAGTTAGAAACCTAGCCGGTGTTCCCAGTCCTGTTCCTAGCCACCTTTCCATTATCTTGTCCACTATTACTTTTTGTCTTTACTATAAATTACCGTCAACAGACTGAATCTAGTCACTACGTCTATAAAGTGTAGAAGAAAAATGTTTTTGTCGTCATCCCATGCCTTCAAGTCCATTGCTACAGTTTCATTAAAGTCTCTTGCTAATGGGAGACTCACTATGGGTCGCGATGGTGTCCTCCTGTATTTTTTACATATATCACATTTTTCACCGATATCTTCAATAAGTTTAGTGTAGTCATCATCTATTATCCCTGCATCTTTTAACAGAATCTTTAACCGATGACAAGATGGATGTGCAAAAACTGTCATGGTAGTTTTGAAATAATTTGCCTTTTCTCCTTTAAATCCCTATTCCCGGCTGCCATTAATACTTCTTTAACATCCTGCTTAGAGATGTTAGGTCTCGCTAAAGGAATACAATAATGTCCCAATTGTGTAAACCACAAAGCTACAGATTTCCCAAAGACAACTGTCTTATCATGTTCCATATCCAATTTCATCCAAGCCTTTTTCACAGACAGTTTTCTTAACAGCAAAGGTATTTCACTGGATACTACATCCGTACTAATAAAATGGTTTATCCCTGCTGTATTATACGGAAGTACCACTCTTTTTATTGATTTCAATGTGTTGTCATCCCCAAACCTGAAACAGGTAGAACTGTCATATTCTTTGACCTTATTTCAGCCTTCCTTAAAGAATCCATGTAACACCTTAACCAGTCAACTCCACAAACTGTGGACGTACACCCACTGTCTAGTACTGCACAACTGAGTGAATCTGCGACTAGGTCACTCGTTACTGGACTGAAGCTTCTCGTGACCAGTACAATTGCTTTTGATTGATCAGTAGTGTCATCCTCGCCTTCCAAACCTTCCAAGTCATGTATCATCTCAAAATCACTATTATTCCTTTTTGGACAATGCAACGCATCGTGATACTTTGAGTCACATCAGAAACACCTGTTGACCACCCCTTGGTTATTCCTGGGGTTCATCCTTCTGCCATAATTGCCCAATTCCTGCCGTCTGTTATAGCTGTCAAAAGCGTCTCTATCCTCATTCATTTTGTGTGTGTTTCTCCTTTTGTACTGACGTTTGGGCCCCATACTTGAACGGCCTTGAAAAGCTGCAAGCATTGTATCCTCCACCTTAAGGGTGTCACCGTTAAAGAGCCCACCTGCGCCATGAAAGTGGCTGGAAAGGAATGTTTTGCAAAAAATGTTTTACGGCGTCAGACATCTGATCAAAAAGCGTATCTATTTTGTTGAATCTAACTCCGGTTAATACCAAGAGCCTATCCATGTTCGATATCCTAGCACAATCCAACAATTTGAAGGCAAGTGCTGATCTAGGAATTTCCAAGCAGAATCACTGCAACCTTGCATATAGTCGGTTAAACTCCATAATATATTCTTCTGTGGAAGAACCATCCATTTTTCTAAATTTATCAAAGTCCCACCATGTCTCATAGGCACGCAATAAGTCATCTTTCATATAAATTTTATTCATACATTTCAAGAGTTTGTCCAAACCTTCCTCATTGTCCAAATGATGAGCCTCTAGCTCCCAGAACACTTTGCCCCTGATCTTGCTAGTGGCGGGAAGTGAAAGTTCCTTTTGGTAAAGATGTAACCCGTGTCCATAGATCAACTTCATTCTTCCATTGATCGTAAGGTTCAGCTTCACAAAACAGCAGTGGAAAGTCATATCCAGACACCTTATACCTGGTTTCAGTCATCTTTCTTAAAAAAAAACTCCAAATACAGTCTTCTCAAAAAAAAAACTCCAATTCTAATCTCCTGTCTGAAAACAAATCTTAGTCTCCAATCTTCACTTTCAGGCAACCATCCTCTGCTACCAATGTTAGACAAACTTCCAAGCCTGTTTGTGAAGAAGACATTGGGCAGCACAGTGGTGCAATGGTTAGCACCACAGCCTCACAGCTACAGTGACCTCGGTTCAGTTCTGGGTACTGCCTGTGCAGAGTTTGCAAGTTCTCCCTGTGACCGTGTGGGTTTCCGCCGGGTGCTCGCGTTTCCTCCCACAGCCAAAGACTTGCAGGCTGATAGGTAAATTGGCCATTGTAAAAATTGTCCCTAGTGTAGGTAGGTGGTAGGGATTATGGGATTAATGTAGGATTAGTATAAATGGGTGGTTGTTGGTCGGCACAGACTCGGTGGGCCAAAGGGCCTGTTTCAGTGCTGTATCTCTAAAATAAAATTTTTTTAAAATTGTGACTAGAATGCTTTGTGGCGATTGTTTATTCTTGTCACAGCTTCCTTCTGCACTCCTAACAGCCAGTGCTGGCTGGCTCTTCTTTATATATATATACACTTGAATACAATTAACTAATTAACACCCAACACCTGTTCACCCTATTACCTTGAACTACCAGATATTTATCATCCATTAACAGAACTTCAGACGCTAACAAGGACATTCTGAGTAACTACACACTGGTCAGTCTAACATCTGTGGTGGCTAAGTTTTTAGAATCCATAGTCAGGGAACGGGGAGCGAAAGGCCCGGGAGTGCTGGCTACTGGCACCAATATTGCTCCGGGAAAGGTGGCGGGAACGCAACAGTCATTAATTCAGGTATGTAAGTTATTTTACATATGTAAATCGGGCTCCCATCGCTGAGCGGCAGAGCAGGGGGGCAGCCACGAGGCCTTGCCACCATGGGCAATATGGGGCGAAGCCTTCCTGGTGTCGAGGCCCATGGCGGGCCTCTTCCGGAGGCATTTTCCGTCCGCCCTGCCCCACCACGACCCCCGAGGTCGGGGGATCTGTAAAATTCAGTCCAGAGCTAACATTTCAGGTCCAAGACTTTTCATCAGAACTGGAAAAAGTCAGAGATGTAACAGGTTTTAAGCAACTACAAAGGCAGAAAGGAAGGAGGGGAGGAAAGAACAAAAGGAAAGGCCTGTGATAGGTAGGAAGATAGGCGAGATTAAATGACAAAAGGGACGATGATGCAAATCAAAAGAGGGTGGTGATGGGACAATAAAGAAACAAAAGATGGGTCTGGAAGAGCTGTAAATGACAACAACAGAATCATTACCAGCAGCTGTTCTCCAAAAAACTGGAACAATAGTTGTGATTTGAAATTGTTGAACTCAATGTTGAGTCCAGAAGGCTGTAAAATGCCTAATTGAAATATGAGGTGCTGTTCCTTGAGTTTCCGTTGAGCTTCAATAGAAAAGTGTAAAAAACCAAGAACAGAGAGGTCAGAGTGGGAGCGGGGTGGAGAATTCAAATGACAAGTGGCCAGAAGCTCAAGGTCATGCATGTCGACTGAGTGGATGTATTCTGCTAAGCGATTAACCAATCTGCATTTGGTCTCCCCAGTGTAGAGGAGGCCACATCATGAGCAGTGAATACAGTACATTAAATTGAAAGAAGTACAAGTAAATCGCTGTTTCACCTAGAAGGAGTGTTTCAGGACCTGGATGATGGGAAGAGAGGAGGTAAAAGGGCAGGTGTTTCATCTCCTGTGCTTATTTGAGAATTGTGGGAAGGGGCAGGGGTGTCGTGGAAGGAGTGGTCCCTTCAGAATGCTGAAAGGGAAGGGGAGGGGAAGATCTGTTTGTTGGTGGCATCACGCTGGACATGGCAGAAATGGTGGAGGATAATCTGTTGAATGTGGAGGCTAGGGGGTGGAAGGTGAGGACAAGGAGAATCCTATTGCGGTTCTGGGAGGGAGGGGAAGGGGTGACAGCAGAAGTGCAGGAGATGGGTCAGACAAATGGAGGGTCCTGTGAATCACGGTGGAGGTGATTGTCAGTTGGGGAAAAAGGAAGACATATTGGAAGTATATCAATATCTGGTGTGGCAAGTGGCACTGTCAGAACAGATGCAACAAAGCCAGAGAAACTGGGAGAATGGAATAGAGCCCTTAGAGCAAGTGGGGTGGGAGGAATTGTCGTCAGGTAGTTTTGGGAGTCAGTGAACTTATAGTAGATATTGATTGGCAGCCTTTCCCCAGAAATGGAGATACAGAAGTTAAGGAAGGGAAGGGAAGAGTCAGAGATGGACCATGTGAAGGTGAAGGATGAGTGGAAATTAGAAACAAGTTTGATGAAATTTTTCAGTTCAGGACGAGAGCAACAAGAGGCATTGATACAGTTATCAATGGAAAAAGAGTGAGGGAGGGGACCTGAGTAGAACTGGAACAAAGAATGTTCGACGTATCCTACAACAACGGCAGGCATCGTTAGAACCCATATGGGTTCCCATAGCATCACCTTTTATTTGGAGGAAGTGAGGGGAGTCAAAGAAGAAGTTTTCCAATATAAGAACAAGTTCAGCTAGATGGAGGAGGGTGGTGTTGGATGAGGACTAGTTGGGCCTCCATTCAAAGAAAAAGCAGAGTCCTCAGGCTGTCCTGGTGGGGGATAGAGGTGTAGAGGGATTGAACATCCATGGTGAAAATGACAAGCTTTCACCCAGGAAACTAGAAACTGCTAAGGTGGCAGAGGGCATCAGAACAGTCATGGATAAAGGTAGGAAGAGACTGGACAAGAAGAGAAAAAAATAGTTGCGATAGAAACAAATCAGTTCCGACGGGTGAGAACAGGCTGAAATGATGCATCAACTAGGGTACTCCTGTTTGTGGATCTTGAGAAGGAGGTGGAAGTGAGCTGTGCAGGGTTGGGGAATTATAAGATTGGAAATGGTGGAAGGAAGAACTCCAGAGGAGATGAGATCAGTGATAGCGAGGGAAATTATGGTTTTATGTTTGGTGTTGGGGTCATAGCCCAAGGGGAGGTAGGAGGAGGTGTCAAAGAGTTGGCTTTCAGTCTCTGCAAGGTTGAGGTCAGTTCGTCAAACAACACCACCACACTTGTCAGCAGGTTTAATGACACAGGGTTAGACCTGAGAGAATGCAGTGCTGCAACTGTAGGGTGAGGTAGGTTAGAGTGAGTGACTGGAGTAGAAATATTGAGGCAGCCAATGTCACGCTGGCAATTCCCCATGAAAAGATCTAGAGAAGGTAAGAGGAAAGGTTCCAGGTGGAATGAGAATTCTGAAGATGGGAGAAACACAAGAACACAGGAAATAGGAGCAGCAGTAGACCATATGGCCCATCGAGCCTGCTCCACCATTCAAAATGATCATGGCTGAACTTAGGCCTCAACTCCACCTTCCTACCCGCTCGCCACATCCCTCAATTCCCTGTGAGACCAAAAATCTGTCTATCCCAGCCTTAAATATATTCAAGAAAGGAGCATCCACAACCTTTTGGGGTAGAGAATTCCAAAGATTCACAACCCTTTGAGTGAAGTAATTTCTCCTCATCTCAGTCCTAAATGATCGACCCCTTACCCTGAGACTGTGCCCCCATGTTTCATATTCCTTGACCAGCAGCAGCAATCTCAGTGTCTACCCTATCCAGCCCCTTCAGAATTCTGTATGTTTCAATGAGATTACCCCTCATTCTTCTAAACTCCAGAGAATACAGGCCCAATTTACTCAGCCTGTCATCATAGGACAACTCCCTCATCCCAGGGACCAATTTAGTGAACCTTCCCTGTACCACCTGCAATGCAAGCATATCCTTTTTTAAATGTGAAGACCAAAACTGCACATAGTTTCCAGATGTGATCTCACCAAAACTTTGTACAATTGTAGCAATACTTCCTTATTCCTGTACTCCAATCCCCTTGCAATAAGGCCAACATGCCACTTGCCTTCCTAATTGCTTGCTGTACCTGCAATGTTAATTTTCTGTGTTCCTTGTACAAGTACACCCAAGTCTCTTTGAACATCAACACTTACAAGTTTCACACCTTTTGAAAAATATTCTGCTTTTCTATTCTTACGACCAAAGTGAATAACTTCACACTTCCCTACATTATACTCCAAAGGGTTCACTTTTTGTGGGGAGAAGACCTGGGCATGGAGCTGAAGGTGATGGAAGAAGAGCTCAGTGTCATGCCGAGCTAGAAACCCATTGAGATGGCAAATGATGAGATTGAAGGAGGGATTGAGTCAGATGCAAGTGAAGGTGAAGAAGGATCCGGAGGAGCGTTGGTATCCAAGCGTTATTGAAGCTTGGAGTCCTTGACATCTGAAAGGAAGAATTTTTTTCTGTCAAAGTATTGGATGAGACAAAGGATAAAATAGAGACCAGGAGAGCTTTGGGATAGAGTGAGCCAGTGCTGCTGAAGAGAGAGGTTGAGAGTGTGCGTATGGCGGGCGGCACCTGATTTTCAGTGTGGATCTCTGGAAGTGACAAGAGCAGTGGTTTGATATCTGTAATCATGGGTGGTTTGAAACATGTCGGGTAGAATTTCAGCTGGAATCCACGTGGAGTAAGTTGGAGTCGAAGACAGTCGTTAAGGAAATAATCGTGGCTGCGAAAGCGAGTTTTGATAGAAACCTGATCAAAAACAAGAAGGAAAACAGAAAGCAATGAAGAGAAACAAAGTAAAAGAGACAAATGGAGATCCCGTCAGAGAAGAACTTCTTCAAGGTGGGCTTTCCTGAGAGAGACGTGGCAGTTATTAAACACCAATATGGCTTTGAGTAAGAGTGATACAATGCACCTGAAGAGAGACGTTGGGAGCGTGCAAGTGGCGGCGCATGCTGTTGAGTGTCGATTTCAGGAAGTGGCGTCTGCATCTGCATCTATAAAGGAAAGTTTCTTTGAAGGCTTTAATCATCATTTCAGTCTGACATCTCAGCTGGGTAGATGAGAAACTTAAAATACAAAGCTTGGAATATCACAGCTCCTTAAACAACTGGAGTCCTATGATGAATTTATTAAGGAGACCCAGGCTGAACTAAGTAAAGACCTTGATGTGGCCTGCTCAACCAAACCGCAGATCAAAAACCTGTACTCCACTGGTACTGAGAAACCCCAGATTAAACCACTCTCTCTACAGAGGACTGAATCTGCAAAGAGCTGGAAATCCCTTACTGAGGGCAAAAGATCCAAAGCATCGCTGGGCTCCGTTGCCAAACACGACCAAAGATTATTAAGTCAGGTCACCTATTGGTCTATTGTGGAGATGGTTCAACACATTCCTCACTCTATGCACAAACACCTGACAGAGCTGCTGATCACTCCATCATTTTTACACCATCACTTAGTTGAAAGTTCTTTCTCCTATTCTCCATATAACAATTCCTCCAGCACTAGCCACTTGATTTCAATCAAAAGCAGGAACCCTGGTTTATACCTCCATAATCTGGAGCTCCGGGCCAATTGTAGTGCAAAAAGTGCCACTGCGTCTGAAATCAGTGCAGACTTGGAATTGAATTTATCACCTTCCTAATCTGCATGGTTAGTTCATTCCAGGCAACACACTTGACAGCATCAGAATATGATGTATGTCACAGAAGGGTGGGGGTTTAAACTAATTTGGCAGGGGGATGGGATACAGAGTGGAGGTACAGTAGGGGGTGATGCACAGCTAAATATAGAAGAGAAACTAAGTCAGTCTGGAAGGCAGAGCAAATATAGACGTGTTAAGGCACAAGTGAATAATGCAAGGCTGGATTGCATCTATTTTAACGCAAGGATTCTTACAAGTAAGGCAGATGAATTGAGGGTGTTAACACATGGGAATATGATATTATTGCTATCACAGAGACATGGTTGAGGGAAGGGCAGGACTGGCAGCTCAATATTCCAGGGTATAGAAGCTTCAGACATGATGGGGGTTGGGCGTGTAAAAGAGGAGGTGGCATTGCACTATTGATCAAGGATTCAATTGCTGCAGTAAGGAGGGATGATATCTTAGAAGGTTTCTCAAATGAGGCCATTTGGGTAGAACTTAAAAACAAAAAGGGGGCAATCACTTAGCTGGGAGTGTACTACAGGCCTCCAAACAGTCAGGGAGAGATAGAGGAGCAGATATGTAGGCAAATCTCAGAGAGGTGTAAAAATAATAGGGTAATAATAGTAGGGGATTTTAACTCCCCCAATATCAACTGGGATAGTCTTAGTGCAAAAGGCTTAAAGGGGGCGGAATTCTTAAAGTGCATCCAGGAGAGCTTTTTGAGCCAACACATAGAAAGTCCGACAAGAGAAGGGGCGGTACTGGACCTAATCCGAGGGAATGAAACCAGACAAGTGGTAGAAGTGTCAGTGGGGGACCATTTCAGTGATAGTGACCATAACTCTGTAAGATTTAAGGTAGTTATGGAAAAGGACAAAGATGGACTGGAAATAAAGGTACTGAATTGGGGGAAGGCCGATTTCAATATGCTAAAACAGGATCTGGCCAAAGTGGACTGGGAGCAGCTAATTGTAGGAAAGTTTACATCAGACCAGAGGGAGTCATTCAAAAAGGAAATAGTGAGAGTTCAGGGCCAACATGTTCCCATAAAAGTGAAGGGTAGGACCAACAAGTCCAGGGAACCCTGGATGTCAAGGGATATAGAGGATTAGATGAGGAAAAACAAGGAGGCTTATGGCAGATTCAGAGGGCTGTAAACAGCGGAGGTCCGAGAAGAGTATAGAAAATGTGGGGGAGTACTAAAAAAAGTAATTAGGAGAGTGAAGTGGGGACAAGAAAAAACACTGGCGGATAAGATAAAGGAAAATCCCAAGGCGTTTTCTAAGTATATTAAGGGAAAGAGGATAACCAGGGAAAGCGTAGGGCCCATTAGGGACCAAAGTGGCAATCTGTGTGTGGCACCAGAGGATGCAGGTGAGGTTTTGAATGATTACTTTTCATCTGTGTTCACTATGGAGAAGGACGATGTAGGTGTAGAGATCAGGGAGGGGGATTGTCATATACTTGAACAAATTTGCATTGAAGGGGAAGAGGTATTAGTGGTTTTTGCAGGATTAAAAGTGGATAAATCCCCAGGTCTATGTGAGATTTTCAAATCCTCTCTGGCCACAGGAGAAGTGCCAGAGGACTGGAGGACAGCGAATGTGGTACCATTATTCAAGAAGGGTAGCAGGGATAAATCAGGTAATTACAGACCAGTGAGTCTAACGTCAGTGTTAGGGAAACTATTGGAAAAAATTCTGAGGGACAGGATTAATCTCCACTTGGAGAGGCAGGGATTAATCAGGGATAGTCAGCATGGCTTTGTCAGGGGGAGATCGCGTCTAACAAATTTGATTGAATTTTTCGAGGAGGTGGCTAGATGTGTAGATGAGAGTAAAGCAGTTGATGTAGTCTACATGGACTTCAGTAAGGCTTTTGATAAGGTCCCGCATGGGAGATTGGTCAAGATGGTACGAGCCATAGGATCCAGGGCAATTTGGCAAATTGGATCCAAAATTGGCTTAGCGGCAGGAGGCAGAGGTTGATGGTTGTTTTTGCGATTGGAGGTCTGTGACCCAGTGGTGTACCGCAGGGATCGGTGCTGGGGCCCTTGCTGTTGTAGTGTACATTAATGATTTAGACATGAATATAGGAGGTATGATCAGTAAGTTCGCATATGACATGAAAATTGGTGGTGTCATAAATAGTGAGGAGGAAAGCCTTAGATTACAGGACAAAATAGATGGGCTGGTAAGATGGGCAGAGCAGAGGCAGATGGAAATTAATCCTGAGAAGTGTGAGGCGATGCATTTTGGGAGGACTAACAAGGCAAGGGACTAAATAATGGATGGTAAGACCCTAGGAAGTACAGAGGGTCAGAGGGACCTTGGTGTACTTGTCCATAGATCACTGAAGGCAGCAGCATAGGTAGATAAGGTGGTTAGGAAGGCATATGGGTTACTTGCCTTTATTAGCCGAGGCATAGAATATAAGTGCAGGGAGGTTATGATGGAGCTGTATAAAATGCTAGTTAGGCCACAGCTGAAGTACTGTGTACAGTTCTGGTCGACACACTATATGAAGGATGTGATTGCCCTGGAGAGGGTGCAGAGGAGATTCACCAGGATGTTGCCTGGGCTGGAGCATTTCAGCTATGAAGAGAGTCTGGATAGGCTGGGGTTTTCCTTAGAGCAGAGAAGGCTGAGGGGGGACCTGACTGAGGTATACAAAATTATGAGAGGCATAGAGAGGGTAGATAGGAAGAAACCTTTTCCCTTAGTGGAGGGGTCAATAACCAGGAGACATAGATTTAAGGTAAGGGGCAGGAGGCTTAGAGGGGATTTGAGGAAAATTCTTTTCACCCAGAGGGTGGTTGGAATCTGGAACACACTGCAGGAACCC
The DNA here is from genome assembly GCF_036365525.1 of Heterodontus francisci. NCBI lineage: Eukaryota > Metazoa > Chordata > Chondrichthyes > Heterodontiformes > Heterodontidae > Heterodontus > Heterodontus francisci. Next base: position 55,928,657 of record NC_090397.1, on the reverse strand, counting down.
TCACAACATTTAAGAAGTATTTAGATCAGCACTTGAAACACCATCGCATACAAGGATATGGGACAAGTGCTGGAAAATGGGATTAGAATCAGTGCTTGATGGCCGGCAAGGACACGATGGGCCGAAGGGCCTGTTTCTGTGCTGTATAACTCCATGACTCTAAGGACATTCGGCCATTGCGCTTGTGCAGGCTCTTTGAAACAGTTCTCCAATTACTCCCACTCCTCTGCTCTTTCAAAGAACAAAGAACAGTACAGCACAGGAACAGGCCATTCGGCCCTCCAAGCCTGCGCCGATCTTGATGCATGCCTGAACTAAAACCTTCTGCACATCCGGGGACCGTATCCCTCTATTCCCATCCTATTCATGTATTTGTCAAGATGCCTCTTAAACGTCGCTATCGTACCTGCTTCCACCACCTCCCCCGGCAACAAATTCCAGGCACTCACCACCCTCTGTGTAAAGAACTTGCCTCGCACATCCCCTCTAAACTTTGCCCCTCTCACCTTAAACCTATGTCACCAAGTAACTGACTCTTCCACACTGGGAAAAAGCTTCTGACTATCCACTCTGTCCATGCCGCTCATAACTTTCTAAACCTCTATCATGTTGCCCCCTCCACCTCCGTCGTTCCAGTGAAAACAATCTGAGTTTATCCAACCTCTCCTCATAGCTAATGCCCTCCAGACCAGGCAACATCCCAGTACACCGCTTCTGTACCCTCTCCAAAGCCTCCACGTCCTTCTGGTAGTGTGGCGACCAGAATTGCACGCAATATTCTAAGTGTGGCCTAACTAAAGTTCTGTACAGCTGCAGCATGACTTGCCTATTTTTATACTCTATGCCCCAACCGATGAAGGCAAGCATGCTGTATGCCTTCTTGACTACCTTATCCACCTGCGTTGCCACTTTCAGTGACCTGTGGACCTGTACGCCCAGATCTCTCTGCCTGTCAATACTCCTAAGGGTTCTGCCATTTACTGTATACCTCCCACCTGCATTAGACCTTCCAAAATGCATTACCTCACATTTGTCCGGATTAAACTCCATCTGTCATTTCTCCGCCCAAGTCTCCAACCGATCTATATCCTGCTGTATCCTCTGACAATCCTCATCACTATCCGCAACTCCACCAACCTTTGTGTAGTACGCAAACTTACTAATCAGACCAGCTATATTTTCCTCCATCATTTATATATACTACAAACAGCAAAGGTCCCAGCACTGATCCCTGCAGAACACCACTAGTCACATCCCTCCATTCAGAAAAGCACCCTTCCACTGCTACCCTCTGTCTTCTATGACCGAGCCAGTTCTGCATCCATCTTGCCAACTCCCATCTGATCCCATGTGACTTCACCTTTTGTATCAGTCTGCCATGAGGGACCTTGTCAAAGGCTTTACTGAAGTCCATATTGGTAACATCCACTGCCCTTCCTTCATCAATCATCTTTGTCACTTCCTCAAAAAACTCAATCAAATTAGTGAGACACGACCTCCCCTTCACAAAACCATGCTGCCTCTCGCTAATAAGTCCATTTGTTTCCAAATGGGAGTAAATCCTGTCCCGAAGAATCCTCTCTGATAATTTCCCTACCACTGACGTAAGGCTCACCGGCCTATAATTTCCTGGATTATCCTTGCTACCCTTCTTAAACAAAGGAACAACATTGGCTATTCTCCAGTCCTCTGGGACCTCCCCTGTAGCCAATGAGGATGCAAAGATTTCTGTCAAGGCCCCAGCAATTTCTTTCCTTGCCTCCCTCAGTATTCTGGGGTAGATCCCATCAGGTGCTGGGGACTTATCTACCTTAATGCTTTGCAAGACACCCAACACCTCCTCCTTTTTGATAATGAGATGACTGAGACTATCTACACTCCCTTCCCTAGGCTCATCATCTACCAAGTCCTTCTCCTTGGTGAATACTGATGCAAAGTACTCATTTAGTACCTCACCCATTTCCTCTGGCTCCACACGTAGATTCCCTTCTCTGTCCTTGAGTGGGCCAACCCTTTCCCTGGTTACCCTCTTGCTCTTTATATATGTATAAAAAGCCTTGGGATTTTCCTTAATCCTGTTTGCCAATGACTTCTCATAACCCCTTTTAGCCCTCCAGACTCCTTGCTTAAGTTCCTTCCTACTGTCTTTATATTCCTCAAGGGATTCGTCTGTTCCTAGCCATCCAGCCTTTACGAATGCTTCCTTTTTCTTTTTGACGTGGATTTCCCTGAGATTTACATTTTTTTTCCTTCATGTATTTATCCGATTCCCTATGCCTTATAATGTGGGAAAATGTGAGGTTGTCCACTTCGGCGGCAAGAATAGAAAAGCAGAATATTATTTAAATGGAGTGAAATTGCAGAATGCTGTGGTGCAGAGGGATCTCGGTGTCCTTGTACAGAAATCACAAAAAGTTAGCATGCAGGTACAGAAAATAATTAGGAAGGTAAATGGAATGTTGGCCTTTATTGCAAGAGTGATAGAGTATAAAAGTAGGGAAATCTTGCTCCAACTGTACAGGGCATTGGTGAGACCTCACGCAGAGTACTATGTACAGTTTTGGTCTCCTTACTTAAGGAGGGAGATACTTGCATTGGAGGCAATTCAGAGAAGATTCACTGGGCTGATTCCTGGGGTGAAGGGTTTGTCTTAGAGGAAAGGTTGAGCAGGCTGTGCCTATACTCATTGGAGTTTAGAAGAATGTGTCCTGATCTTATTGAAACATATAAGATTGAGGGGGCTTGACAGGGTAGATGCTGAGATTATGTGCTATTCCCCCTCATGGGGGAATCTAGAGCTCGGGACCATAGTTTAAAAATAAGTGGTTCTCCATTTAAGACGGAGATGAGGAGGAATTTCTTCTCTCAGAGGGTCATTAATCTTTGGAATCCTCTTCCCCAGAAAGTAGTGGAGGCTGGGTCATTGAATATATTCAAGGATGAGTTAGACAGATTTTTGATGTACAAAGCAGTCAAGCATTATGGGGTGCAGGCAGGGAAATGGACTTAAGGCCACAATCAGATCAGCTATGATCTTAATGAATGGTGGAGCAGGCTTAAGGGGCTGAATGGCCTACTCCTGCCCCTATTTCTTATGATTATGATACTTACGAAATCTGAGTATTGAATCTGCTTCTACTACCCTTTCAGTTAGTGCATTCCCCATCATAACAACTCTCTGCATAAGACTTACTCGTTGAGGCAGGACATGGAGTGATGTTCATTGACAATGTCTTAGCAGCACTCTAACCTTTGGGCAGGAAGGTAATGGGTTTACATGCTACTTTAAGGCTTGAGTCTGTAATTTAACCAGAGCTTCGGAGTAATGCTGAGGAGTGCTGCATTGTCAGATTATACTGAGGCTTCACCTGCTTGCTCAGGTGGATGTTAAAAATCCCATGGCACTTCAAAAGGTAACTAATTGCTTGTGCAGTGCTTTGAGACATCCTGGGGACATGACAAGCAGCTATATAAATGCAAGTTTTTTTTCCTTTCTCTCTCTCTTTCATTAATGCTAAGCTTCCTGGTACAGTTTATTGGAGGCACAGCACATATCTCTTCTCCACTCTTGTCAACGTGATTGTCCTTCTGAAGAATGAAGTTTTGCATCATATAGCACAGAATAAAGAAATGATGAACCACATACGGCTAAGTATTACCAAGGATAGGGTTGTCAATCTTCCATGACTGTCCTGGAATCTCCAAGAATTAATCACCTAGTAACAGCTGTGAGCAACCCAAGAGAAAAATCACAGGGACATAAAAAAAACTGTGTTATTTTTTCATTTTCTTTGAACTCTTCTGTTTATTAGTTACAAAAAAACATTGGAGATGGGGAAGAAAGGCTTTTTGACCGGGCAGGGTGGCTGAAGGGCATGTGCGGAACCTCCAGGATTACGTCCAAGCACACTTGGCAACCCTATCCAGACCTATTGTTTGCCTTATAACCAATTCTGTAGATTTTTGTCACTGGTTTCATTTAGGTTTTGCTGGTTTTTGGAGATGGTATAAATGGGTCATGAGCTACAGTTTCAAGTTGTATCCATGGTCACAAAAAAATTGGTCTTGCAGCCTGTTGTTCTGTTTGAATTAGCAAAAGACAGAGGACTGTTTAGGATGAGGATCAGGATGACCTTGGTTAGTTGCATTAATGAATAGGATCCTTTTATGGGCATTGTGGATGTTCATGGATTGTCTGATGATGCCCATATGTTTACAATAGTGCAATCTACCATATACTCTGGGAAAGGCTGCAATGCTGGGAAATATGTCCTGTTTGGGCAACTTTTTTTTAGAGAATCAGCCACTCCTCTGGAACAGTGTAGTTGTCATCTCCTTAATGCAGGTTTACATGATGCTTCTACTAGTACAATTATAATCTCTTCATGGTGTCCATAGAGATACTCAAGCAGAAGTTTTTAGGATTCTAAAGGGACTAGAGAATGTAGACCTGCACAGGTTATTTCACTTTGTCCAAAACAGTGGAACCAGAGGACATGGCCTGTGTTGAAGGGGAGGTGACAGGGGGGATATTCAAAACTAATCTGTGGATACAATATCTCAGTGAGTGAGTGAGTGATCAATCTATTGAACAATTTATCCCTAAGGAGATGGGTGGAAGCAGTTAGTATTTATTCATTCAGATGCAAATTAGATAGATTTGTTTCAGAAAACAATATTTTGGAAGAATCCATCACTTCTTTTGTATCAATGAATGGAACCAATTACAGATATGGACCCATCATCACCATGATCTGTCATGAGGACCAATGCAATCAGATGCAAAACATTTTTTTATCCTATTGCACCCATTATAAACATTACACTGGATTTCTTATTTGTACTGGTTTCTGGTCCTTTGTGTTCATATGCTGTTGTGGAATTGGAAAAGTACCTAGTGAAAGGTTTGATAGATGGTGTAAGAAGAGTGAATGGGATGTTATTTCTTAGACATTGGAATCAGCCACATTGACCACAGTGGTCCTTTCTGCTCCTGAACATTTATACCAAAACTGCCTTAAAAATAAATCCTCTAGTTGTCCCAATGTCTTACCAGATAGCTTAATGTGACAGTACTCCCTTAGAAATAACATTTATGCGACACAATATATGAATAATTTGAGACATGACATGTAGAAAGTGTAGCATGGTTCCTAAGCTCTACACCACTGGAGGTTTGCTCAGGTAATGCCAGGAATTGTTGTAGATTAATTTATAGAGATTGATTGCTGTCATCAGCCAACAACTTCATTATTGTTGTATCATGCGACTATTAGGATGGTAGGAGGGTGAACTCAAAGTGACAAATCAGATTTGTCTGAGCAATAGGAAGCCTTTCAAGTAAGCAGAGAGATACATTTTAAACTTCTCACGTGGGCATAAAATTGGTGTTGCAAGTTGGCCACCTCTTATAAAAATTGCCCGGTTTTCGTTTCTGTTGACATCAATGAAGCTAAAATGGGCAGTTGCTATAATGACAGTCTTTCCAAATGGCAGTAGCAAATTGAAAATTCACCACAGAATGTTTGAAGACTATAAACACTCACAGTACTATAAACTGTCCTTGTGGAGACAAAGTCCCGCCTTCACATTGAGGATACCGTCCATCGTGTTGTGTGGCACTACCACCGTGCTAAATGGGATAGATTTCGAACAGATCTAGCAATTCAAAACTGGCATCCATGAGGCGCTGTGGGCTATCAGCAGTAGCAGAATTGTACTCAATCACAATCTGTAACCTCATGGCCCGGCATATCCCCCAATCTACCATTACCATCAAGCCAGGAGACCAACCCTGGTTCAATGAACAGTGCAGGAGGGCATGCCAGGAGCAGCACCGGGCATACCTCAAAATGAGGTGGAAACCTGGTGAAGCTACAACCCAGGACTGCCTGCATGCCAAACGGCATAAGCAGCATGAACTAGACAGAGCTAAGTGATCCAATAACCAATGGATCAGATCTAAGCTCTGCAGTCCTGCCACATCCAGTCGTGAATGGTGGTGAACAATTATACAAGTAAGAGGAGGAGGTGGCTCCACAAATATCCCCATCCTCAATGATGGGGGAGCCCAGCACATCAGTGCAAAAGATAAGGCTGAAGCATTTTCAACAATATTCAGCCAGAAGTGCCGAGTTGATGATCCATCTCGGTCTCCTCCTGAAGTCCCCAGCATCACATATGCCAGACTTCAGCCAATTCGATTCACTCCACGTGATATCAAGGAACGACTGAAGGCACTGGATACTGCAAAAGCTATGGGCCCTGACAATATTCCGGCAATAGTCATGAAGACCTGTGCTACAGAACTTGCTGCGCCCCTAGCCAAGCTGTTCCAGTACTGCTACAACACTGGCATCTACCCGGCAATGTGGAAAATTGCCCAGGTATGTCCTGTACACAAAAAGCAGGACAAGTCCAACCTGGCTAATTACCGCCCCATCAGCCTACTCTCAATCATCAGTAAAGTGATGGAAGGTGTCATCAACAGTGCCATCAAGCGGCACTTGCTTCGCAATAACCTGCTCAGTGACACTCAGTTTGGGTTCCGCAAGGGCCACTCAGCTCCTGACCTCATTACAGCCTTGGTTCAAACATGGACTAAAGAGCTGAACTCAAGAGGTGAGGTGAGGTTTAGAGATACAGCACTGAAACAGGCCCTTCGGCCCACCGGGTCTGCGCCGACCATCAACCACCCGTTTATACTAATCCTGTACTAATTCCATATTCTGACCACATCCCCACCTGTCCCTATATTATCCCTACCACCTCCCTATACTAGGGGCAATTTCTAATAGCCAATTTTACCTATCAACCTGCAAGTCTTTTGGCATGTGGGAGGAAACTGGAGCACCCGGAGGAAACCCACGCAGACACAGGGAGAACTTGCAAACTCCACACAGGCAGTACCCGGAATTGAACACGGGTCGCTGGAGCTGTGAGGCTGCGGTGCTAACCACTGCGCCACTGTGCTGCCCCAAAGGTGAGGTGAGAGTGACTGCCCTTGACATCAAGGCAGCATTTGACAGAGTATGGCATCAAGGAGCCCTAGCAAAACTGAGGTCAATGGGAATCAGGGGGAAAACCCTCCACTGGCTGGAGTCATACCTAGCGCAAAGGAAGATGGTTGTGGTTGTTGGAGGTCAATCATCTCCAGGACATCACTGCAGGAGTTCCTCAGGGCAGTGTCCCAGGCCCAACCATCTTCAGCTGCTTCATCAATGACCTTCCTTCAATTATAAGATCAGAAGTGGGGATGTTCGCTGATGATTGCACAATGTTCAGCACCATACATGACTCCTCAGATACTGAAGCAGTCCATGTAGAAATGCAGCAAGACCTGGACAATATCCAGGCTTGGGCTGATAAGTGGCAAGTAACATTTGCGCCACACAAGTGCCAGGCAAAGACTATCTCCAACAAGAGAGAATCTAACCGTCTCCCCTTGACATTCAACGGCATTACCATCGCTGAATCCCCCACTATCAACATCCTAGGGGCTACCATTGACCGAAAACTGAACTGGAGTAGCCATATAAATACCGTGGCTACAAGAGCAGGTCAGAGGCTAGGAATCCTGAGGCGAGTAACTCACCTCCTGACTCCCCAAAGCCTGTTCACCATCTACGAGGCACAAGTCAGGAGTGTGATGGAATACTCTCCACTTGCCTGGATGGGTGCAGCTCCAACAACACAAGAAGCTCGACACCATCCAGGACAAAGCAGCCCGCTTGATTGGCACCCCATCTACAAGTTTAGTTTAGAGATACAGCACTGAAACAGGCCCTTCGGCCCACCGAGTCTGTGCCGACCATCAACAACCCATTTATACTAATCCTACACTAATCCCATATTCCTACCACCTCCCCACCTGTCCCTATATTTCCCTACCACCTACCTATACTAGGGGCAATTTATAATGGCCAATTTACCTAGCAACCTGCAAGTCTTTTGGCTTGTGGGAGGAAACCGGAGCACCCGGAGAAAACCCACGCAGACACAGGGAGAACTTGCAAACGCCACACAGGCAGTACCCAGAATTGAACCCGGATCGCTGGAGCTGTGAGGCTGCAGTGCTAACCACTGTGCCACTGTGCCGCCCATTCACTCTCTCTACCACCGACGCACAGTGGCAGCAGTGTGTACCATCTACAAGATGCACTGCAGAAATGCACCAAGGCTCCTTAGACAGCACATTCCAAACCCGTGACCTCTCCCAACTAGAAGGACAAGGGCAGCAAATGCATGGGAACACCACCACCTGCAACTTCCCTTCCAAGTCACATACCATCCTGACTTGGAACTATATCGCCGTTCCTTCACTGTCGCTGGGTCAAAATCCTGGAACTCCCTTCCTAACAGCACTGTGGGTGTACCTACACCAAATTGACTGTAGCGGTTCAAGAAGGCAGCTCACCACCACCTTCTCAAGGGCAATTAGGGATGGGCAATAAATGCTGGCCAAGCCAGCGACGCCCACATTCCTGAATGAATAAAAAAAACATTCTAACTCATTACAACCCTGAACCTGACAGTTCTCCCCTAACTGACCAATGCCTCACCAATGCCAAAGGCTGCCTCCTCGTGTATATTCAGGTGCCTGTTGCTTACCATTCCTCCACCCATGGCACTCCATTGCTTTTGGTTGTGCACATGCTTTTCCCTTGCAAAGAACACATAGATTTAGACATGCTGCTGATTAATTGCCAATTGTAATTCACCCACGTGTCTAGACATTCGCTTGTTGTAATGCTATCGGGTGAAAACAATGTACTTTTTACTGAAATACTACAGAAAAAGAAAGAAAATAATTTGTATTTACATAATGCTGTCCATGATCTCAGGACATCCCAAAACCCTTCCCAGCCAATTAACAAGTTTTAAAGTGCAGTCACTGTTGTAATGGAGGAAACATGGCAGCAATTCACACAGCAAAGCCCCACAAACCAGTAATGAGACCATGACCAGATAATCTGTTTTAGTGATGTTGATTAAAAAGTGATATGAAATGCTGGATTCGAATGGCAGTACAAGTCTGGTCAGCAGAGAGATGTGAGGTAATAAAAGCAAAATACTGCAGATGCTGGAAATCTGAAATAAAAACAGAAAGTGCTGGAAATACTCAGCAGGTCAGGCAGCATCTGTGGAGAGAGAAGCAGAGTTAACGTTTCAGGTCTGTGACCTTTCATCAGAACTGGGAGAGATGTGAGGGTATGTTGTGCTCAATAGTTGTCTCATTGTCTCACTCACTACTTCTTTTACACTATTTTTCCATGGATGATGTGGAAGTGAGTCATGCTTAGAGTCATAGCTTCTGGCATTATTCTTGTGTCTGCATGGGCACTTGTGTCTTCACTTACCTTGACTAACCTGGTGAGATCATTAAAACACATACAGCACTGAACTGCCATCCATGGGATGGTTGAGTTGACATTGACCACAAGACTGCCTGAACCTTCTCTTTCTGGAGCTTCACTCCATGCGCCTTTGTCTTATCAATGCGCCTTTGTCTTCTTGCCCTTATCTTAGCCAATACATTGTCTGAAAAACTTGGGTTTCAGCCATTGCACACTCTCCCAAATGTTGCTTCTCATTTTATCATTTCAAATATCACTACAACCATGCTAACCCTTTGTTGATGCTATACAATATCAGGGCACTAGAAGGCTTGAAAGAGTGGCTGGGATTGACTGATCCCTTGATTTTTCTTCTTTTGCGGAACACCAATGTTCTGCCATACGTGCAATTTATTGATATGATAATATACCAATGATTATACTACTGTGTTGTCCCTTTATGAAAAACTTAGACCCAGACATCATATAGTATTGTTGTTGCTCTCACAACTTTTGAATTGTCACCTGAAGTCATGAATGCTGTTCATATAGCAACCCATTCTTTTGTGCTGTTCAGAGACCAGCTCAACTCCCAGTGAAATAAACCTTGTTCCTTTCATTCTGCTTTTCCACAATTCCAATGGACCAGACCCCTTTTGATTTAATTTTCATATAATTGCGACACAGTAATCCATTTTCTAATCATTTGTACAAGTCACAAAGCTCGAAATACTAGTTTAATTTGCAGAAAGATCAGACTCTGTGTTTATGAATCAGAAGATCAAATTGTTTGCTTCCTTCAGTGAAATAGTGTACAGTTTTTGATAGGAAGGAAAGAAATAATTTATTCTATAATTTAGCTTTGTATATGGTGCAATGATGAAGTTTGACCCTGTTTATTAGGCTACACAGAACAGCATTCAGCAACATTATTTCACCTATTGTCAATTACAACCATGCATAAAGTGCAACCAAAGTTACCTGAAAACTAAAATTATAAATATTTACAGAGTGTGGTGGATTGACACCCAGTGGATTAAATGGTGGAGTTGCAAACTGGACTGCAAATGTTGAACTTGGAAGTGTTATCAGATATACATTGGTTTCCTGTCCTTGATTTAAAAATTCTTATCCCTGTTTTCAAAGTCCTCCACGGTCTTGCCCCTCCCTATCTCTGTAATCTCCATCACCATTAATTCTGACTTCTTGCACATCTCCGATTTTCATTTCCTCATCATTGGAGGCCGTGCCTTCGGCTGTCTAATTCGTAATCTCTGGAATTGACTCCCTAAACCTCTCTGCCTCTCTGTCCTCCTTTATGACACTCTTAAATCTACCTCTTTGACCAAGCACTTAGTCACCTGTCCTAACATTTCCATATGTGGCTTCGCGTCAAATTTTGTTTGATAATGCTCTTGTAAAGGCCCTTGGAACATTTTACTATGTTTGAGGCAGTATATAAATGAATGTTGATTTTGTTATAAGGCTCTGTTTCAATCTCTGCTTCAAATAATAAGTTACTTTGCAAAATAATACTGTTAGAGAGTTTTACCAAAGAACAAAACACACTCAATTCACCCAATTATGAAACGACAACTGTCCTAAGTAAATCACAAAAACTTTATATCTAATCTGAAGAAGTTCTAACAAAGGACAACTTACCCATTATGAACTTTCTCATCTTGTTGCTTCATATTTCCATTCAGTTGTAAATAAGCACTTCAATTGCTTTAGTCTGTATAAGCTATGTAATATTTGCTATTTTGAATATGATTTGGTAGCATGATGTCACATAACATTAAATCCAAGAAAACTGTAAGTGGGGAAACTAATAATCCCTCAGGTGCACACCTCTGTGAATTCAGAATATAGAAACAAAATACCTTCTGATTCATAAGGGAAAAAGCATACTTAGGGGAATCGCCATTAAACCATTGAGAGATAATGCAGCTCTACAAAAAACACAAAATTATAGTAGTATGTTATGTACAGAATTTCAATGCAACAATCCATATTCCAATTCACTTCCTTTGGCCAGAATTCTAGTGAACTAAATCTCATCCATTCAGTCTCATTGCACTTAACTTTATTATATCAATCCACCTCTATTGTACAGAATCCAGTACCAAACACTAACCCAATCATTGTCACTATGCAGATCCCAAATGGACTCTCTTTACTCATATTATAAAGAATCTCAGTGGACCAAACCCCATCCCATTATATTCCCATTGAATTCCAATGATTCAAACCCCACTTTCCATTCAACCCCAATGAATAGACAATCTGCCAATCCATCTTGAAAATTATAGCATTCTGTAGGACTTACAATTTCTTCTGCATAAAATATCTTTTTGTTCAGTCGGTCTCTGTGCTATTTTTCTTTCAATTGAGTCCCTGCATTAATAATTAAGTAGCATGCATGGAAAAAATATGCAAAATGTTATCTACAATTATGGAAATTTTAATCATAGTTGAACAATTTCAAAACTAATCTTTGGTTGGAATATGCTTCATAATAATGAATACCTTTGAAAAACGACAACTTAATTTGGCAGTTAAGAGCCAACCTTAACAACATTCAAAAGATTCAATTTAATTGACTGTCCTGGATTTTTTTTATAATGTGACTAGTGGGATATCTTCTTGCTCACTATAGGTAACTACAAAAGAAATAGCAATAATGAACCACCTCTTCGCATAATTTGTGGTAATGGTGAAGCTTCATTCTGTCAAGGTCACCATTTTGAGCCAAAAGTATTAAGATATGGGAAATAATCCCTCAATCAACAAAACAGATTATCTGGTAATTACTACATTGTTGTTTGTGGGAGCCAGCTGGTTGCAGCATTTCCTATATTACAAAAGAACTTCAATGGCTATAAAGCACTTTGGGACATCCTCAGGTTGTGAAAGGTGCTATATAAATCTTTCCTTCCATAAGCAACAGCTTAGGAATCAGTAAGACTTGTACCCTTCCACTGAGATTATAGTCTAATGAGATGGCAGAGTACTTCAATTTTATTGTTGAAACATAACTCTATGTTCATCCACAATAAGACCTGAGTCTGCACATAGCCCTCTGCTTATCTCCACATGGCTACTGTGAATTTGGTGGCATTTACACTACAAATCTCCAAGAAGAGAGAATCTAACCATCTCCACTTGATGTTCAACGGTCCTACCATTGTTGAACTCCTCACCACCAACAATGGGGTTACTATTGACCAGAAACTTAACTGGACCAGCCACATAAATACTGTGGCTCCCAGAGCAGGTCAGAGGCTGGGAATTCTGCAGCAAGTAATTCACCTCCCCAAAACCTATCCACCATCTACAACGCACAAGTCAGGAGCATGATAGAGTATGCTCCTCTTGCCTGGATGAGCGCAGCTCCATGAACACTCAATAAGCTCGACACCATCTAGGACAAAGCAACCCACTTGGATCAGCATCCCATTTACCACCACACACATTCACTCCCTCCACCACTGGCTCACAGTGGCAGCAGAGTGTACAAAGAATTGGGAGAGACAAATAGCACTAGAGTAAGAAATAGTAAGGTATTAGGTGGGGTCAGAGTAAGTGGGAATGCACCAAGGTCTAAATTAGATTTGCAGTGCATATATGAGAGTGCCTGGAGTGTGGTAAATAAGGTTGGTGAGCTATTGAGTAGTTATAATGGGATCTTGAATTATCCTAATGTAGACTGGGATAATAGTGTAAAGGGCAACGAGGGGCAAGAGTTTCTGAAGTGTGTTCAGGAGAATTGTCTAGATCAGTATGTTTCCAGTCCAAAGCGGAAGTCCATTGCTGGATCTGGTTTTAGGGAATGAGGTGGATCAAGTGTTCATAAGGGAATATTTAGGGGACAGTGATCATAATATCTTAACGTTTAGGTTAGCTATGGAAAAGGACAAGGGCCAAACCAGAGTAAAAATAATTAATTGGGGGAGGGCCAATTTCAGTGGGGTGAGAATAGATCTAGCCCAGGTAAACTGGAAACAAAGATTGGCAGGAAAAACTGTAACAGAACAATGAGCTACCTTTAAAGATGAGATGGTTTGGGTACAGTTGAGGTACGTTCCCACAAAGGAGATAGGTAGGACAAACAAAGCCAGAGCTTCCTGGATGGTGAAACAGACAGTAAGATGAAGCAGAAAAAGAGTGTGTATGACAGATCTCAGGTTGATAATACGTGAGAACCAGGCTGAATAAAGAAAGTTCAGAGGGAAAGTGAAAAAAAGAAATGAGAGAAGCAAAGAGAAAGTATGAGAAGAGATTGGCAGCTAATATAACAGGTAATCCAAAAGTCTTCTGTAGGCATATAAATAGTAAAAGGGTAGTAAAAAGAGGAGTGGGGCCGATTAGGGACCAAAAAGGGGATTTATGCATGGAGGCAGAGGGTATGGCGTAGGTACTAAATGAGTACTTTGCATCTGTCTTTACCAAGAAAGATGATGCTGCCAAATTCATAGTGAAAGAGGAGGTAGTTAAGACCTGAATGGCTAAAAATTGATAAAAAGGATGTATTAGAAAGTCTGTCTGTACTTAATGTTGATAAGTCACCAGGACCGAATCAGATGCATCCAAGGATACTAAGAGAAATGAGGGTGGAAATTGCAGAGGCACCGGCCATAATCTTCCAATCTTCCTTAGATACAGGGGTGGTGTCAGAGGACTGGAGAATTGCAAATGTCACACCCTTGTTCAAAAAAGGTATAAGGATAAGCCCAGCAACTACAGGCCAGTAAATTTAACTTTGGTGGTTGGAAAACTTCTAGAAATGCTAATCCGGGACAAAATTACTTGGACAAATGTGGATTGATTAAAGAAAGCCAGCATGGATTTGTTAAAGGCAAATTGTGTTTAAATAACTTGATTGAGTTTTTAATGAGGTAACAGAGGGGATTGATGAGGGTAGTGCAGTTGATGTGGTGTACATGGACTTCCAAAAGGCATTGGATGAAGTTCCGCAAAGCAGGCTTGTCAGCACAGTTAGAGCCATGGAATAAAAGGGACAGTAGCAGCATGGATACAAAATTGGCCGAGTGACAGGAAACGGTGGCAATTAGTTGTTTTTCGGACTGAAGAAAGTATATAGTGGTATTCCCCAGGGATCAGTATTCGGACCACTGCTTTTCCTGATCCATATTAATGACCTTGACTTGGATATGCAGGGCACAATTTCAAAATTTGCAGATGACTATGAGGAGGATAGTGATAAACATCAAAAGGACATAGGCTGGTGAAATGGGAAGACACGTGCCATATGAAATTTAATGCAGATAAGTGTGGAGTGATATATTTTAGTAGGAAGAACAAGGCGAACAAATAAAATAAAGGGTACAATGCTAAAGGGGGTGCAGGAGCAGAGGGATTTCAGGGTATATATGCACAAATCGTTGAAGGTGGCAGGGCAGGTCAAGAAAGTGGTTAATAAGGTATATGGGATCCTGGACTTTATAAATAGAGGTATAGAGTACAAAAGCAAGGGAGTTATGATGAACTCAACTGGAGTATTCTGCCCAATTCTGGGCACCACACTTTCAGAAGGATGTGAAGGCATTAGAGAGGGTGCAGAAAAGGTTCATCAGAATGGTTCTGGGTATGAGGGACTTCAGTTATGTAGCTAGATTGGAGAAGCTGGGGTTTGTTGTATAATGAGGTCACAATATGGTATGTTGTTGATAGCGTAGTTATATGGTTCTTCACAAAGCTCGGAGTCTCTGGCTGGCTAAACATCAACTCTTTATTCACATTTACATTCTATTTACACTCTCCATGAGGATCTCTAGCTATCACTTCTAATGGTGCTTCTAGCTCCTTCCAAATTTACTGTCCAGGTGACTATTACCATGTCATCATTACAGTGGCAGGGGTTACTCTCATTATCTCAACCATTAACCCTTTCACACCCTTACACGACAGCGTTCTTCTCCTTACGGAATGTTGAGAGGAGATTTGATAGAGGTGTTCAAAATCATGAGGGATCTGGACAGAGTAGAAAGGGAGAACCTGTTACCATCGGCAGAAGGGGCGAGAACGAGAGTGCACTGATTTAAGGGATTGGCAAAAGGCAACATGAGCAAACCCTTTTTTACACCGCAAGCAGTTAGGAGCTGGAATGCACTGCCTGAGAGTGTTGTGGAGATAGATTCTATGGTGGATTTCTAAAGGAAATTGGATAATTATCTGAATAGAAAAAATTATCAGGGCTAAGGGGAAAAGGAGGGAGAATGGGACTAGCTCTCTTGCAGAGAGCCGGCATTGACAAAATGGGCAGAATGGCCTCCTGTACTGAAACCATTCTATGATCTACAAGATGCACTGCAGCAACTCACCAAGGCTCCATCGAAAGCACCTTCCAAATCCGTGACCTGTACCACCTAGAAGAATAATGGCAGCAGACAGGTGGGTACACCACCACCTCCAGGTTCCCCTCCAAGTCTCACACCATTCTGACTTGGAACTATATCACCTCTTCTTTACTGTCACTGGGTCAAAATCCTGGAATTCCCTCCCTAAGCACTGTGGGTGTACCTACAACACATAGACTGCTGAGGTTTAAGAAGGCTACCATCTCAAAGCAATTAGGGATGGGCAATAAATACTAGCCTCTCCGGTGACACTCAAATCCCATGAATGATTAACAAAAACCTATTGCAGCTAGAGCAAAGCTTGACCTGACCCATAATGATGTGGGGAGTCCTTCCTCCAGGGAGCTAAAGTTGCAGCCAAAGCCAATATATAAATCCCAACCTTCATTAGGTTTCAGTGTAAACTGCAGATTTTAGTCAGTCACCTCTTCTGTAGACCCAAAGAAGAACTACTTGATCTATGAGGACAACATGGGAACCTTGTCATCAGGAACACATGAACTGGAGGCGGTAGTGATATTGGAAATGACAAACCTCATCTTCAACAAAGAAAGCCGCTCTTGCCCTACAACTCTTGAGGAAGTAAATAAAGATCCTTTAAATTACTTAGAATTGCTTGGAAAGGATCTTAAATGGTACTGCATCACATTATTGATACAGTTTATTGGTTATCCTGTCATGTCCACTTTCAAACAGAGAATGTTGCATTTTGAATGGGAGCAACCTGCTCAGAGAGGAAATCAATCCTAAGAGTTTCCACCCATTGATGAGCTATGCTGCTGGGTACTTGGATGAACTTCCCTTAGCTTGTTTATTGACCAACACTGACTAACTTTTGTGAATGTATTCATACAGATGTATGCCTGTGGAAATACAAGGGAAACAAGCAGCCTGAGAAGGGAGCAATACTTTAACCCCCTCCAATTATGGCCTCTTGCACATCCGATTTTCAACACCCCACCGCTGGTGACAGTGCTGTCAGTTGTTGAAGCCCTATGCTCTGAAATTCCCTCCCTAAACCTTTCCGCCTCCCTCTCCTCCTTTATTATATTCTTAAAACCTACCTCTTTGACCCATCTGCCCTGCGCTCACTGACCTATATTGGCTCCTGGTCTGCCAGTAACTCAAATTAAAAATTCTCATCCTTGTTTTCAAATTCCTGCATGCTCTTGGCCCGCTCTATCTCTGTAATCTCATCCAGCCCCACAACCCTCTGAGATCTCTGTGTTCCTCCAATTCTGACTTCTTTTAATTGCTCCAACATTGGCAGCTATGCCTTGAGTTGCCGAGACTCTAAGTTCTGGAATTCCCTCCCTAAACCTCTCTCTCTCTCCTTCTTTAAAATGCTCATAAAAACTTACCTCTTTGACCAAGCTTTTGGCCACCTGTCCTTTTATTTCCTTACGTGGCTTGAGGTGAAATTTTATTTGATAATGCTCCTGTGAAGCACTTTGGGACGTTTTACTATGTTAAAGGCACTAAAGTTGTTATTGATGTTGTATTTGATTTACGCCCCGATTGTGTGTGTCTCTGAGCACAAAGACGCATGAAATTCCAGGCCATTACTTTGCCAAATTCATCAATTTCACTCAGGAAATTGCAACTTAAACTGAAAGCCAGGAACAGGTTCGATCAGGACATGGGATTCAAGGGCTAAAGTTGGGACCGTCTAGATGAAATCTGGACCGGTGGTAAGCCTACACATGGGGGAAGATCAGTTTGACAGACAGTAACAGAATGGATTCCAGGGTGGGGGAAAAAAACATTTAGAAGGCCAAGCTATGAGGGAATGTATACAAGATAATTGTCCAAATCTACCCATGCCATGAGCAAATTGGCATAGGGTCAATTAAATCAGAGAGTTGAATGCATGGCTCAAAGATTGACATCTCATTTTGAGGTATGCCTGGTGCTGCTCCTGGCATGCATTAGATACATTATAGACTAAAACTTAAGAGTTATAAAAATTGTCTTTGTCTTTTTTTTAAAAAAGTGAACAATGTACTTCAAAATGGCCACTGAAGGTTAAAAGACTTGATCTTTGTATATTCAAACTATCTGACAGGGACGAAGGAATACCTTGAAAGCTAACAGGTATCAATTGGACCCATGCAGAATTGTACTCAACCACAATCTGTGACCTCATGGCCCGGCATGTCCACCACTCTACCATCACCATCAAGCCAGGAGACCAACTCTGGTTCAATGAAGAGTGCAGGAGGGCATGCCAGGAGCAGCACCAGGCATACCTCAAAATGAGATGTCAACCTGGTGAAGCTAAAATAGAGGACCACTTGCGTGGCAAACTGCGTAAGCAGCATGCACTAGACAGAGCTAAGTGATCCCATAACCAACGGATCAGATCTAAGCTCTGCTGTCCTGCCACATCCAGCCGTGAATGGCGGTGGACAATTAAACAACTAACTGGAGGAGGTGGCTCCACAAATATCCCCATCCTCAATAATGGGGGAGCCCAGCACATCAGTGCGAAAAATAAGGCAGAAACATTTGCAACCATCTTCAGCCAGAAGTGCCAAGTTGATGATCCATCTCAGCATCCTCCTGAAGTCCCCAGCATCACAGATGTCAGACTTCAGCCAATTCGATTCACTCTACATGATATCAAGAAACCGCTAAAGGCACTGGATGCTGCAAAGGCTATGGGCCCTGACAAT
This sequence comes from Heterodontus francisci, assembly GCF_036365525.1. Lineage (NCBI taxonomy): Eukaryota > Metazoa > Chordata > Chondrichthyes > Heterodontiformes > Heterodontidae > Heterodontus > Heterodontus francisci. The sequence goes on along the minus strand of NC_090397.1, from coordinate 55,910,267 downwards.
ATTCCGGCAATAGTACTGAAGACCTGTGCTCCAGAACTTGCCGCAGCCCTAGCCATGCTTTTCCAGTACAGCTACAACACAGGCATCTACGCGGCAAAGTGGAAAATTGCCCAGGTATGTCCTGTACACAAATAGCAGGACAAGTCCAACCCGGTCAATTACCGCCCCATCAGTCTACTCTCAATCAGCAGTAAAGTGATGGATTGTGTCATCAACAGTGCCATCAAGCAGCACTTGCTTAGCAATAATCTGCTCAGTGACGCTCAGTTTGGGTTCCGCCAGGGCCACTCAGCTCCTGACCTCATTACAGCCTTGGTTCAAACATGGACAAAAGAGCTGAACTTAAGAGGTGAGGTAAGGTGAGAGTGACTGCCTTTGACATCAAGGCAGCATTTGACAGAGTATGGCATCAAGGAGCCCTAGCAAAACTGAAGTCAATGGGAGTCAGGGGGAAAACCCTCCGCTGGTTGGAGTCATATCTAACGCAAAGGAAGATGGTTGTCGTTGTTGGAGGTCAATCATCTCCAGGACATCACTGCAGGGATCCTCAGGTTAGTGTCCTAGGCTCAACCATCTTCAGCTGCTTCAGCAATAACCTTCCTTCAATCACAAGGTCAGAAGTGGGGATGTTTGCTGATCATTGCACAATGTTCAGCACCATTCGCGACTCCTCAGATACTGAAGCAGTCCTTGTAGAAATGCAGCAAGACCTGGAAAATATCCAGGCTTGGGCTGATAAGTGGCAAGTAATATTCACGCCACACAAGTGCCAGGCAATGACCATCTCCAACAAGAGAGAAACTAACCACCTCCCCTTGACATTCAATGGCATTACCATCGCTGAATTCCCCCACTATCAACATCCTAGGGGCTACCATTGACCAGAAACTGGAGTAGCCATATAAATACCATTGTTACAAGAGCAGGTCAGAGGCTAGGAATCCTGAGTGAGTAACTCATCTCCTGACTCCTCAAAGCCTGTCCACCATCTACAAGACACAAGTCAGGAGTGTGATGGAATACCCTCCACTTGCCTGGATGGGTGCAGCTCCAACAACACTCAAGAAGCTCGACACCATCCAGGACAAAGCAGCCTGCTTGATTGGCACCCCGTCCACAAACATTCACTCCCTCCACCACCGACGCACAATGGCATTAGTGTATACCATCTACAAGATGCACTGCAGCAACGCGCCAAGGCTCCTTCGACAGTACCTTCCAAACCTGCGACCTCTACCAACTAGAAGGACAAGGGCAGCAAATGCATTGGAACACCACCACCTGCAAGTTCCCCTCCAAGTCACACACCATCCTGACCTGGAACTATATCGCCATTCCTTCACTGGCGCTGGGTCAAAATCCTGGAACTCCCTTCCTAGCAGCACTGTGGGTGTATCTACCTCACATGGACTGCAGCGGTTCAAGAAGGCAGCTCACCACCACCTTCTCAAGGGCAATTAGGGATGGGTAATAAATGCTGGCCTAGCCAGTGACGCCCACATCCCATGACTGAATTAAAAAAAACTACACCCATCCTGAAATATTCCCGAATTGAATTGGTTTTTCTGAAGTCAAGAAGATGTGAAGTGAAAACATCATAACCAGATTATTCTCATCCTGGGCCATTGTGTGATCACCATGGGGGAGAGATAAAGCGTCTTCTACCAGAAGATGATGTGACAAACTTTTTACCTTAATAGGACAGCCATCGAACAGAGAGACATCCAGAAAGAAGCATCCAAGAAGCTTGTTTGCAGCTATAGGGCTGAGGGAATCCAGCCAGCCAGAAGGGATGTGCCCTGCTGTAGAATTCTACATCTATACTTACATAGCAGTGAATTAGAAGTGATCCACTGTCTTCAACTGATCTTTCAACCAAGAGAGAAACCTACAAACACCTCAGGCCTGCAACCAATAAGAACATGACTTCTAAGAGAATTCAACAGGTTTACCATGACCCCCACTTAAATCCACTTACTGCTCTTCCTCTCTATCTGTCTCGTGTGTGTGTGTGTGTGCGCGCGCGCGCGCGCATGCAAGTGAATGCGTGAGTGGATGCGGTCACAACAATTTCAGGTTAAGGCATATTGATCGATAAATAATTGATTTTCTGTTATATGTCTTCAAGAAAACCTGTTGCTGTCTGTTTATTTGACCAATAAAACACAAAGGGGTTAAAGCCTGATAACAAAACACACTTGCTGTGATCAGGTGGGTGTTGAACAGTGGGAACCCCCCAAACCCCTCATCACAAAAGGTTACTGCACAAGAGTCCATGGTGTTGTGGGTAATATATTAGCATGGATAGAGGATTGGGTAACTTATTGAAAACAGAGTTGGGATAAATGGTTGGTAAACTGTAGCTAGTGGAATGCCACAGGGATTAGTACTGGAGCCTCATTTATATACAATCTATATTAATGACCTGGATGAAGGGACAGAGTGTATTGTCGCCAAATTTACTGACGATACAAAGATAGGTGGGAAAGCAAGTTGTGAGGAGGACACAAAGAGTCTGCAAAGGGATATAATAGGTTATGTGATTGGGCAAAAAATTTGGCAGATGGAGTATAATGTGGGAAAATGTGAGGTTATCCACTTTGGTAGGAAGAATACAAAAGCAATATATTATGTAAATGGAGAGAGACTACAGAATGCTGCAGTACAGAGGGATCTGGGTGTCCTCGTACATGAAACACAAAAAGTTAGCATGCAGGTACAACAAGTAATTGAGAAGCAAATTGAATGTTGGCCTTTATTGCAAGGGGGATGGGGTATAAAAGGAGGGAAATCTTGCTACAACTGTACATGCGTTGGTGAGACCAAACCTAGAGTACTGCATACAATTTTGGTTTTGTTATTTAAGGAGTGATTGGAGGCAGTTCAGAGAAGGTTCACTAAGTTGATTCTTGGGATGAAGGTGTTGTCTTATGAGGAATTGAGCACATTGGGCTTATACACATTGGAGTTTAGAAGAATGAGAAGTGATCTTATTGAAACATATAAGATTCTGAGGGGATTTGACAGAGTGGATGTTGAGAGGATATTTTTCCTCGTGGGAGAATCTGGAACCAAGGAGCACAGTTTCAGAATAAGGGGGTCACCCATTTAAGCTGGAGAAGAGGAATTTCTTTTCTCAGAGGGTTGTGAAAGGCTGTCATTGAATACATTCAAGGCTGAGATAGACAGATTTTTGAACTCTTGGAGAGGCAATGGCTATGGACAACAGGCAGGAATGTGGAGCTGAGGCTAAGATCAGATCAGCCATGATCTTATTCAATGGCGGATCAGGCTGGAGGGGCTGTATGGCCTACAACTGCTCCTATATGTTGTTATGTTATCTTGCTGGAAAAATAATGGTGAGTTCATAATATATGCCATCACTTACTGGTCAATTTACACCACTCTGCCATTTGCGTTGCACAAATCCACAACTTTCCTGTTATTTTTAAGAACATTCTGTACTTGCACATTTATTACCCATTAAATTTGCTGCAGAAAGTTAGAGCTAATACTTAGTGTCAGTATCCTTTATATTATAAATTGTCAATACAATGCCAATCAACCTCTCCAGTTCAGAAAAGGAAATATTTAAACTGTTGAGTCTCATTTCATTTCATGGTAATAAATTCTTCAGAGATTTTAAATAATGGTCACTTCTCCTTTCTGTCTTTTTTCTCTGAATCAAATCTTTATTTCCCTTTTTATTTCTCATTCTATACTGGATTCTCCTCTAATTCACTCTCCTTCTCCCTCATTCCTGTTTCTTTCTCAATACTTAGGTGTCAGCTGTGGCTAAATTAGTAGCCCTATTGATTCTGAGTCCAGAAGGTTGTGGATTCAAGTTCCACTCCAGGGCTTCAGAATAAAAGTCAAAGGCTAACACTCCAGTGGCTACTGACCTGCCAGAAGTGCCATCTTTCAGATGAGATGTTAAACTGAGGCCCTATCTGCCCTCTCAGGTGGCTGTAAAAGATCTCATGCCACTATTTCAAAGAAAAGCAGGTGATTTGCCCTGGTGTCCTGGTCAATATTTACCACTCAATCTGGTCATTATCACATTGCTGTTTGTGGGAGCTTACTCTATACAAATTGTCTGCCATGTTTCCCACATTGCAACAGTGATTACACTTCAGAAGTACTTCATTGGCTTTAAAGTACTTTGGGATGTCTGATGGTTCTTTTCTTTCTTAAACATATTTGGTTAAGGAACTAGACTATGGTTCCTGTTGTTCACTAAGGTCCCAGTTGTCCATGATCAGCTAACACTTTCAGCAACATTTTTGAGCTGAAGAGTGCAGGAAAAGGTCTAACAGTACCTGGTGCCAGATGCCCTGCAAGACTTGGACCAATGTAAATGGAAGGTTGGCAGTGGCCACCTAGCTACAGGAGGAGGCACAAGAGAGAATACAAACATGGCAGAGGTGTGTTTGTCCATGGCTTCAACTCAATGAGTAGTGACTCTAATTTGGAATGAATAAGATCTGACAAACTTGTTTGGCTGATGCTTTTAACCTATAATTTCTTGCAGCAGTGAACTCAATTTAAAAGTACTTCATTAGCTGTCTTTCTTTAAAATATCTGTGTTTGACACACACATTCTCTCTCCCATCTGTTAGAGCTGACGTGTCCTAGACCTCCCCAAATCAGTCAACCCGGAAAGTGTCTCCTTGGTAACCATGACGTGTCCCTCCCCTCGGCGCACCAGCCGTGGCACCCGCCCCGGAAGCAGTCACTCGCAGGCGCGCGTTTTATATAGTCCGCGCGGGGGCCTGCTGGGTTTTCTCTTTCCGGTTCACTCACGGCTAAGATCAGGCACGATGGCGACAGCAGCAGTGACTCCTTCTCAAACCCAATCAGCGGCTCCGGCCCTACCGCTCCAGCGAGGCATTGTTAAGTTGGTGAGACGCCGTCAATATTAAAAGGGGAGGCAGGCAAAATTAAACGATTAAATGCTGTGCCATTGGGGGGGGGGGACGGGGTTGACAAAGAGGGTGCAAAGTTGGGGGGCGGCGGAGAGAACACATCAACTTGAGCTTCGGAGACTAATCCCCGCCTGATTGTGGAGTGCCACAGTGAGCCTGAAAGTGATCTTTAAAAAAAAACATGGAAGTTCACCAACATACCCGTAAACAGCCGTAACCGGGAAAGTTAGGGGTTTGAATCTGCGAGGGAACGGAGTGTTGACAAGGAGGGTGCTAGTATGGGGGCCAAGAGAAGCCCTGGAAATAACTCTGCCCTCCAAACTCCGGATGAGGCTCAGGTGTGATCAATAGAGGGAATTTAATCGAGCTGAAGCAAACCGGGTGGGCTGGGAGGAAATTGTAACCATAAATGGAGTATTGGGCATATCTGGGGTTTAAACTGAGGTTCTGTAGTCATGTCAGAAGGGAAAACCGAGTAACTGGATGAGCCACGTATGTTGTCGGGAGAGAGTGGGTGAGTGAAAGGTGCAAGTATGGCTGTTCCGTAACGATTTGTTATAAAGTAGGGTCGAGGAGACGTCTGTTAGGGAAAATACTGAGTATTTTGTCGATGCAACTGTTCACCGAAAATATCCCGTTGGTTTTAAGCCTTCTGGGAGAAAATTGAACACTTCAATCTCAAACTTCGCTATTTTCCAGCGATCTTGGATCAAACTGGTCCATTTTCTATAATTTTTTAGTTAATTAAAACCAGTGTGAAGGTATTTTGCATTCTCTTTCATTTTGTAAGCGCTTACCTTGGATTGTTTGCAGAGAAGTGTTTTTTAAATGCAGACTTCTGTGAGCTGATGTAATCTTTGATTATATTAGCAATTTTACTGTTTTTTTGTGGGGTGGTGGGGGGAGGGTTGGGCAGAAGTAAATAAAATGTTCTCGATGAATGTGATATGCAGCTGATTAGCAACCCCATGTGTTGAAGCTGGCTACAGAATTATCTTTGTTCAAGTCCTTAGTACTTTACACAGTAAACAGTTCCCAATGGATCTCTGCGTGTGTGTATTTTTGGGAAAAAGTTATATTTACACAATTGCTCTGACTTTTTTCTCCTGCAGTTTTCTTATCCCCAAGGTTTTGTCTCCTGTGGGATATAGCCCTTCTTGCGATATGGTGCTACAGATGCCAGCCTATATCTTGTCCAATTATCCATTCTTATATTAGCCTAGACATCAAGTATCAGTGGGCAATGCAGTTCAACTCTGCTGCCTTGCCTAGCATCCACAAGTGCGTTTTCCAGTAGGAATCACTAGATATTGATTGAGGAAGAATCTTGACTGATTTTTCCTCTTATTCAGAGATGAGCAATTTTTTCTCTGAGGGTTGTGAGTCTTTGGAATTCTCTTAAAAGGTGGTGGAAGCAGAGTCTTTGCATATTTTTAAGGTGGAGGTAGATAGATTCTTGACAAGCAAGGGGGTGGGAGGTTATCTGGGGGAGGTGGAAATGTGGAGTAATCAGTTCAGCCATGAACTTATTGAATGGCGGAGCAGGCTCGAAGGGCCGAGTGGCCTATTCCTGCTCCTAATTCGTATGTTAGCTCAGGGACTCTGATGCCAATTTCTTAACATTGGCATCAGATTAATTAAGAAAGATTGACTTGCATCATATAGCCCCCCAACGACTGACTCTGAGCAACAAAGACTAACAATTGAACCTGAAACATCCTGTTCTTTATGGCTTAGGACTGCAGCAGGCCAGTATTCAATGGGTCATAATGCAAGATCCCTGTCCTTTTGTTTAAAAATTGGCAAATGTTTGTGCAGAGTGGTTAAGAAAGGTAACTTGTGATTATTCTTGGAAACTGATTCCATTGATACTAATGTTGAGCATATGCAATCCATGGGGATCCTGTTAAACTTTGGCATGTAAATGTGTGTATCTAGTTCCTTGCCAAATGAAATGGAGGATAGACATAATCTAAAAGTTTTAAAAATAAAAAGTGTTTGCTGAGCAGTAATGTATGTAGTACTTGTTTGTTTAGCACAGTAGGTGGTGTAGTATTGAACCTTTGTAATCAATTCAGCACATCGTCTCACCTGTGAGAACAAGGTGATTGTTTGCTCCTGTATATAACTGTCCCAACTTGTGGGTTGGAGAAATGTTAAGATTTTCAACGCTTAAAACAATTAGAAAATTTCATAGAAGAGGTGTTCTTAATAGCTTTATTTCAACAGTGATTTCTCCTCCCCATCACCCCAGCCATTTATCAAGCACTGTGATAGGCAAGGGATTGACAGCCTGATTGGATATTGTCCAGAGGATCTAAAAGTACCATCCTAAATAGTGTATGTGTCAGTGGGCTATTTCAGCTCAATCGTGCTCATTGTTTCAGTAGAAACTAGGGTTGAAAGAGACCTTCCTGATTTAGCACAATGCTAGATTGTGCACTCCAAAGTCATGTGGGGAAGATTGATGTATATGCATGAAAGTATAACATCTTATTGCATTCTTGGGACATTGTAAAGTCAGTTTTTAAAAAAAGTACATTCACTGTCATGCAGACAATTGTGACAGAAATTTGCAGATGGCACAGTGTCTCTCAGCATATTGGACGAGTGATCGGTTGGATTTAATTTTGGCATTGGTTGAAGGAGGAATATTTGCATTGGATGCGCTCCTTACTATTCTTCAAAAAGTGCTGAGAGTTCTTTTTTTTCCCTGCCTGAGCTGCAGACTGAGCCTCAGATTGATCTCTTACCCAAAGGACAATACCTATGATAATACAGCACTTAGCAAAATCCAGGAGATCTCTGTCTAGATTATGTATATGTCCTGGAGTAGGACTTGAACTTGCAACCTTCTGTCTCAGACAAGAATGTCGCCCTTGAGTCAAGCTAACACTTCAGGTTTGTTGGATGGCAAGAGGTGGGTTGTGAAGCAGGAGTAAGTGTATGTTTGTGAAGAGTAGCCTTTAGTACATGTAATCACAGGCTTGGGAGGATGTCGCAATTAATACACAAGTAGTGACAACTGTTAATTGTGCGATGACTGGAGAATGAATTGCTTTGAGTGAAATGCCATAGTGTATTGGAAATTGATATGGTGGAGTGGATTTCAACATTAATTGCTATGCCAGCTTTAGAACACCAGTAGTGCCTAGCTTTTCCTGTACTATTACCGGAAATTAAATTGGTGCAGTGCTCTCAACTAGCTGAAGTTGTGGGTTCCAGAACACTGGAAAATCTAATTTGCGCATAGTTAAAACCAAGATGTTATGCTATTGAGAACTTTGATTTGAATATCTCCCTTCCTCAAAGCACTACTTTTATTTTGAGAAAAGGTCTGGGAAGTCTCGAAGACAGACAAGAGGTGAGACGTCAAGTACCATGCAGATCTATGCAAACTACTCCTTAAAAGTTATTGCTTTGTGTAGTTGTGGAATATAAATAACTAGTGTTGAGTTTGTTCATTTGTTTGCATATTGCCAGCATGAAGACTGCTTATTTTCACCTCTACCACCGAATCAACACTCACCACCATTGGAGTGGCGCGTTACATGCCTTTGTCACCAATAGATTTCACTTCTCCAGTGCTGCCCGTGGTGGTTTTCACCCTTCACAAACTCCAATTTGCCCAAAACACAACTGGGGGCATCCATTGCCCATCAAATTGAAACCCACTGGCTCCTCATTCCCCAGTGTATTGATATTTAACATGCTTGTTCACATTTACAAAATTCTATGTGGTCTTGCCCCACTCTACCTCAGAAATTGCCTATGTCCAAACACTCATCCTCTCCTCTTCTCACTCTGGCTTCCTATAGACCATCTTGCTTCTTTTTCCCTGCCTTTCCTCACCCCAATTCCTTTCCTCTGCCATTAGTAGCAGAGCTATTTTTGTCTCATTACACTCCCATGAAGTATCTTGGGGATGTTTGACTACATTAAAAGTGCTGTATAAATGCAGGTTAAGCTTTTAATATGGCACTGTATGTGGAATTTATTTCCTGCATCTCTCCCAGTTTCCACGGCTTAACTGTGGCCTGGCCTAATTTTTGCATGACTGCTTTGGTCACTTTGCCAAACTCAACACCAGCTACTCCAACCTCTCCATCCTACTCTCTGAAATGTATTGAGATGTTCCACTACATCAAAGGCACTATGTATTTATCCTGTATACAAATTCTAGTCTTGTTCAATATGATTTATTAAAATGAAACTACTTATTGTTACTAATGTGCAAGCTAATGTAGAGAGACGTAACATGGGCTATGTTGCCATCAAATAATTTGTAAAATGTGTAATGAATCTGTTGGGAAATGTTTAAGTTTTCATGGCTAGTGCTGTAATTGCCCAAAATCAATAATTGAAAACGCCAGTGTTGCCAAAAGATAGATACCTGAGGCTGGAGAGGGAAGGGGGTCAAATTGGATAGTTGGATAGACTTGGAGGAATTAAATGTGTGCTTTTTTAATGCAATACTGGAGAATGATGCAGAACAAGAGAGCTGATGCTGTACTGGGTTTCAGGATTTGAGAAAAGACTGAGAAACTAAGTTTGGGAAGTGAAATGTCTGCATGTAGTAGTGTATATGTTGACAAAGGCAAAATCTGCAGACGACTCATGGTTTGAGCCTGTGGATAAACTCCAGAAGATTGTGGATGATCCCTTCCTATTGTGTCTTCTTCTCTTACTGTTGTGTTGTATACCAAGGAAGACGATGCGAGCCTACTGTTAAGAGTTGTGTGCGATTGGCCCATGTTAACTTTGTATTGTTTCTGTAGGCTCTTTCCTCATTTCCTCAGATTGATGTCTGAATGATGGAAAGACAGACAGAACTTGAACACCACTCTTCTGATGTGTGGCATGTCACCATGCTGTACCACTGCACTGGTAGATAATTTTCCTGCATAAATCATTGACTTGAGCTGTGTACAAATCAGTGTGGCATATTTATGTGGGCGGTTGAGGCGCATAATTATGAAACTATTGTGACTTCTAAAAATGAATTTCAATATCTTTTAACACTTGCATGTAAATGTAAAGAGTGGGAGAAGAAAATGGTTTGATTTTGATCTGAAGAAAATGCATAACTGTGTATCCAGATTTGCACATCATAAATGAAAGAAAGCAACCAGTGGCATGGTAGTGTTCCAACTTATCTCGCCTTGCCATAGGGTAGTGGAACGTAGATTAACACTTGTTCATATGCAAGGATGGATTCGGTCAGCATGCGGATGAGGGTGGGTTCTGTGCGACATGCTGATGGGTTATGTGTGGTCATGGACAAAGGCGGGTTAGGTGTCTTTGAGAGCCGAGTTGTCAGATCTGCTGTGTAGTGTCCTGGAATTCAGTGCAATGCAGCTCTCTGACCTATAATACTGAATGAGGAACCTTGGGGTGGGATAGTGTTTTCTTGAGCTGTATGTTTTTGGTGTCAAGATAGTGTACTGCTACAGGCTGTATGCCTGCTGTCTTGGTCAGGAAATGACAGAGAAAATTATTGAGGTTTTGGGAATCTTTCTTCCCCCCCCCCCCCCCCCCCCCCCCAATATGAGTGTTTTTTGGCTTTGGTGTTGATATACAAACCTGCTCCCAGACTTCTGCCAATACTCTTCCATTTGATGTAAAAGACTGGCCTGGACTGTGTGATCTTTATTTTAAAAAAAGTCTTATTTTATGTCCTGTGACTGTGCCCTTGCGATGTGGGGAAATTGAGAGCTTGAGATCATATCCTAACAACTCCATCAGACTGATCCACCAAACTTAAACCATTGCAGGATTAGGACTGTATGGTAATAATCCAGCAGATAGCTGGAGAGAGAGCTTTGCAGAAAAATGACAAAGTAAAATTATTCATTGGATTTGGTCAAAAAAAAAAGACGACCAGCTTGACCTTCACTGTCCTGAAGAAGAAAAACTGCAAGCTCCATGAATGCAGACTTGCTGGAAAAAATTGGTGTTGCCAAACAGCTTAGTCATTGGTTATCCCTTCCTTTTGGGGGATTGCATGAGGTGTGAATTTGCTTTTGATATGCCATTCAAAAGGCCACTTAAAAGTGGGGAAGATAGGGCTTTGCTGGGAAAAGATATTGCAAGCTATCATTTTCCTCTCTGTATTTTGTGCAGTTTTTTTGTGCTCAGAAAGGCAAGAATTGCCTGTTGAGAGCTGAACTGTTTCGTGTTTGTTGGCAGTTGGCGTCAACTCACTCCAAGATCAGATGCAACATTGCAAGATGCAGAGCAAAATTCCTACTTACCCCAGCAATATGCCTGAACACTCTTCTTACCTGTCTCTTTCCCATCGCAGTTGTCTGAATGGCTTCTCCAAGTGAGATTGCCAATTTTGCTGAAGTGGAGCATCTTTATGAACAAAGAACAAAGAAAATTACAGCACAGGAACAGGCCCTTCGGCCCTCCAAGCCTACGCCGATCCAAATCCTCTATCTAAACCTGTCGCCTATTTTCTAAGGGTCTGTATCTATTTACTTCCTGCCCATTCATGTATCTGTCTAGATACATCTTAAAAGACGCTATCGTGCCTGCGTCTACCACCTCCGCTGGTAATGCGTTCCATGCACCCACCACCCTCTGCGTAAAGAACTTTCCACGCATATCCCCCCTAAACTTTTCCCCTTTCACTTTGAACTCGTGTCCCCTTGTAATTGAATCCCCCACTCTGGGGGAAAAAGCTTCTTGCTATCCAACCTGTCTATACCTCTCATGATTTTGTACACCTCAATCAGGTCCCCCCTCAACCTCTGTCTTTCTAATGAAAATAATCCTAATCTACTCAACCTCTCTTCATAGCTAGCGCCCTCCATACCAGGCGACATCCTGGTGAACCTCCTCTGCACCCTCTCCAAAGCATCCACATCCTTTTGGTAATGTGGCGACCAGAACTGCACGCAGTATTCCAAATGTGGCCGAACCAAAGTCCTATACAACTGTAACATGACCTGCCAACTCTTGTACTCAATACCCCGTCCGATGAAGGAAAGCATGCCGTATGCCTTCTTGACCACTCTTTTGACCTGCGTTGCCACCTTCAGGGAACAATGGACCTGAACACCCAAATCTCTCCGTACATCAATTTTCCCCAGGACTTTTCCATTTACTGTATAGTTCACGCTTGAATTGGATCTTCCAAAATGCATCACCTCGCATTTGCCCTGATTGAACTCCATCTGCCATTTATGCTGTGGAATTGGGCTGAGATTGCCCAAATTCTTTTATGTAGGACCTTCCAGTTGTCAAAGTAAGAAGGCTTTTGTTCCATCAGTCGGGCTTGGATTTGGACCCAAGTCCTGGAGGTGAGCATTGTGTGCCAGCCAAGCCCACGATCAGTGAATTCTGGATCTTGCTGTTAGCTGATCAGTTTCTTTGGTTCCCCCAATGTATATCACTTCCTGCTCTTGGATTCTCCACTTTTGTGTAATAGACATCTGGGTCTCGATTGTGTATTTCGTAAGGAAGTGCATACTCCTCCTGTTTATCCTGTCTTCAAGTAATTACCCTGATTAGAGAATGGGATGACTTGCTAGGTTGTGCTGATAATTCTCCGTCATATAAGTGTGCAATGTACTGGTGTACTCTTATACTGTACATTATCGACTATGCACCTTTTTCTATATGGGGGTGGGGTTGAGGAGTGGAGAAAAAGCCTATTGTATTGCTAATGTGTGGTCTACAGCCTTCATCGCTGCACACGACCACCGAGAATGGGAATTAAGAATTTCATGTTCAATCTTGATTCAAACTGCTTACACTCTTTAGGATTGAGTCTACCCATTTCAGTACACTCCAGTTCCACATCCCCTTCAGCTCCAGCATGTGAGTGCATGCCAATTGAATAGTTTACTTACTGCTTTCTTAATGGGGTTTGAATCCCAAAAGACTCCTCAATCACATTAGAACAGTTTTCAACTCTAAAATGGCAGGCAATAAAATTGTCCCTAGATTTACTCCAATCTGCAACTATAGATCCACAACTGCTGGTTGTGGAAGATTTCAAAGTCTTTCTAAAATTATAACCGATGAAGATGTACTTTTATTGGCAAGTTTCCTGAACAAATATGCAGGAATAGACTAAGTTAACTTCTGTAAGTCTCTTTATATATGTATAAAAATGATCCCAACCGTTCACGTCATACTTTTTCCCCCTCCCTTTTCTTCCTCCCCCACCCAGGATGCTGTACAGTCTGACTTCTCAGGAGGGAGGGTGATGGAGACATTCAGGTTCCACACTTGTGCATCTTTTCATTGTCATCTGTAAATGTGATTGAAGTGATGTGTGGCTGTCTGTTTTACTCTTTCTCCACCCCTTCCCTTTTATCCCTTCCAAACACAAGATGCATGACTTCCTCGTGTTTCGTGAGATCATTTGGCTGGAAAATGTATAATTTCAAAGATGGTGAGATCAACATGTTCGATGAATAGAAAACAGTAATCTGCTTGAAGTGTCAATCTGCTTGAGCTATTGGATTGCAAGTTTTGTCTTTCCATCTTTTTCCTTCCCCCATACGATTTATCTTTTGCACATTTTCAGAATTGGTGGCACTCCAGGGACCTGTTGAGAAACCTCTACAAATGTTGCGCAAGTCAACTGCTAGAGATACATGAGAAGAGATGAGATAAAATTGCCTTAATATTTTTTCCATCTTCTCCCTCACTTGGGGAAAGTACCTCTCAATGATACCTGGCTGAAATCTGGGAGCATTGAGGCCATATCCTGCAAACTTGTACAGTATTTTGGTGCACCTGAATTGAGTTCTTGTAGGGCTTCGCTTTATTAAGGTGGCATTTTTGTAGCATGCTGTACCCTTGCAAGTACTTCAATTCATGTTTGGTTTCCATTTAAAGCCACAGGACCCAATCATTCTCATAGCTACTGATCTTGCATGTGTAATGTGCACCAATGTATTCTGTTCCATTTCATGAATGTAAAAGAGATGATCTGTCATCTGAATAAAAATGCTTCCAATTTTCCAAATGTTGTGGATTGGAGATGGAAAAAACCTATAATACTGATCCATGTTTGAAATACATTTACTGGTGACTGGTAACTTTCCTTAGCAGCTGGATGTGGTAACTATGACTTTGATCTAAATTAACTGATATAACTAATGTTATCTTTTACTTTCGATGTCCAGTACAACTTGTGTCTGAGAGGTACTTGGGATGCAGTTTTTGCTGTTGTCATTTTGTAAATTACAGTCTGGGCAGGGTGAGTCACATAATTGGGACTTGAAGGATCGGTTGTTTTGGAACTCATTTCTTTCATTGTGGAAGCAGTAGCTTTTCTGACCTTTCCTTTTGGAGCTAATTTATACTAAACTCTTGACTTCACTCTCCACCTCTCTGAAAAACAGCTCCATGTTATAATGAAATGAGTGTACAGTATTTAAGTGAAGACATCACAATGAACTGTACTGTTTTAATCCACATTATAAAGTGTACAAGAAGCAGCAACAAAATGATTAATTCCCATTCGATTTGGGAACCATAAAGAAAGATTCGAGAAGGTTAGGTTTTATAGTTTAGGTATATAAATAAGTTAACCACAGATTATTACTTCCAAGTAAGCCAAGAAGGCAGAACGAGAGCACAGGCAGGCATGTAGATAGAGGCAAAATATTGGGATTGTTCAAACTACAGTTGAACATTCTAATAATTGGGGTTTGAGAGATTTTTGTTGGGCTGAATGGTGTTTTTTGCTCTAATTTACTGTTGGTCTCTTTTTTTCAATGATGAGAGAAAGCCAGTGAGTGCAATGGCCTCCGTACTTTTTCTTGCCAATTAATTACAATAATCTCATTTTTGGCCATATTCCCTTGCACATCATTGTGGAGGTTGGTGACACGCACCTAGAACTTTACAAGTGCTCTGTGGAAAGCCATTAGGAGTTGTCCAAGAGCAAATTGAGCATGACTCTTCCCCTGCTTTCTTCCAGCCCTTGCTCCCCCTGCCACCTGTGTACAGGGAGCCAGTTAACTTCTATATGGTGCCCATAAGTGATGCAGTGATATCATCTGCAAGTGCAAAGACATATTTCTTGTTCTGTGGTGCTACATGTTACATTGCTGAAATTTTTAAAATGGCCTGCAGGGATTCTGTGAGGGACTAATGAATCTAACCTAATGCAACACATCGATTCCCAAAGATGTTTTCACAATGAAGTAATTCTTGGATTTCTTCTGACTTCTAGGTGCTTTCAGGTAGTGCAATCATTGTTCGTGGCCAGCCACGAGGTGGACCCCCGCCTGAAAGACAGATTAACCTCAGTAACATCCGTTCCGGTGCCTTGGCACGACGTGTTGCTCCAAATCAGCCTGAAGCTAAGGAAACTCCTGATGAGGTGAATTCTTATTTTTAATGTGTGCCTGCTCAGGACAACATTTGCATTGTGGGATTAATTGAAGAATTGCAGAACTGTACTAACAAAATTGCATCTATCTGGACTGGTTTGACAGAGCAAGGCCGAGGAGGTGCTGTACAAATTTGAGTTGGGAAGTGGGTGGGGGGGGAAGAGAAAGGTGTATCACTTCTGTTCCGTGTAAAGGCTGTGTGTACATGCAGTATCTTCCATTGTTGGAAAATTTGCCTGCCTTTGAGGTTATGCTGAATTTCGGGTAGTTTGCAGGTAGGAGTTGGTCATCAATGTACAAGTAAATTCACACAAGGATAGAGATTTTCTGGTTGGCAAGTTAAGAATCATTTTAGTTGTGGTGTTTTTATTTTCTGTATGAAAGTAAACATTTTTTATTTTTTAAATTTAGAGATAAAGCACTGAAACAGGCCCTTCGGCCCACCGAGTCTGTGCAGACCGACAACCACCCATTTATACTAATCCTACATTAACCCCATATTCCCTACCACATCCCCACCATTCTCCTACCACCTACCTACACTAGGGGCAATTTACAATGACCAATTTACCTATCAACCTGTAAGTCTTTGGCTGTGGGAAGAAACCGGAGCACCCGGCGGAAACCCATGCGGTCACAGGGAGAACTTGCAAACTCCGCACAGGCAGTACCCAGAACTGAACCTGGGTCGCTGGAGCTGTGAGGCTGCGGTGCTAACCACTGTGCCGCCTGTGGTTACATATCTGGGTAAAATTGGGGATTTTCAACATTAAAATTCTTCTGCATTTACTGCTCCTATATGTTTTAAAGACTTGAATAATCCATCAAAAGGCAAGTGGGGAGGATCAAAGGAATATATAGGAGACCAAACTGATTGCTGCCTCTGAAATAGCGTTTATAGGAAATATCTCAAGCTGTCAAGTTTGCACTTTGTCATGAGAAGCTCTAGAAACCGATTAGAATAATTTTAGCATCTGAGATTTTAAAT
The DNA here is from genome assembly GCF_036365525.1 of Heterodontus francisci. NCBI lineage: Eukaryota > Metazoa > Chordata > Chondrichthyes > Heterodontiformes > Heterodontidae > Heterodontus > Heterodontus francisci. Next base: position 55,893,993 of record NC_090397.1, on the reverse strand, counting down.
GAAACTCTCTGTTCTTGCTTAAAACAACAAAATAATCATAGCTTTAAATTTAGAAACATTCAGTGTGGTGTTACTCTAGTGCATTGAAGTTGTTCTGACTCACTTGAACATTGGTTAAAACGAATTGCTGTTCCTGGCCAAGTGTGTAGAGAAAATCACTTATTGAGGTATCCAGGTTGCTAATTGAGCAACTGTATCTAAGTGACAAGCTGTTTATTTGTTCTTTACTTTCTCTGGTTCTAGATTATTCCCACTTTCATGGATGTTTCTTCTCGCCATTTTGCATTCATAGAATTGCAGAATGACACAGCACAGGAGGTGGTCATTTGGCTCCTTTTGAAGATTATTATTGAATCTGCTTCCATTACCCTTTCAGGCAGTGCATTACAGATTGTAACTTGATGCATTTAAAAAAAAAATAAAAAATCTCATCTTGGGGCTGCCCCCCCCACCACCGGTTCTTTGGCAAAGGGAGGGAGGGATGGCTGGAAGGGGGTTTGAGAGGGAGGGATGGTGATGGTTTGGAGGGTCAGAAGTGGGGTGAGGGTGGAAGCAGGGGGTGAGGGAGTAGAGGAGGAAGTGAGGGAGGAGTTGGGGGAGAAAGGGAGCAGAAGAGGGTGAGAGAGATGAGCGATGCCATGATTTGCTGCACTGTGCTGCTATTGTATTAACAATAGGATCAGCGGTGGGTAGAGGAGGTTTACTGTTCAAAGCATGGTGTGGGTGCAAAATGTTCTGACATGCCAATTGTTCTTTTGTCCCTGTAAAATTGCAGTGGCGGTTTATTTACCAGCTTCTGCTTTGCCTACATGATCTAGTTATCTTGACATGCTTCTGCTATTTGTGTTGATGTGGAAATCAGGTGGAGAAAAAGACCTGTGTGCATATGAAGACCAATTGATAAACTGCAGGTGTGGTCTGTGCCCCTTGTTGATTTTGGGCTCGTGCATGTGTGTTTCTGGTTTTACATTAGCTAGCTCAAACCACACTCAGGAAGGTATTGCTGTTTGAATTCACTCTGACCCAGTGTTTAAGCAATTCTGTGATCTGGTCTAAATTCTAATTGCCTATTTGAGGTTGGATTGCAGTTTTGCAGTCTAATCGTAAAAAACCTTTTGATTTAAAGTGGGGGTAGTGTAAGAGAAGAACTGAAGGAGTGGTGCATCGGTTGGTTTTGATCATGTTTGAAAATGCTACAGAGCAATATGATCAAAGATTGTCGTGTTGTTGACTTCATCAATGGGGCGGCGCAGTGGTCAGCACCGCAGCCTCACAGCTCCAGCGACCCGGGTTCAATTCTGGGTACTGCCTGTGTGGAGTTTGCAAGTTCTCCCTGTGTCTGCGTGGGTTTCCTCCGGGTGCTCCGGTTTCCTCCCACATGCCAAAGACTTGCAGGTTGATAGGTTAATTGGCCATTATAAATTGCCCCTAGTGTAGGTAGGTGGTAGGGAAATATAGGGACAGGTGGGGATGTGGTAGGAATATGGGATTAGTGTAGGATTAGTATAAATGGGTGGTTGATGGTCGGCACAGACTTGGTGGGCCGAAGGGCCTGTTTCAGTGCTGTATCTCTAAACTAAACTTGGACACGTTTGGATGGTTAGTGGTGGTTTGTTGAGAAGGAGGATTATTTTTCCACAGTACTGATGTTTTGCAGTTTGGATTATAGCTCTTGCTACCTCTTCCTCTGTGATTTTTTTTTCCCCACTTGGTTCTCTCAACGCTCCTTCCTTAAATAGCGACACCAGCTTCTTGACCAGTCTGGAAGGGTCTCCATTCTTTAAACAGAAAATGTTGGAAATGCACTGCAGATTAGTTAGCATCAGAAATAGAAAGTCTATCTTGGATGGAATTCTGCAACAACCTGAGTGGCGTGAAACAGGGCTGTGTCCTCGCACCCACACTTTTTGGGAGTTTCTTCTCCCTGCTGCTTTCACATGCGTTCATGTCCTCTGAAGAAGGAATTTTCCTCCACACAAGATCAGGGGGCAGGTTGTTCAGCCTTGCCCATCTAAGAGCGAAGTCCAAAGTACGGAAAGTCCTCATCAGGGAACTCCTCTTTGCTGACGATGCTGCTTTAACATCTCACACTGAAGAGTGTCTGCAGAGTCTGATTGACAGGTTTGCGGCTGGCCTAACCATCAGCCTCGAGAAAACGAACATCATGGGGCAGGACGTCAGAAATGCTCCATCCATCAATATTGGCAACCACGCTCTGGAAGTGGTTCAAGAGTTCACCTACCTAGGCTCAACTATCACCAGTAACCTGTCTCTGAATGCAGAAATCAACAAGCGCATGGGAAAGGCTTCCACTACTATGTCCAGACTGGCCAAGAGAGTGTGGGAAAATGGCGCACTGACACGGAACACAAAAGTCCGAGTGTATCAGGCCTGTGTCCTCAGTACCTTGCTCTATGGCAGCGAGGCCTGGACAACGTATGTCAGCCAAGAGCGACGTCTCAATTCATTCCATCTTCGCTGCCTCCGGAGAATACTTGGCATCAGGTGGCAGGACCGTATCTCCAACACAGAAGTCCTCGAGGCGGCCAACATCCCCAGCTTATACACACTACTGAGTCAGCGGCGCTTGAGATGGCTTGGCCATGTGAGCCGCATGGAAGAAGGCAGGATCCCCAAAGACACATTGTACAGCGAGCTCGCCACTGGTATCAGACCCACCGGCCGTCCATGTCTCCGCTTTAAAGACGTCTGCAAACGCGACATGAAATCCTGTGACATTGATCACAAGTCGTGGGAGTCAGTTGCCAGCGTTCGCCAGAGCTGGCGGGCAGCCATAAAGACTGGGCTAAAGTGTGGCGAGTCGAAGAGACTTAGTAGTTGGCAGGAAAAAAGACAGGCGCAAGGGGAGAGCCAACTGTGCAACAGCCCCGACAAACAAATTTCTCTGCAGCACTTGTGGAAGAGCCTGTCACTCTAGAATTGGCCTTTATAGCCACTCCAGGCACTGCTTCACAAACCACTGACCACCTCCAGGCGCTTATCCATTGTCTCTCGAGGTAAGGAGGCCAAAGAAGAAGGGGAGGCATTCGTGAGTTCGAAGGGGTTCCATCCAATCTTTTCCTTTCCAATGCCGATTAACCTCCTAGACATTTCTCGCATTTTTTTTGTCTGAGACTGCTGCTGTTTTGGGTAATCAGACAGGCAAGTAATGTACAATGCAGATGGCATAAGTCTTTGCTAAAGTTTGTCCAAGCAACTGGAAATGTCATTGGACCTTTTTTTGAGGGTTTTTTTTTTTTTTGCTGATAAATTACTTTTCCAAAGATAAAAGTTATTTGTTCTGAGTATATTACATCTGATGTGACCATGTCCTAACCTCGTGACCACAGTTATTGCTGTGTCAGTCATAGTGTAAATTAATTTAAAAAGGCACAGCATGTGAGGTTGCGCATAGTTTTGAATTGTACACTGTGGTTGAGGTAAATTCCAAGAATGCGATTCACTAAAGAGGCCAGTTATGTTCCGTCTTGGGTGAGCCATTAAGGATGGAATTTTAACGATTAAATTACCCCAATTAGTAATGGCAGTAGATCTGCACTCGGAGCAATTTCATGGGTGAAAAAGACCTTTTTTAAATTTGGCATTGTTTTGCCAGAATGATGTATGTAATGTTATTCCTATTGAATTCAGTGAGGATTGTTTGGGTACTTGTTAAAGATCCCATGGCATGGCTTGAGAGGAGCAGGGGTTCTTCCACTATTATAACGGCTCTCACTCAACTGGTAATCCATTTCTTTTGTGCAATTTACTTTGTGTAAAATGGTTGGTGTGATTATTATACAATGCTCATTGCACTTTTGAAGTAATTTGTATGTGAAGTGCTTTTGAATTAAAGCTGTTGTGGCTTGACTAGCAGGTAACAAAGCTGGACTATCTCTAGTTTGAAACTTGATATATGCTATTGAGGACATTGGAACCAGCTTGCTGTGTTCATATGGATACAATTATCAATTCCCGTTTAGCAAGACCCATTTGCATTACCCTTCTGCTAGAACTCTGAAATCAAGTCGATCAAGTTTAGTAGTCAGTGCTGTTCAGCATTGTAAAGAGCTGAACAATGCTCTGCTGACTCCAGCAGGTTTTGTTAAGAGCTGCCCAAAGGAAGATGTCATAGGATTATGACTTTTTGGATTTTTGGTTGACTTCTATTCAAACTGCCTCAGTCATTGTAACTAGATTCTCATGTCTTCATGTAGGCTGTCTCTACTGGCATGTATTTTGATTTCTTTAAAATTGCTACTAAAAGTTACACATGATTTGCTGTGGTAGAATAAAGTCTTAATGTTCTCATCAAATGCACATAGTGTTCCACGGTAGCATAGTGGAACGTTTGCAGTGGAGCCCTAATACACCGCACCATAGTAATAGAGGTGGATTTTTGCTTGCGGTGGTCAACGGAATACTGATCTTGGGTGTTGATTTTGGGGGTGTGCTGAGAAGAGGTCAGTTACTTCCTTCACAGGAAAGGCAAGTGGACTTGAGTGTCGCTTTTTCGGTCAACTTCAGTGCAGATGTCTAGTGACCTGCACTATTGGCTAAGGATGTCATCGGATTCTGGAGAGAATGGGGGAGGGAGTAAAAGGGCGCAAGCTCTCCCCTTCAATTGCAGTACTTGTCAGCTGCACCAACGCGATGGCTCTATTACAAATGTTAATTGTTCAAAGTAGTGGTATTGCCAAGGATATATAAAATAAGATATGCCATAAGTAGATAAATGGTTTTGTTAAGTGTTGTACAGTTCTTTCAGTTAGATGTTTACAAGTCACTGCTGTATCATAGTTATGGACGTTTTCAGCTTGTTATCTTAAGCAGATTATCAGAGGTGGGGAATTCTGCGGCGAGTAACTCATCCTGTCTCCCCCAACGCCTGTCCACCATCAACAAGGCGCAAGTCAGGAGTGTGATGGAATACTCTCCACTTGCTTAGATGGGTGCAGCTGCAATAACACTCAAGAAGCTCGACACCATCCAGGACAAAGCAGCCTGCTTGATTGGCACCCCATCCACCACCCTCAACATCCACTCCCTCCATCACCGATGCACAGTGGCAGCAGTGTGTGCCATCTGCAAGATGCACTGCAGCAACTCACCCAGGCTCCTTTGACAGCACCTTCCAAACCCCTGACCTCCACCACCTAGAATGACAAGGGCCACATGCATGGGAACACCACCACCTGCAAGTTCCCCCACAAGCTGCACACCATCATGACTTGGAACTATATTGATGTTCCTTCATTGTTGCTGGGTCAAAATGCTGGAACTCCTTTCCTAACAGCATTGTGGGTGCGCCTACACCCCAAGGACTGCAGCAGTTCAAGAAGGCAGCTCACCATCGCCTTCTCAAGGGCAATTAGGGGTGGGTAATAAATGCTGACCCTTGCCAGCAATGCCCACATCCCAAGAATGAATATATATATTTTAAAAAAATTATTTTGTGAGTGAGTATGGTTATCATCTGAAGCTGCATCAGTGACTTTTGAGGTGTGAAAGTATTGAATACATTTTGAAAACAAACCTTGCACTTACTTTGTGCGTTACATCACATTTGAAAGTGCTTTGCATACAGCTAAGTGCAGTGAGGGCTATGGAGGCAAATGCAGCAGCCATGTTTGCAGAACTTCCCACATACCCGTGGGATCGTCGATGGTGTTAGTTGATGGAGGGATGCTAGTCAAGTGAGCTCCTGCCTCTGAATAGTGTTAGGGGATCTTTAACATTCACTGTAGTGAGCAACTGGGGCCTTGATTTAACATCTTTAAAATAGCATATTCCCTTAGTACTGACATCAGTCAAGCTTGTGCTCATGTCCTGGACTTGAGCCCACCACCTTCTGATTCAGAGGTGAAAGTGCCAGCAAGTGAGTCAAGCTGATCATAATTGATTATTTTGTCTTCCAAGTCCAGAGAAAGCTGCCTTACCCTTTAATTAATACAGTTAATATGAGGAATGCTGATCAGGATTTTATATACATATAGTTTGTGATATATACATTTGCCACTCAGTGCTAGATTTATATATTCTAGCATAATTATCATAGAGGGGGTAGAAACCCTTAGCTATTTGATCTAACAAGCTTGTTCTATTAATTTCACTTATTTTACTAAATGAGTAGTTTCCCTTTTCAGAAAAGCATTTAGTTGTCAATTGGACCACTTTGCTATTTACCTATCTTCATTGTCCTACAAGTTTGTTACTCGTGTACATTATTTCTTCTCTTTTACAGCCTTGGGCTTGGCCAGCTCGAGAGTTTCTCAGGAAGAAACTGATTGGAAAAGAGGTGTGTTTCACTGTGGAGTACAAGACTCCCCAGGGTCGTGAATATGGAATGGTTTACCTGGGCAAAGGTTAGTGAAGTATTCTTCATACAAGCTGGAGATGTCGAATAAACTGCATCAAGTTGTCTCCACCTCAGCCACTGTATATTGGAAGGGGAAAAATATTACTTGGTGAATATATCCTCAAACTTTGGGTCTGCAATCATAAAATAGTATCTCATTTTTCATATTGCATAAGGATATCTCCATATGCAAAGAATGATTGCTTCAATGAAAATATAAAAAACTTTATGCCTTCTGTATCAGGAGTTCCGATAACTTGACACAAGTAACTTGTTTAGTAACTTTGTTATCTTAATTAGATTGTAACTAATTTACATATTTCTTGTCCTCATTTTGGTATCCAATGGCTGGGACCAGTTCCAGTAATTCTTTTGATAAATGTAAGTGACAAGTCGAGGCCTATAGGATGGGCGCCATTAGGATTAAGCGTCCTTTCTGCTTTAGCTGGCCTCTCACTGCAAGAGGGAGGGGAAAACCATAACATGTGTTCTCACACACTCCCCTACATGTACAGAATGACCAGTAAATTGTATGTATTTTCTCTTCTAAGCGTCTGCTTTCTGTCCCATGTTCCAAAGTATCTGGATTTTCTCTTTTGGTTTTTGTCGATCTCCATTCATCCACTGAGCACAGATCATTAATTCTCTGGCTTTTGCCACTGATGGATCCACAGTAATTTCTGGAACTGACTGGATAGCTCAATGGAAAGCTGGCATAGACTCTGGCTGAATGGCCTCCTTCTGTACCATTATGACTCTGACTCTCCATGCCTTCTCTCCACATCGAAAAATGTCTTGCTTTTAGAATCATAGAATGTTTCCAACACAGAGGCCAGTAAGCCCAATGTGTCTGTACCAGCTCTCTGTGAGAGCAACTTGGCTTGTCCCACTCCTCTGCCTTTTCCCACAGCCCTGCAAATCTTTTCAGATAATTATCCAATTCACCTTTGAAAGCCACAATCAAATTCGCCTCCACCACACTCAGGCAGTGCATTCCCGATCCTAACCACTTGCCGCATAAAAACACTTTTTCCTTATGTAGCTTTTGTTTCTTTGGCCAATCACTTTAAATCAGTGTTCTCTGGTTTTTGACCCTCCCACCAATGGGAACAGTATCTCCCTATCTACTCTGTCCAGATGCCTCATGATTTTGAATTCCTCTATCAAATCTCTTCAACCTTCTCGAAGGAGATCAGCTCCACCTTCTCCAGTCTGTCCTTATAAAAGTCCCTCATCACTGGAACCATTTTTGTAAATCTTTCTGCACCCTCTCCATTGCTGTCGCATCTTTCCTAAAGTGTGATGCCCAGAATTGGGCGCTACTGCAGTTGAGGTCGAACCATTGATTTAGAAAGGTTCACCATGACTTCCTTGCTATTGTACTCTGTGCCTCTATTTATAAAGCTCAGAATGCTGTGGTCCTAATACCGACCCTTGTGAAATCCCACTGTATACCTTCCTCCAGTCTGAGAAACAACCGTTCACCATGACTCTTTCCTGTGACTCATCCAACTTTGTATCCATGCTGCCACTATCCTTTTTATTCGAAGAGCTTCAACTTGGCTGATGAGCCTGCTATGTGGCACTTTATTGAATGCCTTTTGAAAGTCCATTTACACCACATCAATCACATTACTTCCATCAGCCCCCTATGTTACCTCATCAAAAAAAACAAATTAAAACAAATTCAATCAAATTAACTGTGATTTGCCATAAATCCATGCTGGTTTTCCTTAATTAATCCACATTTGTCAATGACTATTAAGTGTTGTTCTGGGTTATTGTTTCTAAAAGCTTTCCCACCACTGAGGTTAAACTGACTGGCCTGCAGTTGCTGGGCTTATCCTTAGACCCATTTTTGAGCAAGGGTGTGCCACCCCTATATCTAAGATGGATTGGAAGATTATAGCCAGTGTCTCTTCAGTTTCTAGCCTTATTTCACAGATGTATATAAAATCATAGAAAATTTGTGATGCTGAAGGAGGCCATTCGGCCCATCATGTCAGTGCCGGCTGACGGAGCTACTCTTCGTAATCCCATTTTCCTGCAATTGATCTGTGGGTCATGGCTCTTCAAATAGACATCCAAATATTTTGTAAATGTGGTAAAGGTCTCTGCCTCTACCATCCTTTTCAGGCAGTGGGATCCAGGTCCTTACTACCTTCTGGGTGAAAAAATGTTTCCTCATCTCCCACTGATCCTTCCACCAATTATTTTATATCTTTGACCCCTCTGCTAAGGTAAATAGGTCGTCCCTATTTACTCTATATAGGCTCCTCATAATCTGAGAGAGAGAGTCATAGAGAGATACAGCACTGAAACAGACCCTTCAGCCCACCGAGTCAGTGCTGACTGCCACCCATTTATACTAATACTACGTTAATCCCATATTCCCTAACACATTCCCACCTGCCCTCAATTCTCCTACTACCTACCTACACTAGGGGCAATTTACAATGGCCAATTTACCTATTAACCTGCAAGTCTTTGGTTGTGGCAGGAAACCGGAGCACCCGGCGGAAACCCACGCCGTCAGAGAACTTGCAAACTCCGTACAGGTGATACCCAGAACCAAACCTGGGTCACTGGAGCTGTGAGGCTGCGCCACTGTGCCGTCCATATACACCTCAATTAAGTCACATCTCCACGTCCTCTGTTCCAAGGAAAACAACCCCAGCCTATCCAGTCTTTCCTTTTGTAGCTAAAATTTTCCAGTCCTGGCAAGATCCTCGTAAATTTCCTCTGCACCCTCTCCAGTGCAATCACATCTTTCCTGTAATGTGAGCAGTACTGAAGCTATAGTCTTAACTAGTGATGTATACAGTTCTAGCACAACCTCCCTACTTTTGTATTCTATGCCTTGGCTGATAAAGGAAAGCATGCCATATGCCTTGCTAGCTACCTTACCTGACCCATCCTGCTACCTTTAAGGATCTGTGGACTTAGACTCCAAGGTTCCTCTGTTACTCCACGTGACTCAGTCGCCTTCCATTTATTTGTTCCCTTGCCTTGTTGCAACTCTCAAAATGCATTACCTCACACCTCTCCAGATGAATTCCATTTCCCACTTTTCTGCCCAATTGACTAGATCATCTATATCTTCCTGCAGTCGAAAGCTTTCCCCCTCACTGTCAACCAAATGGCCAATTTTTGTATCATCTGCAAACCTCTTTTTGTGTCTAAATCATGAATATAAACTGCAAAAAAAGTGAACAAATACTGAGCCCTGTGGGACCCCGCTGATATCTGTCTTCCAGTCACAAAAACACCAGTCAACCATTATCCTTACTGCCGCAAAGCCAATTTTGGATCCAATTTGCCATTTCTTTTTTCACTTCCCTTTTGAAGTTTCTATATTTAGCCTGGTTCTCACTTGTATTATCAACCTGACATCTGTCATAAGCATCCTTTTTCGGCTTGATCTTGATCTCTTTCATCATCCAGGGAGCTCTGGCTTTGTTTGTCCTACCTTTTCCCCTTTGTGGGAATGTACCTTGACTGTACCTGAACTCATCTTTAAAAGCAGCCCATTGTTCAGTTACAGTTTTGCTTGCCGATCTTTGATTCCAGTTTACCTGGGCCAGGTCCATTCTCATCCCATTGAAATTGGCTCTCCCCAATTCATTGTTTTTACTCTGAATTGCTCCTCCTTGTTTTCTGTAGTTAACCTAAACCTTGTGATACTATGATTACTGTCCTCTAAATGATCCCCTACTGATACTTGATCCACTTGTTCCACCTCTCAAGAACCAGAAGCCTCCTTCCTCGTTGGACCAGAAACATACTGATGTAGAAAATTCTCCTGAACACACTTCAGAAACTCCCCCCCTTCTGTCTTTTACATTAGTAATATTTCAGTCTATATTAGGATAAAGTCCCCTATTATAACTATTTTATAGTTTTTGCATCTGTGTAATTTCAAATTTGTTGCTCTATATCTTTCCCAATAGTTGGCAGCCTCTAGAATACACTCAGTAGTGTAATGGTACCTCTATTGTTTCTGAGAATCGATTTGGTTCAAGCTATCATTGACTCCTCTTGGCAATCTTTTTCTCCAGCACTGTAATATTATGCTTAATCAATACTGCCACCCCTCCTCCTTTCCTTCCCTATCTTTCCTGAGCACCTTGATTCCAGGAATATTTAGTAGCCAGGTCTCCGTTGTCACCTCATCATATTTCCACGTGACTACCTGCGCCTCCAGCTCACCAACTTTATTTGCCACACTCTGTTCACACACATGCACAGTAAACCCAGTTTTGCTGCTAAACTGTCTATATTTAGGATTCAGTGATGTTCATTTTTGTGGTTTAAAGAGTTATCTGAATTCTTGAATAAATAGATTTGTTTTTGAGCAGTCTGTTTACTTGGAATAAGCACATACTCCATTAGGAGTGGAAGGAAAAGGCCATTTAGCTCATTAATCCCAGTCTCTCCCACATACCATGACATCTGTGCTGTTGTGGCCTTCAGCTCATCCAACCCAATCTAGAAATTTCTGATTATTTTGGCTACTTTTATAAAACCTATCTAGTTCCTGCTGGATGAACCTTCATACAAGGCTGTTACTTGGTTTCTAGATTACTGTTTTCTGTGTCATAGTTTTCTTAATGCGCTGTGACTTTTTTTATGTCATTCTTGTAATTTAGATACAACAGGGGAGAACATTGCAGAATCATTGTTAACTGAGGGGTTGGTTGCAGTTCGTAGGGAAGGAATTCGAGGAACAAAGTGAGTATTTCATTTAAAAAAAAAACTCGATGAATTGGAAGAAACTGAAAGGATTTTTTGTGTTCTCCTTGCCTTCCACAATCCAGAGTAACACTAGACTTGCTAACTTGACGGGAGGCAATGGCTGTTTGCTTGAAATACTAAATCATTTTTCTCTCTCTCCAAATGTACATTGGTTTTTGGGGTTGATGAATATTTGTCTTGAATATGATTTGATGGGAAAGGTCCGGGTGCTGGGTTAATGAAGAGGAAAAGATGGTAGCATTAAGTTTCTCTCTCTCCCCCCCCCCCCAAAAGTCCCATTTGAAATGAATAATAACTGATCCATTCCAAGTGTTTGCAAACTAGGGGGCCGCGTAGCATTGATCTCTAACCTCAAATGCTACCTCAAATGATGAGGTAGTCTCATAACTGTTGAACAACAGCGTTTAACCCTGGAAGATTTGTAAATTAAAGCTTGCTGAAATCCTTTTGAAGTGTGGGATAGAAGTGGCATGCATTTATTTGAGTGTTGATTGTTGTTTTGTTCCATCTTGCTGCCTTTGTACAGTGAGGGGGTGATTTATGGGAAACTCATTAGCTTTTTAAATCAAATTGCTGGGAGAACTGCAAGTGGTGCTGCAGTTATCTCTCATTTCTTAGTTCTTTCACCCCCTCCCACCATCTTGCCCTCAGAACAGTGATGTGCTGTCGTAAGTTTGCATTTTTCTCAGATGGAAAGGTGACTTGCTCTTGCTCTCCCTGTTCCTGTGGGGATGTGCCATCTCCAGTGATTTGACTGAAATTGGAAACCTCACTGTGTGGGGAATTGATGGAGTGGGGTGGGAACCTGTTTTTCATCCATCACAGGTGTGCGCAGTATGAACTGACATTTTTCTTTGATTTTTTTTTTTCTCTGCCAATTTTCTCCCCTCCAGTTGGAGGTATCATCTACAGGCCCAAGAGCTCCCTGGTATCTTAACCAATTGATATTTCTGTGTGAGCTGAGGCAGTTGGTGTTGGACCGGTTTTGGTCACTGGAGTAACTTAGTCAAGGCAGATTGGATTATTTTTCTCTCAGCTGGGCTTTCTGGGTAGCAATTGAGAGTGGGTTGTCTTGGCATTTCTTCTCCCGCTCCCATCCTGCCCAGCACCTTTTATCCCATCCCTTCCCATCCAAACTCTAGATGTTGAAATCAATTGTAGCGCCCCTACTATGTTAGTAGCTATGTCAGTTAATTTGGTAAAGACTGAAGCTCGAAACTAGGGCCTGCCGACTGCATTTCCCTCGGTTGCTAACTGCTTGAGTTACTGAGAGCCTAATCTGTAATTTCCAATGACCAAGTTTAACTTGTCTGCCTAAAATTTGGTAGGTTGGGGGGGTTGGGTGCACAGTGGAAGAAAATGTGTTAAGGATTTAGAAAATGGAGCAGTTTGCTATTCTTTCAGTAGGTGGTATAAAGCATTAGGAAACCTGTTATGCACTAGAGTAGTTGGGTATGTGTTACATACGAAATAGCAGGGGAAGGCCACTCAGCCCCTCGAGCCTGCTCCGCTATTCAACAAGATCATGGCTGATTTGATTGTAACCTGAACTCCACATTCCCGCCTACGCCCGATAACCTTTCACCCCCTTGCTTATCAAGAATATATCTACCTCTGCCTTAAAAATATTAAGACTCTGCTTCCTCTGTCTTTTGAAGAAGAGTTCCAAGGACACTCGACCCTCAGAAAAAAATTATCCTGATCTCTGTCTTAAATGGATGACCCATTATTTTTAAACAGTGACCCCTAGTTCTCGATTCTCCCACAAGAGGAAACATTCTTTCCACATCCATCCTGTCAAGACCCCTCCGGGTCCTATATGTTTCAATCAGGCCGCCTCTTACTCTTCTAAACTCCAGCCGATACAAGCCCAGCCTGTCCAACCTTTCCTCAAAGACAACCTGTCCATTCCAGGTATTCATCTAGTAAACCTTCTCTGAACTGCTTCCAACTCATTTACATCCTTCCTTAAATAAGGAGACCAATACTGTACACAGGTACTCCAGATGTGGTCTCACCAATGCCCTGTATAACTCTATCATAACCTCCCTACTGTTGTATTCAATTCCCCTCACAATAAATGACATACTATCATCTTTCCTGAATGTGCTGCTCCTGCCTACCAACCTTTTGCGATTCATGCACTAGGACACCCAGATCCATTTGCATCTCAGAGCTCTACAATCTCTCATCATTTAGATAATATGCTTTTTTATTCCTCCTGCCAAAATGGACAATTACACATTTTCCCACATTATACTCCATTTGCCAGATCTTTGCCCACTCACTTAACCTATCTATATCCCTTTGTAGCTTCGTGTCATCAGCAAATTTAGCAGCCACACCTTCAGTCCCTTCATCCAAGTCATTTATATAAATTGTAAAAAATTGAGGCCCCAGCACTGATCCCTGTGGCACATCACTCATTACACCTAGCCAACCAGAAAATGACTCATTTATGCTTACTCTCTGTTTCCTGCTACCTAGCCAATCTTCTATCCATGTCAATATGTTACCCCCTACACCATGAACTTTTATTTTCTGCAGTAACCTTTGATGTTTCACTTTTATCAAATGCCTTCTGAAAATCCAAGTACAGTACCGGTTGCCCTTTATCCCACAGCACACAATACTACAAAGAACTCCAATAAATTGATTAAACATGATTTCCCTTTCACAAAATCATGTTGACTTTGCCTGATTACCTTGAATTTTCCGAAGTGCCCTGCTATAACATCTTTAATAATAGCTGGTGACATTTTCCCTTTGACGGATGTTAAGCTAACCCGCCTGTAGTTTCCTGCTCTCTGTCTCCCTCCCTTTTTGAATAAAAGTTAGTGCCAGAGATTCCTCGCATGATGAATTCCCACTATCAGCCCATTATGTTAGATGATGCTAGAGAAGACCATCAGGTTACATAGAATTACAGTACAGAAACAGACCATTTGACTGAACTAGTCTCTGCTGGTATTTATACTCCACTGAGTCACTCTGCACTTCAAAATAGTGGCAAAGGGTTTTTTCTTTCTCCACCTGATCTGTAAGACAGCACCTCTGACAGTGCAGAATGCCTTCTGTACCGCACTGGAGTGTCAGTTTAGATTTTGTGCTCAAGTCTCTTGGGTGGGAATTGAACCTACAACCTCTTGACTCAGAGGCAAGAGTGGCACCCATTGAGCTACTGCTGACACAAGGTACAGGAAACACACGATCATGTAGATACTTCCTAGGTTCAAGAGCTATGTTGGTAGAGGCCTGGGAGCAAGCTGCCCACTAGGTAGAAAAATGGTATACAGGATTTTATCTGACGTTCCATTCTCCTGAGCCCCTATCTGCTAATTTTGTTGTATTTTTCTCTTAGCCCTGAGCAAGCCAAACTTTGTGAACTTGAGGATCAAGCGAGAGCTGCTAAGAAAGGAATGTGGGGTGATGGAGGCGGTTCACACACTATTCGAGATCTGAAATATACCATAGAGAATCCTCGCCATTTTGTGGATTCCAATCATCAGAAACCAGTTAATGGTTAGTGAACCAAGCTAACTGTTCCTGTCTGCTCTATCTTTTGATGCTTCATCTTTGAGCCTTGAGTGCACTCAGTCTGTTCAATTCTTGATGTCTGTATTCTGTTGGTTATGGCTAACTGGCAAATTAGCACTGTTTTAGACACTATTTATAAAAGATACTGCTCATTATGTCACATGTGTGATGGTTAAGTGACTGACATACCAAAATAAAAGCGATGGGATTTGTCTTGGCACCTGAGCTTTCTCCCCATGTTTTGGGTTCCCAAACATAGCTTTTGGGGAAACATCAAGTAGAAGCTGGTTGTTTTTCTTCGAGGAAGGGAGTTACCACCTGTGCTTTTCTTGTTTTTTTTTTCCTTAGTGGTTGTTACTGAGCAGCACTGGGTCAGGTGGGAAGGAGCTCACTTATTCACTGTTTTGGCTACAGGTGATGTTTGGTGCAAGGATACCGGGAGTTGTGTCTTCTACAAAATTGCTGATATTGTGAAGCTCTGATATATAGACTTTTGGTTATGGCTTGTGAAGCTGGGATTCTTCTTAAATTTGATAGGGGTGTCCAAAATCATGAAGTAAGTAAAGAGAAATTATTTCCAATGACAGAAGGGTTAGTAGCCAGAGGATTTTTTTTTTTAAACTTGAGTTATGATCTGGAATGCACTGTCTGAAAGAATGGTTGAAGTAGATTCAGTAATAACTTTCCAGAAGGAATTGTATAAATACTCGAAAAATAAAACCTTTATAGGGCTATGGGGGAAAAGGCGATGTTCTTTCAAAGACCCAGTGCAGGCAAGATGGGTCAAATGACCCCCTTCTGTGCTGTTCACAGCAGCTGCATCCCCTCTTGCTGTGGGACTCTTGGAAATGCAGTGTTCACAGTTGTTGGTCACCCCCTCTATTACAAGGTTCAGAGACTGAGCTTGGATGAAGTCTTGCAATTGAGGCACACTCATAATAAATTGGAAGGAATTATGATTGGTGTTAACTGCTCTTTTATTCCACCTGACTAGTTTTATAGAGCAGATGGGAGCAATGGGTCACTAACTTGAAGTTACTAAGGCTGTGTTGCATCTTGAATTAAGAGACTTATGGCGAATTTACTCTCTGAAGTTCCTCCACCCTCAACTGCCAGGACCTCATGGACTTCTTTGTCACAAAGGTTGAGACCATCCGATTAGCTGCCTCTGCCACTTTACTCCTTTCCGCGAGTCCACTGGGCCAAAAACTGCAAGATCTCCCACCCCACCCGCCCTAGCCTTAAACTTGCATCATTCTCTCTAGTTTATCTCCTATCTCGTCTTGTGTCCTCTCTGATCTTGTCTTGACTATGAGACCCACTTGCTCTTTCTCTGTTCCCACTAAACTGCTGTTGAATTTCCCTTCCTGGGTTCTGTGTTAGCTGGTATTGTTAATGATTCTCTGTGTTCAGGTGCTGTCCCTCTTTCCTTCGGATCTGTTGCCATCACCCCTCTCATCAAATAAAACAACCCCTGACCCCACCATGCTTGAAAACTACTGGCCCATCCCCAACCTCCCTTTCCTCTCCAAAATCCTGATCACCTTACAGATCTGTGCCCTTCTTTCCCAGAGCTCCATGTTTGAATCCCTCCAATTATGTTTCCACCTGTGCCACAATATCTAAACAGCTCACTTCATAGTCGCAAATGACATCTTACCTGCCTCTGACAAAGGTAAACTATCCCTCCTTAAGCTGCTCAACCTGTTTGCAGCCTTTGACTTGGTTGACCACACCATCCTCATCCAATGCCTCTCCACTGTTGTCCAGCTGGGTAGGACTTTGCTGCCCTGGTCCCATTCTTATTTGTTTAATTGTAGCCAGAGTATCACCTGCAATGGCTTCTCTACCTGGTCCTGCACCGTTGCGTCAGGTGTCCCCCAAGGATTTATCCTTGGCCTCGCCCTCCTATTTCTCATCTGGATGCTGTCCCTCAGTGATAGCATCTGAAATCAGAGTCATTTTTCACATGTATGCTGACAACACCCAGCTCCACTTCTCTTGACTCCTCCCCTGTCTATAAGCTATGAGACTGCTTGCCTGACATCCAGTCTTGGATGAGCAGAAATTTTCTCTAGTTAAATATTGGGAAGCCTGAAGCCATTGTCTTCGATCTCCATTACAAACTCAGTTTCCTAACCACTGACTTCGTCCTTCGCCCTGGCAACTGTCTGAGGTTGAACCGGACTTCGCAACCTTGCTGTCATATTTGACTCTGAGATGAGCTTCTGACCACATAACCATGCCATCACTAACACTGCCTATTTCCACCTCTGCCGCATCACCCAACTCTGCCCTTGCCTCAGCTCATCTGCTGAAGCCCTCAACTGTGCCTTTGTTACCTCCTAGACTTGACTGTTCCTGGCCAGCTTCCCACATTCTACCCTTTGTAAATTTTAGGTCATCCAAAAGTCTGCTGCCTGTGTCTTTGCCTGCACCAAGTCTTGTTCACCCATTAGCACTCTGCTTGCTGACCTACATTGACTCCTGGTTAAGCTATGCCTTGATTTTAAAATTCTCATCCCAGTTTTCAAATCCCTGCATGGCCTCGTTCCCCCACCACCCCTTCCCTGATCTGTGTAATCTCCTCCAGCCCCACAACCCTCTGTGCTCGTCTAATTCAGGCCTCTTGAACATCCCCAATTTTAATCCCTCCACGATTGGTGGCTGTGCCTTCAGCTGCCTAGGCCCTAAACTCTGGAATTCCCTCTCAGCAACTGTTCTGCCTCTCTAACTTTCCCCTTTTAGGATGCTCCTTAAAACCTACCTCTTGACAAAGCTTTTGGTTATCTGCCCTAACAGCTCCTTATGTGGCTTTGTGTCAAACTGTGCTTCATAATGCTCCTGTGAAATGCCTTGGGGCGTTAAATTATTATGTTAATGGTGCTATATAAATGCAAGTATTTATTGCATATAGCAACTAACCAATTAATTCTCGTGTGGAGAATGTACACTGCAATCAGGGTTGAGGACTTGGAGTTTACATATGAACTAGGAGCAAGAGTAGGCTATTTGACCCCTCGAGCCTGCTCTGCCATTCTATAAGATCATGGCTGAGTTGTTTGTGGACTCAACGCCACTTTCCTGCCAACCCAATAGCCTTTGACTCCCTTGTTTGTCAAGAATCTGTCTACCTCTGCCTTAATGACCTCAATGACCCTGCTTCCACTGCTCTCTGGGGAAGAGAGTTCCACAGACTCACGACCCTATGAGAGAAAAAATATCTCCCCATCTTTGTTCTAAATGGGAGACCTGTTGTTTTTAAACTGTGCCCCCTAGCTTCAGTCTCTCCCACAAGGGGAAACATCCTTTCAACGTCCACACTGTCAAGTCCCCTTAGGATCTTGTATGTGTCAAGAAGATCACCTCTCATTCTTCTAAAGTCCAATGAATACAGACCCAATCTATCCATCTTTCCTCATGAGATAACCCTCTCATCCCAGGAATCAGTCAAGTGAACCTCTCTGAATTGCTTCCAATGCAATTATGTCCTTTCTTAAGTAAGGAGACCAAAAAGGTACACTATACTGTAGATGTGATCTCACCAATGCCCTGTCCAAGTGCAGCAAAACATCTCTACTTTTATGTAACGCACCAAGGCTTCTTCGACAGCACCTTCCAAACCCACAACCTCTACCACCTACAAGGACAAGGGTAGCCGCTGCATGAGAACTCCACCACCTGCAAGTTCCCCTCCAAGCCACACACCATCCTGACCTGGAACTATATTGCCATTCCTTCACTGTCGCAGGATCAAAATCCTGGAACTCCCTTCCTAACAGCACTGTTGGTGTACCTACCCCATATGGACTGCAGTGGTTCTAAAAGGCAGCTCGCCACCATAACCTCGAGGGCAATTAGGGATGGGCAATAAATGCTAGCCTAGCCAGCGATGCCCACATCCCATGAACAGATAAAAAAAATATTCTATTTCCCTTGCAATAAATAGCAGCATTGCATTTGCCGCCTTAATCACTTGTTGAACCTGCATGCTAACTTTGTGTTTTGTGTATTAAGCCATCCAGATGCCTCTGCATCTGAGTTCTGCAATCTTGCTCCATTTAAATATGTCGCTTTTCTATTTTTCCAGCCAAAGTGGACAAGTTCACACTTTCCTGCATTATACTTCATCTGCCAAATCTTTGCCCACTCACTTAACCTATCTATATCCCTTTGCAGACTCCTTATGTCCTCTTCAACTTACTCTCCTACCTAGCTTTTGTGTCATCAGCAAATTTAGCAACCATACATTCTGTCTCTTCATCCAAGTCGTTGATATTGATTGCAAATAGTTGAGGCCCCAGCATTGATCCCTGTGGCACTCCACTAGTTACAGCTTGCCAACCTGAAAAAGACCCTTTTATGTCTACTCTGTTTCCTATTAGCTAACCAATCCTCTATCCGTGTGTTATGTTACCCTCTACACCACGAGCTCTTATTTTGTTTAGTAACCTTTGATGTGGTACCTTGTCAAATGCCTTCTGGAAATCCAAGTACACCGCATCCCCAGGTTAAGCCTGTAGTTTCCTGCTTTTGTCTCCCTCCTTTCTTGAATAGCAGAGTTACATTTGTTATTTTCCAATCTGATGGGACCTTTCTAGAATCTAGGAAATTTTGGAACATTAAAACCAATGCATCCACTATCTCAGCAGCCACTTCTTTTAAGACCCTAGGGTGAAGTCCATCAGAACCTGGGGACTTGTCAGCTTTTAGCTCTAATAATTTTCTCAGAACCCTTTCCCTGGTGATAGTAATTGTGTCAAGTTTCTCCCTTCCTTTCAACTCTTTATTCACAATTATTTCTGGGATGTTATTAGTATCCTCTACAGCGAAGACTGATGCAAAAAGTCTGTTCAGTTTCTCCGCCATTTCCTTATTATCCATTGTTAACTCCCCACACTCACCCTCTAAGACTATCACTCACTTTACTTTTTTTCCTTTTTAAATACCCGTAGAAGCTCTTTCTAACCATTTTTATATTTCTAGCTAGCTTTCTCTCATACTCTAATTTCTCTCATTCTTTTAGTCATTCTTTGCTTTTTAAAAATATTCTGTCCAATCTTCTGACCTGCCACTGCTCTTTGCTGAATTGTACACTTTTTCTTTCAATTTGTTACTATGTTTAACTCCCTTAGTTAGCCACGGATGGTGAGTCCTTCCCCTAGAGTCTTTCTTTCTCACTGGAATGTATCTATGCTGAGTGTTATGAAATATCTTCTTAAATGTCTGCCATTGCATCTCTACTGACCTATCCCTTAATCTCATTTCTCACTTTACCTTAGCTAGCTCTGTCTTCAAACCCTCATAATTACCCTTCTTTAAGTTTAAAACATTAGTCTTAGATCCATTCTTCTCACTCACAAACTGAATATGAAATTCAATCCTCATGTGATCACTGCTACCTAAGGGCACCTTTTACTATGAGGCCATCAATTAATCCTGTCTCGCTACACGTTACCAGATCTAGCGTAGCCTGCTCTCTGGTTGGCTGCTCTAAGAAACTGTCCCGAAAACACTCCATGAACTCCTCCTTCCAGGCTACTTTTGCCAACCTGATTTGTCCAAACTATCTGTAGATTAAAATCACCCATGATCATCACTGTACCTTTCTCTTAAGCCCCCATTGTTTCTTCTTGTGCACCCTGCCCTTTAGTGTGGTTACTGTTTGGGGGGGGTCAATAAACTACTCCCACAAGTGACTTTCTACCTTTATTTATTTTTTTTATCTCTACCCAGACTGATCCTACATGTTGAGTTTTAGAACTAAGGTCACCTCTTTCTATTGTACTAATGTTATCCTTAATTAACAGAGCTGCCCCATCACATTTTCCTAGTTTCCTGACCTGAAATTTCATGAACTCTTGAATGTTGCAGCCATGTCTCTGTAATGGCCATCAGATCATGCATATTTATTTCTATTTGAGCTATTAATTCATTTGTTTTGCTACGAATGCTACGCACATTCAAATACAGAGCCTTTAAATTTTTTTTACTATTTATACAACCTCTAGCCGTAGCTACTTGCACACTCTTAATTTTGTTCATTCTGTTCCTTCCTGTCACGCTCATTATTATTTGCCTTATTGCTACCTTGCTCTTGCCTTGTCCTTTTTCTTTATATTCTCTCACTTGATCTCTCGCCTCCACTATTCAGTTTAAATCCTCTTTATCACCCTGGTTATATGACTCGTCAGAACACTGGTCCCAGCATGGTTCAGGTGAAGTCTGTCCCAACGGTACAGCTCCCACTTTCCCCAGTACTGGTGCCAGTGCCCCGTGAATTGAAACCCATTCTCCCACGCCAATCTTTGAGCCATGCATTTAATGCTAATCTTATTTACTCTACTCCAATTTGCTCTTGGCTCAGGTGATAATCCAGAGATTACCTTTGGGGTTCTGCTTTTAAATTTAGCCCCTAGCTGCTCATACTCTGTGTACAAAGCCTCTTTCCAGTCCTATCTGTCATTGGTATCCACATGGACCATGACAGCTGGGTCCTCTCCAGCCCTGAGCAGATGTCCTGAACCCTGGCACTGGGGTAGGGCAACCCTGCCTTCTGGACTCACTCTCGGCTACAGGGAACTGTGTCTATCCCCCTGACTATACTGTCCCCTAATACCACTACATTCCTATTTACTCCCCCCACTTGAATGGCTTTCTGTACCATAGTGCCATGGTCAGTTTGCTCATCCACCTTGTAGTCCCCACTCTCATCCATACAAGCTGAAAGAACCTCAAACCTGTTGGGCAATTGCAGGGGCTGAGGCTCCTCCACCTCTGCTTTCTTGATCCCCTTATCTGCTGCACTAGCAGTCACACCCTCCTGTCCCTGACCAAATCAGAAGACCCTATCCTATGGGGAGTGACTACCTTCTGGAACAAAGTGTCCAAGTAACTTTCCCCCTCCCTGATGCATTGCAGTGTCTGTAGCTCGGCCTCCAGCTCATCAACTCTGAGCTGAAACTCCTCTAGCTGTAGGCACTTCCTGCAGACGTGGTTGCTGTGAATTTCACTGGTGTCCACAAGATCCCACATACTGTAGCTGCAACACATCACCTGCCCTGTCATCCTGATTGTGTTTTAAATAACTAATTATTTAATTAATAGGACATACTCACCAGCCAATCTATGAAGCTTTACTACAATCAGAAAAGAAAACCTTCGAATTACTAAAATTACCCGAGTTTTTGGGAAGATAGATGAGAGAAACTCTCACCAACCAGTCAACGACCTGTTTTCTGTGTCACGCTTAGATTTTTTTTTCCTCATAATGCGGTCGGTCTGCTGTGGTGGCCTTGACTGGCTAGCTCTTTAATGGTCTCTAGGTCCTGCTCCTTCCCACCACTGCCGCTCTTTAATGGCCTCTGGGTCGCGCTCCTTCCCGCCACCACTCTTGACGGTCTCCCGGTCTCGCTTGCTTTTGCTCCTTGTCGCCATCACCACTCTTTCGTGGCCTCCAGGTCTCACTTCTTCCAGCTGCCGCTGTTTGGTCTCCTGGTCTCGCTTGCTTTTGCTGCTCCTCGCCACTGTCGCTCTTTCGTGGCCTCTGGGTCTCGCTTCTTCCTGCCATCGCTCTTTAACTGTTTGCAGGTCTTGCCCTCTCTTGCTCTTTCATGGCCTCCGGGACTTGCTCTCCTTTGAACAGCTGAGGTTTCACTTTCTGTTTTAGTTCCAGATTTCATCCTTTGCTCTGTGGTACACTCTTCCTTCTGAGTCAGGGGTTGTGGGATCAAGCCATCACCAAGACTGCTTATCACCACCTCTCCAACATCACCTACCTCCATCTTTGCTTCACACTCCATCGTGCTTTTGTTAATTTTAGGTTCCAGTGTTGATTCTTGCTGGTCTCCATCCTCTACCATAAACTCCCAGCTTGTTCAAAGCTCAGCCAGCTACATGCTGTCCTGGTCATCCATCCTACCTGTTTTCCCTGACCAGCACCTGTATTTTGCACCACCAAGGATTGAGTTTAATATTTTCCATTTTCATGATTGTGCATACCCAACCTCTTCAACCTTCTCTAACCTCACGTACTGCAATCCTGTCTAAATGTGGATTTTACAATCTCGCTTACCTATTGATAGAGCCTTGGGATGAACACTCTAGAACCCACTCCTTGAACCCATTTGTCTCTTCACTTCTCTCCACCTTTTTATTTAAAAAAAAAAAAAATTCCTTTCTTGACATTTTGGTTATCTCTTGGCTCAGGGTCTGTTTGTTGTGATCCCCTTTTTTGCCCCTCTCTTTCTCTGCTCTCTAAACACCTTTGTTTTCTATATTAAAGAGGCCACACGAATGCAAGTTTCTGTTGTGCTTTGTTTCAGGGATGTAGACTGAATTTATTTTCTTTTTTAAACAGCTGTCATTGAGCATGTGCGAGATGGAAGTGTGGTGAGAGCTTTGTTGCTGCCTGACTACTACCTGGTGACAGTTATGCTTTCTGGCGTTAAGGTACATCTGTGGAGCAAGGTTTCTGTTGCATTTCATGTGTAACTGCAATGACTTGCCATGCTTGCAGGTTCAGACTGATTTCCAATCTGGACAAGGTTGAGGTTGTAAGCTCACAGTAGATGTCACTGATTTCCTATTGCACTGTGCCACCCTTTATTAAAAAAAAACATACTCTAGCTAATTGTCCAATCACAATCCCATCCAGTGTGTTTTTAGAATGTCTGTCAAAATACTAAAATGTAATTCTTCGTTTAACCTCGGCTGCCAATACTTAGTACTACTCTCACAACAAAAGCAAAATACTGCAGCTGCTGGGATTCTGAAATAAAAACAGAAAATGTTGGAAATACTGCGGAGAGAAATACTTATTTCAGTTCAATGACCGTTCTGATGAACAGTTATTGACCTGAAACATTAACTCTATCTCTCTATCCTCAGATGCTATCTGACCTGCTGAGTATTTCCAACATTTTTTGTTTTTAACTCTATTATTCCACTGAAAGTAGAGGGTAGAGAAAAATGTTGGAAAGGTTAAAAGTTCTTTTGGTAGCAAAATCTCCCTCTCACTTTCCTGAGCCCTAATATTCAAGAATAAGTTGACATTTCTGTGGGCATTTAATATTCTCTTTCACCCCTCTCCATTATAAGGGATATCCCTATTTAGTTATTTTGGAAGTTTATTTATGGTTTTTTACTAGGTTGAGTGTTGAAAGATCTTGATGGTAAATTGGTATTTTTCATTCGCGAATTAAACTTTGCTGCTGGAGTTTGACTGTCAGAGTTCATCTCTGCCCCAGTAATGCTGCCATGGAGGATGCATGTGAGCACCTGTGATCCTTTGAGTTTTAATTTTTCTTTGAACAGAGTCTTGTTGCTCAGGGAAGATGCAGCCAGAGGATTGCATGCCCGCCGCATCCTCTCCCTACTCAATAGGGAAGGTATTGCCAGGTTGCTCATGCTCAACTTGAGGCTGTCTGGTGATGACGTCATGGGAGTAAATTAACTTTCAGTAAATTATTTTTTTGTTTTTATTCCTTCCTATCACCTGGTTTTCCTGTGTTGTCCATCATTGCTGGAGGTATCGGCACAAGATGCTGTGAAGCCAGCTGATGTGTAAGGGTAGCTTAAGGGTCTGCCCTTCCTTTGGGGAAGTACTTGAACCCCCCCCCCCTTGGTATCTTCTCCCGCTCCACTTCATCTTCTCTTCACGTCATTGGGAGCTTTCCCCAGTATCCTGGACAATATTTATCCATCAATCAACATCGCTAAAAGCAAGCATATTATCTGGTCATTATCACATTATTGTTTGTGGGAGCTTGCTGTATGCAAATTGACTGCCGTGTTTCGTATATTACAACATTGACTGCGTTCACTGGTTGTAAAGTACTTTGGGATGTCCTGGGGTTGTGAAAGGATCAATACAAGTGCAAGTCTTTATTTCTTTTATGTTTCATGTTGCTTGTCATGGCTGGGTGGGGGGGGGATAGGGAATTCCTTAAAATCAGTCACAATTTTGGAAACTGAATTGAGCTCTGGTGTCATTACTATCATCTACATATTTATAAATTTCTGGTAAAAATGATACTTCATCCCATTCCAGACATTGTACTTGCAAAATAATTATCAAATGCTGGTTGGTTGAGTTGGAACCTGATCTTTCAATCTGCAAAGTTCAGTGGTCAAACAAGGAATCATCTGACTTTGTGCTCAGATACAGCAATCTGGCCTTCGAGCTAGAGGAATTTAAATACTGTTCTTCAATAGTCGAATAATATATTGTACATGACCTAGTAAAATACTTGCCTTATAGGAACAGAGGAGCAGGAGTAGGCCATTCAGCCTGTCGAGCCTGCTCCGCCATTCAGTCAGATTATGGCTGATCATCTACCTCAGTCAATTTCCCGCTCTATCTCCGTATCCTCCCTTGATGTCGTTATCTATCGATTTCTGTCATGAACATGCTCAATGATTGAGCTTCCACAGCCCTCTGGAGTAGAGAATTGCAAAGATTCACCACCCTCTGAGTGAAGAAATTCCTCCTCATCTCTATTTTAAATGGCCTACCCCTTCTTAGGTTATGTCCACTAGTTCTAGACTCACCAGCCAGGGGAAACATCCATTATGAGTGCTTGATTTATTGAGAGCAATATCGCAGGAGATTTATTTAAAAAAAAATATTGTGCTAAGTGACCAGTTATTACTGCTGAGGTATGGAGCACTTTTTGTTTCTAGTCCCCGGTATCATTATTAGGCACTCCTGAGGACTGGGTTAATATGGAGATGAGAGTAAAATTCATTTTATGTTTTCCCATCCAGCACTTTTAGATCAGATATTGCATGATTAAATGCAGAGTAAAGATCACTCTACTCTTGAACAATGTACCTGAACTTGAGAAAGGAGTCCCTTTTACTCGAGTAACATCTTTCCAGTTCCTGCATCAGTCACCCGATGGCCTCTGGAGTTGCAAACAGTGTCATTTAACTGTCAACATTAGTACATGCCAACAGTAACTAGATTGAAACTGGTCAAACTGATGTTGTCTGGACTTTTTATAGCCAGCACACAAAGGAAACTTGCATCATCATTGTGTAATCTTATCAATCTGGGCAAGGCTCCTGAAATGAAAGACCAGTATATAC
The DNA here is from genome assembly GCF_036365525.1 of Heterodontus francisci. Lineage (NCBI taxonomy): Eukaryota > Metazoa > Chordata > Chondrichthyes > Heterodontiformes > Heterodontidae > Heterodontus > Heterodontus francisci. Next base: position 55,868,252 of record NC_090397.1, on the reverse strand, counting down.
CCACTGTAGCTCCCAATCTCTTCTGTAACCATGGAAAAATTCACCTTTCATTATTTAATAAATTCCGTTAACAGGTATTGCTTCACTTCATCTCATTATGGCACTCCAGTGTCTGCACTCGCAAGTCATTGCTGTCATTAAACCTGTGCATTCTGGAAAGCATCACATCAAAGGGGCTGGCTTAAACCACATAGTGGCTTTGGATGAAGAAAGCCTTTTGACCCATCACCTAATTTCACAATACTAATCCAGCTATCTTTCCATTAAAACTTTTAAAATCCACCTGAAGGTGCAGACAGATCTGTTTAATGTATCGCTTTTAAAAAAGAAAAGGTACTTCTGACAATACAGTGCTCCCATCAAAGAACAGTACAGCACAGGAACATGCCATTTGGCCCTCCAAGCCTGCGCCGATCTTGATGCCTGCCTAAACTAAAACCTTCTGCACTTCCGGGGACCGTATCCCTCTATTCCCATCCTATTTATGTATTTGTCAAGATGCCTCTGAAATGTCACTATCGTACCTGCTTCCACCACCTCCCCCGGCAGCAAGTTCCAGGCACACTCCACCCTCTGTGTAAAGAACTTGCCTCGCACATCCCCTCCAAACTTTGCCCCTCTCACCTTAAACCTATGTCCCCTAGTAACTGACTCTTCCATCCTGGGAAAAAGCTTCTGACTATCCACTCTGCCCATGCCGCTCATAACTTTGTAAACCTCTATCATGTCACCCCTCCACCTCCGTCGTTCCAGTGAAAACAATCTGAGTTTATCCAACCTCTCATAGCTAATGCCCTCCAGACCAGGCAACATCCTGGTAAACCTCTTCTGTACCCTCTCCAAAGCCTCCACGTGGCGACCAGAATTGCACGCAATATTCTAAGTGTGGCCTAATTAAAGTTCTGTACAGCTGCAGCATGACTTGGCAATTTTTATACTCTATGCCCCGACCGATGAAGGCAAGCATGCCGTATGCCTTCTTGACTACCTTATCCACCTGCGTTGCCACTTTCAGTGACCTGTGGACCTGTACGCCCAGATCTCTCTGCCTGTCAATACTCCTAAGGGTTCTGCCATTTACTGTATACTTCCCACCTGCATTAGATCTTCCAAAATGCATTACCTCACATTTGTCCGGATTAAACTCCATCTGCCATTTCTCCACCCAAGTCTCCAACCGATCTGTATCCTCTGACGATCCTCATCACTATCCGCAACTCCACCAACCTTTGTGTCGTCCGCAAACTTAATAATCAGACCAGCTACATTTCACTCCAAATCATTTATATATACTACAAAGAGCAAAGGTCCCAGCACTGATCCCTGCGGAACACCACTAGTCACATCCCTCCATTCAGAAAAGCAGCCTTCCACTGCTACCCTCTGTCTTCTATGACAGAGCCAGTTCTGTATCCATCTTGCCAGCTCACCTCTGATCCCATGTGACTTCACCTTTTGTACCAGTCTGCCATGAGGGACCTTGTCAAAGGCTTTACTGAAGTCCATATAGACAACATCCACTGCCCTTCCTTCATCAATCATCTTTGTCATTTCCTCAAAAAACTCAATCAAATTAGTGAGACACAACCTCCCCTTCACAAAAACATGCTGCCTCTCGCTACTAAGTTCGTTTGTTTCCAAATGGGAGTAAATCCTATCCCGAAGAATCCTCTCTCATAATTTCCCTACCACTGATGTAAGGCTCACCGGCCTATAATTTCCTGGATTATCCTTGCTACCCTTCTTAAACAAAGGAACAACATTGGCTATTCTCCAGTCCTCTGGGACCTAACCTGTAGCCAATGAGGATACAAAGATTTCTGTCAATGCCCCAGCAATTTCTTCCCCTGCCTCCCTCAGTATTCTGGGGTAGATCCCATCAGGCCCTGGGGACTTATCTACCTTAATGCTTTGCAAGACACCCAACACCACCACCTTTTTGATAATGAGATGACAGACTATCTACACTCCCTTCCCTCGGCTCATCATCCACCAAGTCCTTCTCTTTGGTGAATACTGATGCAAAGTACTAATTTAGTACCTCTCCCATTTCCTCTGGCTGCACACATAGATTCCCTTCTCTGTCCTTGAGTGGGCCAACCCTTTCCCTAGCTACCCTCTTGCTCTTTATAAAAAGCCTTAGGATTACCCTTAATCCTGTTTGCCAATGACTTTTCATGACCCCTTTTAGCCCTCCTGATTCCTTGCTTAAGTTTCTTTCTACTGTCTTTATATTCCTCAAGGGATTCGTCTGTTCCTAGCCTTCCAGCCCTTACGAATGCTTCCTTTTTCTTTTTGACTAGGCTCACAATATCCCGCGTTATCCAAGGTTCCCGAAACTTGCCAAACTTATCCTCCTTCCTCACAGGAACATGCTGGTTCTGGATTCTAATCAACTGACATTTGAAAGACTCCCACGTTTCAGATGTTCATTTACCCTCAAACAGCCGCCCCCAATCTAAATTCTTCAGTTCCTGCCTAATATTGTTATAATTAGCCTTCCCCCAATTTAGCACCTTCACCCGAGGACTACTGTTATCCTTATCCACAAGTACCTTAAAACTTATGGAATTATGGTCACTGTTCCCGAAATGCTCCCCTACTGAAACTTCGACCACCTGGCCGGGCTCATTCCCCAATACCAGGTCCAGTACGGCCCCATCCCTGGTTGGACTATCTACATGTTGTTTCAAGGAGCCCTCCTGGATGCTCCTTACAAATTCTGCCCCATCTAAGCCCCTAGCACTGTGAGTCCCAGTCAATATTGGAGAAGTTAAAATTACCCACCACCACAACCCTGTTACCTTTACATCTTTCCAAAATCTGTCTACATATCTGCTCTTCTACCTCCCGCTGGCTGTTGGGAGGCCTGTAGCAAACCCCCAACATCGTGACTGCACCCTTCCTATTCCTGAGCTCCACCCATATTGCCTTGCTGCACGACCCCTCCGAGGTGTCCTCCCGCAGTACAGCTGATATTCTCCTTAACAAGTAATGCTGCTCCCCCACCCTTTTTACAACCCCCTCTATCCCGCCTGAAGCTTCTAAATCCTGGAACATTTAGCTGCTAATTCTGTCCTTCCCTCAACCAAGTCTCTAATAGCAACAACATCATAGTTCCAAGTACTAATCCAAGCTCCAAGTTCATCTGCCTTACCTGTTATACTTCTCGCATTGAAACAAATGCACTTCAGACCACAGTCCCGCTGTGCTCTGCAACATCTCCCTGCCTGCTCTTCATCTTAGTCTTACTGGCCTTATTTACTAGTTCCCCCTCATTTTTTTTACTTGCTGTCCTACTGCTCTGGTTCCCACCCCCCTGCCACACTTGTTTAAACCCTCCCGAGTGACGCTAGCAAACCTCGCAGCCAGGATATTTGTGCCCCTCCAGTTTAGATGCAAACCATCCTTCTTGTACAGGTCCCACCTGTCCCTGAAGAGATCCCAATGGTCCAGATATCTGAAACCCTCCCTCCTACACCAGCTGTTTAGCTGCACTATCTTCCTATTTCTACCCAGATGCAGGGTAAATTTCTCCAGTCCATCCTTTCTAGCATCATTAGGGTACCATGGTGCCTACTTAGGTCATGTGTTTATAGTTACAACCATTTGTCCCAGTAACAAGAGTACGACCAACTGAGGCAAACTGACGATTCTCAATGACTGTAATGTTATCCACTTTTACACAGAATTTCTTTGAGTTACTGAAGTTAATTTGAGTGAAATTTTCACTAAGAACCGTGGTTTTGCTGATTCTATAGGTAGTATACTTATTAATATACATGAAGTTTCTAATTTTTTTTTACTCATTTGCACAGTGCCCGACATTTAAACGTGAAGCTGATGGGACAGAAACACCAGAACCATTTGCAGCTGAAGCAAAATTTTTCACAGAATCGCGCCTTCTGCAAAGGGATGTCCAGATCATCTTGGAGAGTGTGCAGAATCAGGTCATTCTTGGAACCATCCTTCACCCGGTGAGTTTTGACAAAAGGCAGAATGACCCCACAGATGCTCTTCCTGTGCCATTTGCCAAAGATTGTGCATGTAGGACAGATGTATATGAAAATTAGGAATATTATTGTGTTGTTACCATGCACTTGAAGGTCAGATAGAGTAAATCACCTTCTGCACTATCTATCAAATGCTTTCAGATCAGATGCAGGGTAAATTTCTCCACTCCATCCCATTGACCATTCTCAGGTTGACTGTAAAGTGGATGACTTGCATTTTCAAGCCCCCTCTATCATGCCTGACACTCTTTTGCATCTTATGGCCACTTTCTAAGTGTTGGATGGTTCATTGAGTGATAACTAAAAACTTCGCCAGAGTGACATTTGACCATCTGTGCCATGAGTTTTGACAGGATGTTCAATCTTAAGACTTTGACAAACCCTTCTCCTGGGCTGCTTTTGTGCTTTATTCTTGGACTTAGAAGAATATGTGTGGACTGTATACTGCTCTGTACCTCTGATACTGCAGATTTAATCATCTCAATAGATGGATGGTAAGAATATGAAAGTGCTAAACACTGATGTTTCTGCATCTGATGAAAATAGTTTAGACGATGGTAGCCTGTAGATTTCATTGTGCACCCTTGTTTCTGCCATCATCTGTCTGACAGGTGACCATTGGGGTGACTTGTCCTTTGTAACTTTATCTTGGTTTCTCCTCCATCTTTTAAAAAACTTAACTCTTGCTTGGTGGGTACTCTTGCTGATCTCCCAAGCTTTGGGACTCTTCTGCATGAAGCAGCATGGGAGCAAGCCTGTGTTCTTTCACTTGGTATAGTATTGGTATGTAGATGTGTTATGTTAGACTGTCTGAGAAGCTGTCTCAGTGAGCAGCAAGACTGAAAATAGCTGAAGCTGCTCAATTCTGCCATCTGCTGGGAATGCTGTTGTTTGCAGTAGGACAAATAATCTTCCAAGTGCCAGTGGTGCAGGAGGAAATAGGGGAAGAGGCATCGTGCTAGCAATGAGCTGGGGGAAAACAGCGGAAGACTTGGTCTGTTTTATGGCTCTTGCCCCCACTGAAGCATTCAATGCGATATAAGTGGGAGCAAGCCTCCTACCACCTCTATTTCACTGGTTTGTGCTGGAAGTACGACTGTATTGGGCTCTGCTGTTTTAAAGGAGATGCATGGGAGTCTACAACAGTCAAAGGCAAGAGAATGCACTGTCTTTTCTGTTTGGTGATGTAACCAGACAAATTGTTTTTTTTTACATTTAAAACAAAAAAAATGCACACACTAGATTCCTCTCATTTCATCCACAGAATGGCAATATCACTGAGCTGCTGCTTCGTGAAGGATTTGCGCGCTGTGTTGACTGGTCGATTGCAGTTTATACACAGGGTCCAGAAAAACTTCGAGCTGGTGAAAGGTAAATTGTTTGACTGTGTGATTTGGCAAATAGAATGTATTTCATGGAACTCAAAAATAAGGCAGAAATACAATGGCAAATTTTATTTGAGAGCATTTAAACCATTGGGTGTGCAGACATTTGGCACCCCATTCTACTTTTAGCTTCATCTGATCACTGTGCAAACAGTTGCTCCTGTTGAAATGTGCGAGGTGAGCAAAGCAATTGATTTTTAAAATTGCTTGCACAGTGATCAGATGAAGTTGAGCAGAAGGGGTGCCAAATTTCTTCTTGGGGTAGTTGAGGAGTAATTGTAGTAATGTGGCAGGTAGCATAGATGTTACTCTCCAAGCCTCAGATGTGCCAGGTATAAATGTGCCTTTCATTGTGTATCTGAAGTGGCTGTACGGGCATGACAGGTGTTCTGTGTTGCCAAGATAGGGAGGGAATAATCAGCCATGGTTCCTGACTGCTATTGAGCGCTCAATGGAATGTGGTATATTTGGTGAAGACTCGGTGAAGCTTGGCTTTTGTGCTGCCCTTCCCTCAATGAATTGCTCTCCTTTCGTCAGATATGAATAATCAATTGAATGAGTTACTAGAAGTTAAGCAGTGTCAGTGGGACTGTTCCCAAGGAGTCAGTGCCTGGAGTGTAGGAGAGAAAGAAAAAGCGAAAAATCTGAACCCTCTCATCACTGCGTCCACCCAAAATCCTTACCCAGGGTACTCAAATATGGAATAGAAAACTATTTTGAAGTGAACATTTAGGTACAGCAAGCAGTTAGGAAGACAAATATGTTAGTTTTTGTAAGGGCTTAGGGTATAAGAGTAAGGAAGTCTTGCTGAAATTATGTCGGGCTTTGATGGACTGTGTACAATTTTGGTTACCTTAAAGTAAAGGCCGGCTCAGGTCTGCTAATGAAACTCGACCCGAGCCCGACAGAACCAGATCTGACTCGACCTGACCATCAGTTAACCTAGTTTCCGTTTTTCACTTTACTAATCTGCACAAGCTTAAAAAACTGTAACTAAACAACCTTTCTAGTCCAAAAAGTAGTTTAACATTGGAACCACTTACTGGAAAACGTAGAAACATAGAAAATAGGAGCAGGAATAGGCCATTCAGCCCTTGGAGCCTGCTCTGGCATTCATTTATGATCATGGCTGATCATCCAACTCAGTAACCTGTTCCTGCTTTTGCCCCATACCCTTTGATTGATTCCTTTAGACCCAAGAGCTATATCTAACTCCTTCTTGAAAACATACACTGTTTTGGCCTCAACTGCTTTCTGTGGTAGTGAATTCCACAGGCTCACCACTCTCTGGGTGAAGAAATTTCTCTCCATCTCAGTGCTGAAAGGCTTACCCCGTATCCTTAGACTATGACCCCTGGTTCTGGACTCCGCCACCATTGGGAACATCCTTCCTGCATCTACCCTGTCAAGTCCTGAGAGAATTTTATAGGTTTCTATGAGATCCCCTCCTCACTCTTATCCTAACCGATTCAGTCTCTCCTCATACGTCAGTCTCGCCATTCCAGGAATCGGTCTGGTAAACCTTCGCTGCACTCCCTCTATAGAAAGAGCATCCTTCCTCAGATAAGGAGACCAAAACTGCACACAATATTCCAGGTATGGCCTCACCAAGACCCTGTATAATTGCAGCAAGACATCCCTGCTTCTGTACTCTAATCCTCTCACTATGAAGGCCAACATACCATTTGCCTTTTTTACCTCCTGTTGCACCTGCATGCTTACCTGCAGCGACTGGTGTACGAGAACACCCAGGTCTCACTGCATATTCCCCTCTCTGTTTATAGCCGTTCTGATGATCATCTGCCTTCCTGTTTTTGCTACCAAAGTGGATTAGCTCACATTTATCCACATTATACTGCATCTGCCATGCATTAGCCCACTCACTCAACTTGTCCACATCACCCTGAAGCCTCTCTGCATTCTCCTCACAACTCACCCTCCCACCCAGTTTTGTGTCATCTGCAAATTTGGAGATATTACATTTAGTTCCCTCATCTAAATCATTAATGTATATTGTGAATAGCTGGATCCTATCACCGATCCCTGCAGTACCCCACTAGTCACTGCCTGCCAATCGGAAAAAGACCCATTTATCCCTACTCTTTGTTTCCTGTCTGTCAGCCAATTCTCTATCCATCGCAATACACTACCCCCAATCCCATGTGCTTTAATTTTACATGCTAATCTCTTATGTGGGACTTTGTCGAAAGCCTTCTGAAAGTCCAAATAAACCACTGGCTCTCCCTCATCAACTCTGCTAGTTACATCCTCGAAGAATTCTAGTAGATTTGTCAAGCATGATTTCCCTTTTGTAAATCCATGCTGACTCTGCCCGATTCTACCACTGTTCTCCAAGTGCTCTGCTATAAAATCTTTGATGACGGACTCTCTAGAATTTTCCCCACTACCGACGTTGGGCTGACTGGTCTATAATTCCCTGCTTTCTCTCTACCTCCCATCTTAAATAGTAGGGTTACATTAGCTACCTTCCAATCTGTAGGAACTGTTCCAGAGTCTATAGAATCTTGGAAGATGACCACCAATGCATCCACTATTTCTAGGGCCACTTGCTTAAGTACTGTTGGATGCATACCATCAGGCCCAGGGGATTTATCGGCCATCAATTTCCCCAACACCATTTCTCTGCTAATACTGATTTCCTTCAGTTCCTCTCTCTCACTGAGCCCTGTGTTCCCCAACATTTCTGGTATGGTATTTGTGTCCTCCTTTGTGAAGACTGAAGCAAAGTATGCATTTAGTTGGTCAGCCATTTCTTTGTTCCCCATAACAAATTCCCCTGTTTCTGACTGTAAGGGACCTACATTTGTCTTCACCAATCTTTTTCTCTTCACATACCTAAAGAAACTTTTAGTCAGTTTTTATGTACCCCGCAAGCTTGCTCTCGTACTCTATTTTCCCCTTCTTAATCAATCCCTTCGTCCTCCTTTTGCTGAATTCTAAACGGCTCCCAATTCTCAGGTCTGTTGTTTTTCCCGGCAAATTTATATGCCTGTTCCTTGGATCTAATGCTATCTCTAATTTTCTTTGTAAGCCATGGTTTGGCTACATTTCCTATTTTGCTTTTGCCTCAGACAATTGTTGCAGTTCATCCATGCGCTCTTTAAATGTTTGCCATTGCCTATCCACCGTCATCCCTTTAAGTAACATTTCCCAATCTGTCATAGCCAATTTGCACCTCATACCTTCGTAGTTTCCTTTACTAAGATTCAGGACCCTAGTCTCAATCAACTGCGTCACTCTGCATCTTGATGAAGAATTCTATCATATTATGGTTGCTCGTCCCCAAGGGGTCCCGCACCACTAGATTGTCAATTATTCCCCTCTCATTACACAATACCCAGTCTAGGATAGCCTGTTCTCTAGTTGGTTCTTCAACGTATTGGTCCAGAAAACCGTCCTGTATACACTCCAAGAATTCTTCCTCTATGGTATTGTGACTAATTTGATTTGCCCAATCTATATGCAGATAAATTCACCCATAATTTCAGATGTTCCTTTATTGCATGCGTCTCTAATTTCCTGTTTATTGCCATTCCCAACATCACCACTACGGTTTGGGGATCTATATACAACCCCCACTAACGTTTTTTGCCCCTTAGTGTTTCTCAGCTCTACCCCTACAGTGCTAATATCTTTCCTCACTATTGCGTTAATTTCCTCTTTAACTAGCAATGCAACTCCATTGCTTTTTGTCTGTCCTTCCTAAATACTGAATATCCCTGGTCGCTTTGCAGCCATGTCTCCATAATCCCAACTATATCATACCCGTTTACATCTATTTGCACGATTAATTCATCCACTTCATTGCGAATGCTCCATGCGTTAAGGCACAAAGTCTTAAGGCTTGTCTTTTTAACATTACTTGTTCCCTTCCCACTATTTTTCACTGTGGCCCTATTTGATTCTGGCCCTTGATTTCTCTGCTTACCACTTTTCTTATTCCCCTTACTGTCTTTTGTTCTTGTCTTTGATCCCCCCCCCTCCTCTGACTCCTTGCAAAGGTTCCCAACCCCCTGCCATTTTAGTTTAAACCCTCCCCAACCACTGTAGCAAATACTCCCCATAGGACATCACTCCTGGTCCTGTCCAGGTGTAACCTGTCCAGTTTGGACTGGTCCCAATGTCCCAGGAATCTAAAACCCTCCCCCTCACACCATCTCTTCAGCGATGTATTCACCCGATATATCCTGCTATTTCTACTCTGACTAGCACGTGGCACAGGTAGTAATCCTGAGATCACTACTTTTTGAGTAGCTTTTCAACTTACTTCCTAGCTCCCTATATTCTGCTTTTAGGACCTCATCCTTTTTTACCTATGTCGTTTGTACTAATGTGTACCATGACCACTGGCTGTTCACCCTCCCCCTTCAGAATGTCCTGTAACCTCTGAGACATCCTTGACCCTAGCACCAGGGAGGCAACATAACATCCTGGAGTCCCTTTTGCGGCCACAGAAACAGCTATCTATTCCCCTTACAATTGAATCCCCTATAACTATTGCATTCCCACACTTTTTACTTCTCCCCTGTGCAGCAGAGTCAACCGTGGTGCAACGAATTGGGCTGTTGCTGCTTTCACCTGAGAGACCATTCCCCCCCAACAGTGTCCAAAGCAGTACATCTGTTTTGCAGGGGAATAGCCACAGGAGATTCCTGAACTGCCTGCCTAGTCCTCTTTCTCTGCCTGGTGGTCACCCATCCCCCTCCTGCCTGTGGGGTCTAAGCCTGCAGTGTGACCACCTCTCTAAACGTGGGCTTCCAGGAGCTGCAGCTGGACACACTTCCTGCACACGTGCTGGTCCCGGGCATTGGAAATGATCCCGGCTTCCAACAAGGAGCACGAGGAGCACTCCGTGGCTTTGAGCTCTCCTGTTGTGACTTAACCCTTTAAATTAAATGAAACCTTCTGGAAGATCTTAATGTTCAATAATATCAGTTACTCTAGGGCCCTTCTGCTCTGGTCCTCGTTACTGCAGAACTCCCATTTAAAAAAAAACACTACTTACTATATCAAAAATAAACTTTAAAATTTTCTTACCTGAGATACTTACCCAGCTATTCAGAGCTATTCCCTAACAGCAGTGACTCACCAACCAATCACCTTGCAGATCTCTTGTGATGTCACTGTTGCTTTTTTTCAAAACTCTGGTGTGCTGGAAGAGGTCCGACTGCTCTCCGCTCCTGTGGTGATAGTGTGTCTAACCCGACCTGAGCGTGAATGTTGGACCCGGAAGAGCGAACCGACCTGAACAGTCATCTGGTCCCGTCAGGTTCGGGTTGAGTAGCCATGCTCTACCTCCTGTAATAAAAGCAAAATACTGCGGATGCTGGAAATCTGAAATAAAAACAAGAAATGCTGGAACCACTCAGCAGGTCTGACCCGAAACGTTAACTCTGCTCCTCTTTTCACAGATGCTACCAGACCTGCTGAGTAGTTCCAGCATTTCTTGTTTTTATTTCATGCTCTACCTCTGCCTTTGTGGGGTGTGACAAAGGTTCAATAGTTGATTTCTGGATGAGAGGGTTATCCCATGAAGAGCTTAGGAGAATGAAAGGTGATCTCATTGAAACATAAGATTCTGAGAGGGCTTATTTTTAATTTTTTCTTGGGATGTGGGCATTGCTGGCAAGACCAGCATTTTTCGCCCATCCCTAATTGCCCTTGACCACTGAGTGGCTTGCTAGGCCTTTTCAGAGGGCAGTTAAGAGTCAACCACATTGCTGTGGGTCTGGAGTCACTGTAGTCCAGACCAGATAAGGATGCCAGATTTCCTTCCCTAAAGGACATGAGTGAACCAGATAGGTTTTTACAACAATTGATAATTTCATGGTACTGTTACTGAGACTAGCTGTCAATTCCAGATTTCTTATTAATAATTGAATTTAAATTCCGCCAGCTGCCACAGTGAGATTTGAACCTGTCCCCAGGGCATTAGCCTGGGCTTTTGGATTGCTAGTCCAGTGACATTACCGCTACGCCACCGGCTCCCCTTGACAAGATAGATGCTGAGAGATTGTTTCCCCTGGTGGTAGAGTTTAGAACTAGGGATCGTACTATTATATTAAAGGGTCAGCCATTTAGGATCGGGATGAGCAGAAATTTTTTCACTTGGAAATTGGGAATCTTTGGGATTTTCTACCCTAGAGGGTTGTGAATGCTCAGAGTATTTTTGAAGACTCATTAATAGATTTTTGGACTCTTAAAGGAATCAAGGGGTATGGGGATAGGGTGGAAAAGTGGAGTTGAAGTAGATCATCAGCTATGGTCTTATTGAATGATATTGCAGACTCGAGGGGCTCTGTCGTCTACTGCTGCTGCTATTTCTTATGTTGTTCTCCCCTACTAATTCCATCTCCAACAATCAACTGATTGTTTCCAAAAGTAAAAAAATCATGAGGCTAAAATCTCTAAGCTGTATGGTAATGTTGGGAGGAGGTGTTTGAGTGAGTGGGATGTGTTGATTGATGCACTCTTATGCATGTTAAATCCATCCCGAGGCAAATGGAAATCTTAACAGCAATACCAGCGTTTTCTGAAATCTGTGTCCTTCTCTCATTTCCTTATGACTAAATTATATTTTAAATTTTAGTTTGCTGCTTTCAGGTGAACTTGGTATTGGTGTGGAATGGTGCAAATGATGGGGCTATGGTGTCGGGTTGAAACTGGTGTTTGGGAACAGGAAATATCAGCTGTGCAATGTTTTGAAATATAATTTAAAAGAATATTTGAATAGGTTCTGAATGGCTTGTTCTGAGCTATATCTTAATTTGAGAGGACATATGTTCTGTGATAACTGAATTGCATCAAATACAATACAGCACCTAGTTGGTAGCAAGCAGAGACAAAAACAAGAAATGCTGGAAATTGTTTGTTTTTATTTCAGATTTCCAGCATCCGCAGTATTTTGCTTTTATTTATGGTAGCAAGCAGAGGTCTGGAGTGTTGGATTGTATGAACAGAATTAAAAGGGTTGGATGGTAAAGGAAGCAGTTTTGTAGTTGAATTGTTCCTTTGTTCAGTGCTTCCTCTATGGGGCTGGTATATGTATCTTTGTAGCATAGTGTATCCTGCTTTAGAGTCACCATGCTCCTGAAATTTGATTGTTGGGGTAACTCGACAACCTTTCCTCCCCTCCTCTTCCCACTTCATATATCTGATTTAAAGCAGCTGCTTTTAGAGCAGGTTTGATACATAATATACTTCTTTGTACCTTTTTAATCCTTCAAAGTTTTTTCCACTAACCACTTTTGCAGATGCTGACTCAAGGTGGACTATGTTTCAACTGGTGTAGGTAGTCCTCTGGTTCTGAATACCCATTTCATTAGTTTACTGGAGCAGTGAGTACTGGTGGGCTATTGTGACCAAATACTTGATCCTGTCCACACAGCATGCTTCTGGAGCAGGAATCTCATTCCTCCTCTAGTATGCATTCTGTGGGCAACTTTTTCCCCTTACTATAATAAAAGCAAAATACTGTAGATGCTGGAAATCTAAAATAAAAGTAGAAAGTGCTGGAAATACTCAGCAGGTCTGGCAGCATCTGGAGAGCGAAGCAGAGTTGACGTTTCAGGTCTGTAACCTTTCATCAGTGTTCTGATGAAAGGTCACAGACCTGAAACGTTAACTCTGCTTCTGTCTCCACAGATGCTGCCAGACCTGCTGAGTATTTTCAGCACTTTGTTTTCATTTCCCCTTACTGTTAAGTTGAGTTTGGATCTGGAAGTGTGCTGTCTCGTTCAATGCATTGATGCACTGAAGAGCTCCACAGTTTGTTGAAATATGAAGTTTATAAAGATGGCTGTTTCTCAGTTCAGTACTCTTGTGATTGATCAGCTCTCTTGTAATGAACCTGCATTTGAGTTTTATTTTCTTGTGCTGCATCACATATGACAAGACTTCAGTTTAAAATGCACTTGCAATAAAGATGTGTGCATTGCACTTGGCTGCTTGCAGTGACTTGTCACAAAAAAACCTTGCATTTTGCTAGAGATTCCCAAATTCTTTGCTGAACTTCCGTTTCAAAGATTCATGTTGCATTCACCCCTCCCCCTCCTTTCTCAGACAGTATTTTCTAGTCACCGAGAAGGAGGCAGAGTTCAATACTGTTAGATTCAAAAATTGCGAAGGAAATAATTGAGAAGTTCAGTGTACCCACCTTGTCTTCAGTCATGTAGGGGTTGTGTGCCTCAAATAGGCACTGCTTCAAGGATCTCTACGTGCATGCAGCAATTGACGCCACAGAAATTTATTTTTCTTGATTTGATCCAGCCTCTTATAGCCAGGGGAGGAACATTTTGGGGAGAGCTCTGTCTGAATCCTTGCCATTTTCTAGAGGCGAACATTGGACCAATCTGAGCTGCTTCAGGTGCATAAATAAGTTACAATGCACCAGGAACAGATCTGATGGGTGTCAGAATTCAAACCTCACTGAGACTGCCCCCCCCTCCCCCCCACCACCCCGCTCCGGCTGCATCAGTGGCTCTTGTGCCTGGTTAGCCCAAGCTCCTTGCTCCTCGTGTACCCCCTCCATTCCCCAGTAACTTTGGCATCCCTCCTACCCAACCATTTGGTGGGGAGGGGGTGTCTCTGCATTATTTAGACTCCTTATATGATTTAGTTGCATTGTGCTCCCAGGAGAACACAATGATACATTGTGACTTGATCACAGCTCAGAGTAAGCTGGGAACTTAGCCTTTTTAAAAATTTGCAACCTGCCCTTTTTTTTTAGAGTTTGGGAGGTAGTTTTGTGTCTTGGTGCTGCTGAGCAATCACCACGTCAGCTGAGTTGGCAGGCCTGCTCTGTAGCTGAAGGTAAACCTTCATACGCTCATAACACTCTCTCTTGTGTTGTCAGATCTGCCAAAGAACGCAAAATCCGGATCTGGAAAGATTATGTGGCTCCAACTGCTAACATGGATCAAAAGGACAAGCATTTTGTGGCCAAGGTTGGTGTCCATTACTACAAATCAATGGTGGGGAGTGGTTAAGCGTGCAGTTTTTTCCTTGCTTCGAACTGCCCATGTTGTGGGTATCCTGCTCCCATGCTCCATTGATGTAGATGGTAAATGATCGTGGGGAGATGCAAGAGCATGGTTCTGCAGAGATAATGCATTTGAATTTTTTTCCTCTTCTGTCACTCACTGTTTTGGGTGGGGTGGGATCTTTCTGTGGTATGACTAAGGTCAGGTGCTCAGTGGATTGAGACCTACAGCTTCAGATCCCTGATGTGTTGTGCTGCTTGTGTTTAAACTGTTATTTTCACCTGTTGCTCTTGGAAACATTGACATCTGCTGGGCCGCCATTCTAAAGTTTGTCTAAATAGAATTCCTTCATATGCCCGAGTAGTAAATGTCAAGGCTATTTAATAATGGAAGGCATCAGAAGCTGAGCTCAATCTGGTACTTGGCTATTAACCCATGTGTGCCTTCTATCAAAAATCAATGACTAATTGTAAACAGAGACACTGGCTGTCTTTTGTCCTTACACCCTCATCACAGAGAAGAACTATTGCTAACCTGACTAAGATGAGGTAACTCAGCATCTTGGAATCTTCTGGTGTGCGACTGTGTTTCACAACATTAAGAGGAACTTGTTTACTGTTGATTCTTAACAGTTGTCCTGGCTCCTTGAATCGGTAACATTCCATGGCTGGAGTAGTGTCCTAATATGGCCTAATATTTAGGTAGTGTCAGTGGGTAGAGCAAGTGATTTGTTGTCGCAAATGACGACTTATTGTTCAGACCCATAAAAGCTGCATTTCCACTACCTCTAGGATCTCCTGTGCAACAAATTGTAAACTGTGATAAGTGAAGTTCCTGGCCTGTCATGTGGGATATTTTTTACTAGACCAAAATCATTTATTGTGTCTTAAGTTAAATTCAGCTTTAAAACATCAAACTCAAAATAAGGTCATAAATGAATTAAAAAGCAAAAGAATTGGTTTAGGAAATGAGGAGCAAAGTGTCCTCGGTATGCAAATATTTAGATTCCAGAATTGTTATGGATGCAAATACCATTAAACAAGTTGGTTAATCCAGTCAGGAAGACTGCTCTCTTTGGTCCAGGCATCAGATTGTGGCCTGGACCTAAAATGCAGAAATAGTATATCAGCAACTTATCAAAACACTACTTTGTCACACACCTGTATTCAGAACGTTTTATAATAGAAAAATTCTACATTTTGTGCTTAGCAGTTATGTTTTATATGACTGAGGTGCAGAGAGGGAACATTGATGCAGAAGCATGCATTTATCCAAACAACAACAACAATAAAATAAAAACAAAATACTGTGGATGCTGGAAATCTGAAATAAAAACGAGAAATGCTGGAACCACTCAGCAGGTCTGGCAGCATTTGTGGAAAGAGAAGCCGAGTTAACGTTTCGGTGACCCTTCTTCGGAACTGGCAAATATTAGAAATGTCAAAGGTTATAAACAAGTGAGGTGGGGGTGGGGCAAGAGATAACAAAGGAGAAGGTGTAGATTGGACAAGGCCACATAGCTGACCAAAAGGTCATATAGCAAAGACAAACAATATGTTAATGGTGTGTTCAAAGACAAAGCATTAGTACAGACAGGGTGTTAACGGACTGAAGATTGAACAGCCACAAGTACAAATATGAAAAAAACAGTGGGTAAGCAAACTGAACAAACTAAGATGAAATGAAATAAACATTAAAAAAATTTGTAAAAAATGTAAAAAAGAAAAAAAGAAAAAATAACTAAAAATAAAAGTAAAATGGGGGGCCCGTCATGCTCTGAAATGATTGAACTCAATGTTCAGTCCGGCAGGCTGTAGTGTGCCTAATCGGTAAATGAGATGCTGTTCCTCGAGCTTGCGTTGATGTTCACTGGAACACTGCAGCAAGCCCATGATAGAGATGTGAGCATGAGAGAGTGTTGAAATGGCAAGCAACCGGAAGCTCAGGGTCCTGCTTGCGGACTGAGTGGAGGTGTTCCGCAAAGCGGTCACTCAGTCTGCGTTCGGTCTCCCCAATGTAGAGGAGACCACATTGTGAGCAGCAAATACAGTATACTACATTGAAAGAAGTACAAGTAAATTGCTGCTTCACCTGAAAGGAGTGTTTGGGGCCTGGGGTAGTGAGGAGAGAGGAGGTAAATGGGCAGGTGTTACACCTCCTGCGATTGCAGGGGAAGATACCATGGGACGGGGATGAGGTGGTGGGGTTAATGGAGGAGTGGACCAGGGTGTCGTGGAGGGAACGATCCCTTCGGAATGCTGGGAGGGGAGAGGAAGATGCGTTTGGTAGTGGCATCACGCTGGAGGTGGCGGAAATGGCGGAGGATGATCCTTTGCATATGGAGGCTGATGGGGTGGAACAACAACAATAACTCCTTTTAATGTAGTAAAACATTACAAGGTGAGTTATCAAACAAAATTTGACACCCAGCCATATTGGGAGATATTGGAATAGGTAACCAAAAACTTGATGGAAAAGGAGAGATCTTAATGAGCACCTGAGAGAGAGAGAGGCATCAAAGCTTAGAGAGGGAATTCCAGAGCTTGGCACCTAGGCCAACTGAAGGCATGGTCGCCACTGGTGGACCTATTAAAATCTGAAGTGCAAGAGGCAAGAACTGGAGGTGCGTGGAGTTCTTGGAGGGTTGTAGGGCTGGAAGAGATTGCTGAGATGGGGAGGGGCGAGGCTATGGAGGGATTTGAAAACCAGGTTGAGAAATTTTAATTGAGGCATTGCCAGACTGGGAGACTTGGAAATCTCTCATTCTGCAAGGAGATTTTTAATGGTTCTTTGGTTTCCTTGTTTAACCCTTTGTGAATTTTCTCTGGACTTTTGCTTTTGGACTGATACGTTTTACTGCTTGTTTATTATTTGTAGAGTAAGCTGCTTAGTAGTTTAGCTCATTACAAAATATATCCTTTATTATCCATCTGCTGAAGTGAGACATGGTGGAATGTTTGCACACTAAACCGCAACAACGGAAGGGTTTGCTGCTGATCCAACAGGAGGAGTATTTAGTCCTGTGCTGCTAAGTGTGCATCACCTTCAAAGCTACTAATGTGACTTGGTTAGGACTGCTGTACAGGTCATTATCCCAGCTTCCTGAAATACACTTTCAGTTCTTTCAGTTGATGGGAGCATAGACTAACCTTGATAAGTGAGCTTGCAATCTAATAGTCACTCTGCCATATCAGTTCACCCAGTTAGAGGTGCCCAAAAATGAATCTCAATTGTTACAGCGCAGAAGGAGGCCATTCGGCCATCTTGTCTGCACCGGCTCTCGGAAAGAGCAACTCCCTCAGTTCCATTCCCCTGCCTTCTCCCCAAAACCCTGCACAATCTTCCTTTTCATATAACTGCCTAATTCCCTTTTGAATACTTCAATTGAACCTGCCTCCACCATGTTCTCAGGCAGCGCATTCAGACCGTAACCACACTCTACATGAAAAAGTTTTTCCTCATGTCACTTTTGCTTCACTTACCAAATACTTTAAATCTGTGCCCCCTCGTTCTCGATCCTTTCACAAGTGGGAACAGTTTCTCTCTATGTACTCTGTCCAGATGCCTCATGATTTTGAATACCTCTATCAAATCACCTCTCCGCCTTCTCTTCTCCAAGGAAAACAGTCCTAACTTCTCCAATCTATCTTCATAACTGAAATTTCTCATCTCTGGAACCATTCTCGTGAATCTTTTCTGTACTCTCTCCAATGCCCTCGTGTCTTTCCTCAAGTGCGGCGCCCAGAATTGGACGTAATACTCCAGCTGAGACCAAACTAGTGTCTTATAGAAGTTCAACATAACTTCTTTGTCTTTGTACGCTATGCCCCTATTAATACTGTATGCTTTATTAACCACTCTCTCAACCTCTCCTGCCACCTTCAGTGACTTGTGCACATATACAGCCAGGTCCCTCTGCTCCTGCACGTCCTTTAGAATTGTACCCTTTATTTTATATTGTCTCTCCATGTTCTTCCTACCAAGATGAATCACTTCACATTTCTCTGCATTGAACTTCATGTGCCACCTGTCTGCCCATTCCACAAACTTGTCTGTCCTTTTTGGAGTTCCACACTATCCTCCTCGCAGTTCACAATGCTTCCAAGTTTTGTATTATCTGCAAACTTTGAAATTGTGCCTGTACACCAAGGTCTAGGCTATTAATATACATCAGGAAAAGCCAGGGTCCCAGCACTGATCCCTGGGGAACCCCACTACAAACCTCCAGCCCGAAAAACATCCATTAACCAGTACCCTCTGCTTCCTGTCACTCAGCCAATTTTGTATCCATGTTGCTACCGTCCCTTTTATTCCACGAGCTATCACCTTGCTCACAAGTCTGTTGTGTGGCACTGTATCAAATGCCTTTTGAAAGTCCCATACACCATATCAACAGCATTGCCCTCATCAACCCTCTGTTACTTCATCAAAAGAAAACTCCAAGTTAAACATGATTTCCCGTTAAGAAATCCATGCTGGCTTTCCTTAATTAACTCACATTTGTCCATGTGACTATTGATTTTGTTCCAAATTATTTTTTCTACAAGTTTTCCCACCACCTAAGTTAAACTGACTGACCTGTAATCGCTGGGCTTATCTTTACAGCCTTTTTTGAACCAGGGTGTAATGTTTGCAATTCTCCAGTCCTCTGGCACCACCCCCGAGTCGAAGGAAGACTGAAAAATTATGGCCAGTACCTCTCAGATTTCTACCCTCACTTTGCTCCATATCCTTGAATGCAATCTCATCCGGCCTTGGTGCTTTATCCACTTTAAGTACGGACAGCCTATCTAATATTTCCTCCATCAATTTTAAACCCCTCTAGTGTCTGACCTACCTCCTCTTTCAACCCTGCCTGGGTTGCATCTTCTTCCTTGGTAAAGAGAGATGCAAAGTATTCATTTAATACCTCTACTATGCCCACTGCCTCCATGTGTGAATCCCCTTTCTGAATTAGAACATTACAGCGCAGTACAGGCCCTTCGGCCCTCGATATTGCGCCAACCTGTGAAACCATCTGACCTACACTATTCCATTTTCATCCATATGTCTATCCAATGACCACTTAAATGCCCTTAAAGTTGGCGAGTCTACTACTGTTGCAGGCAGGGCGTTCCACGCCCCTACTACTCTCTGAGTAAAGAAATTACCTCTGACATCTGTCCTATATCTATCACCCCTCAACTTAAAGCTATGTCCCCTCGTGTTTGCCATCACCATCCGAGGAAAAAGACTCTCACTATCCACCCTATCTAACCCTCTGATTATCTTATATGTCTCTATTAAGTCACCTCTCCTCCTCCTTCTCTCCAACGAAAACAACCTCAAGTCCCTCAGCCTTTCCTCGTAAGACCTTCCCTCCATACCAGGCAACATCCTAGTAAATCTCCTCTGCACCCTTTCCATAGCTTCCACATCCTTCCTATAATGCGGTGACCAGAACTGCACGCAATACTCCAGGTGCGGTCTCACCAGAGTTTTGTACAGCTGCAGCATGACCTCGTGGCTCCGAAACTCGATCCCCCTACTAATAAAAGCTAACACACCACATGCCTTCTTAACAGCCCTATTAACCTGGGTAGCAACCTTCAGGGATTTATGCACCTGGACACCAAGATCTCTCTGTTCATCTACACTACCAAGAATCTTCCCATTAGCCCAGTACTCTGCATTCCTGTTACTCCTTCCAAAGTGAATCACCTTGCACTTTTCCGCATTAAACTCCATTTGCCATCTCTCGGCCCAGCTCTGCAGCCTATCTATGTCCCTCTGTACCCTACAACATCCTTCGGCACTATCCACAACTCCACCGACCTTAGTGTCATCCGCAAATTTACTAACCCACCCTTCTACACCCTCTTCCAGGTCATTTATAAAAATGACAAACAGCAGTGGCCCCAAAACAGATCCTTGCGGTACACCACTAGTAACTAAACTCCAGGATGAACATTTGCCATCAACCACCACCCTCTGTCTTCTTTCAGCTAGCCAATTTCTGATCCAAAGCTCTAAATCACCTTCAACCCCATACTTCCGTATTTTCTGCAATAGCCTACCGTGGGGAACCTTATCAAACGCCTTACTGAAATCCATATACACCACATCCACTGCTTTACCCTCATCCACCTGTTTGGTCACCTTCTCGAAAAACTCAATAAGGTTTGTGAGGCATGACCTACCCTTCACAAAACCATGCTGACTATCGCTAATGAACTTATTCTTTTCAAGATGATTATAAATCCTGTCTCTTATAACCTTTTCCAACATTTTACCCACAACCGAAGTAAGGCTCACAGGTCTATAATTACCAGGGCTGTCTCTACTCCCCTTCTTGAACAAGGGGACAGCATTTGCTATCCTCCAGTCTTCCGGCACTATTCCTGTTGACAATGACGACATAAAGATCAAGGACAAAGGCTCTGCAATCTCCTCCCTGGCTTCCCAGAGAATCCTAGGATAAATCCCATCTGGCCCAGGGGACTTATCTATTTTCACACTTTCCAAAATTGCTAACACCTCCTCCTTGTGAACCTCAATCCCATCTAGCCTAGTAGCCTGAATCTCAGTATTCTCCTCGACAACATTTTCTTTCTCCACTGTAAATATTGACGCAAAATATTCATTTAACACTTCCCCTATCTCCTCTGATTCCACACACAACTTCCCACTACTATCCTTGATTGATCCTAATCTAACTCTCGTCTTTCTTTTATTCCTGATATACCTATAGAAAGCCTTAGGGTTTTCCCTGATCCTATCCGCCAATGACTTCTTGTGTCCTCTCCTTGCTCCTCTTAGCTCTCCCTTTAGATCCTTCCTGGCTAGCTTGTAACTCTCAAGCGCCCTAACTGAGCCTTCACGTCTCATCCTAACATAAGCCGCCGCCTTCCTCTTGACAAGCGCTTCAACTTCTTTAGTAAACCACGGCTCCCTCGCTCGACAACTTCCTCCCTGCCTCACAGGTACATACTTATCAAGGACACGCAGTAGCTGCTCCTTGAATAAGCTCCACATATCGATTGTTCCCATCCCCTGCAGTTTCCTTCCCTTCTGATCCCTAATCAGCCCCACTCCTCCCTCCTTTTACCATCCTTTTACTATTTATATGCTGATAGGAAACTTTGGGATTTCCTTTAATGCTAGCTGCCAGTCTCTTTTCATGCTCTTTGCTTTTTCACTTCCCCTCTGAACCCTCTATATTCAGCCTGCCTCTCAATAGTATTTTCTACTTGGCACCTCATAAGCAGACTTTTTCTTCTTTATCTTAATCTCTGCCTCTTTTGTCATCCAGGGAGCTCTGGATTTGTTTGCCCTACTTTTCCCCTTCTTTGAAGGTAGCGCATTGTTCATCTACTGGTTTTCCTGCCAGTTTTTGACTCCAATTTATTCGTTTCAGCTCCATTCTTACCCAATGCTGCACTGAGGGCTGATACTGCACTGCAAGTTACTTTGTGTAATTTCAGTTTTATTTAGCCAAAACTTTTTTAAAATTATGCATTAATCTCCAGTGTCATTCATGGTATCTGCTTTTAACAATCTGTTTTTCTTCAATTGAGGATACAAGTTATACAGGAAATTGTTTTCTTGCTTGACTATGGGTTTGTAAGTTTTGCTTGCAAGACTTGCTCGTAATGTGGCTGGGGAATCTTTGTATTTAAGATATATGGCCCCTGTGAGCTGGAACGTGATAGCTACTGAAGTAACAGTGGCGCAGTGGTTAGCACCGCAGCCTCACAGCTCCAGTGACCCAGGTTCAGTTCTGGGTACTGCCTGTGTGGAGTTTGTAAGTTCCCCCTGTGACCGTGTGGGTTTTCGCCGGGTGCTCCGGTTTCCTCCCACAGCCAAAGACTTGCAGGTGATGGGTAAATTGGCCATTGTAAATTGCCCCTAGTGTAGGTAGGTGATAGGGAATATGGGATTACCGTAGGATTAGTATAAATGGGTGGTTGTTGGTCGGCACAGACTCGGTGGGCTGAAGGGCCTGTTTCAGTGCTGTATCTCTAAATAAATAAATAAATGAAATATAAATAAAATAAATAAATAATCTTGTGATCCTGTTACATCTGTCAGGATCCAATTCCCATGGATTGTGAAAGGGATCTTGGAATCTTACCTGGTTTTATATCTGAGATAGATGACGCCTAGCTTCATGTCTGGGTAGCTTTCAATTTCGTAGGGCATCTGAGACGTTATAATCATCCTTCACTGATGAAGTGATGAAACTGGTTTCATCAAGTAACTTTGGAACCAAGTAAAATAGATTTTCTGTATAACTCAGTACTGTCACTAGAGGGTGCTGTTGAGTTGATAGCAGATTCCTTCCACTACATATTTTAATGGATTGGACTGCAGTACTCCCTTTGTACAGTTATATCTTCCTTAAAGGAGATGGTAACTGGGGAAAATAGTAAGGTCAAATACATCCTTTCTCTATTTCCCATGAAACAGGCGCAGTGGGCTGAATGACTTCCTATGCTAGAAGATGCTGTGTGAGTGGTTGTAGGATTTGTCCGTTTAGCCGAGAATAATTGCATTTAATACAACTCGGTGGTCTTGCTGATCCTGTTCACTTTGCAGACAGTCCATCCGCAGGCTAATGTTTGGAATTGGGTTGTAATCCACAAGTGTCTCCTTAGCTGATTTCATTCGGGTGTAACAGGTCAGCTTAAATATCTTTCAAATAGTGTCCTCATTATTGCCAGAACAGCTCATTTGAGATTTTTTTTCTCTGCAGTTTCCTGCATTATTTCTTTCTTCTGAAGGCACTGGTTATTCCTTGATATTTCATTTAAATTGCCATTCTTTGTGTGAGTCTGAATGCTGTGTTGACTAGACTGTGTTTCACCACAGAGGACTTCATTTGTCCTCTATCCTGTCCTTCTCAATGTAAATATACATGCATTTTCCAGCAGGGGTTACTGGAGAGCACTTGGAAATGGAAATCCTTGCTGACTTAATTTTATTCCTCTTTCCTAATTTACTTATGCTGAGGCTAATTGTAGATTCTGAGGTTGTGATTGGTAACTGGGTGTAAATTGGTCTGTATGGTTTTAGTATCTCATCATAATGCAGATCGCACACTGAGCCACTGGAGCGAGTTGCAGTAAATGTTTTTTTATAAGAATGTAGCAGCTACCACTTGTGGGTTGGAGCGAGGAAGAATGGAGTGGAGAGCCAGCAAACATTTGGTGTGTCACTTGTGGGGTGGAGGGGGGTGTGGTGTTGGGGGATGGTGAAAGAGAGGCCTGGTAGATGTAAATAAGAACATAAGAGCGGGGTAGGCCATTCAGCCTGTCAAGCCTGCTGCACCATTCAATTAGATCATGGCTGATGATCTACCTCAATGCTACTTTCCTGCGCTATCCCCATATCCCTGGATGTCATTAGTATCCAGATATCTATCGATTTTCTGTCTGGAACATGCTCAATGATTGAGCTTCCACAACCCTCTGGAGTAGAGAATCCCAAAGATTCACCACCCTCTGAGTGAAGAAATTCCTCCTCATCTCCGTCTTAAATGGCCTACCCCTTATTCTGAGAAATGTCCCCTGGTTCTAGACTCACCAGCCAGGGGAAACATCCCATCTACATCCACCCTGTTGCACCCTGTAAGATTATTATGCATTTCAATGAGATCGCCTCTTATTCTTCTAATCTCTAGAGAAAATAGGCCCAGCTTATTCAATCTCTCAAGACAATTCCGTCATTTATTTAGTTTATTTAGAGATACAGCACTGAAAGAGGCCCTTCGGCTCACCGAGTCTGTGCCGACCAACAACCACCCATTTATACTAACCCTACAGTAATCCCATATTCCCTACCACCTACCTACACTAGGGGCAATTTGCAATGGCCAATTTACCTATCACCTGCAAGTCTTTGGCATCCCAGGCATTAGTCTGAACCTCCGTTGCACACCCTCTATGGCAAGTATATCCTTCCTTTGAGACTAAAACTGTACACAATACTCCAGGTGCGGTCTCACCAAGGCTCTGTACAATTGCAGCAAGGCTTCTTTACTTCTGTATTCAAAACTCCTTGCCATGAAGGCCAACATACCATTTGCTTTCC
The DNA here is from genome assembly GCF_036365525.1 of Heterodontus francisci. Lineage (NCBI taxonomy): Eukaryota > Metazoa > Chordata > Chondrichthyes > Heterodontiformes > Heterodontidae > Heterodontus > Heterodontus francisci. Next base: position 55,843,781 of record NC_090397.1, on the reverse strand, counting down.
TAATTGCTTGCTGCACCTGCATGCTAGCTTTTAGTGACTCTTGAGCAAGGACACCCAGGTCCCTTTGGACACCAGCACTTCCCAACCTTTCACCATTTAAGAAATACTCTGTCTTTTTGGTTTTTTTTCTACAAAAGTGGATAACTTCACACTTACACATTATATTTCATCTGCCATGTTCTTAGTCATTCACTTAGCCTGCCCAAGTCCCCTTGAAGCCTCCTTGCATCCTCCTCACATCTTACATTCCCACCTGTCATCAAATTTGGAAATATTACATTTTATCCCCAAATCCAAATCATTTATATAGATTCTGAACAGCTGTGGACCCAGCACTGATTCTTGCGGTACAAGATTGAACTGTTTATTCCTACTGTTTGTTTTCTGTCTGTTAACCAATTCGCAGTCCATCCCAGTATATTACCCCCAATCCCATGTGCTCTAATTTGTTTACTAACCTCCTGTATGGGACCTTATCAAAAACCTTCTGAAAATCCAAATACACTACATTCACTGGTTCTCCTTTATCTCTGCTGCAAGTGATATCCTCAAAAAAAAAACTCCCAACAGGTTTGTCGAATATGATTTCCCTTTCACAAATCCATGTTGACTCTGCCCAATTATATTTGCTCAGTGTCTAGTTATCACATCCTTTATAATAGATTCTAACATTTTCCCTACTACTGACGTCAAACAAAATAGGCCTGTAGTTCCCTGTTTTCTCTCTTCCTCCTTTCTTAAATAATGGGGTTACATTTGCTACTTTCCAGTCTGCAGGAACCTTTCCAGAATCTATCGAATTTTAAATGATAACCACCTGTGCATCCACTATCTCTTTAGCCATCTCCTTCAACACTCTGGGATGTAGCTCATCTGGTCCAGGGGATTTATCAACTTTCAATCCAGTTTATTTTTTGACTACTATCTCTTTATTAATATTAATTTCTTTTAGTTCCTCATTTTCGCAAGTCCCTTGGTTCCCTCGTATTTCTGGGTGATTTTCTGTATCATCTTCTGTGAAAACAGAGTAATTGTTTAGTTTCTCCACCGTTTCCCTATTCTCCCTCGTAAATTCTCCTGTCTCCACCTGCAATAGACCCACATTTGTCATTGCTAATCTTTTCCTTTTTCACATACCTAATGAAGCTTTTACAGTCTGTCTTTGTGTTTCTCGCTAGCTTGCATTCATATTCTCTTTTTCCTTTCTATATCAGTTTCTTGGTCATCCTTTTGCTGGATTCTAAATTGTTCCCAATCCTTGGGCTTACCACTTTTTCTGGCATCCTAACAGCCACTTCCGTTGACCTAACGCAATCTTTAACTTCTTTTGTTAGCCACAGTTTATTCATCTTTCCTATTGGCTTTTTGTGTCTTAGAGGAATGTATATTTGTTGTAGACCATGTCATACTTCCCTAAATACTAGCCATTGCCTGTCGACTGTCAAATCTTTTCCTAATCCACCCATAGCCAACTTGCCCTTCATATCTTTATAGTTTCCTTTGTTCAGAATGAACTATATCACTTCCAAACTTAGTGTGAAAATTTTCCTATTGTCACTATTTCTCAAAGGCTCTTTTTACAGCAAGGTTATTAATTAGCCCTTTCTCATTACATTATGCTGAATCTAAAATAGCTTGGTCCCGAGTTGGTTCTTCAACATACTGCTCCAGAAACCCATCTCGTACACGCTCCAGGAATTCATCCTCCACAGCATTAGTGCTGTTTAGGTTTACCCCAATCTATATGTAAATTGAAGTCACTCATTATTAATGTATTTTCCATGTTATATGCACTTCTAATTTCCTGATTTACACTGTGCCGACCATTACCACTACAGTTGGGTGTTCTAGAAACAACTCCCACTAATGTTTGCTGCTCCTTGCTGTTTCTGAGCTCCACCCAAACTGATTCTACATCTTGATCCTTCAATCTAAGATCCTCTCTCACTAATGTACTGATCTCGTCCCTTATTAAAAGCACTATCCCACCTCCTTTTCCTTTTTGCTGATCCTTCCTAAATGATGAATATCCTTGAATATTCAGCTCCCAGTCTTGGTCACCCTCTAACCACGACTCTGTAATCGCAATTAAATCATACCCATTTACCTCCATTTGTGCCTTCATATCATTTACCTTGTTGCGAATGCTATGTGCATTCAGTTAGTGCCCTTAACTTTGTCTTTTTAACATTATTCCGGATTCTGATCCTATTTAATGCTTGCCTTCGCTTTGTCTGTCTTCTAATTTCACTTACTACTTTTCTGCTCCCTGTTGCCAGTTTTACTTCCCTCCAATCTTCCCTTCCTGCCACATTCAGATTATCAATTCCCTTATTGCTACCTCTTGCCTTCTCCTCTGTCTAAACTAGCACATCTTCCCGCACTTGATCCCTTGCCCCACTATTTAGTTTAAAGCCCTCTCTACCGCCCTAGTTAGACAACTTGCCAGAGCACTGGTCCTAGCACGGTTCAGGTGAAGACTGCCCCAACGGACTCCCGCTCTCCCCCGTACTGGTGCCAGTGATAAATCAAAAATCCATTTCTCCCACACAATCCTTTGAGCCATGCATTTAACGCTCTAATCTTTACCCTACTCCAGTTTGCTTGTGGCTCAGGTAATAATCCAGAGTTTGTTACCTTTTGAGGTTCTGCTTTTTAATTTAGCACCTAGCTGCTCATACTCTCAATGCAGAACCTGTTTCTTAGTCCTATCTATGTCGTTGGTATCACATGGATCACGACAACTGGATCCTCTGCCTCCCGCTGCAAGTTCGTCTCCAGCTCTGAACAGACGTCCAGAAGCCTAGCACCGGGCAGGCAACACCACCTTCTGGACTCTCACTCTTGGCTGCAGGGAATTGTGTCTATCCCCCGACTATACTGTCTACTACTACTTCTACTACTACTTCTACTACTACTTCTACTACTACTTCTACTACTACTTCTACTACTTCTACTACTACTACTTCTACTACTACTACTACTACTACTACTACTACTACTACTACTACTACTACTACTACTACTACTACTACTACTACTTCTTTCCCTCACTCCCTCCCTCCGCTGGAATGGCTTCCTGTACCATGATGCCATGTTCAGTTTGTTTATTGACCCTGCAGCCCTTGCTCTCATCCATACAAGCTGGAAGAACCTCAAACCTGTTGGACAATCGCAAGTAGAGAGGATTGATTGGTGACTGAATGCAGGCCTCTGACCTGGTAGTGGATGGACTTAATAAAAGAATTGGAGCTTCACTGATAACTTTAAAACCTTTAATTGATTAAAATTGGGAACATTAAACCCATTTGTTGAGATTTTGAGTCTTGGGTACAAGCTGTGATCTAATTTATTAGCTGGGCAACTGACAGGGTTTGAATAATCTACTGGGTTCAGTGTGGTGGTAACTTGACAGCAATTTAGGGAGGAATGTTATGGTGAAGTGGAGAAGGCAGGATGCTTTGCATTTTATCTGCATTGTAAGTTACAAATATCTCAGAATACTTCACATTGTTTTCAAATGAATTGACATTGTCAGTAAATGCCTCAGTATTTTATACATAGCCAGACTCCACAAACATTAGATGAATAAAAGCAAGATACTGCAGATGCTGGAAATCTGAAATAAAAACAAGAAATGCTTGAAATACTCAGCAGATCTGGCAGCATCTGTGGAGAGAGAAGCAGAGTTAATATTTCAGGTCAGTGACCCTTCTTCAGAACCGGCAAATATTAGAAATGTGTGAAAGGTTATAAGCAAGTGAGGCAGGGGTGGGGCAAGAGATAACAAAGGAGAAGGTGTAGATAGGACAAGGTCACAGAATAGCCGACCAGAAGGTCATGGAGCAAAGGCAAACAATATGTTAATGGTGTGTTGAAAGACAAAGCATTAGTACAGATAGGGTGTTGATGGACTGAAAATTGAACAGCCGCAAGTACAGACATGAAAAAAAAACAGTGGGTAAGCAAACTGAACAAACTAAGATGAAATAAAATAAAAGAAACAAAAAAAGAAATTAAAAAAAAAATTAGATGAATAACCTGTTCTTTCTATTTTGGTAATGTTGGTTAAGTGAAGAATCTTGGCTTGGAAGAATGCAGCTTTTCATTAGTGTCATGGAATCTTTAATATCTGACTGAATCATTGGAACAGGCAGCCATTGCCTTGCTTTAACATCTCGGCCAAAAAGTGGCTCCTCTGACAGTGTGGCACAGTGTCAGCTCTGCTGGAATGCCAGCTTGGGTTATGAAGTCCAGGAATGAATCTTGTATCCACAACCATCTGACTTTATCAACTGGCTACCAACTGAGCCAAGCTGACCTGTTAAAAGTAATGTTTCACCCCCTTCCCCACATTCTGCAAAGACAAAATGGAGATGGTAACTATATTTATTTTCTCTTCTATGTCCATATTCATTACATACAGCAAACAATATTAGTGATTCCTCAAGATTATCAGATTAAGTACAGTAACTAAGACAGAGCGAAGGTGAAGTAGGTGGATTTCTGGTTTCCTTCTGAGATTTTCTATATTTCTCTATTGGTATCTGGGCTTCTCCTGGATGTGGACTGTGGGAACTCTGACAACAAATTTCAGCAGTGATGAATACTGAACTTTTGTCACTGCTACCTCCCAAGAGCTGCTGGTTACTGATGTTAGTAGAGCGGTTATCTGCTTTTTATATATGAAGACTAAAATAGAGCCCCTCCACCGAGAGGGGAAGCTGGTTCGAAAAGAATACACATCACCAATTGGCTAGTTGCTGCTGTACTTGTTTCAGAATACTCCGTTAGGGAGCTACTTTATTCCACTGGTGCTGATGCTGTCTTCCCTTGTCTGTGCCTAGCTGTTACGTGCTCTACCTTAGGTTTAGTTTAGTTTAGAGATACAGCACTGAAACAGGCCCTTCGGCCCACCGAGTCTGTGCCGACCATCAACCACCCATTTATACTAATCCTACACTAACCCCATATTCCTACCACATCCCCACCTGTCCCTATATTTCCCTACCACCTACCTGTACTAGGGGCAATTTATAATGGCCAATTTACCTATCAACCTGCAAGTCTTTTTGGCTTGTGGGAGGAAACCGGAGCACCCGGAGAAAACCCACGCAGACACGGGGAGAACTTGCAAACTCCACACAGGCAGTACCCAGAATTGAACCTGGGTCGCTGGAGCTGTGAGGCTGCGGTGCCAACCACTGCGCCAGTGTGACCTGATCCATTCTCACCAGGAAATTCCTGGGTGTGAGCGGTGTTAACTGGTCTCCAATAGCATGGTCAAGGCATTTCAGCTGGCCTGTAATGCAGCTTGCCAATGCTCACTCTTAGACTTATTCAAAAGGGTCTCTTTGATGTAAGAAAAGATTCTTGGGTAACCACATCCCAGCATGAATCAGTGCCATAAGATGAGTGAAATGCTTTCAGAATGCTGTATAATTGTATGGTAGTTTTCTGTCGTCCAGTGCTCAATAATTCTTTGGTCAATTAGTGTTCCATCCATTTCGAGCAGTAAAAGGAGCTGCTATTGAGTAAGGATGAGATGTGACATTGTTAAATGTAATTTTCTGACTTGTGGGCTGAGACATGTTGGATCACAAGTTGTGAAATGTAGCTGAGAGCAGTGGGTGTAAACGTGTAAATACTTCATCAGGCTGTTTAATTTCCCCTGCAATTTTACTACAAAACTGTAAAATAATAACCTTTAATGTACTCCCTGTGAAAGTGGATGAAGCAGGATTCTGTACTTTGTGCTGTTGAAACTGGCCATTGCAAAGTTATAGCATAGTTTTTGGCCGTATAACCACCATTTTGCATTGCAAATATATGGATGTAACCAATCCATTAAAAGCGGTTAATGCTGTGTTCCCATTCTTAAAAGGGAGCTGGTAAATATCTAGTTATGCTGCAATTTGCAGGTTTGTAGAGATGAACAGCGACCAGTCATATTTTATGGGACAGTGTGATTAATAACTTAGCTGTAACTTTAAATTGGTATTACCACCTCCTGGTACTTTACCTTTGGGTAAAGTAGGGGATAAGTCTTCAAGGGTTTCTATTGCTTATTACCTTCCATTGATCTGCTGGAAGATGCTTGTGTATGGATTTTTCCAGTACACATTGGGCTTGCCTGTGTTGTGCATCCCACTGCTTGTATGCTGATATTCATTGTCTATATTGTCAAGAAAACCCTATATGCTAAATGAGAAATATTAATTTCATCAGTTGGAAACTTACATTAGACTTTTAATGGATAAAATCCTACAGTAACTTAAAAAAAAACTGGCAACCAAGATGGCCATTGCAATTTGCATCTGAAATACCAGGAGATTGAACTGGGGACAAAAGTCTAAGAAGCCCAGCCAGGCTTCCTGTAAGTGATTGAATTACCTGAAATGGCTTCATCAGTACAGCGGTCACGGCGATCCTCACATTGCCTTTGAAAGAGCAAACCCCCTGCGAGTGTAAATTGACATCCTGTGGCATGTGGAACCTTGAATTTCATTGTAAAGTTCCAGAAACCTGAAGCAACCATGTGACTGTCTGTCCATCTTGGGGAGTTGTTACACTGACAAGAGACGAGCAGTAACTGAGTGGGCAGCAGCAGAGAAGGCTTCTGGATTCCCCTTCTCTCTCTCCCCAGAAAACATCAAGTTTGAAAACCATTTGCCACAGGGGGGACCCTCCAAGCCTACAGACTGCTACAGACAGTGACCAGGGGAAGAGAGCCAACTACAGTCCTGCCTTCAGGAAAACCCTGAGCAAAGCCAGCCAGCCAAAAGGCACTTTGACCAGCGAGGACTTCAAGAATACAGCTTCAGCTGAGGACTACCGGATCATCCACTTCACAGACTGTGTATTCCATTTATTGTGGACTCTAATCCAACCACCAAATCTATTTTTCCCTCTGTAATCTGTGCATGTGTGAATCTCATGTGAATGTGGAGCGTATTAGAATTTAAAAATCAGGGTTAGTGTGTTAAGTATAATAAACTTGCTTCATGTTTAAATTCAAGAAAACCTGTCCAATTGGTTATTTCACGATCACAGTAAAGGTAAAACCCTCAGAGGTGGTGAGCACAATCACTGTTTAAAGGGAATAAACCCTGCTGTGGTCAAATAAGAGGAAGGGCGAGAGGGGGCCTGAGACCCCCCCCCTTCTCTCACCTGGCCGTAACAATATTCACACATCAAGAATGGCCACTTGGATATCTTACCATAGGGTTGGTGGCACCTGTGCATCGGTAATGTAGCAGAAGTCACCAGGAGAGGCAAAGAGAAGGGGGGAAATCCCTTGGCCAATTCAGGGACTTTGCAGGAAATTTCTTCCAATCCCTGAAGTGAGTTGAACAAGATGTAGGAGACCACAGTAACTGGAAGACACTTTGTCCCCGGTACTCAACTACCTTTTGTGTGCTCTGATGTCAGCCGACGATGCTGCATTAACATCTCACGCTGAAGAGTGTCTGCAGAATCTCATCGACAGGTTTGCGGCTGCCTGCAACTAATTTGGCCTAACCATCAGCCTCAAGAAAACGAACATCATGGGACAGGACGTCAGAATTGCTCCATCCATCAATTTCTGCGACCACGCTCTGGAAGTGGTTCAAGAGTTCACCTACCTAGGCTCAATTATCACCAGTAACCTGTCTCTCGATGCAGAAATCAACAAGCGCATGGGAAAGGCTTCCACTGCTACGTCCAGACTGGCCAAGAGGGTGTGGGAAAATGGCGTACTGACACAGAACACAAAGGTCCGAGTGTATCAGGCCTGTGTCCTCAGTACCTTGCTCTATGGCAGCGAGGCCTGAACAATGTATGTCAGCCAAGAGCGACGTCTCAATTCATTCCATCTTCGCTGCCTCCGGAGAATCCTTGGCATCAGGTGGCAGGACTGTATCTCCAACACAGAAGTCCTCGAGGCGGCCAACATCACCAGCTTATACACCCTACTGAGTCAGCGGTGCTTGAGATGGCTTGGCCATGTGAGCCGCATGAAAGATGGCAGGATCCCCAAAGACACATTGTACAGCGAGCTCGCCACTGGTATCAGACCCACCGGCCGCTTTAAAGACGTCTGCAAATGCGACATGAAGTCCTGTGACATTGATCACAAGTCGTGGGAGTCAGTTGCCAGCGATCGCCAGAGCTGGCGGGCAGCCATAAAGACGGGGCTAAATTGTGGCGCGTCAGAGACTTGGCAGTTGGCAGGAAAAAAGACAGAGGCGCAAGGGGAGAGCCAACTGTGTAACAGCCCTGTCAACCAATTTTATCTGCAGCGCCTGTGGAAGAGTCTGTCACTCTAGAATTGGCTTTTATAGCCACTCCAGGTGCTGCTTCACAAACCACTGACCACCTCCAGGCGCTTACCCATTGTCTCCCGAGACAAGGAGGCCGAAGAAGAAGTAGTCAGTCACAGTTAGAAACATGTCCAGTTCCTTCGTGAACTCTTCCAGCACATCCAAACTCACCACAGCAACTAATCGAATTCTGTGAAAGGAAAATCTTCCGACATCTAACATAGTTCTGTGTCTGCATGACTTATATACACATCCTTCCTATCTTATCTAAATAGCCTATCCACATCGACTAGATCTAATCTCTTTATTTTAAAGACCTCAGTCAAATCTCCATAAAATCTGTGTTTTGCTACAGTAAAAAGACTCAGCATTATGAGCCAATTTTTTAAATGCTTTCATGGGATGTGGGCATTGCTGGCTAGGCCAGCATTTATTGCCCATCCCTAATTGCCCTTGAGAAAGTGGTGGTGAGCTGCCATCAATTATGGTAACTAAGAATCTTTATAAAACTAGGTATCATTCTAGTGCCCCTCCTCTCAACTTTTTCCCAGAGCCTCTTATCACCCACCATATGAGGGGATTACGTTTGGATTTGGGCACCATATTCTAGATGGGACCTAACTGAAGTCTTTAGGTAAGGACAGTTGTGTTTTTTATTCCATTTTGGATTGTCCTAGTAATACATCCTAATACTTTATTTGCTTTTACTATTGTCTCGGGGCACTATTTATGAATTTAGTGATTCATGTACTATCAGCATAGGTTTTCTCTCTCGACAGGCTTAACTTTGCAATCCTGCAAAGTTTACACATGCTTGACTTTAGCCCTAGCCACATACATAACACTAGTTTTATCTATACTAAATGATTACTGCCAGTCTCTGGACCCCTTCTCCCCTGCACCCCCCCCCCCCCCCCCATTGCATGTAGATCTGTTTGTGATCTAATATTTCTCATTTAAGACCCTAATAGTCATGCAAATCTTTGTATCATGTGAAAATTGTGGGCATTTCCCCCAACATCTCCATCCAGTTTGTTAATAAAGCTTGTGAAGAGCAATGGCCTGAACGCTGATTCGTGTGGGCCACCACTAGTAGCCACATAGAACCACGACTATCAATGAAAACCTTCTGTGTATGAAAATACAACTAATTCCTTATCCAGCCCAAGGTCTGCTCCCCATTCCTACAGGACTCTCTCTTATTGAGTAGCCTTGTCAAAAGCTTTTTGAATATCCAAGGATATGATGTCAATCAGGCTGTCTATATAATCAACCTCAAAAGATTTAACCGGATTGACAAGACGTGGCAATCATTTCCAACAGGTATGTTGAGAAGTTTAGTGGTTCTGATGCCCTCTAGTAACTTGCCTGTAATTTCCTTGTTCTGAGTTGTTGAATATTGACATCACATAGGCTTCCCTCCAGTCCATGGGAACATTCCCAAACCCTAGCAGTGTGTGAACAAGTGGCTCACTGAGCACATCTCATTTCTCTTGAGCCCCTTCTCGGGTGAATACAGTTGGGTCCAGCAGTCCGATTTGTTCTGCCACTCTTTATTCTATTCAGGGCTATAATGTGCATCCATGTAGCAACTTCAGAGTGAGCTGTACAAGCATTACTGCTAACTTGAGTGTCGTGTACTGGAGGGAAGATTGATATAAAGTAGCCACTTAAAACCTCTGTCGTACCGTGGAAGTCCAGCAGAATCTGCCCTGAGGAATCCTTGCAGTCCTTAATGACCCTCTGACTTTTAATGCAGCTAAATAAGATATTTTAAAAACTATTCCTATAGCTGTCTTCTCCAGTGACTTGCCTGCTCTGGTAACAGTTTTCGTTGCCTCCAGCTGAACTTGACATCTATCACTGTTCCTTTGAACTCTTCTGTCTGGTCAGTTTTGCCCTAGTGTTTCCCCCCAAAACTCCACGCAGGCACACACATCGAGGTCTTAAATGTCAGGGTCCTTACTTAAAAATCAAATAGAATTCCTGATCATCTCTCTTTTGTTTCCAAATACATTTTAGTGAGCAATCGTTTATTACATGGCAGCTTGTCAGAAAGGTGTAGTGATAATTATGAAGGATTTTAACCTGCAAAGACTGGAAAAATCAGATGGGCAGAGGTAGCCTAGATGAGGAGTACGTAGAATGTTTTCAGGATAATTTCTTGGAACGATACATTCTGGAGCCAACCAGACAGCAGGCTATACTCTAAAATAAAAGCAAAATACTGCGGATGCTGGAAATCTGAAACAAAAACAAGAAATGCTGGATTCACTCAGCAGGTCTGGCAGCATCTGTAGAAAGAGAAGCAGAGAAGAAGGGTCACTGACCCGAAACGTTAACTCTGCTTCTCTTTCTACAGATGCTGCCAGACCTGCTGAGTGAATCCAGCATTTCTTGTTTTTGTTGTAGCAGGCTATACTCTACCTGGTATTGTGCAATGAGATAGGATTAATTAATGACCTCGTAGTTAAGGCGCCCCTAGTTAGCAGCGATCATACTATGATTGAATTTTATATTCGGTTTGAGGGAGAGAAGAGTGGGTCCAAGACTAGTATTTTAAACTTAAATAAGGGCAATTATGAGGGCATGAAAGCAGAGCTAGCTAAAGTGAACTGGCAAATCAGGTTAAGGGGTAGGTCAATAGAGATGCAGTGGCAGACATTTAAGGGGATATTTCAGAATACACAGAACAGATACATTTCAACAAGCAAGAAAAATTCCAAAGGTGGGACCTGCCATCCATGGTTAACTAAAACGGTTAAAGATAGTATCACACTTTAAAAAAAAAAAAGCCTATAACTGCGCAAAGATGGGAGGCAGGTCAGAAGATTGGACAGAATATAATAAATAGCAAAGAATGACTAAAAGATTGATAAGGTAAAATTAGAGTACGAGAGAAAGCTAGCTAGAAATATAAAGACAGATGGTATGAGTTTCTATAGATGTTTAAAAAGGAAAAAAGAGTCTCTCTTCCGGGTCTGGCTGTTGGGCCAGGTCTGGGTTGGACACACACAGTACTCCACAGACTGAGTCTGCGCGGTGAGCGCCTCTATGACATTATTGTGCTCATGCTGCAGCAGTGTAGCTTCCTTCCATTCCATCCACCCAAAAGTGGTAAGTACAGTGAGTGCACTATGGTCGGGTCGGGCGCGGTATTAGTTGTAAGTCAGGAAATGGAAGGGAGGGAGGAACCCGGGAAAATTACAATTACCAGGGAAGTGATGCTGAAAAAATTGTTGGAGCTGCGGGCTGACAAGTCCCCGGGTCTTGATGGGCTTCATCCTACGGTGTTAAAAGCAGTGGCTAGTGCGATAGTTGATGCGTTAGTTTTAATTTTCCAAAATTGCCTAGATTCGGGGAAGGTTCAGTTAGACTGGAAAATAGCGAATTTAACTCCTTTATTCAAAAAGGGAGGGAGACAGAAAGCAGGAAACTACAGGCCAGATAGTTTAACATCTGTTTTAGGGAAAATGTTAGAAGCTATTAAAGATGTTAGAGCATTTAGAAAAATTCAAGGCAATCAGGCAGAGTCAACATGGTTTTGTGAAAGGGAAATCATAATTAAACCATTTATTGGAATTCTTTGAGGCAGTTACATGTGCTGTGGATAAAGGGGAACTGGTGGATGTATTTTTAGATTTCCAGAAGGCATTTAATAAGGGCCATATCAAAGGTTATTGCAGAAAATAAAATCTCATGGTGTAGGGAGTAACATATTGGCATGGATAGAAGATTGGCCAGCTAACAAAAAACAGTGGGCATAAATGGGTCATTTTCTGGTTGGCAAGATGTAATGAGTGGTGTTCCACAGGGATCTGTGCTGAGGCCTCAACTTTTTTCAATTTATATAAATAACTTAGATGAAGGGACCAAAGGTATGGTTGCTAAATTTGCTGATGAGACAAAGAGAAGTAGGAAAGTAAGTTGTGAAGAGGACATAAGGGAGCTACAAAGGGATATAGATAGGTTAAGTGAGTGGGCAAGACCTGGCAAATGGAGTATAATTTGGGAAAGTGGGAAATAGTCCACTTTGGCAGGAAGATAAAAAAAAATTATCTAAATGCTGAGAGTTTGCAGAGCTCTGAGATGCAGAGGGATCTGAGTGTCCTCGTGCATGAATCGCAAAAAGTTAGTATGCAGGTACAACAGGTAATTGGGAAAGCTAATCGAATGTTATCGCTTATCGCGAGGGGAATTGAATAGAAAAGTAGGGAGGTTATGCTTCAGCTATACAGGGCTTTGGTGAGACCACATCTGGAGTACTGTGTACGATACTGGTCTCCTTATTTAAGAAAGGATGTAAATGCATTGGAGGCAGTACAGAGAAAGTTTACTAGACTAGTACCTGGAATGGGCGGGCTGTCTTATTAGGAAAGATTGGACAGACTACGCTTGCATCTGCTGGAATTTAGAGTAAGAGGTGACTTGAGTGAAACATATAAGATCCTGAGGGGTCTTGACAGTGGATGTGGAAAGGATGTTTCCCCTTGTGGGAGAATCTAGAACTAAGGGTTACTGTTTAAAAATAAGGGGTTGCCCATTTAAGACAGATGAGAAATTTTTTTCTGAGGGTTGAGAGTCATTGGAATTCTTTTCCTCAAAAGGCGTTGGACGCAGAGTCTTTGACTATTTTTAAGGCAGAGGTAGATAGATTCTTGATAAGAGGGTGGAAGGTTATCGGGGGTAGACAGAAGTGTGGAATAATCAGCTCAACCATGAACTTATTGAATGGCGGAGCAGGCTTGAAGGGCTGAGTGGCCTACTCCTAATTCGGATGTTTGTATGTACATCCACAAATCTTTCGGCTATCCTGCATTTTAATACTAGATTGATCACCACTGGACTATTGAATACTTGGGAAATGACAATGCCCTAATACAGACATTACCACTAAAAAGTTTGTAACAGTCTTAAAATGGCTCTTATATATTTGGATTTCCAAACACCAGAATTCCCAATGCACAATGCTGTGGTCTTGATCATTGCAATAATGTTCCTGTGTTTGGTTGTTATACTGATCCAATGTTGTCTTGTTAAATGCTTTTCAAAAACCTAATCTGAATGCAATAGCTGTTGGCAGCACTCTTGCGCTATCTCAATCTACTTTCTACCTGGCTACAGTTTCTTTCTGCTTGCTTGAGCATTAGTATTTATCTACCTTTTGCTGATGTGAACCTGTCCAAACATTTGGTCAGACTGTGCCCTGCAGGGCACCTATATTTAGATTCACTCTGCTATCCCCTCTCCACAGTCAATAAAATGTCACATTTGTGTGGAATTCTACAAATGAAGCATTTTTTTCCCCCCTCCCGAATTCAAGCTGATTTGATGTAGAGCCCCAGCAGTTTCCTCGTGAAATGTACAGTGCAGCCTCTTGGGGCCAAATTGCATTAACCTACACCATTTTAAGTGTGTACTCTGTGTCCCTGCTCAGTTTTAAAGCAGTGTAACTTCCTGTTTGGAGACTTGGAGGGAAGTGAGCTGGAAACTCCACTTTATCTTTTTGAGAGATCCCTCTTCACAGCCACCAGTGGTGGGGTGAAAGGGGTTTCAATAGCATAGGTCCCACACTCTGGAATTCGTTTTCTTAATTCTGTCTCCTTGTTCCCCTTCCTCCTTTTAAACCTACCCCACTTCGATTTTGGTCATCCTTTGTTTAGCTCTCTGCCCATTTTTTATTGTGCCTCTGAAGTGTCGGGATGTTTTTCAATGTTAAAGACATTATATATTGAGCAAATATTAATCAGCTGATCAAGAAGAGGCTGTGTTGCTGTTTAGCTTATTGTTGCAAATACTCCACAGGAGGGAAAGGTATCCAATTTTAGCCTTAAGACTTGAATGTTGTGTGTGTGACGCTCATCCTGTCACCACTCCTGAAAGACCTTCAACCACCTGTTTTTCACCCTCATTGTTATATAGCTCAAGAAATTCTTGAGAGACAACGCAAGTTTTTAAAATTTGTTCATGGGACGTGGGCGTTGCTGGCATCATTATTCCCCATCCCTAATGGCCCTGGAGAAGGTGGTAAAGAGCTGTTGGAAGGACAAAGTTTGTAATTGTATTGCTCAGGGTTTCTCTCAGTTGTGTTTTAATGAGATCTTGGTGAATGCATTGCATGGTATTGATATTGGCCATGTGGAGCAGGTCTTGTGCAGATACACTAAGCAACTTGACTTTTAATGCTTTACTTATTGAAATGGTCTGCACCTTTGCCCTCTGGACAGCATTGCTTGTCTGTATTATTGGTAGTTAACTTGCTTCGGCACACTTTCAGTCGAGGGTTCAGTCTCTTAGTTTGCTGTTAAAGTTCCCAGTTTCCATGATGAATTCCAGATAGTTCTGACAATTTCCAGCTTGAATAATTCATAGAATGGAGTTGTTCATCCCACCAAATGTCATGTTGCTGACACCACCTTGAAGTCAGAAGTGTAAAACCCCAGGTGGCCTTTTTTTTAAGCTAGCCTCTGCTTTCTCTACATTTATAGAGTGCAATATATTTATATTCATTCAGCTTGTTCTGTGTCTACCTATATCTTTTTCTTTGGCCTTCTTATCTCGAGAGACAATGGGTAAGCGCCTGGAGGTGGTCAGTGGTGTGTGGAGCAGCGCCTGGAGTGGCTATAAAGGCCAATTCTAGAGTGACGGGCTCTTCCACAGGTGCTGCAGAAAAATTTGTTTGTCGGGGCTGTTACACAGTTGGCTCTCCCCTTGCGCTTTTGTCTTTTTTCTTGCCAACTGCTAAGTCTCTTCGACTCGCCACACTTTAGCCCTGCCTTTATGGCTGCCCGCCAGCTCTGGCAACTGACTCCCACGACTTGTGATCAGTGTCACAGGACTTCATGTCACGTTTCCAGACGTCTTTAAAGCGGAGACATGGACGGCCAGTGGGTCTGGTACCAGTGGCGAGCTCGCTGTACAATGTGTCTTTGGGGATCCTGCCATCTTCCATGCGGCTCACATGGCCAAGCCATGTTACGGCAGCAGTTACGGGTTATAAGTCCAGCTAAATTGGCGTAGAGATTGGGCGCCACGGGTTGCCTACAGCAACAATATCATGGAATTTCTTCCATGGGTAGATATAGGCATTGCAGATAATGTCCAGTTTTTTCATAGGAATATCTCAAGGATCACCATGCTTTACTTGAGTTTAAAACCCATGCATATTCAGTTGAAGGGTATTTTTTTATTCGGTTGCATGCTTATCTTCATTGACAGAGACTAAAGACTAATTTCAAGAACATCCCGCAGGCAATGTGTACCAGTGCTGATCTGATGTTGCTGTCAGTGGAAGTTGGTGCATAAACCATTACATAAAATGCTTGTTTTTTTGAATTACTTCATGTATACAGGGTGTTGTGTGCAGTAGTTTAGAAAGGGCTAAAAGAGCATGAAGAGTGACTGCTGAAGTAATGCAAATAGGGTTATTTAGAATACAGTGCAGTAGAGGAATTGTCCTTTTGTTTAGGCTAACATTTTCTCAGATCAATTTTATTCGCATGTGTAAGTTTAGCACTACGTGAATCCCATCTATTAAACACCCATCCGTCATTGGGCACAGAATGTACTGTTACATAGTATCATCGTTGATTCTGAAAAGGTCATTGCACAGATTTGTTACAGAACCTATTTGCAGTCTTTCTTTTGATCCAGTGACTCAAGTTTATATATAGAGGCATTGAATGCAATAGCAAAGGGAGCTAATGAACCTATACAAGACATTGGTGAGAATGCAGTTTGAGTATTGTGTATTTTTGGTTACCCCATTATAAAGGGACTATTTAGAACCAAATTGGAAGTGGAGCTGTTT
Organism: Heterodontus francisci; assembly: GCF_036365525.1. Lineage (NCBI taxonomy): Eukaryota > Metazoa > Chordata > Chondrichthyes > Heterodontiformes > Heterodontidae > Heterodontus > Heterodontus francisci. The sequence continues at coordinate 55,827,668 of NC_090397.1, read as the reverse complement.
GCTGTTGATTGCAGCATTCAGTTCAATTTGAAATTTCTGAGATAATGAAGTAGTCTGTGTCTGCAGCAAGACCTGGATGACATCCAGGCTTGGCCTGATAAGTAGCCAGTAATATTTGTGCCACACTTATCAGATAACGATTATGCATAACATGCGATGATATTACCATTGCCAAATTCCCTGCCAACATCCTGAGGGTCACGTAAATGCCATGGCTATTCAAGGAGGTTCGAGGCTGGTATTTGTGGTGAACAGCTTACCTCATGGCTCTTAAAGCCTTTCCACCATCTACAAAGCACAAGTCGGGAGTGTAATGGAATACTCTTTCCCCCTGTCTGGATGGGTGCAGATGTAAAAACATTCAGGAAGCTCAACACCATCCAGGACAAAGCAGCCCACTTGATTGACACCCCGTCCACCACCTTATTCACTGCCTCCACCATTGACATATCAAGGTTGCTGTCTACAGGATATATTGCAGCAACTTGCCAAGGCTTCTTCGACAGCATCTTCTAACTCCTTGACTCTCACCATTTAGAACGATGAGCAGCAGGTGCATGGAGACACCATCACCTCAAAGTTCCATCCTGTCTTTGACTTTATATTGGTCATTACTTCATAGTAGCTGAGTCAAAATCCTGGACCTTCCTACCTAACTGCACTCTGGGAGCACTTTACCTACATGGACTGTAGCGATTCAAGGAGAAGGCCCACCCCTGCTGCCTTGAGGGCAACGAGGGATGGGCAATAAATGCTGACCTTGCTAGTGATTTCCACACACTAAATATTAACAAAAACATGGTAAGGGTGTAACGTGGATTTAAATAGGATGGTAGGGAAGAGGGGATATAATTGATAAAGCAGGTTTGAAAATGAATTCTGTCTGGCTTCTGGAGTCCTGGTTAAGCATGTCCATCGTGTATATGTGCTACTCTGGGCCATAAACCCCTAGAATGGGATTCAGAAGGTCACACTTTTGTGATTGCTATTATGAGCTGTCTGCACAGCTGCGGCTTGTTTGGGTTTCCAACTTTTCTGTTCAGTCGGCATGAGTTTAATCTCTTGGTAGCCTGTATGGTGTAAATAGCATTAATCCCGTTTCAAACGTAAGCAAAATCTGTTATGGAAGACAGCTGCTAAACTGGAGCAGGCAGTCGACTGTGAAGCAGCTGAGGGACTACAGAAGGAACTTGACAACTCTTGGATAAAGCTGTGCTTTTTCTGTCAGGAAGAACTAGATGTACAGAACAATTTCCTTCAACTACTTATCTTGTAAAACTCACATTTAAAGGGTTGTAATAGGTTATGCCTTTAATTTGTCTGTTGTTAAATGATTGTTTCAGATAACCCAGCAGGTCTGGCAGCATCTGTGGAGAGAGAAGCAAAGTTAGTGTTTCAGGTTAGTGACCCTCCTTCTGAAGGAGGGTCACTAACCTGAAACACTAACTTTGTTTCTCTCTCCACAGATGCTGCCAGATCTGCTGAGCATTTCCAGCATTTCTTGTTTTTATTTCAGATTTCCAGCATCCGCAGTGTTTTGCTTTTATTTTGTTTCAGATAACCCACTGCTTTCACTGAGATTGTGGAGCAGTGGGGTGTTGTTATCTTTGCTTCTCCATTGATGTAATCATGAGAATTATAAGCGGAATGCTCTCTCTTTGTCATTTGAAAGGTTTTTTGAATACAGTTCTACCACATAATTGTAGATTTTGTATTTAGAAATTTATATCCGGGAAGAGCATTTTAAGTTTGGTTGTTGAGGTGATGGGTTAAGAGCATTGGACAAGAGGTTTATTGGCTTAAGTGTAACTAATTGCCATTATGCTAAATAAGACAAGGGACAACACTTGTAATATTTCACTATATATTAAATATTACACTTTTAAAAGCTGTATACCACCTAATTTCCCCTTTTAATATCTTAAAGCGATATTTAGTGCAGATGTGGGCGGCGCAGTGGTTAGCACCGCAGCCTCACAGCTCCAGCGACCCGGGTTCAATTCCGGGTACTGCCTGTGTGGAGTTTGCAAGTTCTCCCTGTGTCTGCGTGGGTTTCCTCCGGGTGCTCCGGTTTCCTCCCACATGCCAAAGACTTGCAGGTTGATAGGTAAATTGGCCATTAGAAATTGCCCCTAGTATAGGTAGGTGGTAGGGAAAATATAGGGACAGGTGGGGATGTGGTAGGAATATGGGATTAGTGTAGGATTAGTATAAATGGGTGGTTGATGGTCGGCACAGACTCGGTGGGCCGAAGGGCCTGTTTCAGTGCTGTATCTCTAAACTAAAACTAAACTATTAATAAATTGCAATGACCATGAAAATTCCTTCCATGAGTTATCGCCATGTTTCAGCTGCTGACTGACAATCAGGAGGTTTTTTTTGCATTTTAAGAGAACAGCATGATTTTTTTTGATGAGTTGTGACACCTCATTTTTTTGGTTTTACTTTGCTTTGAAGCATTCTGGATAGGGTAGCAGTAAATCTGTCTGTCTATGTTACAATCAAGAATTGTGTTAATTTCAGGTGGTTCTATGAATTTTCCATGTTAAAAGCATTTCCTGTCATTTCAACTGGAGTTGTTCCAGGCTTACATGCTTCATAGTGTCATTTTTGCTGAGTTGGGCTGTTCTGCACCTGCTGTTCTTCAGAGAATTTTGAATCATTCTTTCAAAGAAAAATAGTTGGTTTTTATAAAAATAAAGTGGTAAACTACTCAGCAAGATGAGTCCTCTAGTATTGCCTGTTGCCATACATGTCTGTCTTTACAGTGAAATGAAAACAGGAAATGCTGGAAATACTCAGCAAGTCTGGCAGTATCTGGAGGGAAACAGTTGATGTTTCAGGCCTGTTACCTTTCATCAGAACTGAGAAAAGTTAGAAATGTAACAAGTTTTGAGCAAGTGAAAGTGGGGAGGGTGAGAAGAACAAAAGGGACGATCTGTGTTAGGGTGGCGGGCAAGAGAGATTAAATGACAAAAGGTTTCCTGCTGCAAGGCCAAAAGGAGTGGTAATGGGAACAGTAAAAAAAACAAAAGATGTGCCGAGAGGAGGTGTGAATGACCAGGATACCAACCATCTGGATGCAGAGTAAAGGAATTGAGAAAGAAACGAGGAAAGAAACAACATGTGGGGCAGAAGTCATGATCTAAAATTGTTGAACTCCGTGTTGAGTCCAGAAGGCTGTAAAATGCCCAGTCAAAAGATGAGATACTGTTTGTCGAGCTTGTGCTGAGCTTCAGTGGAATACTGCAGCAGGCCAAGGACAGAAGGGTCAGAGTGGGAACAAGGTAGAGAATTAAAATAACAGGTGACTGCAAGCACAGGGCCATGCTTGTGGACGGAACGGAGGTGTACTGCAAAGCAGTCACCCTGTCTGCATTTAGTCTCGCCAATGTAGAGGAGACCACGTCATCACTTTTGGTCATTTAATCTCTCCACCCTATCACAAACCTTCCCTTTTTTTTTGTCTTACCAATCTCCCCTTTCATTTGCTCAAAACTGATTGCATTTCTACCTTTTCTCAGTTCTGGTGAAAGGTCACGGACCTGAAACGTGAAGTCCTGTTTCTGTCTCCACAGCTGCCAGATCTGAGTATTTCCAGCATTTTCTGTTTTTATTTCAGATTTCCAGCATCTGCAAAATTTTTTGCTTTTGTATTCTTTACAGTGCCTTTGTTTGGGAGGGGTGGACTGGAGGTTTGCTAGCCAGTGGCACTGGTCAGCAACAGTGAAATTACGTAGTTGGGGTTAGTTATTCCTGATAGTTCTGTACTGCAGTGCATAGATATGACTGTAGTTCTATGGTATTTTATGTACAGTACCAATATGTATTAGAAAAATCACACTTGAGCGCATACAAAAACAACTTGCATTTATATAGCACCTTTAATCTTGTAAAACATCCGAGGAAGCCTCAGAGGAACATTATCAAACAAAAGTTGACACCGAGCCACATAAGATAGTATGACAGGTGACCAAAACCTTGGTCAAAGCGGTAAGTTTTAAGGAATGTTTTAAAGGAGGAGCTGCAAAGAAATTAGTTTTACTGGATCTCTGGGTCTAGGCAGCTGAAGATATGGCAGTTAGCGGTGGAGAGAATAAAATTGGATGTGCATGAGGAATGTGAGATCTGGGAGGGTTGTAGGGTTGGTTGGAGGAGGTTCCAGAGATGGGGAGGGGTGAGGCCATGGAGGGATTTGAAAACCAGTTTAGTGTTAGGATTCCTGTGTGATGTTTTTAATTAATCACCTTTTTCATTGTTGTCATTGTTAAACACCCTAGTGTTCTATAGCTCAAAATGCTATTATCAGCCACATTTCAAGTTTTGGAAGTACATGGTCTGTAATTGTATTGGGTGTTTTTTTTTACATTTCAATTGCACATGATACAAAATAATATGACTGATCATTGTGCATGAATAAAATCCCAGTCAAAAAAGCACATGAGCTAGCTGTGTTTAAAGGAATTGTGGATACACTAGTATCTATGCACCAGACTGTTGTGGCTCTTAACTTGGACGCAGGCGTATTTGTTGCTGCCTGTCCATTATGATGTTGAGTTTCTCTTGGAGAGTTGGTAGGTCTCCAGTTTGTACCAATGGAAATGTAGCAAGATCATCTGATTGCTCAATATACAAAGAATCTTAGCAGTTTGTCTCCCAGCAGTTGATGGCAGTATTGATTTATTTACTGGGGAAATTGTGTTTTGACATTAAATTGATTTTCTTGTGAAGTTTTGCTTAACTGGAAAAGGGTTATTTGTGCAGCTATTAAATGTTTCTGATGCACCTATTTGAGTTAAATATATATTGCAGATGTTCTGCATACATCCTGACTTAAGCAAATGGTGAGATCTATTGAAGTAATCCCATCATTGAAACCTCTTTTTTTCCAGGTTATGCAAATAGTGAATGCAGATGCCATGGTAGCAAAGTTAAATTCAGGTGAACAGAAGACAATCCATTTGTCCAGCATCCGGCCTCCGAGGCTTGAAGGAGAGGTCAACCAGGTAAGCAGGCTGCAAGGATTTAAGATGAAGGAGGTGGTGGGTTTTGGAATAATAGGACAATTTTTTTTTAAAAAAGGCTAAAAGGTAACTATCTTCCGCTAATCTGTGTTGAGGAAAGTAAACGTGTTGGAAACATGAGGCTGTCTTTACTGGATGATGCTTGTCAACACTGACTTTTGAATTTGAACCAATCTTACTATTGTAAGGCCCCTTGCTTTGCAGGATAATGCTTTTTACACCTTTATAGGAAAAAAAGGAATGCTGGTATCTCCCCCACAATTAAATGAGCAAATTGTATAATGCTGAAATTATCCTCTTGTTTCCATGCAAGAGATAGTATGTAGAGTGCACCTTGCTTTGTGAAATCGTCTGTGGATTTATTATTGCTGTACAACACTGGCTGCCTTTGCAACTGGACTCTTTGTGTCAATAGCAATATGAAACTTGCCTTTGCCACTGGACTCTTTCTGTGTCAATAGCAATATGAAACTACCAGTCTATCCTGACTACTCTGCGTTTAAAAATAATTACCGAAAAATTGTTACTCGTCGATTGTAGCAGCCAATTGACATTTGATTGTTGGATCACAAAGCTGATGGCACCTTATGTTGTAGCTTCTGTGCTCTTCAAACAGTCTATTTTTAATTAAGACGGAAAATGTTGGAACCAGTCGGGTCAGGCGGCATCTATGGCAAGGGGTAGGGTTAACATTATAGTTGGATGATCTTTGATGCATTTTCTGTCTTACTGCAGATCCTGGAAATCTGAAATTATTTTGGGCGTTTCATCCCACTGTTAAGAAATTTGTGTTTTTACGGCACCCTTATTGTCCACGTTGTACTGATATCTAAATTACAGTTGTGTCCTCTGGGTTGGAACAGTGTGAAGAAGTGATGCGATAAATTGAAATAAAAACAAACTGTTGGAAATACATAGAATCATAGAATGATTACAGCAGTGAAGGAGGCCATTCAGCTTATCGTGTCTGTGCTGGCTCTCTGAGCAATTCACCAAGTGCCACTCCCTGCCTTCTCCCTGTAGCCTTGCACATTCTTGCTTTTCAGATAATCCATTTCCCTCTTGAATGCCTCGATTTGAACCTGCCTCCACCACACTCAGGTAGTGCATTCCAGATCCTAACTGCTTGCTGCATGAAAGATTTTTTTTCTCATTGCTATTGCTTCTTTTGCCACTAACTTTAAATCTATGCCTTCTGGTTCTCAATCCTTCCACCAATGGGAACAGTTTCTCCCTATCTACTCTGTCCAGATCCCTCATGATTTTGAACACCTCTATCAAATTTCCTCTCATCCTTCTCCAAGGAAAATGGTCCTGACGACTTCAATTAATCTACGGACTGAAATTCCTCATCCTGGAACCATTCTCGTGAATTTTTTTTACCCTCTCTAACGTCGTCACATCCTTTTGGTAAAGCCTAGGCTGCTGTATGCTTTACTAACCACGCTCTCAACTTGTCTTGCAACCTTTAATGATTTATACACATATAGTGGCCGGTTAATACCTGTGAAGAGAAAAGACAAGTTAATGTTTTTGAGTATGTTCCCATCATCCAAACTAAAGGTGAAGAAATAAACAGGCATTTTAGTTAGGTTGGAAAAAGTGAAGTGGGGGGGAGGGAGGAAACCCAACAGATAAAGCCTGCGGACTGCTTAATAGAAAACTGGGAACACAATCAATACACCAATAGTTGTCTTTTCTATTTACAGATGCTGACTTTGTTTATTTGCAGTATTTTCTACTATTTTAACTTCTAGTACCTGCGTTTTTTCTATTTTTATTGCAGAAATAGAGGGCCGTTGCCGATTGTTGAATGTTCATTTTGTCTTTAATGGAATTTTATCACTTATACTTCCTTGGGTCTCCTTGTAATACGCTTGGCAAGAGAGATTGGCTGCTCTTCAGGTGCCTTTACATTTATTAAACCACCCCCCTCCGCCTACTGCTTGAGTGAGATATTGATTGTGTTTGGCTCTGCTGAGGAATTCTCGCTGATTGGAATTTAAGTGTGGTGGTGCATGGGGGAAGGGGGTGTGATTCCCTGCATTAACTTCATGAGAACCAGCTGCTTTACCTCGATGGAGTCATGGACGCACACTGTCATAGTTTGCCATGTTGAGTTTATCCTGAGTTAATGAAGGCGAGAGAAGTCTTATGCAATTATGTAGTGTAAAAAAAAACCCATTAGCCCCTTCCCTGAACCTGCCATTGCTACTTTCTGCTTATCCATGCCAACACTCTGGATTGGGAGCTCCACAGATATTTGGACTCCAACACACTGCCAGATATCAGTGTTTATGCCACCATATTAAGGAGGCAATGATGGGTGACTTTTAAAAAAAAAAAAGATTTTATGCAGCTGTTCCTACACACTGATTTTAAAGTTATCAGTATTTGGAGAAAGTGACTAAGGGCAGAGGTTATTGTAATCCTATCTGACCACTGACTTCCCATCATTACTTTGGGCAAATTCCAGGCGTTTTATTTTAAACTTGGTAAGTATTAACATTTGCTCATAAAATAGCTGGTTGTCTTAAGCTGGTGCTCTCGGAATAATTTGTTCTATTATCACATTTTTAAAGAGATGAAAAAAATGATGTGACAAATCGTCCTTGAATTTATACCAGACTGCAGAAAATAACTCCTAAAACAGTTATTCAAAAAAAATACTTGAAACTTCTGCATGGGACCATGGTTTTAAAAAAAAAAATTAAGTACAAAGTTAGTTGCTTGAGTCCTTCCACCCTTGATTAATTTTACTAAGTAAACAGCAAAGCACAGACTTGATGTTGAAGTGGACTCGACAGTGCAACTCGTGTCTAAAATGTCAATTGCAAGAAGTTGATTGAATGACTGTAATGGTCTGTTTGAAATATGGTATTGTTAACTTTCTCTATCTTTTAAAATATGCCAGCTTCCTGTTGCCAAAAATTCATGTATTGCAAATGAAGAAAAATAGCAATATAAAAATACATTTAACAGCAGCCGTCTAGCTGTCAGCTTGTTGGTGAACATTTTAGGCACTACTGCTTCATATGTCAATCTGCTTGACTTGTTTGTGTGGGTTTATCGTGCTGTATCTTAGACTTGCCATTTGATTCCCATTGGCAATTTTCTGTCTCAAATTTGTAAACCAAGCAGTGCCTATTAATATGTTTACTACCATCCATTCTTCCCCAAAAAACTTTGAAGAATTATAACAATTATTGTCTGGCTTCCATTTAATTTTGGGTATTGTATTAAGATTCTGAGTGATATTAAGGCACTGGGCTGAAGAAGTTGCTGAGACCCGTGATGCAAAAGCTGAATTAACACCAGTAGCAATGGTCATTAATCTTAACTGATTCTGCATTGACTAGACAGACATGTTAATTCAGCTTCCTCATACTGTTGGATTCAGTAAATTTTCCAAGTCAGTGGTTCCGACGGTGTAATTGTCACTGGCTGGTTTAAAGGAAAAAAAATGTTCCAACAAACGGAACAGAAGAATTTTAAAGTCAAAATTTCATTGTAACAAATTTCTTTGTGAGCCTGAAGAGGAAGGCTGAGGAGGGCACTGTAGAAATTTGTACTGTTAACAGGTTTTGTGTTGTGTTGTAGTGAGATCCATGCAGAAACCATCTGGTAATCAGCATTCCTAGTTTGAGCATTGTTTGCTGTGCAGGCTGCTGCAGGAGTTGAGCCTTCCTAAAATAGTTTTGAATAAGTTGGAACATTTTGCAGTGTATTTCACACTTGGTATTGCTGTGATGAGTTTTATTTTGTTCCGTATTGCCCTGAAATAATTACTTCTATATTGTTCTGCTATTGAGTTTATGCTAATTCATTGGTTAGAGAGACCTCGGCTGGGTATACTCTGTTGAGCTGGCCGTTAGAATAGCACAACACACCACCTACTCAGATGAGTTGGTATTAGAGGTCAAATTAACTACAAGTAATGCTTTATGTCCCAGGACTAACATGGGAAAATAAGATGTCGATTGCATCTAATTATAAACTAAATTTGGGCCCTTTGGTGAATTCTCATTGAAGTTCCCATCAGGACCTCTTTTACGAAATGGTTGTAAAAGATTAACCTTTTTGTTTTCTTCTATTCATTGTTTTTTCAATTGCAAGTGTTAACATCAGTTGAGTGTAGTGGCTTTGAAAAATTAGAGCTTTACTAGGAGAACTGATTTGAATTAACAACTGAATTAACCACCATTGCTGTTTTCTCTGACCATCCCAGTCACTGCACCATATATTGTTCAAATATAGTCTATTCCTCTTAATTCAAGTCAGTTTTGTTTTGCGCTAAATTGCTTAGCAATTCAAAAGAAGGGACTTACTAATAACTGTAGACTTGTACCAATGTTGGAGGAACACTTGGCGCTGAAATAAATAAAAGAACTGACTAGCCCTAGTTAACTTGTATAGAATTAATTTAAAAATGGTTGCTGGTGAGTTTTAGAAATTATTTACATGTCTGTTTTAAGGGACTTTTACTCCATAAAGAATTAACTGTTGTAAGCTGTTCTCAATATTGAAAGATTTTGAATTTGGCAAACTAGAGTTGCAAAAGGCAGTGCATATTCATCTGGGAGTGGAACTATTCTTTAGATTCATAGCATTGATGCTTTTTAATTTTTGTTGTTGAAATGTGAGCAATGCTAACAAAGCCACATTTATCTTCCATCACTAGTTGCCCTGGAAAGATGATGGTGAACTGTCACTGCTCCTTATGATGATGATACACTGACAATGGAGAAGAGCAGAGAAAGTTGAGGAGATTTATCTAATGTGCTCAAAATTGAGTTTTGTAAGAGTAAGTACGGACCAAACTGTTTCCACTAGCAGAATGGTTGGTAACCAGAGGGTACAAATTTAAGAGAATTAGCAAAAAAAAAACCAGGGTGAAATTGAGATTTTTTTTTAATGCAGCGAGTTATGCTCCAGAATGAATTATCTGCTGGTGGAAGCAGATTCAATAGGAGCTGTCAAAAGGGAATTGGATGAATACTTGAAGGGGAAAAAGTTGCAGGGCAATCGGGAAAGAGCAGGGGAGTGGGACTCATTGGATATCTCTTTCCAAGAGTTGGCACAGATATGATGAGTTGAATGACTTCCTTTTGTGCTGTATGATTCTGTAATGGTGTTAGGTTGGGAATCCCAGGGTTTTGATGAAGCCACAGTGATATAGGCCTCTGATTGTTTTGTGACCCTTGGTTGATGGGACAAAGGACAAAGAATTTTCCCCTTCACTTAACCTTTTTATCACTTAAATCACTGAAGCACAGCCGTGGCCATTATCGATGACTGTTTCAGAAATGTGGATTTTTGCTGCACGTTAATGCCCTGATAGTTTGGCTAATTGCCTTTGCTTCCATTTATTAAGTAGTACCTGTAGAGAATTAAACTCTTATAGGACTGAACAGCTAGCAATTTCAAATATTCATTCAGTTCCCTTTTGACAGTTCCTATTGAATCTGCTTCCACCAACAGGCAATTCATTCCGGAGCATGCGTTATATAAAAAAAAACTATTTCCCCCTGGCTTTTTAGCTAATTATCTTAAATCTGCACCCTCTAGTTACCAACCCTCCTTACAGTGGAAACAGAGTAAATAGGGACAAACTATCATAACTCCTCATAATTTTGAGTTGGAATTATGCCTGTTCATTGATGGAAAGAGAAAGGAATGTGCTCAGGAAACACTGTACTGTGCCCCAGCTTGGTGGAGTTGCGATTTAGCTGTTTTTGAATAAGGGGCTTTGGAGGTCAGTCTTTTTCAAAACACAATACAACACAACACCGCTTCCGGAAGGCACTCTTGCTCATTCCTTCAAATGTCACACACACATGAATAGTCTGCAGTTTAATATAGGGAGAGGGAGAAGCAGCACTGGCTTATAGTTCCTTTTAATGCCATACAGGGTCTGTGACAGTCTGTGACTATACATCTTTTTCGAAAGAATGTGGCAAAAGAGACTCTGTCTATTTAAAGGTCCTGAAGAATCAGGTTTACACCAGGCTCGATGGAGCTTGGAAGTTGGTTTTGTATGTAGAGCTTGAACTGCATTCAAATAAGGAACTTATAATTTATGATAATGTAACATTTTGGTGCTTTAATACTGAAGCCTACAGATGGCCTCTTCAGCATCTTTTGTGTTTACTGTGGTGCCAGTTTATGGCAACAAATGGAAAAAGGAGGAGGTGGCAAGTAGAATATGGCCTTTTAATGTCAGTTAAACTCATTATGTTTATACAGTTCGCAGAGCCTCGATTCGTGGAAGCTTTTTGTAATCATTGCAGTGTCTCCCCACTTAACATGTTCCAAATAGATGGATGAGTGCTTAATGGACTTCAAATAATATCAATGTTTGGAACAAATCTGCCACTTACTAATCCATAATTTATAGGAATATGCTTTTGCATTCCATAATTTTTCAGGTTTTCTTCAGAACTCCGGCTAGCCTTTTAACCTCTGAGTATGCAAAGTTCTGCAGTTCATTTGGGAATTGGTAGTATAGTCATAATGTCGCGCTGCACAAGCAAAATCCATTGATGCAAAGCAATCGCAGGAGATAAATTCTCAGCCTACCTGAAGAAGGTGAAGTTTAAAATTAATATAGTGTTATAACCATGGCGGGAGCAATGCACTGTCAATTCAGTCCCATCACTCCACAGGTCGCAGCCTATTACTAAAATTTTCCCACCCAACTGGAAAACAGCCAAATTAAACACTCTAGTAACTCCCAGAATAAAACTGATCAAACCAGGTATCTTTAGATAACAAATTAACTATTTATTTATTTTTTAAAAATCTAAATCTTAAACACAAGATAAATCAATGTCTAAAGACCTTATAACTTCTTACTTTAATGTAACTCCCCCATTCTCTCTCGCATTCAAAACTAACAATTTACTGGTTTTAAATGTGGTGTTTTAAAAAAAAAAAATTAGCTGTTTAAGAATAAGTTTTTGTGGGTTACATTCCTGATGGGTGAGGTATTCTAATGTGTAAATAATCAAATGCTACTCGAAGTCTCCATACAGATTTGATGAAATAGTCTGTTTTTGATGGGCATTCAAAACACTTTGGCTGCAGTAGACATCAAACAGTTCTTTCAACGATGAGCACAGCAAAAGGTCAACTTGAATTTTAAAACCGACAGTCTCTCAAAACTTTTTTTTCTCGAAACTTTACTTCAGTAATACAAACGGTCTCTTCAAAGGGTTATTTCCTCAGGCAATTAACTTGGCCTGTAGCTCCTTGTAGAACCTTTGCTGAGAGAAAATAGACCTCTTCAGTAGCACGCTTTGCTGGTGAGTCTCTCAAAACTGGTTTCAGCTGGTTTTTACACAGCCAGTTTGAAACATACCATGTGACCTCTCCAGTCTGCTGCTGTCACCTAGGTAACAAAATGCAGCTGGCACACTGTGCCTCAGAAATCCAAAGGTTTCTCTGTCTTAAAGGTACACTTTTTAACAGTTTTAAAGGCATACTGTCTCAAACAGAGGAGAAATAAAGTACAATTCCGTGACCATAGCTATAATTTCTTGAAGAAAAATAGTGGAACCACTGAAACAATGAGGGACCGGCTGGCCCAATAAGCTAACCCACAAGTTAATAGTTCAACCATCAAAACTGTTATCCTTAAGTGCTTTGGGACAACAGTTGCATCTTTTTGGACTGCAATACTTCCACCAAGGGTTCACATCTGAATTGTTGGGAGGGCTGCAGTGTATGAGTTCAGCATGGGATTGTCTTGGCAGGAATATACTCCCAGGAAGGGAGTTGCTGGGCTGACAGGCAGCTCAATTAGAGAATCGCTGCATGCAGAGCTGGGGGAGGGTTGGAGATCAAGCCTTTGCTTTCCTATCTAGCTAAGGGAAATACTCTTGTAGAACAGATAAGGAATTCCGATCGAGTGAGAGAGCTTTCTCTGAGTTTTGTACTGATCAGTTTGAGAAACGACTGCTCAAAATAGTTTTATTTAGCTAGTTAACAGAGGTCCTGACACATTCATGCTCCAGTTTAGCAAGAGTCTTTTTTTACGGCAGTTTTATGTTACCCCAATGTGAGCTAGCTTTAACTGTAAGCATAATCAGACTGAATGGGGCAAGCACTGTGACAAGTGATCACCTCTAGAAAAACCTGCTGGCAGAAAGAAACTGATCTGGAGGGTAATAAAACAGTGTGCCTACCTCTTGTCATCTCCTTCCAACTGGGACTGCCTCAGGAATTCAACTGATTCTGATGGTGGAAAGCTATCCATTTTATTCTCTGCAGATAAGTCAACTATTTTTATTTGTTTTGACTAATCTTCTGAACAATTTAAACTGAGTTGCTCCTTGGGCCATTTTAAGTTGAGATGATGGACTTCAGTTGGACACCTAAATTAGGGCATATAAGAAGGAAATAAACTTGCATTTATATAGCGCATTTTATAACCTCAGGACGTCCTGAAGTGCTTCACAGCCAGTGAAGTACTTTTTGAATTACAGTCACTATTGTAATGTAGGAAACAAGGCATCCAATTTGTGCATAGCTAGATCTCTCAAAGAGCAATGAGATAAGTGACCAGATAAATCTGTTTTAGTGGTGTTGGTTGACAGATAAATGTTTACCATGTTTTAGGGAGAACATCTCTAATTTTCTTCAAATAAAACTGTGGGATCTTTTATTTTCATCTGAGGGGACAGGTGGGACCCATTTGACATCTCATCCGAAAGACGGCATCTCTGACAGTGCAGCATACTCTCAGTACTGTACTTCACAAGGATATCAGCCAATATTTTGTGCTTGAGTCTCTGGAGGAGGACTTGAACTCGAGCTTCTTACTTAGAGGTAAGAGTTCTACGACTGAACCACAGCTGACTTATGATTTTACAGATACTTGTACATAAACAGGAGTTAACAAGGTAGTTTGGATTAGGTTGCAAACAAGCTAGATGAATTGTTAAGCAGCAAATACTGGAAAGAATTACTGTAGGGTCTCCTGTTGTCTTGTACTGCTAGTGAAGGGAGCTCCTGAAATAAGGTGTTTCCGCTGCCTCCAGCAGCCTGGGAAGGCACAGCTTGCATCAGAAGAGCTAGCAAAGGCACGCAGGCTGCTGCCATTTATCTTGGCTGACAGATTGAGCCTGTCTGAACATGCCAATGGTGTGTGTTCTTTGTGCACAAAGACAAAGTGGTGATATGTATTTGGTGCGATGATAGCATCTTGTTTGGGGATGCATGTGACACCTCAAAGGAAACTCAGTTCCATTTGAAAAAAATCTTGGTCTTTTAAACCAGTTAAATGTGTGTTTTAATTTGTGTTGGTTGTGTAGCCTGATACACCATTCCATTCTTTGTTTCCCCTAGACTCCGAATTGTGGTTGTTTACTCAATTAAAATATGAACTAGCATCTCCAGAGATGATTGCCATTGTCGTCGATAGGTAACACATTGACTTGAGACAGTTGTCGGAGAACCTTTAGCATGCTATATCTCAGTTAAAGAATGGATTTATGAGATGTAATGGAGGTCAAACAGTGAATTAAAATGCAGTGATCCATTTGAGAGGTTCAAAAATGTCCATGAGTAGCAGATGAATGCAATCTGAACCCAGAGATTGGATTAGTGCCGTATATTCATATTTAATGCATCTCAATTGAATTTTCACTCGTAACTTTTACACCCCCTCCCAAATGTGAGATTTGTTTGGATACTTTACAATAATAGAATTCGAATTTGAAAGCAGTGAAGCCTGACCCAGACAGGATTCCATTTAATGCTAAAGGACCAGTTGCCAGCAAGTCACTACTATTCCATTTTAACAAAGAACATGGGGCTTTCAACCTAATTGGAGCGTGCTGGTTGTTTCTTAAAAATGAGCAGGTGTATATTAGGGTTCCTGCAATTGGGAGTGTTCATTACTAGACATCTTTGGGTCATTTGCTGTCCTGCAAAGCATGCAGTTGCTAATTGTAATCATTTGTCTTGTGGACCAGTGTTTCAGTTGTGTTGGACGAACTGACTCTTTTTTTGCTGGGTTAGAACTTTTTAAAAATCATAGTTTCTTTTGTCAGATTTTATCCTTGATGCACTTTCCACAATTGACTAACTTTAATTTTAATGACTAAAATTGTGATAAGAAATAGAGATGACGCATGGTGTATAGGCATCAATGAGTTTCTAGCTGATTCAGGTATATATGTTGCCAGAATAGAAATGCATCTAGTAAACTTGCTGGTTTGGTTTTATTGGCAAGCTTCTCTTTGTTTTGAGATGAAATTTGCAGGTCCTTGCCAATTACAAAGAATCCACGCAGCTTGCACAGACTGTGAATCATACAGTGCTAGCTATGATGTAGGAATCAAGTATTACTGGATGGTGTGGCTAGTTTTGTACCATCGTAGGTTGGTTTATTTTGTGAAAACTGGTGACAAGCCTATTTTGTTTTCTTAAAGCGAAAATATGAAAGCCGAGGGAACAAGCTTGGGTGAAAAGTGTATAAGAATAGGTGTTCACAGTTAAATCTGGTACTTCAGTATGAGCTGAGAATCACAGGGTTAATTCATAACCTTGCCTGTCAGCATAAAAACCAATAGTGAAATATCATTTGCTGCTGCTGTTTGTAACCACTCATCACTTGGACACTGTGCCGTGCATGTTCAAGTTCAGGTGCCAAATTTTAACATGACATATTGAATAATGGCTGCTGAAACCCACATTATACTGTACGAAGTTGTTGACTTGAATGTGGTACAGTTTTTCAGGCCACAAACTCCCTTGAGTCACTATGGGTCTGCCCTAACAGCCATGTCGTCTTTGACTGCACTGCTGCGCAGCACATAAAAGGCAAAATATATAGCCCCAACCTTGACGATGTTGAAAGATTTAATTCAATTTAACCTGCACTGTTGTAGAATTAGAGGGCACCAATACTTAAGTACCTAGAAAATCTTTGAGATTTAGAAGGAATTCCTACTGTTTCAACCCCTGGCCCCACTGGACGTATGCAGTCAAAGCAATTAATGCTATAAACCATTAACCAGTGGGACACCAGTTACAAATTACACAATGGTGGAGAACCAAATGCTAAACCTGTCATCTATGTAGAGAATCAGTCATGTGGATAAAGTTAAGTACCATATTTGCTCAAATCATCTGAAGTCTCAGGATAGATATTAACTTCTACCATAGTGTAGCAGTCTGATCTACAACAGGTTGCATTTATATAATATCTTTAACATAGTAAAATGTCCCAAGAAGAGTTATCAAACAAAAATTGACACTAATCCACTTAGGAGATATCCGAACAGGTGACCAAAAGCTTGGTCAAAGTGGTAAATTTTAAGGAGTGTTTTAAAGGAGGAGAGAGTTGAAGGGGTTTACGGAGGGAATTCGAGCTAATGGCCTAGGTAGCTGAAGGCGTCGCCACCAGTAGTGGAGTGATGACTATTGGGGATCGAAAGGTCAGGATTGGAGGAGCAAAAAACAAATCATGAGAGTTATAGGAGTGGAGGACGTTACAGAGATACCGAAGGGAAAGACCATAGAGGGATTTCAAAACAACAATGAGAATTTTAACTTTGAGGCGTTGCTGGACTGGGAGCCAATGTATGTCAGTGAATACAGTACAAGATAGTTGACCATCTCCATTTTAAGAAATTGTGCCTGGAAAAGAATAGGTACATGATTTCTTGGATATGGCCGAGAATCCAAGTGCACCTCAGCATTTTACTACAGTTCAAAAGATGTGCACAGAATAGTATTGTGGAGTTTTATACAAGAGTTCAGCTTTTGGATCAGTAGAATTTATCCCTTGCGTGCATTGGTTCAGATCCTGAGTTAATCAAAGGTTGCAAAATCAGGGTTGTTGCATTTTAAGTTCAGTTGTGGGAAGTATTACTTGCCTATTGATGCCCCAGTACAATTTCTCCAAGTTTTTTTTTGCTGCAAGTAAGTGTCATATTTCAGGCTTCTGTGTATGGTTCTCTGGTTGCATCCTGCTGTGCTGTTCCAGTAAAATAGTTTTAAAGGTTTTTTGATATGTTGTGAAAGATGGGTTTGAGGGATAATAGATAATTGATCATATGTTCTGTGGTCCCAATCCTGTTGCGATCTTGAGAATGGCATTTGTTGACTATAATCTGCTGAAGAGCTTGAATAATGTAGACTATAATATCCGACTGATGCGTAGTTTTTACTTAGTTACCATTTGAGGGGTTGTGTGGGGAGTGGGGATGTGTGGGCGGAAGGGTTCAGGCAGAAGTTTCATTGACCAATCTTTCTGAAAATTTTGCTTGCGGTTATTCATCCTTCTCGGGAGATCAAATTGAGTAAGTGTCAAATCATACATGACCTTTTGAAGCATTCATTTTTTGTGTTCCTTTTGAGACAACAAAATAAAATGGTACTTTTGACAATAGTGGTTTAACTCCACTGTTGGGTAATATAACATATTATTAACAGTTACCAAGTTGTCATTTCGTATTGCTATAGGATTGCACTGAGATGAAGATGGTGATCCTTGATGGTGTTGTGCGGGGATGTTCTTTGCTTGCTGTGGGTGCTGCTCAATTTAAAATTTGGCAAAATGGTTGTCTTCTGTCACTCTGGAAACTCATTTGTGTAGAAATCAGATACTTTTTTGTAGATTTCTGAATTGTACCATTGGGGGTTCATCATTTTAAAATATACCAAACTGATGAAGCCCAGTTATACGTTCACCCTGGAGCATTGAAAATATTACAACCCTGTTCAAAACAGAGGGATAAGCCCAGCAACTACAGGCCAGTCAGCCCAATGTTGGCATTGGCAAAACTTTTTGAGACAAGTATCAGAGACCAGGTTAATTGTCTCTCGGAAAATATGGGGTCATGAATGGCAGACAGCACAGATTTCTCAAAGGCTATTCTTGACTAACTTGATTGAATTCCTCTGAAGCAACAGGGTTGGTGAAGATAGTGCTTTTGATGCTGTGTACATGGATATTCGAAAGGCATTTAATGAAGTACCACATAAACTTATTAGCAAAATTGAAGCCCATAGGATTAAAGGGATGGTGACTCTGTGGATGCAAGATTGACTAAAACAGAAAGCTGAGTTATGGTGAATTGCTGTTTTTAAGGCTGGAGGAAATTGTATACCACTGTCCCCCAGGAGCCAGCATTGGAACCACTGCTTTTTGATATATATTAATGACTTTGATGTACTGGGCATAATTTCTAGGTTTGCAGATGACAAGGTTTGGAGATCAAGAGGACAGACTGGCGAAATGGGCAGATGTGGTGGATGTATTTAATGCAGGGAAGTGTGAAGTGATTCATTTTGGTTGGAAAAATGAGAGGCAATATAAACAAAATGGTACAGTTTTGTAGGAGGTGCAGGAGCAGACACACCTGGGATTGCCTGTACACCAATCTTTGAAGGTGGCAGGACAAGTTGAGAAGGGTGTATTTTCTAAAAAAAAAAGACTTATGGTATCCATGGCTTTATAAACAAAAGCAAGGAAGTTACGCAGTTATGCCAAACATGCGCTATAAAACACGAGTGAAGTATCGGCTGGAGAAGTGTGTCCAATTCTGGGCACCATTATTTGGGAAGGATGTCCAGTTTTGGAGAGTGTGCAGACGAGATTTACCAGAATTGCACCAGGGAGGCAGGACTTCAGTTATGTGGAAAGACTAGAGAAGCTAGGGTTGTTCTCCTTAGCACAGAGGATGTTAAGGGTAAATAGAGGTGTTTGAAATCATGAAGGATTTTGATGAAAGTAAATAAGGAGAAACTATTTTCAATGGCAGAAGAGTTGGTAACCTAAAGACAGAGTTAAGGTAATTGGCCAAAGAACCAGAGGTGAGAAGAATATTTTTTAACTTGAATTGAGTTGTTATCTGAGATTCAGTGCCTGAAAGGGTGATTGAAGCAGTTTCAGTGATGACTTTCGTTCGGGAATTGGATCAATACTTGAAGGGGAAACATTTATAGGACTGAGAGAAAGCCAAGGGAATGGGACTAATTGGATAGCTCTTTCAAAGAGGCGGTGCAGGCAGAATGGGCTGAATGGCTGCCTCCTGTGCCATACCATTCTGTGATATCTATACTGAAAAATGTTTGCAGAAGTGTTAGTTTAGCTAATGAAGTTGAGATGATCCAGATAGCAGTGAGACGATGTATGGCACTTTAGGTTGCTTTCATCAAATTATTTTGATACTTGGATCTTTAACCTCATTTCCCTTCTCTCTGCTTGAATGGGGCATGCTTTTTGAGGCCAGTTAAAATTGTAATGTTTGATTTTAAAAACTTCAGTTTTACTGCTACTGCTAGTTATAATGGTATGCTGTGAAGCTATCTGGCATTGGTCCAGTTGTGCTTGCACTAAGTTTTGAGGTGCGCCTCTTTTTTTCTGAATACTATATAATGTGCAGAATGTGTCATGGCCCAAAGTAACACATCAAGTGGCAGCTGACCAGATTTGTTGGTGGGATTCTGACCCACTTTTGGTTCCAGCTGTTGTGCCATGACATTACAACAGTTCAGACTAACTTGATGTGAGAAAAGTTGGGTCATGTGCCACCAGTAATTTTCTCTCCTTTCAAAACAGAGCAAGGAAAGGGGTTGAAAAAAAAAGGGGGGGGGGGGGTGAAACTGGGTAGCACTTAAACCTTTGGGAGGTTGGGATAGATTTTAAAAATTTGACTTGTCACTAATGATTCTTGGAATCATTCAAAGCTGTTCGACTGAGATGAAAGGCATACAAGGGCAGTGGTGCATAATTAAATGTCAGGTGGAGTCTGAGAATCTTAGGCCAACAACACAGCAAAGTCCGGTCTGAATAGATGAACAATTTAAACACGGTCGTACTCTGAGTAGCCGCACGTATTTATACTGATTCCTAGTGGCTAAGCAAGCGGAAAGTGTGAAATTAAACTAAATGAAGGTTTGGTGGAGAGGGAAAGGGAAGTACTGGATTTTGAACCCATTTACTTGGCTCTCTACCAATAGACGCAACACCAGTAGAGGTGAATGTTAATAGATTAACTCTTGACCTGCTGAATAAATAAAACTCTGGTTACACTGAGATACCTTTGCCCTGTGATTTTGCAACATATCAGTACTCTTAAGATTACAGAGGAGGCTTGTTCCTGTGATTGTGCATGATCTCAAATGCCAATAACGAAGAAGTTGGTGTTGAGGCCAGCCAGCATGCTTCATTGTCATTTTCAGACAGATATATTTTACAGGTTGAATGACTACTTCAGATGTGCATGATATTTAATCATGTCTTGATAAGGTGGTTTTTAGTTCATTGCTTTTTACCTGGAGGTGAAATTATCAAGATTCATAATTTGTTAGGCTTCTTGTAGTGTGGTAAGTGGAGTCTTTAGTTCTTCTAACATTTCAAGAAACGTTAATTTTCAAATTAGTCACCTTGTCTGAAAATTTTAAATTGACGTCTTATGTTCAGTCTTTCTCTAAAATTAGTGCACTTACAAAGTGCACCATGACTTCTTTAATAACGAATTTCTTGAAGCACAGACTTCTTAGCTTGCTCTCCTCATACCGGAAAATGGCTAGATTTCAATGAAGGCACTTATGATTTCAGTGTCAGCTATATGAAGGAAAATCCAGCTCTTGTGCCTTTCCAATTCTAAGTCCTAATAAATGACTACAAGGTGTCATCAGTGCACAAGAGAGGAAAAATAAAGGGTTATGCCAATTAATTTCTGCTATATTTGATGGCATGATGGCTTTGGCGGAGCCTTGGGAGTAGATTTCTTGGAGAGGGAAGATGATGGAGAGAACAGATGATGAAAGGTATCTGTCCTTCAATATTTTTTCAGAATATTTGGAACATAGGAGTAGGCCATTCAGCCTGTTGAGCCTGCTCTGCCATTCAGTTAGATCATTGCTGATGGTCACCTCAACGTCACTTTCCCGCTCTATCCCCATATCCCTTGATGTCATTAGTATTCAGATATCTATTGATTTTCTGTCTTGAACATGCTCAATGATTGAGCTTCCACAGCCCTCTGGAGTGGAGAATTCCAAAGATTCACCACCCTGTGAGTGAAGAAATTCCTCCATCTCTGTGGTAAATGGCCTACCCCTTATTTTGAGACTATGTCCCTTAGTTCTAGACTCACCAGCCAGGGGAAACACCCTATCTACATCCATCCTGTCACACCCTGTAAGAATTTTGTAAGTTTCAATGAAATCACCCCCTCATTCTTCAAAACTCTAGAGAATACAGGCCCACCCAGTTTCCTCAGTCTCTCCTGATAAGACAATCCTGCCATCCCAAGGATTAGTCTAGTGAACCTCTGTTGCACCCCCTCTATGGCAAGTATATCCTTCCTTGGAAAAGGAGACCAAAACTGTACACTGTACTCCAGGTGTGGTCTCACCAAGGCTCTATACAATTGCACCAAGGTGTCTTTACTCCTGTATGTAAAACTCCTTCCGTTGAAGGCCAACATACCATTTACCTTCCTGATTGCTTGCTGCACCTGCATGCTAGCTTTTAGTGACTCATGAGCAAGGACACCCAGGTCCCTTTGGACATCAACACTTCCCAACCCCTTATCTCTTTAAGAAATACTGTCTTTCTGTTTCTTTGTACCAAAGTGGAGAACTTCACACTTATTCACACATTCCATCTGCCATGTTCTTGCCCATTCACTTAGCCTGTCCAGGTTCCCTTCAAGCCTTCTTGCATCGTCCTCACAAATTAAATTCTCACCTAGGTTTATGGCATCAGCAAATTTGGTAGTAGTCCATTTGGTCCCCACCTCCAAATGATTTATACAGATTGTGAACAGCTGTGGCCCCAACTGATCCTTGAGGTACCCCATTAATAACAGCCTGCCATCCTGAGAATGACCTGTTTATTCCTACTCTGTGCTTTCTGTCGATTAACCAATTCTCAATCCATTGCAATATATCACCCTAATCCCATGTGCTCTGATTTTGTTTACTAACCTCCTGTGTGGGACGGTACCAAAAGCCTTCTGAAAATCCAAATACACTGCATCCACTGGTTCTCCTTTTATCTACACTACAAGCCATATCCTCCAGGAAACTCTCCCAACAGGTTTATCGAACATGATTTCCCTTTCAAAAATCCATGTTAATTCTGCCCAGTCATATTACTTTCTAAGTGTCGATTTATCACATCCTTTATAATAGATTCTAACATTTTCCCTACTGCTGACGTCAAACTAACAGTTCTTTTCTCTCCCTCCTTTCTTAACTAGTGGGGTTACATTTGCTACTTTCCATTCTGCAGGAACTTTTCCAGAATCTGTAGAATTTTGAAAGATAACAGCCAATGATAGCCACCTCCTTCAACACTCTGGGATGTAGCTCTTCTGGTCCAGGGGATTTATCAACCTTCAATCCAGTTAATTTTTGAGTGCTACCTCTTTGTTAATACTAATTTCTTTTAGTTCCTCATTTTCACAAGTCCCTTGGTTCCCGAGTATTTCTGGGAGATTTTCTGTATCTTCCTCCGTAAAGACAGACCCAAAGTAATTGTTTAGCTTTTCCGCCATTTCCCTATTCATTATAAATTCTCTTGTCTGCCTGTAATGGACCCACATTTGTCGTTGCTAATCTTTTCCTTTTCACACTCCTAAAGAAGCTTTTACAGTCTGCCTTTGTTTTTCGCTAGCTTGCATTCATATTCCCTTTTCCCTTTCTTTATCAGTTTCTTGGTCATCCTTTTCCCAATGTTCCTATGTTCCTTTGGATACTAAATTGCTCCCAATCCTTGGGCTTACCACTTCCTTTGATTTAATGCAATCTTTAACTTCTTTTGTGAGCCACGATTGATTCATCTTGTTGGGTTTTTGTGTCTTCAAGGAATATATATTTGTTGTAGACCATGTAATACTACTTTTAAGTACTAGCTATTGCCTGTCTACTGTCAAATCTTTGTGTATTTTCCCAATCCACCATAGCCAGCTTCCCCCTCATACCTTCATAGTTTCCTTTGTTCAGAGTAAAGACCCCAGTTTCAGAATTAACTTCATCACCTTCAAACTTAATATAAAATTCTGTCCTATTGTGGTCACTATTTCCTAAAGGCTCCTTTACAGTGAGTTTTTTTAGCCTTTTTGTCATTACGTAATACTAAATCTAAAATAGCCTGATCCCAAGTTGGTTCTTCAACATGCTGCTCCAGAAACCCATCTCGTGCACACTCCAGAAATTCATCCTCCACAACATTAGTACTGATTACATTTATCCAGTCTTGTCACCATTATTACTGTATTTCCCATGTTATATGTACTTGTAATTCCTGATTTATATGTGCCCAACATTACCACTGCTGTTTGACCTAAAAACAACTTCCACCAATGCTGCCCCTTGCTGTTTCTTTGCTCCATCCAAGCTGATTCTACATCTTGATCCTAAAACTAATGTACTGATCTCGTCCCTTATGAAGTGTGCTACCCCACCTCCTTTTCCTTTTTGCCTATCATTCCTAAATGACGAATATCCTTGAATATTCAATTCCCAGTCTTGGTCACCCTGTAACCACGTCTCTAATGGCAATTAAATCATACCCATTTACCTTTATTTGTGCCTTCAAATCATCTACCTTGATGCGAATGCTGCATGCATTCAGATAGAGTGCCATTAACTTTGTATGTTTAGCATTATTGTGCATTCTGATCCTATTTAATGCATGCCTTTGCTTCGTCTGTCTTCTAATTTCACTTACTACTTTTCTACTTCCTGTTACCAGTTTTGCTTCCCTCCAATCTTCCCTTCTTGCCACACTCCAATTATCAATTCCCTTATTGCTACCTTGCTCTCTTGTCTACTCCACCCTCTCCGAGCCTAAAAGTCTCAGCCAAGATTGCAAGGCAGACCACCTTTGAGCTGCTATTTAATGAAACGACAACTTGTATTTATATAGCACCTTAAGCATCATACAATGGCCCGAGGCGCTTTACAGGAGCAGTATAAAACAAAATATGACACCAAGCCACATAAGGAGATATTGGGTCTGATGACTGAAAGCTTGGCCAAATAGGTTTTAAGGAGTGTCTCAAAGGAGAAAGACAAGGTGGAGAGACGGAGTGGTATAGGGAGGGTACTTCAGAGCTGGAGGCCTAGGCAACTGAAGGTGCAGCCACCAATGGTGGAGCGATTTTTAAAATCAGTGTACTTGAGGCCAGAATTAGAGGAGTGCAGCTATCTCGGAGGGTTGTGAGGCTGGAAGAGATTACACAGATAGGGAGTGGGTGAGGCCACGGAGGGATTTGAGAACTGGAATGAGAATTTTTAAATCGGGAGGGTGCTTGATTGGGAACCAATGTAGGTCAGCAAGCACAGGGGTGGTCGGTGAACTTTATACATACAACTTTATATATCAGAGGATGTCATGGTTTAGACTACCGGAGCAATAAGGGATAAGTTGGGGGAAGCGGTGGCATAGTGGTATTGTCATTGGACTAGTAACCCAGAGACCCAGGGTATTGCTCTGGGGACATGGGTTCAAATCCCACCAGAGCAGAAGGTGGAATTTGAATTCAATTAATAAAAAATCTGGAATTATAAAGCTAGTCTAATGGCCATGCAACCATTGTCGATTGTTGCAAAAACCCATCTGGTTCACTAATGTCCTTTTAGGGAAGGAAATCTGCTGTCCTTACCTGGTCTGGCCTACATGTGACTTCAGACCCACAGCAATGTGGTTGACTCTTAAATGCCCTCTGAAATGGCCGAGCAAGCCACTCGGTTGTATCTAACCGCTACGAAGTCAATAAAAAGGAATGAAACCAGACGGACCACCCGGCATCGACCTGGACTCCGGAAACGACAATGGCAAACCCAGCCCTGTCGACCCTGCAAAGTCCTCCTTCCTAACATCTGGGGGCTTGTGCCAAAGTTGGGAGAGCTGTCCCACAGACTAGTCAAGCAACGGCCTGACATTGTCATACTCACGGAATCATACCTTACAGACAATGTCCCAGACTCTTCCATCACCATCTCCGGGTATGTCCTGTCCCACCGGCAGGACAGACCCAGCAGAGGTGGCGGCACAGTGGTATACAGTAGGGAGGGAGTTGCCCTGGGATTCCTCAACATCGACTCTGGACCCCATGAAGTCTCATGGCATCAGGTCAAACATGGACAAGGAAACCTCCTGCTGATTACCACCTACCACCCTATATCAGCTGATGAGTCAGTACTCCTCCATGTTGAACAGCACTTGGAGGCCACTGATGGTGGCAAGGGCACAGAATGTTCTCTGGGTGGGGGACTTCAATGTCCATCACCAAGAGTGGCTTAGTAGCACCGCTACTCACCGAGCTGGCCGAGTCCTAAAGGACATATCCGCTAGACTGGGTATGCGGTAGGTGGTGAAGGAACCAACAAGAGGGGAAAACATACTTGACCTCTTCCTCACCAGTCTGCCTGCCGCAGATGCATCGGTCCATGACAGTATTGGTAGGAATGATCACCACACAGTCATTGTGGAGACGAAGTCCCGCCTTCACATTGAGGATACCCTCCTTCATGTTGTGTGGCACTACCACCGTGCTAAATCAGATAGATCGCGAACAGATCTAGCAATGCAAAACTGGGCATCCATGAGGCACTGTGGGCCATCAGCAGCAGCAGAATTGAACTCATCCACAATCTGTAACCTCCTGGCCCGGCATATCCCCCACTCTACCATTACCATCAAGCCAGGACACCAACCCTGGTTCAATGAAGAGTGCAGGAGAGCATGCCAGGAGCAGCACCAGGCATACCTCAAAATGAGGTGTCAACCTGGTGAAACTACAACTCAGTACTATCTGCATACCAGACTGCGTAAGCAGCATGCGATAGACAGAGCTAAGCGATTCCATAACCAACACATCAGATCTAAGCTCTGCAGTCCTGCCACATCCAGTCGTGAATGGTGGTGGCTCCACAAATATCTCCATCCTTAATGATGGGGGAGCCCAGCACATCAGTGCGAAAGATAAGGCTGAAGCATTTGCAACAATCTTCAGCCAGAAGTGCAGAGTTGATGATCCATCTCGGCCTCCTCCTGAAGACCCCAGCATCACAGATGCCAGACTTCAGCCAAATCGATTCACTCCGCATGATATCAAACGACTGAAGGCACTGGATACTGCAAAGGCTAATAGTACTGAAGACCTGTGCTCCAGAACTTGCGCCCCTAGCCAAGCTGTTCCAGTATAGCTACAACACTGGCATCTATCCTACAATGTGGAAAATTGCCTAGGTATGTCCTGTACACAAAAAGCAGGACAAGTCCAACCCGGCCAATTACTGCCCCATCAGCCTACACTCAATCATCAGTAAAGCGATGGTGTCATTAACAGCGCCATCAAGCGGCACTTGCTTAGCAACAACCTGCTCAGTGACACTCAGTTTGGGTTCTGCCAGGGTCACTCAGCTCCTGACCTCATTACAGCCTTGGTTCAAACATGGACAAAAGAGCTGAACACCAGAGGTGAGGTGAGAGTAACTGCCCTTGACACCAAGGCAGCATTTTACAGAGTATGGCATCAAGGAGCCCTAGCAAAACTGGAGTCAATGGGAATCAGGGAAAACCCTCAGTTGGTTGGAGTCATATCTAGCACAAAGAAAGATGGTTGTGCTTGTTGGAGGTCAATCATCTGAGCTCCAGGACATCACTACAGGAGTTCCTCAGGGTAGTGTCCTAGGCCCAACCATCTTCAGCTGCTTCATCAATGACCTTCCTGAAATCATAAGGTCAGAAGTGGGGATGTTTGCTGATTGCACAATGTTCAGCACCATTCATGATTCCTCAGATGCTGAAGCAGTCCGAGTAGAAATACAGCAAGACTTGGACAATATCCAGGCTTGGGCTGATAAGTGGCAAGTAACATTTGCGCCACACAAGTGCCAGGCAATGACCAGCTCCAACAAGAGAGAATCTAACCATCTCCCCTTGACATTCAGTGGCATTACCATCGCTGAATCCCCCACTATCAACATCCTAGGGGCTACCATTGACCAGAAACTGAACTGCAGTAGACATATAAATACAGTGGCTACAAGAGCAGGTCCGAGGCTAGGAATCCTACGGCAAGTAACTCACTTCCTGACTCCTCAAAGCCTGTCCACCATCTATAAGGCACAAGTCATGAGTGTGATGGAATACTCTCCACTTGCCTGGATGGGTGCAGCTCCAACGGCACTCAAGAAGCTCGACACCATCCAGGACAAAGCAGCCTGCTTGATTGGCACCCCATCTACAAACATTCACTCCCTCCACCACTGACACACTTTACGATGGAGGGTGTCTTCTCTGAAGTCATAACTTTGTCTCCACAGGACTGTGCAGTGGTCATTCCCACCAGTACTGCGATGGGTAGGTTGGTGAGGAAGGAGAGTAGTGGGTTTTACCCCCAGTGTTGGTTCGTTCTCCATCTGCTGCAGGACCAGTCTGGCAGATAATGGCCCACAGGACTTGACCAGCTCTTGGTGGTTGAACATTGAAGTCTATTCCGTGCTCTTGCTATCCTTAGTGCTTCTTCCAACATGGAGTACTGATTCATCAGTTGAGGGAGGGCAGTAGGTGGTAAACAGGAGGTTTCCTTGCCCGTGTTTGACCTGATAATGAGATTAAATGGTGTTCTTGTTGAGGACTCCCAGGGCCACACACTCCTGATTAATACTGTGCCGCCACGTCTGCTGGCTGCCCTGCTGTTGGGATAGGATGTCCCCAGGGATGGTGTTGGAAGAGTCCAGGACTTTGGCTGACTGGTAGGATTCTGTGAGTATGACTGTCAGGCTGTTGCTTGACTAGTCTGTAGGACAGTTGTCCCAATTTTGGCACAGATTTCCAGATGTTAGTGCGGAAGACTTTGCAGGGTTGATTGGGCTGTGTGTTTGCCTTTGTCTCCGGTGCCTCAGTTGATTCTAGTGGTCCATCTGGTTTTATTATTCTTCACCTTTTTTGTAGAGGTTTGATGTAACGGAGTGGCTTGCTAGGCCATTTCAGAGGGCAGTTGAAGAGTCAACCACATTGCTGTTGGCTTAGTCATATATAGGCCAGACTGGGTAAGGAGGCCAGAATTCCTTCTCAAAAGCACTTTAGAAAACTAGTTGAGTTTCTTTGACAATCCAGTAGTTTTGTTAACCCCATTCCTAGCTATTTATTCAGCTGCTACGGTGGAATTTGAACTTGTATCTCTGGATCATTAGCCCTGACCTCTGGATTACTCGTCCAGTAACATAACCATTATGCTACTGTACTCATTTTTTAATTCAGCTAATTATTGTAGCTAGGCCAGGATTGCTGATCTTAATGGTTCCCTTCTAGGTTTTGGCTGAAGGTCTATGATGAACAGTGGCGAAAGTTGGAACAGAATCTATCCAATTGATTAATGTTATATAGAAGAATTAACTGCACATCGCATTCAATATATTTCTGATTTTTGTAAACAGTTGCAGTTATGAAGCCACTGTTTTGCAAGGAGGAGAAATTGGTTTAATATTTAATGTTTTAGTTTGGAAGTGTTTTGTGGTGGAATACTATCTGTCTAAGCTATGTACTGTGGTGTAGATTGAAATTGGAACTCTATGTATTTAATTATGAAGTTGCCATCGGTGGTGAGATATTGGAGGAAGGGGTTTGCATTTTTCAGTAGAAGAATAGAAGTTGTCTTTTCACAAGTGACTCTTGATATCGTGGATCTTTTGAGTAACCTGAACAGGTTATCTTTTGCTTTGTGCATTTTAGTAGCTGCTTTTGACTACATCTTCTAGAAGTGTAGACTTTGAACATAAGCTTGAAAGTGTTAGAACCTGATGATGTGAAGGCATTGAAATAAAACACTTGCTGCCAAATCATCCTTGAGTTATTGAGTTCTACTTCTAAACCAGAAAGTTAATTGTTGCTGTATATGTACAATTTCAATTTTTTTTTACTTTGACCTTGTCCTTAGCCTACAGCTCTCTGAGCAAGCTGCACACACATTTCAGGAATAAAGTTTCCTCCTCTTCCTGGGTCATCTGAAGTCCTTGGTCCCCACATTAACTGGTAACTCCAGATTTTTAGCAGCTGGATTTCTCTCATTCTTGTCCTCCACTTGGAGTCATGTATGACTCGCATTTTATCTTTCTGAATTTGTTTTCATGTTCTAAATAGCGCTTTGTATTTTCTTATTAAAATCTGTTTTGCAGGCTCTTGAGCCTTGATGCCAACCTGTAGTTGTCATGTAGTTTAAAAAAAACCCTCATTGCATAATCCCTGCTTATTTAATGCAGTGGCATCCCCTGTCCAACTGTTCCAATTAGAGAATTATCCAAAATAAACACAAAATGTTGGATTTATAGGTCTAGCAGCATCTGTGGGGAAAGAGTCGATGTTTTGGGTCTGTGACCTTACATCAGAGAGGATTATCCAAGTTAGACACGGATGGGACAAATAGATCATTACAAATTTCATGTCAAGCGCGTGTTTATTCCAATCTATAAAATGGCGCTCTTCATGGTATTCTTACTTTTGGTCAGCTCTATAATCGTACAGCATAGAAGATGGCTATTCAGCCCATCGTGCCTGTGCTAGCTCTTGGAACGCGGTCTAATTAGTCCCAATCCCCCTGTTCTTTTCCAATGTGAATTTTTCCTTTTTAAGTAACTATCCAATTCCTTTCTGAAAGCTGTTACTAAATCTGTTTCCACTGCCCTTCCAGACAGTGTACTCTAAATCATCTTGGCTCGCTGCATTTTAACTTTTAAAAAAAACACTCATCAAATTTCTCTAGTTCTTTTGCCAATTATCCACATTTGTGTTTTCTGGATACTGACCCTGCTGCCTGTGGAAACAGTTTCTCCCAAAATGCTCTATCAAAACCCTTCATAATTTGGGACACCTCTGTTAATCTCTCCTTATCTGCCTCTTCCAGTCTGACCACAGCAAAGGGTTACACTTGAAACATTAACATGCTTTTCTCTTTTAGATATTGCATGGTTTGCTCTGTATTTACAGCTTTTTTTGTTTTTCGTGCTCAGGATTTCTGCAAGTCCCTTGTTTTAAGAGTGCCATTTTGAATATTGGAATAATTGTGCACCTGACGTTAAATTTGTAATCTATTTGCCCAGATGTGTTTAATTTGGATAATCCTCTAACTGGAACAGCTGTAAAGAAGTTGTCATTGCAATAAATAAACAGGGATTGGACAGTTTTATGTGTTTTGCTGCATGAAAACTGCAGGCTGAAGAGATGTTGAATGGACACATACAACTGGAGACATTTTTATCCCATCTGGATGCTGTCTGTGTAAACTTATGACTTGCAGACTATCCGCATTAATATTCTGGGCAGTAGAGATGTGTGCACAGAAAACCTTGTTAAAATGGCAATTTCAAATTTTTAAAAAATGGATTCTTGACCTATGAAGAATGGTGAATATTTTCATTGCCATTTCGCTGATCAAACTATGGCATTGAAAGCCTCTCTTCCATTTCTTCTGGTTGAATCTGAAATTCAGTTTCTGCTCTCTGAGAAGCTAAAATAAATTATTTATTTCTGCATTGGAAAGAGTTGGGTGGACATACCTGGCTCAAAACTTGGTTGTTGCTGAATAAACTAACCAAGTAGCATAAGATGTGTTTCATAAATACAAACAGACTAGGATGACAGGTCAGAGGTGGGAATTCTGTGGCGAGTAACTCAATTCCTCACTCCCCAAAGTCTATCTGCCATCAACAAGGCACAAGTCAGGAGTGTGATTGAATACTCTACACTTGCTTGCATGAGTGCAGCCCCAACAACATTCAAGAAGCTCAACACTATCCAGGACAAAGCAGTGCATTCTATTGGCATCCATCCACCACCTTAAGAATTCACTCCCATCACCACCAAAGCACAGTGGCTGCAGTGTCTACCCTCTACAAGATGCACTACAACTCGCCAAGGCTCCTTCAACAGCATCTTTCAAACCAGTGACCTCTACTACCTAGAAGGACAAGGGCGACAGATGCATGGTGTTATGGTCCTATTAGTTTATTTGAAATCTGCAGTGTGTCTTTAAGTCAGCAAAGGATCAGTACTGCTTTAACAATCAGCAAG
This sequence comes from Heterodontus francisci, assembly GCF_036365525.1. NCBI lineage: Eukaryota > Metazoa > Chordata > Chondrichthyes > Heterodontiformes > Heterodontidae > Heterodontus > Heterodontus francisci. The sequence continues at coordinate 55,796,594 of NC_090397.1, read as the reverse complement.
CCTCAGGAGTTAGAGAAGGTGCATTCTGGTTGACGTTGGATACAACCATACAGTGTGGGAACCAAACAGCTTAAAATGTGCATCCTGGTTACCTTGGTACAGCCACTGAGACTAAGGTTAGATATACAATGTTGCGATTAATTTTTGAAACTAACTGGAAAAACTGGCTTTTAACAGACACACAAACTGTCTGCCAGCATATACTGAAGGAAATAGGAGAGCTCTCCCTCTGTCTGTTTAAACCCTATTTATTATCCTCTCAGAATTATGAAAAGTCAAGCCAGATTAATTTCTTAAAAGAAAATAACCAATTACTTTAACTACTGAACTGTAATTGCTGTGTTCATTGCTGGAAAAGAAGAGCATCACTTCAAATGCTGAACTAGACTACTGACTGTCCTACCTTTTAAAGAACCCTTTCCCCTCCATCGGACAACTGCGAAAACTTCAAGCAAAATTGTTCCACATTGGAAGATTCCACTTTTGCAGGATCGTAAATCTGCAAGGACTTTGTTACTTGTAAAAAAAAAATTTTGTTTATATCTTAGTAGTGTTTAAGAATTTAGTTTTCTCTAATAAACTGTTAATTTGTTGATCTAAAGATACCTGGTTTGGTTCGCCTCATTCGGGGGTTAATAGGTGAATCAGTTTGGCTGTGGATTTCTTTAATTTGGAAAGTTTAAAGTGATATGTTAGGCAATCTGTGGAGTGACGGGACTAAATTGACAGTGCATTGCTCCCACTGCAATCAAAATCGTATATTTTGATTGGGGGCTTTGGCTTGAGCGGGTCGGTCATAACAATGGAAATAACATCACCTGCAAGTCACAAACCTTCCTGACTTGGAACTATTATTGCCGTTCCTTCGCAGTCACTGTCAAAATCCTGGAACTCCCTACCGAACAGCACTGTGGGTGTATCTATACTACACAGACAGGAGCAGTTCAAGGCAGCAGCTCATCACCTTCTCGAGGACAGCCTGGAGATGGGCAACAAATGTTGGCCTCGCCAGCGATGCCACATCCCATGAATGAATAAAAAAAATCAGCTAATCCATTAAACCGGTCCCAAATAGTGACAAAGCAACTGATTCCCAAAAAGGCTCCCATTCAGCAGCAGCCATCGAAACTTCAGGAGAAGCAAGAAACTCTAGGAGTATTCAGGAAAGAAAATCTAGCAAAATACATCCCCACCCCCTCTGCCCTAGGGATCCCATGTGCTGTGTGTGCTCTCAGCTCATCTGCCATATTCCCAAAACTTCTTGCATTGAAGTAATACCATTTAGCACTGCCAAACTCCCTTGTCCATTTTCTAGCCTTTGTTTCCTCTGCCTTCTGTTTCCAACTTTTATCCGTTCTGAATCTGCTCTCAGGTTCCCATTGCTCTGCCAGCTAACCCTCTGAAACCCTCCGCAAGAGCACTAGCAAAATCCCCTGCCAGGATATTGATTACTCTTGAGGTGCAACCTGTCTAGCTTGTACGAGTCCACCAGCAGTGGTCCCAATGTCTGAGGAATCTAAAGCCCTTCTTCCTGCACCATCTCTTCAGTCATGTATTCATCACCTTTATCTTCCTTCTTCTAAACTCACTAACACATGGCACCAGGGGTAATCCAGAGATTACTTCCTTTTGTGGTCCTGCTTTCCTAGCTTCCTGAACTCTGCCTGCAGGACCTCATCCCTCTTTCTTCCAATGTCATTGGTGTAGATATGGACTGCAATCATTGTCTGTTCACCCTTTTCCCCCTTAGAATGTCTTGTAGCTGCTTCGTGACATCCTTGACCCTGACACCAGGGAGGCAACATACCATCCTCGAGTCACGTCTGCAGCTGCAGAAGTGCCTGTCTGTCCCCCTCGTTATCAAATCCCCCGCCTCTGTTGCTCTTCCTCCGCCTGCCTGGCTGAACCATCCATGGTGCTGTGGACATGGCTCTGCCTGCACTCCCCAGAAGAACCCTCCCTCTCACCAGTATTCAAAACTGAATACCAGTTGGAGAGTGAGATGTGCTCAGGGGACTCCTGCCCTACCTGCCTGGTCTTCCTTGACTGGGTGACCACCAGGCATTCTTGTTCGTTCGCTCGCTCGCTTGTCTCCTCCCCTCCCCTCTGTACATTTTTAAGTTGCAGGGTCACCACCTCCAGAAACGTGCCATTTACGAAGCTCTCATCCTCTCATACACTATAGTAACTCTAGCTGCTGCTCAAGCTCTGAAATCTGGAGCTTGAGCTGTTTTAGCCTGCGACATTCCTGCACATGTGGTCATCCAGGCCATGAGAAGTGTCTAGCATTTCCCACATGGCACGGGATGTGCATTCCATGGAGATGAACTTCCCTACCATGTCTTTACTTTTGAGACGATTAACTAGAAATGCCAGCTACTCACCAATCAGTTCCTTCCCTGGTTGTGATGTCACTATAGTTGTTTTGCAGATGTTCTCCAGTGCTCTCCTGGTTGACACTTTTGGTTTATTGAAAGTGAATCTGTCTGTATCTGATCATGCACCACATTGCAATGACCCATCCATCATTCCTGTCCTTGCTAACCTGCAGTGGCTTCCAGTCCCCCAGTGTCTTCAATTTAAAATTTTCTTCTTTGTATTTGAATCTCTATAGATATCTTCCCTTTCCTCCCTAACTCTCTCATCTCCTTTTCTTCAACCACCTCTGCACATGTAAGGCTCGATTATAAATGCGAAAAAAGTTTTTTCTGCTACTGCCTGAATTCTATTTCTGGGGCTTTTTAGGATGATTTTAGAGAAAAATAACCTTTTTCAGTTGAAGGATTCCAGTTGTTTGACAATAGAATCATGACAAATATTTAAGTGTGAAGTACCACCTGAAAGGGTGCCACTGAAATATGGTACTGAGAACTGCTTGTTTGTGGACCTGCTGCAAACATTAGCTTAATGGCATTCTCCCAATGCTTTTTTAGAACTGCCAGGGAAGAAAATAAAATCTTCATTTGTAGAAGCAGTTAATGTCTTTCCATTTAGTTGGTAAAGACACTGACCATTAAGGTATTTGAAGGTCTGATTCATCGTGTATGCTGGTGGAAGCAATTGGAACAAATCTAGTCTGTTTTATCCAATTGTGCACCATTTGTTTTTGGCATTGGGAAGGTGAGTGAGTGAAAATTGTAGGCATGGTTGATTCAGTATGGTGCTTGAGATGCAAAAAAAGTGTTAATTGAACAGTTAAGTGAGATTTTGCTTCGAGCTGCCACCAGTCCATCTTGCTTATATAGATAGCGGAATTCAGCTCACAGCAGCAAATAAGCTACAGAAAGCAATCTTGTCTATTGCCTTAACTTCAATGTTTTTTTTTTAAAAAGAGTGCTTTGCATGCTCTTCCCTGACCCCAAATTTACATTTGTGTAGGAGAACCTTCCATATTGTCTGCTTTAATCTGCAGTGTTACAATTTGAGGAATGAGAGAGCAAGTGAGCACTGACACATCATCAGTAACTGTATAGTTGTCTGAATGCACTGATTACATGGAAATTGAGCTGAATGCGAATTTAAACATATAACTCTCTTTTCCCCCTCTCCCAAATCAAATTGATTTCAGCAGAAGTACTGGAGCTGAGGCTATAGATCTGGGTTTCATCATTCTGTGTAATGTTTTCTGTGTGTATTCCCTCTTGCTACTTGCCACCCCCCCCAGCTCACCCACTTTAGTTTTGATCCTTGTGTTTGAGGTAGGTGAGATGCTGACTTGAGGATTATGCCAATGCTTATTATAAAGCTGTTAAGTGGTGCACAACAGTCTGGCGCAGAGCCTTTGGATTCCCTTTCCTTATTCCACTCCTTATAATGGGGTGAGGGGGGCGGGGGTGGGGATTGCTTGTTCTCGATTGGACATTTGACTTCAGCTGTGCTGCTCTGGGAAAAGCTCAGCAGAGTGGGTTAATTTTGTGTGGGTTCTGTCTAGTATCATGAGATTAAAACTCAAATTCAACTCTTGTGTTTGTTTAGTGATAAATACAGTCTTAAAATGAGGGTTTGTGCTAATTACTGAATAATTGCTACTATTGCATTCCATATGCAAATCTAATGTGTAGATGGAATATCACTTCTAATTATTTTAGTGATGTTTGCAAGATGAAATGCACTGTTAAGTCATTGCTCATTACAGCATTTTCCTGTATATACTGTTGTATAATGCACATCTCTTTATTAATCTGAGCTGCTTCATTAATGCAGTAAAGCTGTATGATTCTTGGATCATGCAAGTATAATTTGCATTCTCCCTTTGGAAGCTTTCTGTTTTATAATATGGAATGTTTTTTTTTAAAAGTGCAGTAATGAGAGATTTGGCACAAAGCTTGGGCAATAGGCTGAAATATGTGCTCAGCCCCAGTTGGAACAGGTCTCCTTGGCGTTGGGAATAGTTTGTTCCAGTCTGTTAAAATTGGCTTTAAAGTGCTTTGGGACGTCCTGAAGTTGTGAAAGGTGCTATAAATGCAAGTTCCTCTTTTTTTTGTTTTCTCCTCGCATATTAATTCCTGGTCGTGCATTCATCTTTAAAACATCACTCTCAAAGTGACATTTTTGTTGATTTTTGGGCTTCCAGACTGTACTTACCTGTTGCTCCCACTAGCTGGTGGTATAATCTGTAAATGGAGGTTAATGGAACTTGGGGTTTTGATTGTATTTCAGAGGAAATTATGCATTAATATTCCTAAAATAGTGCTGTTGGGTCTTTCACATTCACCCGAGAGTGCAGATATGGCCTTGGTTTAATGTCTCATCTGTAAGATGGCACCTCCAACAGTGCAGGTCCCTCTGTACTGCTCTGGAGTGTTATCCTAGTAGGGGAAAGAAAATATACAATTCAATCCTGTCTCATTACCACCTGTTAAGTTGTAACAAATGCTCCTGGATGTGAAACTTTGAATCTTCCTTGTAGCATTTGAAGTATATTATGCGTCCTTTTGATGGACAATTTAGGAATGATAGTGAACATCACCCATCATCTGAGGCGGATGAAGCTGCCTGGGCCAAGTTTATTTACTGAATCCTTTTGATAAATTTTCAATTCACTTGTTTCAGCTTTTTTGCTTAGTATTCGTGAGATCATGGTTATTCAGGTCTGTTAAATAAAATACCTTACTATTTGTTTCAAAATGGTTTAAGTGCTGTATTTCTCTATCTGATTTATTTTGTGGCTGTATGTTTGCATATTGCATTAAATACAATAGATAGGCCATATATTTCAAACTATCAGCATTGCGTTCTCTGCCTTTCAAAGTGACTTGAATTTGCAGGAGTTGCTGATTCTTAGGCACTCTACCCCATGACACACACAGTTCTCTTCTATAGCAATTGTTTTCTTTTTGCTGTGAGCATGCATGGAGAAGGTTGAGAAGCATGAATAATAATGAGGTGGTGGGGGTGTGGTTAGGGGTGCTAATTCTGATTTAGTCTTGACTCAGATTTAGCATTTTTGACACGTGCCTCCAGGTTAGTGCTCTCAGTCTAAGTCGGGTACCCTCCTGTCATATTTTTGACTACTTTGCTTTGAAAGATTTTCTGGTTTAAATTGTATTTTTGATATAAATTCACATCTTTGCTTTTGAATTAATTCCCAAAGATTCCATTTTTAACTTGAGAGGGAAGGCTGAAGACAGTCCGACAACAGGGGACTCTGGCCATTTTGAAGAGCTGTCCTGAAAGAAAATGGTCCAGCCTGAAAGCTGTTACCTATACATTAATTTGAGACGACTGGGAAGAGCCTCAAATATGTTCCAGCACTACTTGGTGTTCTTCACACACTTGTAATCGGAATGGGTTCTTCACTCAGTACAGAAAGAGCTTGGCTGACTGAACAGGCTGTGGAAGGAGGCTTCTGATCCATGCTGATATGCTTGATTGGCAGCTCAACTGGCCAACCCTTAGCAAAGGAATCTGAGTGGGATAATCGGAGGTCAAGCTTTTGAATTGATATTGAGTAGTTGATAGATGAATGCATTCTGGAGAGATTGGGTAAGGAGGCCAGACGAAATGCAGCGAGGGATTCCTGTTTCAGTTTAGTGCTGACCAGCATGAAAAATTACTGGTCAGCAAAGTATAACGAATTAGGGTAGTGTGATGTGCACAGTTATCTTTTGTGTTACAATAGTGTTATAAACCAGGTTTTTAAAAAAAAACTATTGCATTTCTAGCCTTTGTCAGTTCTGATGAAGGGTCACTGACCTGAAACGTTAACTCTGCTTCTGTCTCTACAGATGCTGCCAGACCTGCTGAGTATTTCCGGCATTTCTTGTTTTTATTTCACATTTCCAGCATCTGCAGTATTTTGCTTTAATAGATAAAACACCTCATTGTTAACATTACTGTTTGTTCACACATTTATATACAAAATAAATTAGTGTGTTGGTTTCATTGGCTTCACCTGACTAGTCTAGTCATTCTGCCATTCAGAAGATAAAAATACTCGTAGTGGCACAAGAAATTGCAGTACACTGTTCACTTAACAAGGCATTCTTATTTAACCTGTTGGATCATACTAACTATTGTCTGATTTGAGTAAGGGATGCAAATCTTTCTTACAAGAGAGACTGGTGGAGCTAAATCTGAAGAATATCTTGTGCACACCCCTGCTTGCAACAGTCATTTTATGTTTCCCAATGTAAAAGATGGGGGCGAGGTCATGTCTCACTTTAATCTTTTCGACAGTGAATGCAGTTTCGGTCTTTTTCTGGAATGTTTTGCAACAGTGTTTGTGCATGTCAGCTAACTTAAATCAAAATAAAATCTGCACAGGCAGTGCGACTTTTGAGAATGAATGTTTTCTTCAGTTGACTGGCATTTGGTTAGTAGAATGCTTGCCAATTGCTGCCACTGTTAAGGAGTCCTAATCACAGCTGGTGACAAAAACATTGCCACAGATTTTCTTTGTCCTGAAATTCCTAGTTTTTGTTTTGCGTCTTGTGGTAGTTCTGCCATACTTAATGTCAGAGATGCCTACATGTCAGCCTAATAGCAATCCAGGGGATTTTGGCTGAACAAATAGCACTGGCACATACACATTCGTGGAAGGCTATGAATTACTGGGAATGTCAGAATTGTTCAGCTCCACATGAAGGGAATGTTGGTTGTAAAATAATTTGTAGTATTCATAATTGGAGTTGCTCAAACAATTTGCTGTGCTTTTGTGTATAGTGAAAGTATGTCTTGCGCCTATTTATTTGTGGCCCTCAGGACAACAGACTCTGTTCTCTTAAATTATAAGCAGTGTCAATTAGCTTTGCCAATACCAACTGCGCCAATGCAAATCCTGTTAAAATGGTAAAATTCCAATTAAATGGAGGCAGCAGGGAGTAGAGTTCGATAATGAAGGTGATTAAGCGGGTTTTTGTATGAATGCTTGAGTGAAGCATCTTGATTTTCTTTTCTAATTATACCTCACTAATGAGGTTCTAATAACTCTTAAGTTCGAATAATGTTGCTAATAAATAAGGCTATTAACGTTGTAATGTATGTACAATCAGTGGTGCAAAGCCAAGCTGCTCTACTGCCTTGCTTGGTTTGACTTCATCGACATAAAGTTAAACCGAAACAAAATTCCCTTTTTATATATAAACAGGAAGTCAGTTGGTGCTTGAAGTTTGTTTGAAAACTTAAAACTGCTTTTATATTGAAGCTGTTTCAATTCAGACTCTGGGAGATCAGCCTTCATGATCTTGATTCTGCCATTTGTCCTGCTAAACCCAGTTTCCTTATCTCAATGGAGGATTCCGCTTTTACATTGGCACACCAGTACACGGTCATTAGGGAGCTGAATTTACTAAAGTAAATGCTTGGAGCCAGCTTACAGATGCAATTTGTCCATAATCTGAAATAAGATGCTGTTGATGCAAAAGCAGCTTTAATGTGGTGTCTTGCTGATGAAGGAGAATCTCTGCTAGAGAGCGGAAGTAGTATTGCGACATATTTGAGTGTGCTTCCATTGGCCATTCTCGTGCATAATTTATCCCCCACTTAAAACTCTTTGGACTTGTGTGTCTGTTCCCGAGAGGCTGGTGACTTGCTTTAACCTCTGTTGGTGGTAGTCCCTTAAGCTGGTTGTTGTGGAGTATGTCCGAGCTGTTTGGAATAAAACCTAGGATTTGTTTTTAAAAAGGAAAAATGTTCCTCTTAATCCTGTACACTGCCTCTGCATGGTACCTTACTGATGGCACGCTGTGAATTTGTTCACCATATCAAGTCTGCAGCTTTCCATTTTCTGACGGCACTAATACTCAGCATTTTGGGAAAAAATGCGGTGCCAATGGGGCTTACAATGCCTCGGTATGTGATCTGGTAGTGATCAAGTGCAGACTGTTCCTGCTCCTGTATTTTTCCTCCATGTTAGTTATCGTACATTTTCAAGTGAATGGGGCAGGCTGTGCCACTCACTGTCATAACTGCTGTTGTAAAGGGGCAGCGGGATTGGAAGTTGTGGTAGGGGGAAAGAGGGGAATTAGTAAAGCTGTAAGTGCCAACTCCTGCAGTGCCCTGTACAGTAATTCATTGGTATTTTCTTTTCCATTGGGAAGGATAATTTTATGCAAATAGTGAAATTATTTTTTCCCAAAAGCAGAAAAGTGGCATCCTGTAAGACACAGGTAGTACGCCTTGATGTAGTTGCTACTTCAAAAGAAACTAAATTTTTATAGCATCTTAATTTGCTGCCTCACTCCCCTTTGTATCACACAGTTCCTGCTGTATTGTACATTAAATCTATACAGGAAAGAGAAATTTGGCCTCCAGGTCTGTTTATTAAACATTCCAACTTTGCTGACAATTTTTGATGTCATCCGGAGTGCTAAGTCAAAATATTGCTTTCTAACTCGGTCACCCATCTGTAATGCTGTAATGAAGGGTTCCTTTCACATTTTACATGGGAGCCCTCAATGAACATTACTGAAAAATCAAACTCTTCCTTTTCTTGAAGAGAAAATTATACACAAGAGAATGTCCTGACGTCCTCAAAGGGTTATTGAAATTTTAGTTGGTGTATGGTTTCAGAATAAAGTATCTACGTGAGTCCACAGAAGGAGGAGGAGCCGGGCAAAAAAAAAAAACTGTCTCTTTAAATGAGGGTTATTTAATGGAATAAAGCTGGGGAAGCTCGGAGCCGGAGATACTGTCCGTAACTGAAATCTGTTCTGACAGACGAAGTCAACCTCTGCAGCCTCCTCTCTTCCTCCCCATCATCCTGCAGTCTTTCAGTGCACTAAAACACTAAAGAGCAAGGTTATTTTTGCTGCTGGGGACAGGAGCTTGAAATTGATGTTACATGCATGGCCCATTGGTATCTGAAACTGTATGACATAATCAGTATCTTGCTGGAATTCCTTTTTTTTGCCTGGTGGAAAGTGTGCTAAGGAGTTGACGAAGATTTGCCTGATGGTGGGTCACCTGTGTGTTCTGGCAAAAACTTCAGTGCAGGTTACTCATAACTGTGCCTTTATTCTGTCCAGTAAGTTAAAGGGAAGTTGACTTGTACTTCTGATTTTCCATTTTCTTTCACTATCTATTGTCTGTTGACTATCTGCTGTCAGTGGAGCTTGTGTGTTGATCCAACATGTTCCCCATCTCCTACTATGCACCACCGCTATCCTTTTGAGTAGGTTTCTTGGAGGACGTTTGGGTGGAGGAATGTCCGAGCAAATGTATACAGTGTGAATAAGTGGTTTCCAGTGAAAAATTACTCCATCATAGATGTCACATTCACTGTATTCATTAATCATCCAGTAGGGAAGGAGACTAGCAGCTTTGAGTCCCTGGAACAGTGTTGCACTCTCATGCTAGACTGGTGGGGTGGGGAAGAAAAGATAAAGAAAAGGATTGTAAGCTGCTCCAGTCTTTGAACACAAATGACTTAACAGTCATTATTTCTATTTTTACCCATTTACAGTTTTTAATCAAAATGTCAAGCAGAATTGATGTAAATTGTTTGCACAAATATTTGGTATTCAATAAATAATGTAATTCATAGTTCTCTTTGAACTTGCTTTTGTATGCCAACTATTTGGAATGTTCTGTAGCCCAAAAAATTATCTTGAGCCATTTTCTCTGTTCCCCTTGTTCTCAACAGGTCCTGTTAAATGCATATATAAAGCAGTTAACTAAATTTTTGGTGGCTTTGTGGGGGGTATTAGTGGTTGGGGAATGGAACTGTTTTGTATTTCAGGCACTTAAGTGTCAGCATGAACTACTCCCAAGTCATGTATTGCACAGCCAAAGTTAAAGGAAAGCTTGATCCGCTCTGTCTCAGAATCGTGCCTCAGCGCTAACTACACAAGCACCCCTGCTACATGGGTGACATTTGTGCATTTGTGGCCTTTGAGTGTTTGCCAATTAGTGCCACATTGGCTAGATTTGTAATGTAGATATATATCCACTAGGAACAGTATTGAGACTGGCCAAATTCATTTCATTTTGGACCTTATACAGGAAACGGGTAAAAGGAACATCAGTCAGCATTGAATTTGAACATGGAATCGCAGAGGTGAAAAACCAGTACATAACCCAGTGCACTACGAGTACTCCCTCTTCCCTTCTTTGTCTCCTCTTGAACTATGGTCCCCTATTTTACCTGTTTGAGAATCATAGAATGGCTGCAGCATAGAAGGAGGTCATTTGGCCTGGCGAACCCATGCTGGCTCTCTGCTAATCCCACTCCCCACCCTATCCCGTAACCTTGCAAATTCTTTCCCCTTCAGTTGCTTATCCAATCTTGGCTTTCAAAAGGGAATTGAATCTGCCTCCACCACTCTTTCAGGCAGTGCATTCCAGATCATAACCATTTGCTGTGTACAACAAAGTTTTTCCTCATGTCACCTTTGGTTCCTTTCCCAATCTTTAAATCACTTAAACACTTTAAATCTGTGTTCTCTGGTTCCTGATCCTTCTGCCAATGGGAAGTTTCTCTCTTTCTCTATTCTGTCTAGACCCCTCATGATTTTGAACATTTCTATCAAATCTGTTCTCAACCTTCTCTTTATGCAAAGTACTGACTGATTTCACAGGGTAAACACGTGGCTGAACAGCTGGTGTAGGAGGGAGGGTTTCAGATATCTGGATCATTGGGATCTCTTCAGGGACAGATGGGACCTGTACAAGAAGGACGGGTTGCATCTAAACTGGAGGGGCACAAATATCCTGGCTGCAAGGTTTGCTAGCGTCACTCAGGAGGGTTTAAACTAGTGTGGCAGGGGGTTGGGAACCAGAGCAGTAGGACAGCAGGTGAAATAACTGAGGGGGAACCAGTAAATAAGGCCAATAAGACTAAGGAAGAGCAGGCAGGGAGATGTCGCTGAGCACAGCGGGACTGGTGGTCTGAAGTGCATTTGTTTCACTGCGAGAAGTATAACGGGTAAGGCAGATGAACTTGGAGCTTGGATTAGTACTTGGAACTATGATGTTGCTATTACAGAGACTTGGTTGACGGAAGGACAGGATTGGCAGCTAAATGTTCCAGGATTTATAAGCTTCAGGTGCGATAGAGGGGGATGTAAAAGGGTTGGGAAAGTTGCATTACTTGTTCAGGAGAATATCATAGCTGTACTGCGGGAGGACACCTCAGAGGGGTCATGCCGCGAGGCAATATGGGTAGAGCTCAGGAATAGGAAGGGTGCAGTCACGATGTTGGGTGTTTACTACAGGCCTCCCAACAGCCAGCCGGGAGGTAGAGGAGCAGATATGTAGACAGATTTTGGAAAGATGTAAAGATAACAGGGTTGTAGTGGTGGGTGATTTTAACTTCCCCTATATTGACTGGGACTCACTTAGTGCTAGGGGCTTGGATGGGGCAAAATTTGTAAGGAGCATCCAGGAGAGCTTCTTGAAACAATATGTAGATAGTCCAACTAGGTAAGGGACTGTACTGGACCTGGTATTGGGGAATGAGCCCGGTCAAGTCGTCGAAGTCTCGGTAGGGGAGCATTTCGGGAACAGTGACCATAATTCCATAAGTTTTAAGTTGAGTAGTCCTCAAGTCAGCGTGCTAAATTGGGGGAAGGCTAATTATAACAATATTGGGCAGGAACTGAAGAATTTAGATTGGGGGCGGCTGAGGGTAAATCAACATCTGATATGTGGGACTCTTTCAAACGTCAGTTCATTAGAATCCAGAACCAGCATGTTCCTGTGAGGAAGGAGGATAAGTTTGGCAAGTTTCGGGAACCTTGGATAACGAGGGATATTGTGAGCCTAGTTAAAAAGAAAAAGGAAGCATTCGTAAGGGCAAGAAGGCTGGGAACAGCCGAAGCCCTTGAGGAATATAAAGAAAATAGGAAGGAACTTGAGCAAGGAGTCAGGAGGGCTGACGGGTCATGAAAAGTCATTGGCAAACAGGATGAAGGAGAATCCCAAGGCTTTTTATACATATATAAAGAGCAAGAGGGTAGCCAAGGAAAGGGTTGGCCCACTCAAGGACAGAGGAGGGAATCTATGTGTGGAGCCAGAGAAAATGGGTGAGGTACTAAATGAGTACTTTGCATCAGTATTCACCAAAGAGAAGGACTTGGTGGATGGTGAGTCTAGGGAAGGGAGTGTAGATAGTCTGGGTCATGTCGTTATCAAAAAGGAGGTGTTGGGTGTCTTGCAAAGCATTAAGGTAGATAAGTCCCCAGGACCTGATGGGATCTACCCCAGAATACTGAGGGAGGCAAGGGAAGAAATTGCTGGGGCCTTAACAGAAATCTTTGCATCCTCATTGGCTACAGGTAAGGTCCCAGAGGACTGGAGAATAGCCAATGTTCCTTTGTTTAAGAAGGGTAGCAATGATAATCCAGGAAATTATAGGCCGGTGAGCCTTGCGTCAATGCTAGGGAAATTATTAGAGAGGATTCTTCGGGACAGGATTTACTCCCATTTGGAAACAAATGAACTTATTAGCGAGAGGCAGGATGGTTTTGTGAAGGGGAGGTCATGTCTCACTAACTTGATCGAGTTTTTTGAGGAAGTGATGAAGATGATTGATGAAGGAAGGGCAGTGGATGTTGTCTATATGGACTTCAGTAAAGTCTTTGACAAGGTCCCTCATAGACTGGTACAAAAGGTGAAGTCACACGGGATCAGAGGTGAGCTGGCAAGATTGATACAAAACTGGCTCTGTCATCGAAGACAGAGGGTAGCAGTGGAAGGGTGCTTTTCTGAATGGAGGGATGTGACGAGTGGTGTTCCGCAGGGAACTTTGCTGTTTGTAGTATATATAAATGATTTGGAGGAAAATGTAGCTGGTCTGATTAGTAAGTTTGCGGATGACACAAAGGTTGGTGGAGTTACAGATAGTGATGAGGATTGTCAGAGGATACAGCAGGATATAGATCGGTTGGAGACTTGGGCGGAGAAATGGCAGATGGAGTTTAATCCGGACAAATATGAGGTGATGCATTTTGGAAGATCTAATACAGGTGGGAAGTATACAGTAAATGGCAGAACCCTTAGGAGTATTGACAGGCAGAGAGATCTGGGTGTACAGATCCACAGGTCACTGAAAGTGGCAACGCAGGTGGATAAGGTAGTCAAGAATGCATATGGCATGCTCGTCGTCTTCGGTTGGGGCATAGAGTATAAAAATTGGCAAGTCATGCTGCAGCTGTACAACCCTTAATTAGGCCACACTTAGAATATTGCGTGCAATTCTGGTCGCCACACTACCAGAAGGACGTGGAAGCTTTGGCGAGGGTACAGAAGCGGTTTACCAGGATGTTGCCAGGTCTGGAGGGCATAAGCTATGAGGAGAGGTCGGATAAACTCAGATTGTTTTCACTGGAACGACGGAGGTGGAGGGGTGACCTGATAGAGGTTTACAAAGTTATGAGCGGCATGGACAGAGTGGATAGTCGGAAGGTTTTTCCCAGGGTGGAAGAGTCAGTTACTAGGGGAGATAGGTTTAAGGTGCGAGGGGCAAAGTTTAGAGGGGATGTGTGAGGCAAGTTCTTTACACAGAGGGTGGTGAGTGCCTGGAACTTGCTGCCGGGGGAGGTGGTGGAAGCAGGTACCATAGCGATGTTTAAGATGCATCTTGACAAATACATGAATAGGATGGGAATAGAGGGATACAGTCTCCGGAAGTGCAGAAGGTTTTAGTTTAGACAGGCATCAAGATCGGCGCAGGCTTGGAGGGCCGAATGGCCTGTTCCTCTGCTGTACTGTTCTTTGTTCTTTGTAATTATTGAGCCAACTTAATGGCTTTATTCTGTAGGGCCACAACATAATGGAAATTCTGCTATTCTGTTGCTTCGCTGTGTGGTTGAGTTCAGCTAGCTGACTGCCCATAGCATGAAATGGTTTAATAAAAACCATGTGCTAGAAATACTCAGCAGGTCTGGCAGCATCTGTGAAGAGAGAAACATTCTGGACAATCTCTAGACAAATGCTTTGTCTTCAACTACGGCTATTACTATTCCCTTTGCCTTTTGTTCCGTGTCATGGTTGTCATTAAATCTCTCCTGCCCTCTTCCCTATCTCAGACCTTTTGTTCTCCTCCACCCACTGCCTTTCACTTACTCAAAGCCTGTTCCATTTCTGACCTTTGCCAGTTCTGATGAAAGGTCACAGATCTGAAAAGTTAACCATGTTTCTCTCTCCACAGATGCTGCCAGACCTGCTGAGTATTTCCAGTACTTTGTTTTTATTTCAGATTTCCAGCATCTGCAGCATTTTGTTTTTATGAAATGGTCCAAATATGTTTCAAGTTTTCTTAGAATTTTACACAAAATGTAAAATAAAACATTGGCAAGAGGAGGGAAACTTAAATGCTTCAGTGGGCAAGTATGCACAAGGATCTGACTCTCACTTTCAGAAATAATACACCAAGTTGGCATTGAATCCATGTGTAAAACTCTCAATTTTCTCTTCCTTTTTCTTCATTACTTCCCCCAAAAACACCTTTTTTCGTTATTGCTTGAGCTCCTTGTTGACAATGGCCTGGAATCTCTTAAACAATGCCCTCCCCTTCAGCGCACAGCATTGTGCTACTGGTGATTGTGACCCAATGGAGGAGCTTGTTCTCTGCACATCTGATCTCATCATTTGGTACCCACAACATCTAGATTGTTGGGGACGCATGCTTTTTATGTTGGTGTGCAATTCTGGTACAGTAATGTTTCCTGCATGCAGTGCACTATGAATGTAAGTGTCAGCTTGACTCAGTAGGTCGTGCTGTGCTGAATCAGACAGTGATTTAAGATTAGAACAGGTTCCTGGCTGCCTCCAACTTTGCACTCTCGTTAAACTAGCTCATCCAAAGCGCTGCTGTGGCAAGTGCCATTCACCCATTGCCCCTGTGCCTGCTGACCTGCATAGGCTCCTGGTCCAGCAGTTTTTAACATTCTCAACCTTGTTTTTGAATCCTTATATGGCCCCACACCTCCCTGTCTCTAAGCTCTTCGAGCCCGACAACCCTTAGATCTGGCCTCTTGCGCACCCACCTTACCCTCCCCCACTCCCTCCCACCCGATTTTAATCGCCGCACTATTGACTGCTGTGTCTTCAGCTGCCTAGACTCAGGCTCCAGAATTCCCTCCCTAATCTCTCTACCTCACTCTCCTCCTCCTCCTTAAAACCTACCTCTTTGACCAAGCTGTTGGTCACCTGACCTAATATCTCCTTTTGTGGCTTGGTGTCAAATTTTGTTTGACATTTGCTACTGTGAAGCGCCTTACGACATCTTACGAAATTAAAGATAAGTGCAACAGGCATCGGCGAACTAGTAGATTAGCTCAGGTGTTTTCAGATCAGTGTCACAGCTTGCGAGCCCCAGGCTGTCAGGGATGGCTGTGTGAATTCATTCAGACTTGCCTGATAAACAGTTTTGGGTGGGGGAAAGAGGAAAACGATGGAGTAAAATTACAATAAGGAGTCACGCTCCAAGTACAAGACTGTTAAGGGTGCAGGTAGGGGAAATGGTGGGGGAGTCAAACCACAACAATGAAAACTCAGTTGTTTAGTTGAGAAGACAATTTTATGGTATAATCTGTGCTAAGCAGTCATTGAGGACACTAATTGATATGTGATCCTTCCTTTGAAACCCTACAACAGAAATCAACTTCACCCCCCACTGGGTGCATCTTCATCAAAAAATCTAATTGCCTGAATATAAACACTTTTTTTCATGTGATAATTGCAGGCCTCACTTAATAAAATGTAGAGCTTTCAAAAGGACTTGATGCTATGCTGCATGTTTTTGATTGGTTTTCATCATTGTGTCTGTTTGTATTAAGTAACAAACTGTTTAACTGCCACCAATGAAATTCTGTGGCATATTGGATTAAAATCAAGTGGAATTTAAATTTCAAATAATTCTGAAGCAGGAAGCAATTCTGCTGTACATTTAACGTTGATTTTTGCTCTCACTTCGTTAGTGTAGCAAACTGTTAAGCTTCCTAATGATTGTGCTATTAGATTCCTTATTTGTGGTCGATAATACCCTATACTATAAGATTAGTGTACTTTTGTCCATATAAATTTGATTTAAATTTTTAATGCTGGCATTTCCCCCTTGTGCTAGCAGTTGGATGTTTGGGCCGGGACCGGTCAGATGCAAGTTAGAGCACGTTCAATTCTGGCCAGCAGTGCAGACCTTATTGTAGCACTGTGCCATCTCTTTCCTTGTACGTTGTCATTTTTTTGCCAAATTATTAACATTTTTAAACTCTGAACTGTTCCCATTTTTTAGCTGTGAATTTGCAAATGCATTTTACACGAGTCCCTTAGTGAGTAGAGACTTCAGTATGCCAGTTTTGACAGGATTTGAGCTGAAGTCCTCAGCAGTAAATGTGGCACTCTTATCTGCTCCAATCCTGTACGTGAGTTTAAATTTAAATCCATATATCCCCTTATAACGTGTGCTGCTGGTATTTAGCCATTTACAACTGGTTACATCGTTGTATAGTTATCTGCACTAGTTGTGCACATCTCTGTGCCCAGGTATTTTAAACTGTTTTTATTTCAGATACTACTAGTTCAGGTACTCTTCTTAAAAAAAAAAGTGCTGAAAGTGCGCAGCAGGTCTGGCAGCATCTGTGGAGAGAGAAGCAGAGTTAACGTTTCAGGTCTGTGACTTTTCATCAGAACTGTAGTATGTGAGTTGTGTAGGTGAGCATTAGCTGTGTAAATGCCCCACCAGAAATGGCTTTCACTGAGAACTTTGCGAATGGATTTGAGTTTTTTAAAAAGAATTAAATAGCACATTAGCTGATCTACAGACAGCAATATAAAACCACTACTCATATGCACTGTAATATGACAGAGCAGTGGGAGTCCTTCATGTCTGCAGAATCTTGTAAAATGTGAACTAAAGTGTAATGCAGCTGACTCTGGAATATTCTTAAAGGACTATTCCAGACTCTCAACAGTAGATTTATTTCATAATGAAAGTCACTTTTAATGAGTGCTGAGAATTGGGTATTAATTGTTATAGCTTAATATTTTACAGAAGAAATATATCAAAGGAATATTTTGTTTCCACTCCATTTCCCCTTACTTATTGTAGGAAGTCTGTAAATGACCAGTTCCTTTGAGAATAAGGTTGTGTTGCTAGTCGAATCGGGTAAAGCTGCTCGGCTGCGATGCCTTCATCTGTGATTTGTTTAGTTGGCGTCCTGCGTTCTAACAAATGTAGAAGGAAAGCTGATCGCGATACTTGGATTTGATGGCAGTCAAGGTGGATAGGTTATCTAGTTTTTTTTCCCTGTAGATCACCACATGCTGGTGCTCTCCAGTTGGAAAAACCTGCTATCCCCGAACCCCTTGATATTGCTCATGAAACCAGTGCCAAGTTATGGCATGGGGATAAACCTCCCCTTGATCTCCACTTGGAATATTCCCAGCAGCATTATTTATCATGGTTGTTAACATTTCAAATCACTTCCCATATAATGAAATAAAGCCCAGTGTTTGTTGTGTGGGCAAGAGCTTGCAACCCTTTTGCAGACGACAGTGAGCTGAGTCAAGATGAAAGCCAGTAGTGGCCTTGAATTTAGTGGAGCTAGACATCTCCCCCTGCCCCCGCCCCAGTCACTTTTGTGAATTCTGCATTCCTCTGTCTCTGGGCCCTTGTGCAAGCAGGTTATGAATGAAGCCTTGGGGGATTCTGGAGGTTTAAATTCAGTTTTGACTGACTTTGGGAAGTTCCTACCATGTGTAGATGCTGAAAGAAGAAAGCTGAGGCAATGGCTTTGACAATGAGGTGAGGGCTTAATCTGGAGCAAATTGGAGAGGGATAGTGATTATTGATTTACCAGCAGAAACTAGGAAATAATGGTGGCTGGAGTGAGAGGAAAAGACAACTGAGGTTATTTCCCAGTAAACATTCTGGTGAGACTGGGTGATGGGACTGTTGCAGTTGTTATCCTTGAGGTAATGATTGTCTTAACAGCAGCAAGTTCTCTTCCAATTGCAAACCATGGGCTTGTATACATAAAATAAGCTCCTATCTTAATACTCGTACCATGAACTTGCTATTTTGTACGCAAGTATGAGCTGCATTCTGTTTTAAAAGGCAGATAGGAGTCGTACTTTGAGCATTAAGAACTCACCCAGACCATTGGTCTCCAAATTATGGTCCCTGAACCCCCTCAATTATTGCTTCCTAGTTTGTCTGCTAAGATTTTGTGGACCTGGTTATTTGGAAAGGGCTGCTGTTGGGGTGGTTATCTCGTACTCAAATAAATATTAAAATAGAACATCAACTTGAGGTATATAAAAAGATTAATGGGAACAGAAATTTAAACTTTATGTGGTCCACAAGGCAAGAGTTTGTTGCCCCTGGCTTTAGATGTTCCTTCAAATGTTTTTATTGACAATACATTTTTGAAAAAATGGATAATAAAGATATTGGAACTAATTGAAATTCTTTTGCAGCAGTTTGTTTCGAAATGCAATTTTGAGAGTGACATTTTGCTTTGCATTAGTTTAGATAACAGCTTGTTAGTTTCCATAAACTTGTCAATTGTGCCTGATTATTGCACTGCTTCACTGCCCTAAAGTCTGGTTTTGTAGATATGCACAGTAACATATTTTCAGTTTTTTTTCAGCAAAAGTAATATTTTGTTTCAAGATGGATTTAGCTGCACAAATTATTATAAATCTGAGATGTATGTTACCAGTCTTTTGAAAGCTAAATTAGTTGCAACTCTGAATTTGCTGCCTGTTTTGGAAAGTTAGTTGTCTGTTTTGCATGGACAAAAATAGTTTTTCAAATTTTTGGAGTTCCAGTTTTTGCTGAGCTCGATCTCAATCTCCTTGATTGAGGTTGGCTAGAAAAAATTTGCTCAGTTTCTGTTGAAGGAATTGTCTCCAGACTTCCACATGTCTTTTAGAACTTTGTTGAATTAAAGCATGAGCGGTCAGTATGAGTTCTAACTCAGTCTGGTGTAACGAAAATAAATTTACCTGGTTTTGCAAACCAAGTGACAGAGAGCGGAATTTATCCAGATCTTATGATTTACTATTAGTTCCCTGAACTACTGAGCCTGTCCAGTAAACCTGTTGTCTGATTCAGTAAGCTGGTGCTGTAACATCTTGCCTTGGGATATCACAATGTGGATAATTAGCTTGTGTGTGGTCCTAAAATGGCACAGCCCACACGTGTGAGCAAGTAGTTTTCTGACTAGTCTTATCTACATGTGTCTGTTTCACCAAAGCAAGAGAACAGAAGGGCGTGCATGGGTCATTATATCTGACCTGAGCACAAAATACAATTTCTTCCATCAAACTGGATCAGATCTTGCCCTTCCAAAACGTCTGTCCTCTCATCCCACTTATTTGTTGTCTTTCAACTGTATCATATCATGGTATTCCGTTTTTAAAAAAGCTACAGCATTCAACTACTGTACAGCACTTAGATAGCAAGCTTGTGCTTGCATCTAACTAGAGTTCTGTACATCTCAATGAAATCTGCTGTTATGAAGGATTTTTTCTTTCCAGCCTTGCATGTGATGCTTTGTGAGTTGGTTTTCCATTCCTGTCATGGTCTTGATTTATTAATTGCACCAGTAGTGAAAAGAAAAGAATGCCCCAAGCCCAGGATTTCTCTCGCAAAGCAAACTCCACTGAAGGGCCTCACACTAGCTATGACATTCTACATTTACATTCCCACAGTGGAACCAAAGGTACCTGTTCATCTCCAGGACTTCTGCACCTAGACTTCAAGACAAAGCTGATGATCTTGATCACATTTGTTGATGCACTTCAATCCATTGAAGATTCTTTTTCCTCCTTGGTCTCATAGAATCATAGAAAGTTTACGGCACAGAAAGAGGCCACTTGGCCCATTGTGTCTGTGCCAGCCAAAAAACCACCCATTCTAATCCCACCTTCCAGCATTTGGTCCATAGCCCTACAGGGTACGACACTCTAGGTGCACATTCAGACTTTTGAATGAGTTGAGGGTTTCTGCTTCAACTACCCTTTCAAGCAGTGAGTTCCAGACCCCCAACACCCTCCTGGGTGAAAAAACGTTTCCTCATCTCCCCTCTAATCTTTCTACCAATCACTTTAAATCTTTGCCCCCTCATCACTGACCTCTCTGTTAAGGTGAATAGGCCCTTCACCTCCACTCTATCCAGGCCCCTCAAAATTTTGTACATTTAGATCAACTACTTGCTCAGCCTTCTCTGTTCCAAGGAGAACAACTCCAGCATATCCAATCTTTCCTCATAGCTGCATTTTTCCAGTCCTGGCAATATCTTTGTAAATCTCCTCTGTATCCTTTCTGTAATGAGGTGACCAGAACTACACACACTACTCAAGTTGTGGCCTAACCAATGATTTATACAGTTCCAGCATAACATCCCTGCTCTTATATTCTCTACCTCGGCTAATGAAGGAAAGGATTCCATATGCCTTTTTAACCACCTTATTGACCTGTCTGCTGCCTTCATGGATATGTGGACATTCATGCCTAGGTCCATCGCTTCCTCTGCACCTCTCAGTATTTTCCCATTTATCGTGTATTCCTTTGCCTTGCTTGACCTCCCCAAGTGCATCATCTCAGACTTCTCTGGGTTGAATTCCATTTGCCACTTTTCTGCCCATGTGACCAGTCCATCAATGTCTTCCTACAGCTATCCTCCTTACTATCTACCACATGGCCAATCCTTGTGTCGTCTGCAAACTTCTTGATCATGCTGGAAAAAGCCCTCCAGTTGGAAAAGCACCTGTCAACAATCACTCTTTGTTTCCTGCCTCTGAGCCAATTTTGTATCCACCTTGCTGCATTTTCCTGGATCGTATGGGATTTCATTTTTTTAATCCAGTCTGCCATGTGGGACCTTGTCAAAAGCCTTGTTGAAATCCATGTAGACAGCATCAACTGCACTACCCTCATTTATCTTCCTTGTTCCTTCAAAAAATTTGATCAGATTGGTCAGACATGATCTTCCCTTAACAAATCCATGCTGGCTATCTTTGATTTGCCTGTGCCTTTCTAAGTGACAGTTTATCCTGTGTCTCAGAACAGATTCCAATAATTTGCCTATTACTGAGGTTAGTCTGACTGACCTGTAATTATTCGGTCTATCCCTCGCTCCCTTTTTTAAACAGAGCTACAACATTAGCAGTCCTCCAATCCTCCGGCACCACACCTATATCCGGTGACGACTGGAAAATGATGGTCAGAGCATCCGCTATTTCCCCCCTCGCTGCTTTAACAGCCTGGGGTACATATCATCTGGCCCTGGTGATTTATCAAATTTCAAGGATGCTAATCCCATTGATACTTCCTCTCTCCCTATGGTTATCACATCCAGTACTTCATACTCTTCCTCCTTAACTACAGTATCTGCATCATTCCCCTCTTTAGTGAAGACAGACGCAAAGTATTCATTAAGAACAATACCAACATCTTCTGCCCTACACATAGATTACCTTTTTGGTCTTTTATGGACCCTACTCTTTCCTCAGTTATCCTCTTACTCTTAATGTATTGATAAAACATTTTTGATTTCACCCCTCCACTTCTTACACTCCCCTCTGCTTTCTGTAGTATAGAGTTCTTGGTGTTGGGCATAACTGTTCCTTTTCGGTCTTATCTTACCCCGTAAGCTCCTTGACATCCATGGGGCTCTGGATTTGGGCGTCCCACCCTTTTTCTTTGTGGGAAAATGTTTACTCTGTACCCCTTGAATTTCCCCTTTGAATGCCTCCCACTGCTCTGATATTGATTTACCTTCACGTAGCTGTTTCCAGTCCACTTCCGCTAAATCACTCCTCAACTTAGTAAAATTGGCCTTACCCCAATTGAGAACTTTAACTCCTGTTCTAGCCTTGTCCTTTTCCATAATTATGTTAAAACTGATTAAATTATGATCATTACCACCAAAATGCTCTCCCACTGCCACTCCTTCCACCTGCCCATCATCTTTTCCTAAAACGAAGTCTAAAACTGCACCCTCTCTTGTTGGACTTGCTGCATACTGGTTAGAAAAGTTGTCTTGAATGCACCTCAAGAATTCTGCTCCCTCAATTCCTTTCACACTAAAACTATCCGGGTAATATTGGGGTAGTTAAAAATCCCCTACTATTACTGCCTTATTGCTCTTGCACTTCCAAGAGATTTGCCTACATATCTGCTGTTCTGTCTCCCTCTGACTGTTTGGGGGTCTATAGTACACTCCCAGCAGTGTGCTTGCCCCTTTCTTGTTCTTTAGCTCAATCCATATAGCCTCATTTGATGAACTTTCCAACATTTCTGTGTACTGCCTGTGTGGAGTTTGCAAGTTCTCCCTGTGTTTGCGTGGGTTTCCTCCGGGTGCTCCGGTTTCCTCCCACATGCCAAAGACTTGCAGGTTGATAGGTAAATTGGCCATTAGCAATTGCCCCTAGTATAGGTAGGTGGTAGGGAAGTATAGGGACAGGTGGGGATGTGGTAGGGATATGGGATTAGTGTAGGATTAGTATTAATGGGTGGTTGATGGTCGGCACAGACTCGGTGGGCCGAAGAGCCTGTTTCAGTGCTGTAGCTCTAAACTAAACTTCATCCCTTCTCACAGCTGTAATAGGTTCCTTGACCAAAATTGCCACTTCCCCATCTTTCTTAGCCCGCTCCCTATTGCGTCTGAAAACCCTGTAACCAGAAACGTTGAGCTTCCATTCCTGTCTCCCCTCAAGCCATGTTTCTGTAATAGCTATGATATCATACTGCCACGTGTCTATCTGTGCCCTCAGCTCATCTGCTTTATTTGCTCCTCTTCCTGCATTGAAATAGATACCCTTGAGCACTGCCAAACTCTCTCTATTTTCTAACCTTTGTTTCCTCTGTCTTCCATACTCATCCACTAATTTTCTGCCTTCCATTTTCATTTCTGATTTTTGTTCCAACTGAGTCTACCCTCCGGTCCCCATCCCCCTGCCAAATTAGTTTAAACCCTCGCCAACAGCACTAACAAAACGTCCTGCAAGGAACTCCGTCCCATCTTTGTTCATGTGCAACCTGTCTGGCCTGTTCAGGCCCCATCTTCCCCAGAGCCGGTCCCAATGTCCCAAGAATCTAAAGACCTCGCCAGCATATGTTGGTCTTTGTTTTATGATCTCTTTACGTAGCACAACCTATACTTTCTTCATTTGGATTGGAATATCAAGTGAACAGCTGAACCATTAGACAAGGTCTTGCGTTTGTTCTCTGGACTGAGAGCATCTCAGCCAGAGCAGTGGTAACAGCACTCCAATTGACTTCAACACTAGGGAGGGGAAAATTAACCAGAGTTCTCCTTGTGTTGCTGTCCATCATCCTCTGCTGTAAGTGATATTGTTTGGACATCAAATGAGGGCAGGATTGCACTCTGCTCAAATAGCTTGCCTAACTTTGCAATCAAAGGTAAAGAATGATCACCTGAGTAAAGTAACAGAGGGTGCTCTGCACTTTTGTGACCCTAACTCAAAAAAGGAGCTGGCAACTTGAGTAATGATAAAAGGGGCAGCATCATATTCTGAGTAGTTCTATACCCACTGTTGCTGAGGGCTTGCTGCCAGATCAATAAAAAGGAAAGCGTTATGGAAATTTGTCTTGGAGATTATAGTGATTGGAGATGATTTTTTTTTTAAGGAGGGATCAATCTGATTTTTTGGAACACATCCTCGTGTCCCATTCCTTTTTTTACTTCATAGCAGAACAGCAGAGGAATTTTCTTGGGCCTTTGGACTTCTGAGCTAATCATAGAAAGTTTAAGGCATAGAAGGAGGCCACTTGGCCCATCGTGTCAGTGCTGGCCGAAAAACAATCTACCTATTCTAATCCTACCTTCCAACATTTGGTACATAGCCCTGCAGACTACGGCACTTGAGGTGCATATCCAAACTCCTTTTGAATGAGTTGAGGATTTCAGCCTCAACTACCTTTTCAGGCAGTGAGTTCCAGACCCCCACCACCCGCTGGGTGAAAAGGTTTTTCCTCATCTAGTCTAAAATTGGTTGATTCCTCTTAAAAGGTGTCAAGCTCATGTCTTGTATAAATGTGATCGCATCCATATGGTAATGTATCTGTGATGTCCAAGTAATTTGCGTTAAAATTGCAAACATTGCTGTAGATCATGGGCGTCTGAATGCTTGTTTGTGTTGTGCAGGTATACTCTGAAAGTATAACTAGTGCTCCTTAATGGTTGGGTTCGAAATATCTTTTTTGGGCTGTGTTGAAGAAATTTACCCTGCATCTGACCTGAGAGTGTAGAGTGCACTTCATTTGTTACAGTTGACCTGGGAATATATCTAGCACATATACCTGTTTAATCTTTGAAGAAAATATGTCAAAGCTAGCATTTTAATGCACTGCAAAGAAAGAGTTGCATTTATATAGTGTCTTTCTGACATCGGACATCTCGAAGTGCTTTACAGCCAATGAAGGAAGTATATTTTCAGAACAAACACAGGATTACATAAAAACTTTTGTGTTGATAACAGTTCTGTAGTTGAGGTTTTTTTTAAAAACAGGAGTTCTCACTAAGTAGCGTGACAACAGTGTGAAATCTCCATGTTGTGCAAAGCTATGTTGCTGGCTGGAAACCAGGTCCAGCTGCAATTTGCTTAGTCCGCCCACCTAGAAAATAACAGCCCTGGTTGGGTAGCAAGAATACTACCCTGCTTGGAACTTCGCATCCAGATTGTTGGTGGAATTGTGTTGCTGACTGATGCCAAGTTAAGACATATGCCTCCTTTTTTATATTTTTATACTGAACAGGTTTATTAAAATAAATTTAGAAATGTTTTTCAAGATTGGTGCTCTGTTTGAAGGGAGGGAAGGCAGCATTCTAAAATGAATTAGATTATTTCTACAATAAAAACAAATTACTAAGCACACAGCCTGTCAGGGCACCATCTGAAAGAGAAAGATGAGTATGTTTCAAAATATTGATTGTTGTAGACCTTAATTTTATTCAAAGAATAACATTTTCAGGTGGAACTCTTTTTTTTTTTTCAGGTGTTGACCTGTCTGTTGTGTATTGTCTATTTTAATTGAAGATTTCCAGTTTTTGGAGATTTGAATCTGTACTTGTTCATTAAGTAATTGGGTTTGAGAATCTTCAGCCGTTTGAAACTTCTGACCTTAAATAACATGATAATTCTGGTTACTTTATTTCTCTCATGTCTGATTACTTTCTCCTACTTCATTTTATCAGGCAGGGTTGTAAAAAGAAAATGGAGCTGATGCACCATAATTATGCTACAGTCGTGTGGTTATAGTGGAAACTAATATGGTCTTGGGAACTCTTAAATCACAATCATAAAAATCACAACACAGGAGGTGCCCACTTCCACTCATCATGTCAGTATTATTGCTACTATTTCAGCTGGAACTATCTAATCATATCCTATTCCTGCCCTTCTCCTATATCCTTATTTCTTTTCACTTAGCCAATTCCTTTTTACATGTGTAATCTTTGCATCAGTAGCCACTTGTGTTAAAGCATTCTATATTCTAATGACCCTCTGTGGGAAAAATAAAATGTTTCGCTTTAGTTCTGCTTGTCGTCACCTTCAGTCTTATGTTCCCTTGTTAGTGATTTGCCAAATATTAAAAACAAACTCTTAACAGTTTGCACTCAATCTTTCATAATTGTCATTAATGGCCCCTACCCAACACTCTGTATCCTGCCCACCTGCATTCTTTCTCACAACTTGCATTTCCCTCCAACTTGTTATCAGCAAACTTTGATATAATTCCCTAAAATAAAGTTTCAGGGGTAGAAGTTATACTACATCTATACAGTCCCCTGATTAGGCCACACCTGAAGTACTGTGAGCAGTTCTGGGTACCACACATTAAGAAGAATGTATTGGCCTTGGAGGGAGTGCAGTGTAGATTTACCAAAATGATAACAGTGCTCAAAGGGTTAAATTACGAGGAGTGATTACACAAGCTAGCATTGTATTCCCTGGAATATAAAAGATTTAAGGGGTGATTTGATAAAGGCTTTCAAGGTATTTTAGCTACAAGGTTAATTTGGGGTTTTTCTTGGAGCAAATAAAATTGAGGGGAGATTTGACAAAAGATGTTCTTGATGGTACAAGGACTGGGGAACACAGATTTAGGGTTTGAGGCAAGAGATGCGGGGGTGGGGAAGGAGGAGGAGGAATGTGAGGAAGACATTTTTTCATGCAGCAGGTAGTAATGACCTGGAACTCGCTGCCTACGAGTGTGGTGGGAGTAAATAAAGGATACAATAAACAAAAGGAAATTGGAAGGGCACTTGAGGGAAATAAACTTGCAGGTTTTTGAGGACAGAGCAGGGGAATTGGGGCTGATTAGATTGCTCTACGGAGAGCTGACATGGACTTGATGGGCCAAATGGCCACTTCTTCTGCTGTATATGACTGTGGTATAAAGGGGAACAGATAGGGTAGACGTAGCAAACTATTTCTGCTGGTTGGGGAGTCTGGGACTAGGGGCCATAATTTAAACATTATAGCCAGACCGTTCAGAAGTGAAATTGGGAAACACTTTACACAAAGTAGTAAAAATTTGGAATATGGAGTAAAGGCGGGTATATTGATCAGATCAACTGTGATCTCATTGAATGGTAGAACAGGCTGAAGAGGCAAATTGGCTTACTCCTGTTCTGATCCAGCACAGATCCCTGGGACACAGCACTACCTACATCCCGTCAATCTGAAAAGCATCCATTTACCCTTGATGCTTGCTTTCTAACCCTTAGCCGCTACTCTATCCATGTTGGCTGAATTCTGTTTAATACTTTATGCCTTTAATTTTGTAGCAAGTCTCTTAAGTGGCACTTTGTTAAATGTCTTCAATGTCCATGTATACAATATTTGCATTCTATTTGACCATACATTCAGATTCCCACAAAATAGAACTGAAATGTTAGTTGAGCACTGCCTGCCATTTACAAGTCCGTGTTATCCATCCCTGATTTCGCGCATGCTTAATTTCAAATGTCAGCCTTCACTCAGTGATTACACTATCGCCTCCAAGTCAGAAGGTTGTGTGTTCAAAGCCCCACTTCAGACACTTAAATGCATTATTTAGGCTGACAATTCAGTGCAGTACTGAGGGGATGCTGCACTATCTTCAGAAGTATTTAATTGAAGTGCTTTGGAATGCCCGGAGGACAGGAAAGGTGCTCATTAAATCCATGCTTTTCCTCTTTCCCTCCACATCAGAAGTTGACTTTTGGCCTAGTAAGGCTAACTATTCGCCTGGCTTTCCTTTTTTTTAAAGAAGTGGGTGTAATAGTTTGCCACTTTTCAATCCTTTAACACTACTCGCCTTTATAATTTTCATAAAATTATATAGTTAGTGCCTCTTTCCTCCCAAACCACCCTAAGTGCTCTGTGATGGATACCATTTGAGCTTGATGGTTTTTCTATTTCTGGTACCAATACCTTTCCAAGTGTCCCTTTCAGTTTATCTCTAGCATCCTCCTTAGTTACTCCCGCAGTTCTGTTTTCTGTGTACACTGAAGCAAAATATTGATTCCATATTCCTGCAATTCCCTGTCTCAAATACAATGTGGCTTTCGGTGTTTCCTTTTTAAATAAAAGCTATCCTTCGCTGTGTTTACGAAAACATTTACCATTTGCCTTCATGTTGACTGTTGATCTTCCATAGTCCTCAACATTCCCAATCTCCCTATTTGTTCCTTGCTATATACTTTGTATATTTTTTTCATAAGTGCTATTCCATGATCTCCCCTTCCAGAAAAGGGTGCTGCTCATAAAAGTTGTATACTTATGTTGGGGGAAGAGGAGGAAAACAAAGGCATCATTTGGCCATTGGTATACCATATCAATGTAATTTTATTAGCGTATCTGACTCAGTGATTTTCAATAATAAAACTCAATAGTCACCGTGCAAACCAAATAATGACTGCTTGCTGCATCTGTGCTAAATAGCAATCATTTTAATGTGTTTGAGAGGCTATATTTTTAAGTAATGAGATCCCAAGAGTCAAAATTCATTAAACTTTTGTAGGCTACAATTTTGATCTGACAAGAAGCACTATTTGGTTGTACTGTTCCTATTGATGAGATTGTTGTTGAAATAACTACCCATCTGCTCTTCAGTATCCATCTTTCACAAATGTTTTAACTGGATTTTTCTCCACTTTTATTTTATTCGTAGGATCGAAGGAAACTGCGACCCCTCTATGACATTCCTTACATGTTTGAGGCTAGAGAATTTCTACGGAAGAAGTTGATTGGCAAAAAGGTAAGTCTGGAAAAGACTTGTCTCTATCAATAGTGAAATGCACTTCCAACAAGTTAGTTGTGGGCATTTATAATTCTGATGCAGCCATATGAAGGATAACGGGCTATGGCTAGAGCGTCCTTTTCATGGCATTCATTGGGATGTTACTCTCTCTTTCCACCACAGATTTAATTAATTTACCAATACCCAGGCTTGGGAATGAACAGTGGCTAATGGGCCAAAGTATGAGAGAATACTAATAAATTGTTTCTTGTTATCTTTTGCTTCCCCCTCACTATGCATCTCTTGAATGTGACTCTTGATGGATGGTTCCACAGGTATCAGGGATGGTTCTTTGGTACTTTGCCCATGTGGCCATTCTTCATATAGAAGTCTGGGTTAAGGATTCTTGGACAGGCATGCACAGTGCTCCAAACTAATGTGCCATCTGATTAAAATGATGCTATGTTTCATTGTTTCTCAAAATGTGAACATGGAAATTCAGTTTGTATTTTGTGTATCCTAGTTGCAATGAAGGTGACAGCACTGTGGCCAGGTTATGCTATGTAATCTACTGAATCATGACTTTTTAAAATTCAAGCCAAAGTTCTGTGGCATACTGCAACAAGAGCTTTCATTTTATATAGCATCCTTAATGTGGAACAAGTGTCCCATGGTACTTTTCAGAGACCTAAGGGGGAAAAAAAAATCACTAAGCTGAAGGGGTATTAGGAGCTGATATAAAGCTTGGTCAAACAAGATCTTAAAGGAGCAAAAGGAGGTGGCAAGGCAGAGCGATTTCAGGAGGGGTTTCTATAGTGTGTGGCCTGAAGACCTGGCTGCCGATGGCAGTATAAGAGCTTGCTGTGCAGGAAGCCAGAGGAACAGAATTCTAAGGGTTGTCGGGCTGGAGGAAACTAAAGGTAAGGATGGGGCAGAACATGGGAACTTCACCATGTATGAAGGGAATTAAACATGATGATGAGAGGCAGCTAACAGGTGACTGAAACCTTGGTGTCAAAGAAGTCCAGACAGGAACACAACTCAGATCCTGGAATTGTCAATCTAGCTCCCATGGTCTTGATTGGACAATCCGTTTCCCCTGTAAATTAAGGAATATGATAGCTTGTGAAATCCCTGTGGATAGAAGCCAATAATGGCAAACATCTTTTTCCTGGTGGGATGCTTGGATGTATGCTGTGGAGTTGGCTGGGTCATGTACGACGTTTAAATTGTTGTTCCTAGTTTCTCATGTTGTGGACACTAACAGATCTTGTGTTCAGATTTAGCATTTTCTCAGCAGTGAGACAACAGCACAAAGAGAAGCCTTTGGCCCATAAAATTCAATCAGGATAAACCAGTGAGTTAGAAATATAAACTAGAATAGAACTGAGCCATCAGGGCTTTTTGAATCTCATTGCCAGGGTTCAGGAGCTGTGTGTGACACTTGGGCTGCAGTTCAGGCACCCCTGCCCTGTATAATGAAGCAATAGACTGCTACATAGTGTGATATTGTACTGGCTACGATTATTCAACTTCACAATTAAGTGCATGTGTTTCAGGACATTTGACCAATGTTACTTTTGGTTAAGTATTGAAATGGAGTGCACTCCCACATTAAGCATTTAAATTAATTTACTGCCTTTCTAATGAGCAGATAGGAAAACTTATTACTCACTGACAGCTGCCCCTGTGTTTCTTCACATGAGATTCATGCTAACTAAAATGGTTCTAAATATTCTGCTGTTCAATATTAATTGCTTCAACTTAGATTGAAAATGTTTCCCCAGTCTTTTAAAGTTGGTTGTGCTTTGGCTCCATAACTGGATTATAGGCATGGACATTTTATTTGAGAGGGATCCAAATAGCAATGCTTTATGTGCCACCAGTTGTAGCAGGTCTAGGCTCCTGAACAGTGAAAATGAGTTGTTAAACCATAGTTTTGTATTCTTAAGTATGTGTTCTCATAAATTATTTATCCTTGCTGGCTGTATGTTTTTCAGTGAGGAGACGGATTCTGACTATGGAGACATTGCATCCACCTTGATGCCTTAATCATTTCTTGTTTCTGTTCTTGTGTCAATGTTGCAGTAACTCCTCAAAGCCATTTTCCATGATGAAATCATCAACACCTACTCTTTAAACAAAAATATGCAGTGTCATCAGCTGCTTTCTTGGCAAGGGAGCTATTTTATCCATTGAAGCAGCTGATGACACTGAATATTTTTGTTTAAACAGTAGGCGTTGATGATTTCATGGTGGAAAATGTCTAGGAGCAACTGGGTTTGATCATGAGAGCTGAAATAACCTGTGAGATGGTGCTTCAGCAATCTGGTCCTTTCTAACTGTATAAACTTACCTAATGCCCCCTCCTCAAAACACTGGTTCAGTAACTCCCCCAGGACTTATCTTTGTTCCCCCTTTTCCAACAAAAAGTGTTGCCCTTTTTAAAAAAAAAACAAAAAGCAGCATTCTTGGTTTAACTATTTAAATGATTTTTTAAAAAAAGACACTTATTGTTTAGTGAAGCAGTCATTATCAGTATAAACAGAAAACAAACATTTAACAGTTTTCAGTGTGTTGCAGGCTGGTGCCAGATGGAAAACAGGGGTGCAAGAAAACAATTACCTCCTGGGGAAAGAAACCAGGATGACTATTGTCCACCAATCTGAGTCTGTGGCAGCCTCCAGCATGTGAAACTAGTGTGTGAATAGGCACAGTTATGATGTGAATAAGCTCTCCTGTCATTGCTGTTCAGAAAATATACTACAACTGATCTTTCTAAAATAAAAATCGAAGGTGAGAGGATGCT
The DNA here is from genome assembly GCF_036365525.1 of Heterodontus francisci. Lineage (NCBI taxonomy): Eukaryota > Metazoa > Chordata > Chondrichthyes > Heterodontiformes > Heterodontidae > Heterodontus > Heterodontus francisci. Next base: position 55,765,143 of record NC_090397.1, on the reverse strand, counting down.
CAAAACCAAATTTTTATTTTGGAAAGCTGTCCTAATGTTCATTGGTGTTTGAGACATTAGAGGTAAAAATCCAATTGGTGAAAAAACGGTGAATTTAAACTTGGGTATTTTTCTTGCCCCTTGGACTCCATTGAAACCGTTTGTGGAATTTGGAGCCATTTTCATGTATAGATGGGAGCAGGAAGTTGCAAAGGAATATATAGAATAAGTGAGAGGGCAAAACTATGGGAGATGGAGTTCAACTTGGGGAAGTGAGGTCAGCCACTTAAAATCTGTAAAAGACAGCTTGGAATATTTTCTTGAGAGCGAGACTAAGAGCTGCGTTTGTTTGCCCACAAGTACAGATCACTTAAAAATTAGTGCCCAGGTACAAAAAAAAAAGCCAAAAGCCTAAGGAATGTCGGCCGTCATCTCAAGCGATTTGGAATACAATAATGAGGAAAGGATTCTTCGGGCATACAGAGTCTTGAGCAGACCACATCTGGAGCACTGTGTTCAGCTTTGTACACGGAGCTTCAGGAAGATATATTGGCTTTGGAAGGCAAACAGTTCATTTTCACCAGAATAATACCAGAGCTTGAAAGGGTTAATTTATAAAGACTGGTTGCATAAAATTGGTTTGTATTCCCTTGAATTGAGAAGGTTGAAAGAGTGTTGAGGTTTTTAAAAAATGATTTAGGAATTTGCGAGGCATAGATATAGTAAAACAATTTCCCCTAGTGGGAAAATCCAGAACAAAGGGGCATCATCATGAAGCACTTTTTCTCACAGTACTGGACATCTGAAACTGCAGAGGCCAGGAATACTGGACATAGACCCTGTCCCCTGGACCCCAACCCCTGCGCATGCACACATGCAAAAATGGCGAAGAGCTTAAGGCCTGCTCATATAATTAATGAAAACGAGCATGGAGCACTGCTATTGAATTTTTTGCACATCTATTTTATTAAGTTTGTGATAATTACCAATAATTGTATTAATATAAATTGTATAATTAATAACTATAAACAATTTAAAGCCAATGTACCCACCGTGGAAACCACTAACGTCTATACTTTTGTCCATTCCTGGCTGCATTCAGAAGCTTTTTGTTCCCCAAGAACTCAATACATGTCTTTGCGTTTTTCTGAGAAATTGATGCAGATGTGGAGTTCTTTCACGCTGTCCACTTACAGCCTGTTCTTCTAGTTTCTCTGAGTGGTGGTCATCATGGAGCCAACACGTTCTGTATAAGCATTACTGCGTGGTATGGAGAATATATAGGAGCTGATTTTTTTCATGATGAATTTTGTTCCCTGGGCTTTGCTGAGAAGAGGCTGACATGGGTATCACATCGCTGCAAAGTGCAAAATACATGATGCTTTTTGCGATGGAATCGCATTCTTTTGACCATAGAAAACCATAGAAAAAATACTGCACAGAGGAGACCATTCAGCCCATCGTGTTTGCGCCTGCCAGAAAAAGCTAGCCACCCAATCTAATCTCACCTTCCAGTACTTGGTCCATAGCCTTGCAGGTTACAGCACTTCAGGTGCATGGCTGGGTACCTTTTAAATGAGTTGAGGGTTTCTGCCTCCATCACCGATCCTGGCAATGAATTCCAGACACCCACCACCCTCTGGGTGAAAATGTTTTTTCTCATGCCCCCTTTAATCCTTCTACCAATCACCTGAAATCTGTGCCCACTGGTAATTGACCCCTCTGCTAGAGGGAACGGGTCCTTCCTGTCTACTCTATCTAGGCCCCTGATAATTTTGAACACCGCAGTTAAATCACCCCTCAGCCTCCTCTGTTCTAAGGAAAACAATCCTAGCCGATCCAATCTTTCCTGATAGCTGCAACTTTCAAGCCCTGACAACATTCTTGTAAATCTCCTATGTACTCTCTCCAGAGCACTTATGTCCTTTCTGTAATGTGGTGACCAGAACTGTATGCAATATCCAGCTGGATCAAACACAATCTTTTGCTTGGGTATTTTGAATTGGTGAATGATGGTGGTTATGGTGATGAGGACAACACTTGAATCTTTTTTCACGGACACCCACCACCATGGAAATGATTTCCAATGACTGACAGTGATATTAGCCAATGAGACTGGTCGGGTAGCGTCTTAAGGATACAGAACAGGTCTGATGGGACTTTTTCTTGAGGGCACTTGCCAACCTGGAAATGGTTTCTTGACGGGTTTAACTAATGAGGTTGGTAGGGTGGCCGTTTGGTACTGCCTGGCTCTAATTGGTTGACTTTAATATCATTAATTTTAGCTCATCCCCCACATTGATTGGCTAGTGCCCGTGAAGGAATGGACCTTCCCCTCAGGCTGGGCCGCAGCATTGCGAACTTCAAAATACCGGACCTAAGGATGTCGAGTACCAGAACAGCACCAGATGCACTGAAATCTGGACTGTCTCGTACAAAACCACGTGAATAGCCATCCTATCTGGAATTTTTTCCCCTAAAAGAGCTTGGATGCTGGCTCAGTTGAAATTTAGGACTGATGTGGACAGATTTTTATTGGGTAAGGGTGTTGAAAGATATGGAACAAAGACAAGTAAATGGAGCTGAGGTACAGATCAGCCATGATTGAATGATGTAATAAGCTTGGGGAACTGAATTGTTAAGTTCTTATGTTCCTATGTTTGTGCATCCTTCTACCCAGTCTAAGTAGGTAGTGCATTGTTCTTGCATATTCCTGTTTAAATCGGTGAGCTTGCCTTTTTTTAAACTTCAAAATGCCCTTTATCAAAAATTGTCAGTGAAATGTACAACTGTATAATGTCATGATTGACTACATGTTTTTGGCACCATCTATATATTGCACTTGAAGGATAGCATGCCTCCTACTGTAAATCATTAACCATCGTCCATTATGAAGTGAAGTGTTAAGCCTGTTTGAGGTGTTGATTTTAGTTTTGAAAATGAGACTTGTGAATGGTGGTGATGCATTTCTTTGGGGGGGGAAAAAAAATTCAGGGTAGGTTTTCATTGCAAGTCTTCTCTGCTGAAGTTAATTATAAATCTGAATTGAACATGAAGGGAAATGGCAAGACTGTAACATTGCAGCTACACAGGGGTGATTCCTGAGAGCATGCGCTATTTAGGTGATGACCTGAGAATGTCAAAAGTCTATTTTTATGTTTAGTGTCAACCACACAGCGTAGATGTATAGCAGAAATTCTGAGGCAATCACTAACTGAGCATGTGGTCATGTTGATGACTGTTGTAAATGGAAGCTTCCACAGTTCTCTCCTACTTCTGCATTATCACAAAATCGTTACAGCACAGAAGGAGGCCATTCGGCCCATTATGTCCACACTGGCTATCAGAGCAATTCCCCTGCCTTCTCCCCGTAACCCTGCACATTCTTTCTTTTTAGATAACAGTCCAATTCCCTTTTGAATGCCTCGATTGAACCTGCCTGCACCACAGTCTCGGGCAGTGCATTCCAGACCTTAACCAGTTATTGCGTGAAAAAGTTTTTCTTCATGTTGCTTTTGTTTTACCAATTACTTGAAATCTGTGCCCTCTCCTTGATCCTTTCATGAGCATGAACGGTTTCTCTCTACCTACTGTGTCCAGACCCCTCATGATTTTGAATACCTCTATCAAATCACCTCTCAGCCTTCTCTTTTTAAGGAAAACAGTCCCAACTTCTCCAATCTATCTTCATAACTGAAGTTCCTCATCCCTGGAACCTTTCTCGTGAATCTTTTCTCCACTCTCTCCAATGCTTTCACATCTTTCCTAAAATGTGGCGCCCAGAACTAGATGCAATACTCCAGCTGAGGCCGAACTAGCGTCTTATATAAGTTCTTATATATGCTTTATTAACCGCTCTCTCAACCTGTCCTGCCACCCTCAAGGACTTATCACATATACACCCAGGTCCTTCTGCTCCTGTGCCCCCTTTAGAGTTGTACCCTTTATTTTATATTGTCTCTCCATGTTCTTTCTAACAAAATGAATTACTTCACATTTCTTTGCGTTGAGCTTCATCTACCCATTCCACCAACTTGTCTATGTCCTTTTGGAGTTCTACACAATTCTCCTCGCAGTTCACAATGCTTCCAAGTTTCGTATCATCTGAAATTGTGTACGCCAAGGTCTAGGTCGTGAATGCATATCAAGAAAAGGAAGTGTCCCAACCTTAGGAACTCCCGGTCCAAACCTTCCTCCAGCATGAAAAACATCCATTAATCACTACTGTTTCTTGTCACGCCGCCAATTTTGTATTCATGTTGCTACTGTCCCTTTTATTCTATGTGATATATCTTTGCTCACAAGTCTTTTGTTTGGCACTATTTCAAATCCCTTCTGCAACTACAAGTACACCAGATCAACAGCATTGCGCTCTTCAAAAAAAAAACTCCAAGTTAGTTCAACATGATTTTCCCTTAAATCCGTGCTGGCTTTCCTTAATTAACCAGCATTTGCCCATGTGCCTATTAATTTTGCCCTGAATTATTGTTTCTAGAAGTTTCCCCACGAAAATTGGTGGTGTCGCAAATAGTGAGGAGGAAAGCCTTAGATTACCGGATGATCGAGATGGGCGGAGCAGTGGAAAATGGAATTTAACCCTGAGAAGTGTGAGGTGATGCATTTTGGGAGGACCAACAAGGCAAGGGGATATACAATGGATGGTCGGACCCTAGGAAGTACAGAGGGTCAGAGGGACCTTGGTGTACTTGGCCATAGATCACTGGCAGCAGCACAGGTAGATAAGGTGGTTAGGAAAGCATATGGATACTTGCCTTTATTAGCCGAGGCATGGAATATAAGAGCAGGGAGATTATGATGGAGCTGTATAAAACGCGACCAGGGAGCAGACGCGGTGACTGCGAGAGGGTACTGTTGAAGGGGAGGGAGAGGCATTGATCATGACCATTGAGTGGTGAGGGAGTTTGGACTCAATTCTTGTGTTAAATTGAGCAGCGCCATCCTCATTAGTGGCAATTGCCTGAGACGTCGCAGGCAGTGCTTTCTGTCGATGAGGCTGCATTTGCGCATGTGCCAGTACTGCACCACTTAGTGGTTGTGTTGTCAGAAAATGCAGCCTTTTTGAACAAGGGTGTAATATTGCAATTATCCAGTCCTCTGGCACCACCGCTAAGTCTAAGGAAGACTGGAAAATTATGACCAGTGCTTCTGCAATTTCCACACTCACTTCCTTTAGTATCCTTGGATGGATCTCCTCTGGGCCTGGTGCCATATCAACTTTTAAGAATAGCCAGCCTAACTAATAGCTCCTCCTTATCAATTTTAAATCCATCAAGTATATTAATTACCTCCTCTTTCACTGTGGTCTGGGTCGCATCATCTTCCTTGGTAAAGACCGATGCAAGTATTCATTCAGCACCTCAGCTATTCTCCCTGCCTCCATGTGTAAATCCCCTTTTTGGTCTCTAATCAGCCTTACTCCTCCTCTTTACCACTTTTTTAGTATTTATACACCTATAGAAGACTGAGATTCCCTTTCATGACAGCTGCCAGTCTCTCGTCATACATCCTCTTTGCTTTCCTTATTTGCTTTTTCACTTCTCTTCTGTACCTTCAATATTCAGCCGGGTTCTCCATAGCATTATCCACTGGACATCAGTCATAAGTGCACTTTTTCTTCATCTCTATCTTTCTTGTCATTCAGTGAGTTCTGGATTTGTTTGCCCTACCTTTCCCCTTCGAGGGAATATACCTCGACCATGCCCGAGCTATCTCCTCTTTGAAGGTAAAAACAAGAAATGCTGGAACCACTCAGCAGGTCTGTCAGCATCCGTGGAAAGAAAAGCAGAGTTAACGTTTCGGGTCAGTGACCCTTCTTCGGAACATTTCTAATATTTGTCCGTTCCGAAGAAGGGTCGCTGACCCGAAACGTTAACTCTGCTTCTCTTTTCACAGATGCTGCCAGACCTGCTGAGTAGTTCCAACATTTCTTGTTTTTATTTCAGATTTCCAGCGTCCGCAGTATTTTGCTTTTATCTTCTTTGAAGGTAGCCTATTGTTTAGCTACCGTTTTTCCTGCCAAGTTTTGATTCCAATTTATTCAGCCAAGATCCATTCTTTCCCCATTGAAGTTGGCTTTCCCTCACTTAATCATTGTTACTCCAGATTGTTTGTCCTTTTCCATAGCCAACCTAAATTTTATGATACAATGATTACAGTCCCCTAAATGTTCTCCGACTGATATTTGATCCACTTGGCCCACCTCCATTCCCAAGAACCATGTCCAGCAGTGTCTGCCCTCTCATTGGACTGGAAACAGACTGCTGTAGAAAATTTTCCTGAACATACTCCAGGAATCCTTGCCCCTCTCTCTGCCCTTTATTCTTTGACCTCCTGATCTCGAGAGACAATGGGTAAGCACCTGGAGGTGGTCAGTGGTGTGTGGAGCAGTGCCAGGAGTGGCTATAAAGGCCAATTCTAGAGTGACAGACTCTTCCACAGGTGCTGCAGAAAAATTTGTTTGTCGGGGCTGTTACACAGTTGGCTCTCCCCTTGCGCCTCTGTATTTTTTCCTGCCAACTGCTAAGTCTCTGTCTCGCCACACTTTAGCCCCGTCTTTATGGCTGCCCGCCAGCTCTGGCGAACGCTGGCAACTGACTCCCACGACTTGTGATCAATGTCACAGGACTTCACGTCGCGTTTGCAGACGTCTTTAAAGCGGAGACATGGACGGCCGGTGGGTCTGATACCAGTGGCGAGCTCGCTGCACAATGTGTCTTTGGGGATCCTGCCATCTTCCATGCAGCTCACATGGCCAAGCCATCTCAAGCGCCGCTGACTCAGTAATGTGTATAAGCTGGGGATGTTGGCCGCCTCGAGGACTTCTGTGTTGGAGATACGTTCCTGCCACCTGATGCCAAGTATTCTCTGGAGGGAGCGAAGATGGAATGAATTGAGATGTCGCTCTTGGCTGACATACGTTGTCCAGGCCTCGCTGCCATAGAGCAAGGTACTGAGGGCACAGGCTTGATACACTCGGACTTTTGTGTTCCGTGTCAGTGCGCCATTTTCCCACACTCTCTTGGCCAGTCTGGACATAACAGTGGAAGCTTTTCCCATGCGCTTGTTGATTTCTGCATCTAGAGACAGGTTACTGGGGATAGTTGAGCCTAGGTAGGTGAACTCTTGAAGCACTTCCAGAGCGTGGTCGCCAATATTGATGGATGGAGCATTTCTGACGTCCTGCCCCATGATGTTCGTTTTCTTGAGGCTGATGGTTAGGCCAAATTCATTGCAGGCAGCCGCAAACCTGTGGATGAGACTCTGCAGGCACTCTTCAGTGTGGGATGTTAAAGCAGCATTGTCAGCAAGGAGGAGTTCCCTCATGAGGACTTTCCGTACTTTGGACTTCGCTCTTAAACGGGCAAGGTTGAACAACCTGCCCCCTGATCTTGTGTGGAGGAAAATTCCTTCTTCAGAGGACATGAACGCATGTGAAAGCAGCAGGGAGAAGAAAATCCCAAAAAGTGTGGGTGTGAGAACACAGCCCTGTTTCACGCCACTCAGGATAGGAAAGGGCTCTGATGAGCCACCATGTTGAATTGTGCCTTTCATATTGGCCAAGAGAGTGTGGGGAAAATGGTGCACTGACACGGAACACCAAAGTCCGAGTGTATCAGGCCTGTGTCCTCAGTACCTTGCTGTATGGCAGCGAGGCCTGGACAACGTATGTCAGCCAAGAGCGACGTCTCAATTCATTCCATCTTCGCTGCCTCCGGAGAATACTTGGCATCAGGTGGCAGGACTGTATCTCCAACACAGAAGTCCTCGAGGCTGCCAACATCCCCAGTTTATAGACCCTATTGAGTCAGCGGCGCTTGAGATGGCTTGGCCATGTGAGCCGCATCGAAGATGGCAGGATCCCCAAAGACACATTGTACAGCGAGCTTGCCACTGGTATCAGACCCACCGGCCTTCCATGTCTCCACTTTAAAGACGTCTGCAAACGCGACATGAAATCCTGAGACATTGATCACAAGTCGTGGGAGTCAGTTGCCAGCATTCGCCAGAGCTGGCGGGCAGCCATAAAGACGGGGCTAAAGTGTGACGAGTCGAAGGGACTTAGTAGTTGGCAGGAAAAAATACAGAGGCGCAAGGGGAGAGCCAACTGTGTAACAGCCCCGACAAACAAATTTCTCTGCAGCACCTGTGGAAGAGCCTGTCGCTCTAGAATTGGCCTTTATAGCCACTCCAGGCGCTGCTTCACAAACCACTGACCACCTCCCGGCGCTTATCCATTGTCTCTCGAGATAAGGAGGCCGAAGAAGAATATTGTCATGGAATGAGGTGATGATACTTAGTAGCTTTGGTGGACATACAATCATTGCTACTAGTCTGAAGAGACCACGTCTGCTGACGAGGTCAAAGGCTTTGGTGAGATCAATGAAAGCAATGTAGAGGGGCATCTGTTGTTTGCGGCATTTCTCCTGTATCCGACGAAGGGAGAACAGCATGTCAACGGTCGATCTCTCTGCACGAAAGTCACACTGTGCCTCAGGGTAGATGCGCTCAGCTTCTGGAGCCTGTTTAGAGGGTGATGATATTGGCATCGCGCATGTCCTGAGGTACTGCTCCCTCGTCCCAGCACAGGCATAGCAGTTCATGTAGTGCTGAGAGTATAGCAGGCTTGGCACTCTTGATTATTTCAGGGATAATGCTGTCCTTTCCAGGGGCTTTTCCACTGGCTAGAGAATCAATGGCATCACTAAGTTCCGATTTTGTTGGCTGTATGTCCAGCTCATCCATGACTGGTAGCGACTGGGCTGCATTGAGGGCAGTCTCAGTGACCACATTCTCCTTGGAGTACAGTTCTCGGTAGTGCTCAACCCAGCGGTCCATTTGTTTGCGTTGGTCAGTGATTATGTCCCCTGATTTATATTTGAGGGGGGCGATCTTCTTGATGGTTGGCCCAAGAGCTCTCTTAATGCCATTATACATTCCTCTGATGTTTCCGGTGTCTGAGGCCAGCTGAATACGACTGCAGAGGTGTTGCCAGTCGTCGTTTGCGCAGCGCCTGGCTGTTCTTTGTGCAGTGCTTCTGGCTGTTTTAAGTGCTACGGATGTTAACTCGTTGGGGGCTGTCTTGTAGTTCAACAGTCCTTTACACTACTATCCCAGTCTATATTCTGATAATTAAAGTCCCCCCATATTACTTGTCTATAATTCTTGCACCTCTCTCTAGTTTCCTTGCAAATTTGTTCCTCTACATCCTTTCCATTTGTTGGTGACCTGTAGACTACACCAGGGGTTGCCAACCTTTTCATGAGAGAGCTACTTTTGATAAAGGCAAAGAACGTGTTTGCTGACAACGCTGCAGTCAAAAGTTCTTTGCTTCTCATATAGGAACCTCCTGATGCCAAAAACTTGAACTCTGCTTTGCCATGTTCTTAACTAATTATTTTCTCTTAACCTCATCCCCCAGGTTGTGTGGGTATCACCTCTCTCTCGCCCCACCAACTCCTTCCTTTCTCTGACTTGCTGACTGGGATCAGAGGAGCTCCTTTTTGGGCAGCAGCAGCAATCCATCTTCAATAAATTGATGAAGGGTCACTGATCTGAAACGTTAACTCTGCTTCTCTCTCCACAGGTGCTGCCAGACCTGCTGAGTATTTCTGGTTATATTTCAGATTTCCAGCATCTGCAGTATTTTGCTTTTATTTCATTATATTTGGTTTGTACTGCTGGAGCAGTGCTATATTTAATGTGGAATTTAATAATTAAGACCTTTTTTCCCCTTGAAGACTAGAGAGCATATTAGAATTAGAATTAGAATATTACAGCGCAGTACAGGCCCTTCGGCCCTCGATGTTGCGCCGATCATCTGACCTACACTATTCCATTTACAACCATATGTCTATCCAATGACCACTTAAATGCCCTTAAAGTTGGCGAGTCTACTACTGTTGCAGGCAGGGCGTTCCACGCCCCTACTACTCTCTGCGTAAAGAAACTACCTCTGACATCTGTCCTATATCTTTCACCCCTCAACTTAAAGCTATGTCCCCTCGTGTTTGCCATCACCATCCGAGGAAAAAGACTCTCACTATCCACCCTATCTAACCCTCTGATTATCTTGTATGTCTCTATTAAGTCACCTCTCCTCCTCCTTCTCTCTAACGAAAATAACCCCAAGTCCCTCAGCCTTTCCTCGTAAGACCTTCCTTCCATACCAGGCAACATCCTAGTAAATCTCCTCTGCACCCTTTCCAAAGCTTCCACATCCTTCCTATAATGCGGTGGCCAGAACTGCACGCAATACTCAAGGTGCGGCCTCACCAGAGTTTTGTACAGCTGCATCATGACCTCGTGGCTCCGAAACTCGATCCCCTTACTAATAAAGGCTAACACACCAAATGCCTTCTTAACAGCCCTATTAACCTGGGTAGCAACTTTCAGGGATTTATGTACCTGGATACCAAGATCTCTCTGCTCATCTACACTACCAAGAATCTTCCCATTAGCCCAGTACTCTGCATTGCTGTTACTCCTTCCAAAGTGAATCACCTCACACTTCTCCGCATTAAACTCCATTTGCCATCTCTCAGCCCAGCTCTGCAGCCTATCTATGTCCCTCTGTACCCTACAACACCCTTCGACACTATCCACAACTCCACCGACCTTCGTGTCATCCGCAAATTTACTAACCCACCCTTCTACACCCTCATCCAGGTCGTTTATAAAAATGACAAACAGCAGTGGCCCCAAAACAGAACCTTGCGGTACACCACTAGTAACTAAACTCCAGGATGAACATTTGCCATCAACCACCACCCTCTGTCTTCTTTCAGCTAGCCAATTTCTGATCCAAAGCTCTAAATCACCTTCAACCCCATACTTCCGTATTTTCTGCAATAGCCTACCGTGGGGAACCTTATCAAACGCCTTACTGAAATCCATATACACCACATCCACGGCTTTACCCTCATCCACCTGTTTGGTCACCTTCTCGAAAAACTCAATAAGGTTTGTGAGGCACGACCTACCTTTCACAAAACCGTGCTGACTATCGCAAATGAACTTATTCTTTTCAAGATGATTATAAATCCTGTCTCTTATAACCTTTTCCAACATTTTACCCACAACCGAAGTAAGGCTCACAGGTCTATAATTACCAGGGCTGTCTCTACTCCCCTTCTTGAACAAGGGGACAACATTTGCTATCCTCCAGTCCTCCGGCACTACTCCTGTCGACAATGACGACATAAAGATCAACAACAACGGCTCTGCAATCTCCTCCCTGGCTTCCCAGAGAATCCTAGGATAAATCCCATCTGGCCCAGGGGACTTATCTATTTTCACTCTTTCCAAAATTGCTAACACCTCCTCCTTGTGAATCTCAATCCCATCTAGCCTAGTAGGCTGTATCTCAGTAATCTCCTCGGCAACATTTTCTTTTTCTACTGTAAATACTGACGAAAAATATTCATTTAACGCTTCCCCTATCTCCTCTGATTCCGCACACAACTTCCCACTACTATCCTTGATTGGCCCTGTTCTAACTCTTATCATTTGTTCAGAGGGTCAGATTTGAGGATGTGCTGCACCCTCTGAGTGTCAGTAATGAGGGAGTTCTGCAATGTCAGAGCGTCAGTACTGAGGGGTGCAATGTTGTCGGAGGCACACCACTGAGGAGTGCTGCACTCTAATATTGCGTCTGGTCTAGCTTGCCTTCTCCCCCACCACAACCAATCTCTCAAAATTGAAGTGTTTGAGTTTGAGTTGCTGGAGGGGGTTACCGTATCAAGAATGTATAACAAATGGTATGGCTGTTAAATGTGGAATATTTTAAATTCATTGCTACTTTTCATTGTCATCTAAATGCCACCAGATGGCAGAAACAGCTTTGTGTCCTTGTTTGTTGAACAAGGTGTAGAGGTGTTTATGTATCTGGAAATAAAGACCCTAAAGGTTTGAATGCTTTTGCACTGATGAATTGGAATCATATCTTTTTTTTAAAAATGACCTTAGTTTCCATCTAGAGTATTGAAAGAAATGAGAGGAATTTGCTGATCTGTTTGTTTTAATTTTCCAAAATAGGGATAACTGGAATGCTGTCAGGTTGCTGGGATGTGAAGAGCAGGGTGTTCCAGGGATTTGTAAAGGAGCCTTTGTTTTTTTACCATCTATATTAATAACTTGGAAGAATGAATTCAAGTTTGCAGAGGCAAAGAAGGTTGCGCGGATGGGAGCAATTGAGATGCTTAAGATTATAAAGTGAATGAACAGGGTACATTCAGAGAAACCTTCCTCTGGTTGGAGAATCCAGAACCAAAGGGCGTTATTTTAAATTTAGAGCCAGGTCGTTCACGAGTGAAATTGGGAAGCACTTTTTGCATACTGCAGTGGAAATGCCGGCTTCTCTTCCATAAAAATCAATCTCTACTCTGGGTGCTGGGTCAGTTGGAACTTTCAAAGCTGTGATGGATAGATATTTGGGTGAGGACATCGAGGGATATGGAGCAAAGGTGGGGATGGTGAGTTGAGGTGCAGATTATCCATGGTATATTTGCATGATAGAACAAGCTTGAGGGGCTGAATAGCTTTCTTCTGTTGCTCTGTCATGTTTTATTTAGTACAGTCCAGATGGGGGCTACTGACATATCATCTGTGCTAGATTGTAATCATGATGCATAAATGGTTCTAAGAAATTGGAAGGTTAATGTACCCCCCAAAAATTCTGTATGTTATTACTTCAGAGGGAGGTTAACCAATAGATTTAACTTGGTGGAAGTTGAGAAGACTAGGAACCTCTAGATTAAAAAAAATTGGTTTGGAAAGGAAGGGAGTAAAACGAGTACTGTATTGTCACTTTCATAAAAGTGGACAAATACAGAAAAACTTTGCCTTTCTTGTTCCCAAACAGATTTTGTTCTCTGTATTGAAAGCTATTTTAACCAATTGCTATATATGTTATACAGCATCTGCTATTGCAGACTGTTTAAAATAAGTGCTGGGTTAGGGTTTACAGTGGAGATTTGAGAATCTACTCAGATCAGGAAAATGTCAACACTTGTGTTTTCATTTCTGGAGTCTTGCTGCTATGAGAATAATTGGCTTAAATTCTGCACTAATATTTTTTGGAGCAGTTGAGTGCATTGACATATTGAATGCTGCCTCGTGGATTACTGCTGTGACTACAGATTTTTTTGGTGCCTTGTTTGCAAAACTCTTCTGTTGCTGTATTAAAGCACCCACATGTAAACACGATTACCTGTTAGAATAGACTTTGTTGCTGAGTTTAACACATTTGTCATTAACTGTATCAATCACTCTTCCTTCCAAGAGCAGTTGGCCTATTGATGGTGTTGGGAGTTCTTTTTAATTGAACTAAGAAGATGTAAGCTAGGGTAAGTGACCTGGCATTATGCAGTGAAAACATTTTTCCACCATGAGTGGTGGCTGTGGTATTTTGACCTGTTCTGGAAACCAGCCTCAGATATATTGGTCACCTGCTATATCGAGCAACATAACCTGATGCAGGCAAAATAGTTTAACAATGTCAAGTTTTTGATCAGTGGTTCTTTCTGTTGAGTTCGAGTTCAATATGCAAATACCGATGCACAGTATCTGATTGTTTCACCTGTTTCCAGGTTAAGCATACAAAGCTTAGAAGGTGAATTCATCAAGCTAGGATGTCCTCAGCAGAGGGGGTAAAGTCTTTGTATGTTGCCTTTGGGTAGGCTTTTACGTGTCCCTCCAGAACAAGACCTAATTTGACATGAAAGTTGGCAAAATAACTCTCGGATGCAGAGGATTGACCAGGACTTCCCTGAATCAGCAGTTGAAATGAGCAAAAGTATAGTGCCTTTCGGCTGAGATATGTCAAAATGCTTCATGTACGCTGAATGACTTTAAAGTGCAGTGTAATTAATCTTACATATAATGCACGATTATAAATGTGGCTTTGCTGAATCAGAAAGTTGATATACATTAGTCACCCCATTTGGTTTCATGTGTGTTTTGAGGAAAAATGTCTGGAAATTCCGTGCTTATTGATGTAATTTTAAGAAAAGTCTCTCTGCCTCCTCTTCCTGAAGAGTTGTTACACATGTGACTAGCTTCCAGTACCTCCAGATGGCCATTTTTCATTTATCAGCCAAGATACTAAATCTTTAGAAGGCTGCCCAAAGGTGGGGCACATCACACTCAGCTGAATGTCATCAGGATGATTTTAGAGACTTCAGCTGTTTTACTTTGAAAATGACTGCACTAGTCTTGCAGTGGGAAAATTCTCTGTCCTCAAGTACAGAATTTCTTTTCAGTGTGCTCATTGTCATTGTAAAAGTTTATTTTAATGCACATTGTTTATGGTTATCTCAATAGTAGAAAAAACAGCCCAATTGCCTTCTAATAAGTCCATTATTGTTGATATTGCTCACTATCCAGTGGTGGTACGCTGTATGTTGTTGAAGTCAAGAGTGTGATGGAATACTCCCCCCTTACCCAAATCAGTGTAGCTGTAAGAATATTGAAGATTGACATCATGAAGGACAGAGCAGCTCGCTTGATCTGTGACCTTGTCATTGGGCTTTTAACCATTTGTTGCACCGCCAGCCCCTCTAAGGTCCCCTCTAACCTTTTTGTTGTCTTGAATGGCCTATTCGTTTAAGTGCACAGTACCATAATATTTTTTGCATGGCTGTGCACGTGTGGTATCTTAAAGGGGTAACTTGTGCATGACCTGCGTGGTGGCCTCCAGGTTGCTGCATGCATGTGTGGCTTGGAGATAATATTGCCATCAGCACAGAGTAACTACAAGCTTGTTCTATCTGAAGGATGCAGGCCCTGAACCAACAGCAGCAATCTAGTGAGCACGCCACCATCTCCAGAATCCCCCTCCAAATCATAAAATCATATAGCACAGAGGGAGGCCATTTGGCTCATTGTGCCGGTGTTGCCTCTTTGAAACTGCTGTCCAATTACTCCTACTCCTCTGCTTTTCCCCATAGCTCTGAAATGTTTTCCTCTTTGGATATATCCAATTCCCCTTTGCTATCATATACTATCCTGAGTGGGATATATGCAGTGTTCCTTCACAGTCAATGGGCCAGTGTTCTGGAATTCACAATCTAACACCAACCGAAGGACTGCAGTGCTACAAGGAGAAGGCTCACCACTGCCTTCTCGGGGAAACCAGGTATCCTTGCCAACGTCTGACATGTCCTGCGAAGAAATAATTTGTTTAGAAGAGTGTCTGTCTTTGTTAAAGCTTTTGAAGGCGGCCTCGGCCTCTCCCAAAGTCTTAAGTTTGAAATTGATATTTTAGCCTAGAATAATGACTGCTATCTGAGCCATGGATGCAATGTGTGTCTCCCCATCTAATTAGCAAAAAGTTGAATTAGAAAGCAAAATCTCTTAGCAAAACACTAGGAGGCAGGTGGCCTCTTGTTGTCCACCTTTGGAATCTTGGGTGAATTAAGGGTTATGGCTGCGATGAGTGACAGTGGAGCAAGGAGGAGATGTGGGTACAGGGAGTAGGTAATTCAAGTAGAAGAGTTGAGAATAACAATGACTAAGGAACTGATGGGAAAGGGAGGACCAGGTGAAAGCAAGTGAGGAGAAAGTATGAGTGATAAATGAGAAATAGGTTACTGAGGGTTGCTGGCTACAATTTCTGTGGAAAATGTAGCCCGTGGGGTCTCATTTCAACGCTGCTTTGCAATCCAACTGAAAGTAAGAAGTCAAAAGAAGAGAGATCGGAGAAGCATGACGAATTATTGCGAGAAGCAGAACAGAGAGGGAAAGAAAACAGCAGCATGCAAACTACAAGAGACCAGATTCTCTGACTTGCCATGTGCAATCCCATGGAAGATCCATTCATAATGTCTAATTATAGGGAAGATTGACTGGTCTAACTATATTTGGAGTAGAGAAGGAAAAGCAATTTGGAAGATATCTCATGCTGTTATATTTAGTACCTGCTTTTGATGGCTTTTAAACTGGCATCCACCAAAATCCTTTTTTAATGGATAGGAATAAGCAATGCCTGGTGGCCTTTTGCTAAAATTTGATTAAGATGTTTGGATGTTCTATTTGGTTAATAAACTAATCGAGTTTGTGATCCAGGACAATTTTACCAGCATTAAGAATTTGGGCTGTGCAGGATCCATTTATTACTTTCAGTATTACCAACGTATGTAGTTATGGGCATGCACTCCTATTGGTTGAATCAAAGAGTACGTTTCCAGTCTGAAGATAGACTGGTGGGCTACTTGCAGGCTTTCTGTCAGTGCTGTTATATATTGTACAGTCATTGGAAGCTTTGTGGGGTGACTAGTGCTCTGATTCCAGTCCTCTTCCAGGTGGGTAGGTTCCAGACCTCAGCACGTAATGACTATGGTTGATCTCTAACTTGGCAGTATTGGGACTATTTCTCCTTATTTGTTGAAGGTTGCATCACAGTGATGTACTGCAGAAGTGACCCACAAAGTTGGGCTGCACAGCCAGGCTGAAAATACATTCATTGTGCAGCAACTATTGCTGTCCAGTTTGCAGGTCATTTAAGCATTAATGTATAAGTCGTGTACTAATTTCATAATTTTGGTGAGTGATTTGTCATGGAGCTTGATCCCTGCCACTGGTCCTTGGGTTCTAAATTTACTGGGTGCAGCAGGACATGCTGCGAGTACCTTGAAGCTGCAGTAAAAATAATACTCTGCAAAAGATTGACAGAACATTTGCCTATTTGTAATTAATGCAGGAAGAGGAACCTTCACCTTAGCTGTTGCCAACTTCATAGTTTAGGTTTGAGCTTAAAGCTCCTGCCGCTCAGTGATAAATTTCATTTAAAAGAAAAAGGCAACTTGGATTTACATAGTATTTTGTTACATCTCTCTGCAATAATGTACTACTTTGAAGTGTAGTTGCTGTTTTATAAGTGAGAAGAGCAGCATTTTGTGCACAGTAAGGTATTTTGTAGTGATGTTTAAGTAATGGTGTTTACCTGTACTATATAGAATTTGATTATGCATTGAGATGGTATGAAGTAACTTAATTGAGTTAATTTGTCAACTCAGGGTTTCTCCATTTATTTTTAGATCCATTCTGTATTCAAATTGAAACGAAGGATTAACAGAAATTCCATTGGATTGCAGGATTTTCCATTTAAATATCAGACTGGTGTGCTATCAATTTTCAATTGCTAGCAAACCATTTCTACTCTAATTCAGAAATTTAAATAGGTTGGTTTTTGTCATTCCAATTACTGAATGACTGAGATGATGCCTGAGGGACACTGCTGACCTTGGTCTTTTTGGGGACCTTGTTCTGGCTTAATTGAGGTGGAGGGGCCAGGATGACGAAGGTCACTATCTATAAAAGGCACAGTATCAGGATTGTCGAGTTCAGATTGTCTTGGTGAAACCCTGAGCTACAAGAATAATCTGTAGTGTCAGAAAGGGGAGTTTGGTTTAGAATTATATGAATTGTCCTTGACACACAGACTAGCTAAGGAGGCATGCTTACTGTGAAGATAACAATGGAAATGAGGATTTTGGGAATGGGCAAAGACTGCCAGGACCAATAAACTCCTTTTCATCGATCACCTCTGCATTACCATACCCATCTGTCCATCATCTGATTACTTCTCAGATCTGTTTGTTATTATGAGCTGCATAGTTGTCAAACGTGTAGAGCAGTGGCCTCAATCACCATAACATTAACCAAATGTGGGTCAATCCTTTGGTCCATGATGAGGCAGTAGCGATTGTGTGTGTGCTAGAGGGAAAGATTGGTAATCATCCCAGAATACTGAAACATCCTTGTGAGGTTGAAGGCCAAAGAGGTGATGGTAATACCCAGGTGATTTAATTGCAAACTTCAAACCCACCTCATAGCACTTCTAAAGTGATGAGGGAAATAATTGGCATTCTTTTTTCTTTCAAGCCACTGTTCTCCACTTCTAGGTTAAGCAGATGGACAAAATATACCTGTTCTAAAGTGTCTGTCTGTGTTGCTTCTCAGTCAGCTACTAGGAAGTACATAAAATTGCCCCAGGTCTGTCTTGATTTTTTTTCTTTTCATGGGGCGAATGCCTTGGCTTTGCCTAGTATCTTCCTCTCCCCAAGCTTATTTTTCTTCCATCAATGCTGTTTTGTTAACACCATCATCCAGGCTCCTGATTGTTTGGCATGGTACATTGACATATAAATGGTTCTGGCCTGAAACATTTTTTGGTTGTCTTTGTCTGCAATGTATAGAGTCTCCTAGAAATGTTGCTTAATTCTAGATTCAGGCAAGCATGTTTCTGTTGAATATCTGATACTGATACATTTTGACTGGGATTAAAAAAACAGATTGAGTGCTAAAAACATCATTCGAGCATTTTCTTCCCAGTTGGCCATCTCAGTTGGCATTTCCCCAATGGACAGTTGATTTTGGGCCTCCGTTAGTCAATCTTGCCAATCTTAAGTAATTGTTGAAAGGTGGCTAACTTTGACATTGGATGGATGACTTGAAGAACTGCTTACATTAAAAAAGTAGCTTGATCTGTAGCTTGCTAGCTGTAAAACTTAAATATTTTGGTTTGTTATCAATCTTTTCATGGATTACTCCTATCCACTCACCTCTGGTAATGTATTTTGTATGTAATTTAACACATTTTATTGCATTTTCTTTAGTGTTTGCTGTGACATCAGACAATTAACCGCATCAGATTTGTAATCGAGTATTTGGCGTGAGGCAGTTGCGAACTTGCTGTTTATCTTGCAACACTGGATCTGGGGTAGGGGATGTCCAGCTGTGATGATAAATGACTGCACTCTACTATTTAAATCTCTAATGTCTTTCCAAAGTTATGTACTTCTGCCAGATTGGTGCTCAGAAATTAATTGGAACCAGTTTGGGGCTTTGTAAAAAGCTATACCCAAGTGATATACACTAAAATAAAGAATCCATAATCCATTGTGGCAAATGATTTGGAAGATCACAGCAGTTTTTTTTTCTCTCTTCTCCGGTGTTTGGTTAATATTCTTAACACTCTAATAAGTAACCTGTAGGGATTGTCTTTGAGGGAATTCAGTGGAGGTTTAACTATGCTTTTGAAGGAAATTTTGTTCAAAACTTTTTTTTTAAGAAAGCAAAGAGGCCCGGTTTCTGGGGACATTGGGTTTCAAGTTTAGTTCTTTGTAGGTTGATGGGCAGATTTCATATTTCCAGCTAAGCAGTTTTGCCTTTAACGTTGATACGTCTGAATTTTAAACTTCACAACACTGAGAAAACAGTTCCTGGGTGACTTCAATGGAAAATGTGTTTGCAGGTCAGTGGCAGGGATGGGAGGGGAGCATTGTGGTGACTGAAAAGATGATATTAATTTGAGGGTTTAAATTGCCTAAATGTTGATTGTGAAGTAGCAAAGGAAAATGTAAGCAATAACTTTTTCTGGAGCTGGTGGGATGTTGTATTCTCAATCAGTCAAATGGTGGGAAGCTATTCTGGGTCTAATCTATTTTGACTTTGGTAATAGCCAGGAAATAATATGTAAGAAACTACGATTCAAGTAACCATATTAAAATTGAAATGTGAAAAATAGTTGAAACAATTACTGGGGTTTAAAGAAGAGCAGACTTCAATGATTAGCTTAAAAAATTGAAGTATATTATTGGTTTGGAGATTCATAGTAGAAAAGTAGGGCATGTTTAAGCAACTATTAAGTTACAATCGAAATTCATTCAGGCAAAGTCAAAATTGATTAAAGGGCACCAGAGGCTAATATGGGTGACTCGGAACTTCAAAAGAATTATTAGGAATGAACCAAAGTTTTCTTAAATGTTTAAGGGATGTATTTGCAAGAGAATTGGATAAATTTAAAGACAATTTAAAAAGTATTTTTAACCATAGAACGGTTACAGCACAGAAGGTGGCCATTTGGACCATCGTGTCCATGCCAGCTCTCTGGAAGAGTAGCTCACCTAGTTGCACTCACCTGTCTTTTTCCCCGTAGCCCTGCAATTTTTTTCACTTCAGATAATTATTCAATTCTCCTTTTGAAGGCTTTGATTGAATCTGCCTCCAGCGCACACTTGGGCAGAGCATGCTCTGTAAGAAAAAAAAGTTTCTCATGTTGCCATTCCTCCTTTTGCCAATCACCTTAAATTGGTGTTCTCCCAGTTTTTGACCCTTTCATTAATGGGAGCAATTTCTCCCTATCTACTCTGTCCAGACCCCTCATGTTTTTGAACACTTCCATTAAATCAAAATTATAGAAACCAATGTTGAACACAAGATTGGTGAGAACATCTCTCAATAGGGTTTTACCAAATATAGGTACAGTAAACAGTGTGAAGCTGTTGACCCACTTACAATTATGGTGGGAAGCTAGAATTCAGGGACAAATAGTTAAATAACTGTTTGAATCACCTAAGCCCTGATGTGACAAAGTTAGTAAATTCCTGCTTAAATTCATAGTGGTTTTCATTCTTGAATAGGTTAAGCCACAGCTCATTGTAGCCTTGGAGTGCTTCACTCTTTAAAGATGCCTGTCACTTCTATCTGGTCTGGCTTAAATGTGACTCTAGTCCTACACTAAATATATACTTGTTGCCACGAGTAAGCCACTCTTGTAAATAATCACTGCCAAGTTCTAATCACAAGGACTGCAGTGATTGACGATGGCCCACCATCATATTTGGGCAGCTCGGGATGAGCAATAAAAACTGCCTTGCCAGCGTTACTCACAGCCTAAGAACATATGCTATTTATGTGTGACATGTATGTGAAATATATGTATAGTCGTTGGTAGTACAGAACCTGAGTATTGCTGAAATGCTAGGTTTATAGGCCGTATGTCCCAAACACTGGTGGATTGTATCAAACAACATGTTCCTTCCGTTGTTCGCAACGGGCAAGGTACAGGCCGCACCCAACCAGCCTGTGCTACAAAACACAGTATCCAACATTAGATATGATTCCGCGATTGGACAACATTTGCTAATTTAGCCTCAGTGTGCTAAGAATTACACTGACAACCAATTTAAGATTGTCAGTTGGGCTCATGGTGTGGCGCATTTGCACGTGCTGGAAGCTACATATATTAATACACAGTGCCCTGTTCTTTGCAGACAGAAAGAACATGTACACACATTGTGCCTGTTTCAGCTAAACAAAATAAGTGACGGCCATTTGCAGGTTCATTCCACAGGGCAATGCCTTGACTAATCAGAATTGAGCTGCCCAGTTTAAATTTCAAACAAAGATTGGCACTTAACTGTCGGTCACTGAAAACTGGTGCATTCTCTATGGCAATGCCTCTACCAATCAGAGTCCACTTACCAACCAATCAGTGCTCTCTTCTCATATGGTATAAAATTGTTGCTTTCCCTTACATTGGTATTCTTTGAATTGTCCTCATAAGTGCAAGATGAAAAGCTTCGACAAAATGTCTATTTTCAGCAATACTGAAATATATGTACATAATATATAAATAAATAAAAATTGGCATGCTGCTGGTGCTCCAATATTACTGGTTGGTATCCCAATCACGAGCTGCAATTTTGCCAGCACGGTTCCCTGCTTAGTAACTCTGTACCAGCCTTCCTTTTGTTACCTTAGTCATAAGTGTCACTTAAATTCTGATTACTTTTGCTAATGGAACAGAGAACTTGCTGTCGACTGACACAGCCTCTGGCAGGATTTGTAAGAATTTCAGTAGGAAGTAAACTGCTCTTTGGAGGGGAAAATGTACCATAATAATCAGATTTTGCTTGGCACAGCATAGATTATACACAGTGGAGGAAGTATTGTTTTGGCTGAGAAAGCCATTTATAAAGAGAAGTTTGCACACTTGAAGAGCAGATTCTAAGGAAGCCAATAAAGATACTTAGTATTCATTCGTACAAGAGGTCAGGCACACTAACTGCTATCTTTCAAAGTTATTGTTCCGTTTACTGTGCAATGTTACAGGTACTGAACGCTAAAGTAAATGTCATGTAGTTTCTGAGCAGAATGAATGATGTTACTCTTGATGCTCCCATACACAGAATAAGAAGCATATTATCTTACTCCCGATAACCACTTGTCATAGAACAAAACAAATAATGCTTCATGTTACCTTGTGCTAGCAAAATATTAGTATTGTTTTTTTAAAAAAAGAACAAAACATGAAGTTGAAATTATCTTTTTGCTTTCTGCTTTATAAACTGTACATTTCAGTTCCTAAATTGGATCGATCTTCCCCTCTTTTAGTTGCTCTGTGAGTAGGTTTGTCACCTGATAAGTTGGGATGAGCTTTGTAAATGACTATCTTGTGGTATTTAAAAGAATCTGACGCGTCCTGCAGTGCAGTGCTTTGTCTTCCAGTCGCGGTCAATGCAATTACATGTGACATGTCCTTGATCCAAACAGTTGCATGTTGTGGATTTAAGAGAGTGTAAGGTACATCAACAAACATTCCAAATGTGCCTCCTCTAGATGGAATGGGATGGTTAATTTAAGAGGTGGAATCACAGAATTGTTAGTGCAGAAGGAGGCCATTCGGCCCATCCTATCTGCACTGGCTCTCGGAGAAATTCACTCAGTTCCATTCCCCCACCTTCTCTGCGTAAACCTCCACCTTTTTCCTTTTCATATAACAGTCTAATTCCCTTTTGAATGCTTCAATTGAACCTGCCTCCATCACGGTCTCAGGCAGTGCATTTCAGACCTTAACCACTCACTGCGTAAAAAAGTTTTTCCTCATGTCACTTTTGCTTCTCTTACTAAATACTTGAAATCTGTGCCGTCTCTTTCTCTATCCTTTCACGAGTGGGAAACAGATTCTGTCTATCTACTCTGTCCAGACCCTTCATGATTTTGAATACCTCTATTAAGTCACCCCTCAGCCTTCTCTTCTCCAAGAAAAACAAACCTGACTTCTCCAGTCTATTTTCATAACTGAAGTTCCTCATCCCTGGAACCATTCTTGTGAATCTCTTCTGTACTCTCTCCAATGCCCTCACATCTTTCCAAAGTGCGGCACCCAGAACTGGAAGCAATACTCCAGCTGAGGCCAAACTAGTGTCTTATACAAGTTCAACAGAACTTCCTTGCTCTTTACTCTAAGCCCCGATTAATAAAGCCCAATATTAACCACACTCTCAACCTGTCCTGCCACCTTCAATGACTTATCACATATACACCCAGTATATGCTCCTGCACCCCCTTTAGAATTGTACCCTTTATTTTATATTGTCTCTCCAGGTTCTTCCTACCAAAATGAATCACTTCACGTTTCTCTGCACTGAACTTCATCTGCCACCTGTCTGCCCATTCCACCAACTTGTCGATGCCCTTTTTGGAGTTCTACGCTATCCTCCTCACAGATCACAATGCTTCCAAGTTTCGTCTCATCTGCAAACTTTGACATTATGCTCTGCACACCAAGGTCTAGTTAATATATATCAAGAAAAGCAAGGGCCCCAACACTGACCCTTGGGGGACTCCACTACAAACCTTCCGACAAACCATTAACCACTACTCTTTGTTTCCTGTCACTCAGCCAATTTCGTATCCGTGTTGCTACTGTCCATTTTGTTCCATGAGCTATAACCTTACTCTCAAGTCTGTTGTTCGGCACTGTATCAAACGCCTTTTGAAGGTCCATGTACACCACATCAACAGCATTGCCCTCATCAACGCTCTGTTGCCACCTCAAAAAAAACTCCAGCAAATTAAACAGGTGGAATGCAAATGCATATAATGAATGTTATCTATTGTAAATTCTAGTTGCAGTCTGCTACCAGAAAAGTAATTGATACTGTATTACATTGTGACCTAGTAACAAGGGAGTCCTTGGGCCTTGACAGAAAGGAGAAAATGGGAGTAAAGGGTAGCTATTCACAGTGGCGAAGGGTGGGTAATGGTGTTCCACAAGGATCACCCCTGGGACCATTGCTGTTGACAACATGCATCAAAGATTTGGACTTTGGGTGGGGGGGGGGGTGGAGATGGTCAATACTGAGGTGGACTGCAGCAGATTTCAGGAGGGCATTAATAAAATTGCAGAATTGGCAAATTAAGTTCAACACAGTTAATTGTGAGGTAGTACGTTTTGGTAGGAAGAATAGGCAGGTCACTTATTATTTGGAAGGTGCGAGTCTAGATGGGGTAGCGGAACAATGGTTTATTTGCACTCTTAGATCCCTATCACGAAATGTTGCGCCATGGGTTAGAAAGGCCATAAAGGCAAGCTAAGCACTAGTTTATTTTTAGAGGAATAGAATTGAAAAGTAGGGAAGTTATGCTAAACCTGTATCGAACCTTGGTTATTTCGCATTTAAAATACTGCGTGAGGTTCTGGTCGCCCTATTAAATAAAAGGGATCTAGACGCAGAAGGTACAGAGTAGATTTACAAGAATAAAACCAGAAATGCAAGGGTATATGCATCAGGAAAGGATGAACAGGCTGGATCACTTTACTGTTGAAAGAAGAGCTGAGGGGTGACCACAGAAGAGCATAACTAGAGGCCATCAACATAAGAGGGCGGCACAGTGGCGCAGTGGTTAGCACTGCAGCCTCACAGCTACAGGGACCCGGGTTCGATTCTGGGTACTGCCTGTGTGGAGTTTGCAAGTTCTCCCTGTGTCTGCGTGGGTTTTCTCCGGGTGCTCCGGTTTCCTCCCACAAGCCAAAAGACTTGCAGGTTGGTAGGTAAATTGGCCATTATAAATTGTCACTAGTATAGGTAGGTGGTAGGGAAATATAGGGACAGGTGGGGATGTTTGGTAGGAATATGGAATTAGTGTAGGATTAGTATAAATGGGTGGTTGATGGTCGGCACTGACTCAGTGGGCCGAAGGGCCTGTATCTCTAATCCAAAATCTAAGATAGTCACCAAGATATCCAAAGAGTGGTGAGAATGTGGAAGTGAATCGTATAGATGCATTTCAGGAGAGGCTAGACAAAGCATATGAGGGAGAAGGGAATAGAGGGTTATGCTGAGATTTAGATGAGGATAGACAGGAAGAGGCTCAAGTGGAACATAAACGCTGGCATGGACTGGTTGGGCTGAATGGCCTGTTTCTGTGCCATGTAGGCCTCACTATCAGCTGCTTTATGACCATCTTTATTGCTCTTTCACTCATGTTACCCTCTTTATATAATAAATTAAATATTACATTAGTGTTGGGACAAGGAGAGAGTTCTTAAGTGTGAATTGTGCCCAAATTGAATAAGTAAAATTCCCTACTTCGCAGAGGATGTAGTTTTTATTTATTTCCTTCCATTGGGAATTTACCAGTTCAGGTCTTCTCTTGTGAAGGAGCTGTTGTGATCATACAGATTATGTGCAAATCTGGCAGTAGATGCAAAAAGTGTTTGAAGTATTACATAGAGTATCACCGTGACAAAACAGGTCGGTATTTATCATCCATGCGAGCAGTAATGCTAAACCCATGTGCCTGCCAATATCCTTTTGTCCCCCTTTCTTTCAACTACCTGCCTAACCTATTCTTAAATGTTGACATGGTCTCTGCTGCTTCAATCACTAACTCCAGTAGTGCATTCGAAAGCCTTACAACCATGCTTATGTCAAATAAACAAACTCCCTCTTGTTCTCTGTCTTCAATCTGTTTCCTTGTTCTATATCCCCTGAGCTACTTACTGGAAGTGGGTCTATTTCTCATTACTCTGCCCCTTGTTTATAATTTTGAACATGTCTATCAAGGTATCCGAAAATTTCTGTTCGATTGAAAAATAGCTTGGATGATGATTCAGAAGGCTTCTGAGCTGAGATGTATGCATCTGCTAAAGCACTTAAAATATATGGATTCACAAAGTTTTATGTCATGTTAGTTCAAGATGGAAATGTTTGCAATGATAATTTATTGTATAGCGATTGTTGTTTATATTAAAATGTCATGGACAGAAAGTGAAGTGCTGCAACCTATGATCACACGACACAGATGGCTTGTAGGAAGGTGCTAGACGTTTCTCTGCAGAGCGAAAATGAAAGAGCCAGTCACAATGGGGGATGCTTTTGTTAAGGTCTTAGTGGCTGCTTGTAGAGTGATGTTGGCAAAGGTTGGAGAGCAGATTTTGTCAGGAAAGTTATTGGGGAAGCTAGGAAACTTTAAGAGGTGATGAAATAGCATGCTCTGAAAGAAGTAATTGAAAGAAACAAAGAAATACTTGCGTTTGTACAGTACGCAATCATTCCTAAATATTCCAAAACGCATCACGTATAATAAATGGTTGAAAATGAAATTGAGCCACACTTGGGAGACTTAATGAGATGACATGAAACTTGAGTCAGTTACTTACAGCACATGAAGAGAGTTATAACAGACTTCAGGAGGACATTGGTGAAATGGGCAGGCATGTGGTAGATGCAATTAATGCAGGGCTGGATTTGCTGACAACATAACCACAAGGGGTTGCAGTACTGGCACATGCGCAAATGCAGCCTCATCGACTGAAACGTCACTGTCTATGATGTCTCAGGCAGCTGCCAGTGATAAAGGTGGCAATGCTCAATTTATCTCAAAAAAAACAAATTGAACCCAAATCCCCTCAATTGCTGCCTTCATCATCCCACCCCCAACAGTACCCCCCACCTCCTGCCATTGCACTTCTCTTCGCCGCTGCCTCATGTGCCCGTCTGCTCGATGCTTGCTCCCCGCTCTCCTCTTCCTCTCTTTCCCCCCCCCCCCCCCACAACGGCCACTGGCCCCCACATTGCCCCGTCACCCTCAGCTGCTCACTCCCCGCTTTGTCGCTTCGGCTGCTCGTTCCCACCCCCACCACTTCTTTGGGTGGCGCGGCGAGGAGTGATTGGACAAGGGTGGGGGCAGAAGCGAGTGGCTGAGGGAATGCAGTGGCGAGGCTGGGAGCGATCTGCTGAGTGGGGTGGAGGAGCGGCAAGGTGGGAAGCGAGCAGCCGAGGGGGAAGCGTGAAGGCCGGGTGCGAGTGGTTGATGGGGGTAGCGAGTGGCCGAGGCGGGAAACTGCAAGGGTGAAGGCGTGTGGCTGACTGAAGACAGCAGGAAATTGAAAGCGGCGATTGGATAGAATTGACTCTGGATAGAGGGAAAGGACCTGGTGTGTGACAGTCGGAATGACTGTGGAGACAACAGTGATGAAACGAGATGCAACTGTAAGGATGTAAGAAAACCGTAGTATCAATTAAACAATTGGATGTTACAATGGAAAACCCTAGGCCAAGCGGCTTTCCACATGTATAATCTGGTGTGAGTTACTTTGAAATGTAGTGAGGTTTACATAGGCAGAAATTACAGCTAATTTGCAATCAGCAGGTTTCCACAAATTGCAGTTGGAGTAATGACCTGTTTTTGGTGGTTAAAGCAGAGGCGTATTAAAGCTGGAGGTTCCCCTGTGTCCTGTGAATAGTACCATGAAATCTTTAACATTCACTGAATCACAGGATTGGATTGGATAGGTGGTATAATGTCTTTCTGAAGGATGGCACTTCTGACAATGTAGCTGCCATTAGTACTGTACAGGGTTGTTAGGTTAGATATGCTCTCAAAGGTTCTGACCAATGGACTGAGAGGTGACACAGTTACCAACTGAGCCAAATTGGTGCTCAGTCATGAAATTGAATGCAGTTGCTGCAGGTGTTGCATTTAACAATGAAAGATGCTGATTCTTTTTTTCAAAAGCAAGTATCTAGACCATTTTAGCTTTTCATGGTTCAAAGATCACAAAAGACATTTTAAAATTTACTTTAAAATCTATTATGGATTAATGGGGAAAACATGAAATTGGAGCTATACTTAGCACTGTCCTTTGAGCATATTTTCTAAAATTAAAGTTTTTTTTAAATGCTCATTTGCTTAATTGAATGTTGGTAAAGTAGAGTTTCTCTAGCATGTTTTATTTTTGACATGGACTGCAGATGATGGTAGCGGAAAGCAGAGAATAGGAGGATTGCTATTAAATTAAAATTCATTCTTCAGTTTAAATCTTAATGAACAAATTAAGCTTCTGATTCACCTATTACACACACTTGATTGGAGCTAGTATTCTTGAGAAGTATCGAGGCAGTTATACCATTGAAAAAATAAACTGATCAGTATCTGATACTGTGGGATTTCATTCAGATTGTACTGAGTTAATGGGACCACAACTAAAACAGTGAAAAGTGTAATGAATGCCATCATTGTATTTTGCAGTAGATTTAATTTCTTGTGTAGATATGTTTATCTTCAGCAAAATAACTTGTCAGAGCAAGGGCTCTGACCCTAATTTTTAATTCCTCTCTGGCCACGGGGGAGATGCCAGAGGATTGGAGAACAGCTAATATTTAAGAAAGGTTGTAGAGATAAGCCAGGGAACTACAGACCAGTGAGTCTAACATCAGTGGTAGGGAAACTATTGGAGAAAATTCTGAAGAAGAGGATCTATCTCCACTTGGAGAGGCAAGATTTGATTAGGAATAGTCAGCATAGCTTTGTCAGAGGGAGGTCATGCCTAACAAATTTGATTGAATTTTTGAGCATGTGACCAGGTGTGTAGATGAGGGTAGTGCAGTTGATGTAGTTTACATGGATTTCAGCAAAGCCTTTGACAAGGTCCCACATGGGAGACATATCAAGAAAGCAAATGCACATGGGATACAAGGTAACTTGATAAGGTGGATTCAAAAACGGCTTAGCTGTAGGAGACAGAGAGTGATGACAGACGGCTGTTTTAGTGACTGGAAGCCAGTGTCCAGTGGCGTACCACAGGGATCTGTGCTGGGTCCCCTATTGTTTGTCATTTATATAAACGACATAGATGACTATGTGGGAGGTAGGATCAGTAAGTTGGCGGATGACACAAACATTGGCCGAGTGGTTAACAGAGAGGTGGAGTGTCTTGGGTTACAGGAAGATATAGACGGGATAGTCAAATGGACAGAAAAGTGGCAGATGGAATTTAACGCTGAAAAGTGTGAGCTGATGCACTTTGGAAGGAGTAATGTGACACGGAAGTATTCAATGAATGGCCTGACACTGGGAAGTTCCGAGGAACAAAGGGACCTTGGCGTGTTTGTCCATAGATCTCTGAAGGCAGAAGGGCAGGTTAATAGGGTGGTGAAAAAGGCATATGGGACACTTGCCTTTATCAATCGAGGCATAGATTACAAAAGCAGGGAGGTCGTGTTGGAGTTGTACAGAACTTTGGTAAGGCCACAGCTGGAGTACTGTGTGCAATTCTGGTCGCCACATTATAGGAAGGATGTGATTGCATTGGAGGGGTTGCAGAGGCGATTCACCAGGATGTTGCCTGGGATGGAACATTTAAGCTATGAAGAGAGGTTGGATAGGCTTGGGTTGTTTTCACTGGAGCAGAGAAGACTGATTGAGGTGTACAAGATTATGAGGGGCAAGGACAGGGTGGATAGGGAGCAGCTGTTCCCCTTAGTTGAAGGGTCAGTTACGAGGGGGCACAAGTTTAAGGTGAGGGGCAGGAGGTGTAAGGGGGATTTGAGGAAGAACTTTTTTACCCAGAGGGTGGTGACGGTCTGGAATGCCCTGCCTGGGAGGGTGGTAGAGGCAGGTTGCCTCACATCCTTTTAAAAAGTACCTGGATGAGCACTTGGCACGTCATAACATTCAAGGCTATGGGCCAAGTGCTGGCAAGCGGGATTAGGTAGACATGTCAGGTGTTTTAATGCATTGGTGTAGACTTGATGGGCCGAAGGGCCTCTTCTGCACTGTATTATTCTGTGATTTGTTCTTCACATTTATTGCAATGTGATTCAGATTCAAATTTGGCACTAATTTGCTGTCTGAGCTGTAAATTTTAGGAATCATTGCCCTAAATACTGATGTGCTTGGCTGTGATTCAGAGTAACCTTATGGTGCAGATTCGAATTTTAAGAACTGGGTGTTCCTAGTTCAAGTAGTAAGTATGTGGACCGCACTTAATGAATAGTATTCAACTGGCTAGGAGAGAGTCTGAGAGATCTGGAAGTGATGGCAGACTCGACATGTACCATACCCAGTCTTTTTAGAATAGTAAAGCAGACAGGATGCTGAGCAATATTTATCTCATCAAAAGGGGGGGGGAAAAACAGTGTCACGGGACTCTTTTTGTTTTTCCTCCTCTGTTTAAAACCGTGTGCCTTTAAAAACCTAAGAGGCACAGTGTGCCAGCTGCACCTGTTCCTAAGCCTCAGCAGGAGAGGGAGGTCACAGGGTGTATTGTAACTTTTGACTGTGTAAAAACCGATTAAAACCGGTCTGAACTAGACACCAGTGAAGTGTGCTTGCTGGAGAAGGAGCTGTCAATTTCTCTCAGTAAAACTCTACACTGAGCCACAGGCTGTGAATTGCCTAAGGAGGAAAAAAAACCCTTTGAAGAGAACATTTGGTTTGCTGGA
The DNA here is from genome assembly GCF_036365525.1 of Heterodontus francisci. Classification (NCBI taxonomy): domain Eukaryota; kingdom Metazoa; phylum Chordata; class Chondrichthyes; order Heterodontiformes; family Heterodontidae; genus Heterodontus; species Heterodontus francisci. Next base: position 55,734,847 of record NC_090397.1, on the reverse strand, counting down.
GTTAAGTTTCGACTGAAAGACTACCAATTCTAAAATCCAGATATCGACCTCTCATTATACTCTGTGTTGAAAGAACTGTGTGACGCCTGCTGCAACCGAAGTGCTTTGAACGCCTATCAAGTAAAGACTGTTCATCAAATCTGCCTGGAGACTTCGAGTGGCGTCTGATTAATTTTACACTAGGATACCTCACCCATCGGAAACATAACCCATAAAGACTTGCAACCCAGTTATTTATTCTTAAACAATTAATTTTTAAAACCGTTTTTTAAAACCGGTTAACTGTTGATTTTTGAGTGTATGTCTGTGAATGGGGGAGTTAAAATAAAATAAGAGACATAAATTTATCTTTGTATTAAGATTTAGTTTATTAGTTAATTTGTTGTCTAAAGATACCTGGTTTGGTCTGGGTTTTTTTTTTCTGGGGGTTACTAAAGCATTTAATTTGGCTAATTTACAGTAGATGGGAAAAATATAATATGCTGCAACCTGTGGAGTATTGGGACTGAATTGACAGTCATAACAGTAGTTGCGCTTACCACCACTGAGTGATCTTGAAAGAACCAATCACAGGTTTTCTTGAGTTTAACCAAGAAACAGGTGGGTTATACTTTACACTCTAACCCCGATTTAAAAATAATAAAAAAAAAACACATTCGCATGAGAATCTCACACACAAATAGATTACAAAGTGGAAAGTAGAGTTTGTGGTTGGATTGAAGTCCAGAATAACTAAATGTTAAATATACAGTCTGAGGTTGGTTGATTTGCTGGTCTTCTGGCTGGAGTTGTATTAGAGTCGTAGTCATAGAGAGATACAGCACCGTAACAGGCCCTTCGGCCCAACGAGTCTATGCCGACAAGCAACCACCCGATTATACTAATCCTACATTAATCCCATTTTCCCTCGCATCCCCACCTTCCCTCAATTCTCCTACCACCGACCTACAGTCGGGGCAATTTTTGGGGTATTTAGGGGTATTCTTGAAGGTTTGGCTAGTCAAAGTGCACTTTGTGGTTGGCCTGCTTTGCTCAGGGTTTTCTTGAAGGCAAAATTGTAGTTGGCTCCCTTCCCCTGGTCTCTGGCTGTAGCAGTCTGTAGGCTTGGAGGGTCCACAGTTGCAGACAGTTTTCAAACTTGATGTTTTCTGGGGGGAGGGGAGAGAGAGAGAGAGAGAGAAAGGGAAGCCTGCAGCCACCTTTGCTGCTTCCCCTGAGACGGACAGATGGTCACATGACTACTTCAGGTTTTCTGGAACCTTCTAATGAAATTCAAGGTTAGGAATTGGCTCCTCATGCCCCAGAATGCCAGTTCACACTTGGGTTGTTCGTTGGGTGGGGGGGGGGGGGGGGTTGCTCTTTCAAAGTTAATATGTTTGAATGACCTAAAAGGGCTTCATTAGCACAGCAGTCAAGGCAATACTATCAGTTAGAGCAAGCCATTGTCCTCGGTCCATGCTGCTCAACCCTCTGGCTCTGGCTGGATCTTTTGAATATGAAAAGATATTTCACGTGCAAATTGTGGTAGCCGTCTTGGTTGCCAGTTTTTTTTTAAGTCAGCTGCAAGATTTTCTCCATTAAAAGCTTAATATAAGTTGCCAGCTGATGAAATTAATATTTCTCATTTGACACATAGGGTTTTCTTGACCATGCACTAGGACACTCGTTGCATCTTGCCAACCAGAAAATGACCCATTTATGCCTGCTCTCTCTTTCCTGTTATCTAGACAATCTTCTGTCCATGCCAATATGTTGCCCCCTACACCATGAGCCTTGACTTTCTGCAATAGCCTTTGATGTGGCACCTTATCAAATGCCTTCTGGAAATCTAAGTACAGTACATCCACTGGTTCCCCTTTATCCACAGCACATGTTACTTCAGAGAACTCAATAAATTGGTTAAGCATGATTTCCCCTTCACAAAACCATGTTGACTCTGCCTGATTACCTTGAATTTTTTTAAGTGCTCTGTTGTAACATCTTTAATAATAGCTTCGAACATTTTCTCTAAGACTGATGTTAAGCTAACTGTAGTTTCCTGCTTTCTGTCTCCCTTTTTGAATAAAGGAGTTATATTTGCTATTTTCCAATATCATTGAACCTTTTTCGAATCTAGGGAATTTGGAAAATTAAAACCAACGGATTAACTATCTCACTAGCCACTTGTATTGTTAAAGTGGACATGTAATTTTCTTTTGGAAAGGAGTTGGCCTTGAAATTTTCCTCAGCATTATGAAGAACTAAAAGACCAATTATCAATTTACCACTGGACAAAAATGTTTTGTTATCTGAATCTTTTAAGAGTGGTTCTCTTAAGAGTGCACATCTTCTAAACCAAAATTTTCTGTTAGCCTAAGCTATGAGAGCATGTGAAATAAAAATAGAAAATACTGGAAATTCTCAGCAGGTCGGGCAACATCTGTGGAGAGAGAACCATTTTATGTTGCAGATCGATGACTTTTCATCAGAACTGAAAAAAATGAGATCTAGCAGATATGAAGCAAGCATGAAACCGGGGAATTGGGAGGAAAGAACAGAAGGGAGATCTGTGATGGGGTGGAAGACAGGAGAGATTAAATGACAGGCAATGATGGTGCAATTCAAATGGAGATGGTAATGGGACAAGTGAAGAAACAAAAGATCGACCTAGAGGAGGTGTAAACAAGAATAGTAAAATTCATCAACAGTTGCCATCCAAAGAAATGGGAGCAGAAGTTATGCTCTAAATTGTTGAATTTAGAGTCCGAAAGACTGCCAAGTGCCTAATTCCGTTAAGCTATACTAGAACAGTTTAGAAGGCCGAGGGCAGAAATATCAGAGTGGCAGTGGAGCAGAGAATTAAAATGTCAGGTGACCAAAAGCTTGGGGTTAAGCTTGCAGACTGAATGGAAGTGTTCTGCAAAGTGGTTGCCCAGTCTGCATTTGATCCCAAATTACAGCAGGCAGCATTGTGAATGGTGAATACAGTATGCACATAAATCACAATTTTACCTGGAAGGAGTGTTTAGGGCCCTGGGTGGTGGGAAAGGAGGAACTAAAAGACAGGTGTTGCATGTCCTGTACTTGCATAGGAAGGCGCCTTGGGATGGGAAGAGAAGGGAGTGTTGGGGGTGTTTGAAGAGTGAACCAGAATGTTGCGGAGGGAATGATCCCTCTGGAATGCTGAAGGGGGAGGGAGGGGATGATGTCTTTGGTAGTCGGATCATGCTGGATCAAAACCTCTGCCCCCACGTTTTCAAATAGCAAAATGCTGGTAGCGATTTTGCTATTCCCATTTACATCTCCTCTCGACCCATCTTTTGTTTCTAACTTGTCCCAGTACCATCTCAACTACAGCAGCAACTTGTATTTATATAGCACCTTTAACATAAAACATCTGAATGCTTCGTAGGAGCATTATAAAGCAAAATTTGACACCGAGCCACACGGATATCAGGACAGATGACCAAAAGCATGGTCAAAGAGTAGGTTTTAAGCTCATCTACAATTACAGTTTGGACAAGCAGTCTGACGATTTGGATAGAGTAGAGGGGTTGAGAGTGGATAGTGGGGTAGAGCTTGATGTCATCAGTACATGTGGAAACTGACGCTGTCTTTTTGGATGATGTTGCTGAGAGGCAGCATTGTAGATGAGAAATAAGAGGGAGCCAAGGATGGATTGGAGGACGCCAGAGTTGTAACGGTGTGGGAAGGGAAGCCATTGCAGGTAATTCTCTGGCCAAGACTGGATATATAAGAATGGAACAAAAGCAAAATACTGAGAATGCTGGAACTTTGAAATAAAAACAGAAGATGTTGGAAACGCTCAGCAGCTTTGCCAGCATCTGTGGAGAGAAACCGAGTTAACGTTTTGTCACAGATCTGAAACGTTAACTCTGTTTTTCTCTCCACAGATACTGCCAGACTTCCGAGATAAGAATGGAATCAGACGACTGCAGTCCCACCCAGCTGGAGTTTGGTAGAGAGGCTTTGGAGGAACACTGTCACCAACCGTGCCAAAGACTGCAGACAGTGTTACCGCTGAGGCGGGAAGTAATGCACGGTTAATTAAGTCCCACTACACCACAGATTGCAGTATATTAGTAAAGCTTCCCACCTGGAAAGATAGCCAAATTAAATAGATTATTTGTCCCCCAGAATAAAGCACACCAAACCAGGTTTCATTATTAATAGTTAATTTTGTCTTTTTTTTTAAACTAAGTCTTAAACAATAATGAGAACTCTATATGTGAAAAGATTCTTTGAAAACTACTTATTCTTCCTAACCCACATGAATTCTTTGGAATAATAATAATTGGGTTGTCATGGTCTGGTAGGATATTTCCGGGTTGCTGGTGTGCCCCAGAGTCGAATAGTCAAATGCCGCTCGAAGTCTCTCCAGGTGAGGTTGCTGAACAGTCTGCAATGGGTTGGTATTCAAGGCAATTCGTCTTCAGGCGTTCAACGGATCGGTGTAGCAACAGGTCTACTTGGATTTTGAAGTAGCAGTTTGGCAATAGAAGCTTTCTTAAGCTTTCAGGATATCCCAAAATACAACAAGCAACAGGAATCAGTCTTGAGGCAGGGATTCTTCAGAGACGGGAGGCAATAGGAATCTGCTACCTTTAAAAATGCAGGGCTTCCTCCCTGCAAAGCAGTGTTCCTCCACAGAGTGTAGCAGCCGCTCTTTTCCTGGGTCTTTTTACTCTCCAGGCAGACCACAGCCACCACCTCAAATGTAGGATTTCTCTTCCCAAGTCTTCCTCTACAGAGAGTAGGTCTCTTCTCTGGTCTGCAAACCGTTTCCAGCTAGATTTCACTGTCTGCTGCCTGTCCAGCCCACGCTTCTTTCACAATGCAAAGTGAAACGGAAATGCTCACGATCAAGTCATGTGACCTGTCATTTCCCTTGCTGTTTGGAACAGGTGTCTTGCACTCAGTTCAAACACCAAGTTTCAGCATTCAGTGTTCACAGAAAATCCTTTTTCAGTCTTTTAAAACACAGAACTCCAAGCTTTCAAATAAAAAAACAAAGCTCGTGACAACAGATTGAGAAGGGCGAGGAGCTGTAGTTTACTTTGTCACAGGCACATAGGATGTTATATATGTCTTTGGTAAAAGCTGTTTCGGTAATGTGGCAAGGGTGAAAACTAATTGGAGGGATTCAAATGTAGGCATCCAGGAAATAAGGGAACAGATTTGGAAGGTGACCACACATTCAAGGACTCTGGAAAGGAAAGGGAGGTTGGAGATGGGACAGCAGTTTGCAAGGGCAGAGGTCAAGGGTTTATTTTTTGAGCAGGGGTGGAGGGGATGATGGCAGATTTGAAGGAGAGGTGGACCGTACTTGAAGGTAATTTCCTGCCTTCCACTTGATCACAGAACTTCACTTTTGTTCTTCTCCATTCCACTCCCTCTTGCATGTCCTTGTCCCTGCTTAAAAGCTGGTACGTCTCTAACGTTTTCCAGTTCTGATGGAAGGTCAATGACGTGAAACGTTAACTCTGCTTCACAGATGCTGCCTGACCTGAGCGTTTCCAGCATTTTCTGTTTTTTCCGATTTCCAGCATCTGCAGTATCTTGCTTTTCTATGTAGGCAGGTGATTGTTGGTATTGGCACCAACTTGCAGGATGGAATTGGAATAGTAGATGATTTTAAATCGGGTGCGAATACTACCATTGAGCCATCTTGTCTAGTTCATTGCTGAATTTCACATTTATGAACAGAAATTTAAATGCTGGGGTGGGTAATCCTTTTGCCTGTGCATGTTAAAACTCTGAGCTTTCCATCTACTGTAATCTTGTTTCTCTGCCCTTCAATATTTTTCTTTAAGCCTTTTATCTAATTCCCTCTTGAATCTCATGGTTGAGACTCCTTCAGTGTGATTTGTGATGAGTCATTTCATATTCTAATAATTGTGTAAAATCTCTTCTAACCTCACTATTATGCTTCTGGTACCAATCTTAATACTAATTCACTGACCAACTGAAATCTTCTTTACCACCTAAAACCATTTAAAAATTTTGATTACTTCTGTTAGATTCCCTCACCTTGATCTCTGCTCGAATGAGTGCAGCCCTAGATTTTCCAACTGTCAATAGTACTCTTTCATCTCTGACATCCTAGCACATCTACATTGTACTTTTTGCATTGAAATTGTCGAGTACTCTGTTATTGTCTTGTGCAAATTCTTCACCACCTCCTTGCTTGTCCCTATATATAAACACAGAATCAATTTTGTGCTCCTAATGGTGTTGATGAAACCACATTTGAAATCTAGTATGAGATGTTGACAGTAATTCAGTATGCTGATTGGGGATGGGCGAGACTGGGGCATTTCCTTCTTAAAGGAGAAGAGTTAATGAACTGGAAGCTTGGCTGAGTAACGAATATTTTTCCTCTAACTTTAGAGATGTCAGTATAGATTTTTTTTGTGCAGCCGCAGCAAGTAGTGTGACATCTGGTGACAGAAAAGATGACGAATGAACTCTTCAGTCATCAACTGCTGTCCTCTGAGTAAGTGGAAAAGGATTTCTTAAACTACAGTACACTGTGTGCATGAGATGCAAAACAATTTATGCTAACTGTTAGATATTAGACTAAATAGTAAATAGTGTAGTAGCTGGAGTTTATTAGTGTAGTTTGTTTTATGTATATTAGTGGCATAAATGGGGTGCAGTTGATAGCTATAATGAGGCTAGACAGCGTGAAATTGATCCTAGTGCCTGCTGAGAATACGGACTCGAGAAATTGCTATGTGGCACTTGTGTGCGTGCCAGAAATTTCCTGTGGCCCAAAGCATGCTTCACTAACAAAAACAGGAGATGCTACAATTACTCAGGTCAGGCAGCATCTTTTTGGATTGTTGTAGGATGGTGAAATATAACACCTTTTGTCCTCCAAGCAAGAGACCTTGGGCTTGAACAATAAGTGTATAATGGTGCTGTTCCCATTGCCAGCTAAGGAATGTCAGCCAGTTATATATATCCAATGTATTATTGGATGTACTCTGAAATGGAAAGTGCCACGCTCATTGAATTTGTTGGTCTGCATGCCATAGTCTGGGTGCTGGAGCAAAGAATGAGTTTTATTTGCAGTCTGGCCAAAAAGCTCCAATGTTTAAAAGCAGCACAGCGTGGATTTGTAGAACAGTGGAATTGCTGACTGTAATAGATGCAGCTCAATGTTTCTGAGCATACACAATATCTTGGTGACTTCTTTACCCTATATGACTCAAATAGCTGAACATTTCCAACTGAAGATGACTTTTGGTAAATCTATGGAACTGTGAGGTGATGGACAAGTACAAACGGATTTGTTTGTGAAGATGAGAATAATGTTAGTGATGATAAGAAACGGCATTGCTTTCTTGGTAAAGGAAAAAAATTGCAAAGGCAAAAGGTTGCAGCAGAAATGGGGATTGAAGGAAGTGATGACAAAGCACTGGGCACAACAGATCAAGTTGAAGAATAACCAGAGGTTAATTTGTAACATTTGTGTAGGAGTTTGTGGATAAAGTTGAGTCTCTCTCACAAATCAAATGTGAATCTGATTGTTTACCCTCAAGTTGTGATTTTGACCAGGGATTCAAAACATCCAGTAGATTGGGCTATTCTCTTATTCATGTGAAATTATTCATTTCAAATTTAAAGCCTTTTTGGGTTCCAGGGACCGAGCAGGCTGCTGAAACAAGTCTGCATGAAATGGCAATGATGACTGCACACATTGTTTCTCCTGCTTGTGGCAAATGCTCCAAAACTTTGTCATTCCCTGCAACTCAATGTTGAAGTGTGCTTTAGCCCCTAGCAAAATGTAGGTCTTTTTTTTTAGCATCCCTATACAATTTCTCCAGTGTTCCTGGGAAGTTTGCTTAGTTTTCAGGAATCCAATGTTGGATTTGGAGAAAATGTTTTGGAATAGTGTGCTTCTAGATGTTTTTAGCATGCTTCTGTGGATAGTTTGGCTATTTAATAAGTAATATCTCATGTTCAGTGTCAGAATACCAATGTTACCAGCCTTTATTGTTTCAAGAACTTGTCCAATCTAGCCATCTTTTGATCGCTCCCTTGGTATCACATTGAAATGTTGTTGCCCATTTGACCGTTGGAATGGCTAGATGTAATGCTGCGTCCCTTGACACACAGGCTGTCTGAAACCCGATTTGATTTGCATACGGTGTCTGCTGCATATTCATCTACTTGCTTGTGTTCTTCTTTGTTACTTTATTTATATAAAGCCATGGCTGTTTCACGTTCACCATTTCCTGTTATGCTGCTGTCGGCTTTGTATTCTGAGTTTGAGAAACCAACTTTTCGAAAGCTACGCATAATTTGTAATTGCTGACTTTAGACACCAAGGATTGCAGTTTGTATCAGGCCATTGTGTGGTGCAGGGAGATGGAAAAAGATGTTTCCAAGAAAGGAAGGCAGTAACTAAAGGGGTACAGTAGAGAGAAAAAAAGGTCAGAAGCGCAAGGAGAGAGCCAACTGCGTAACAGCCCCGAAAACCAATTTTATCTGCAGCACCTGTGGAAGAGTCTGCCACTGTAGAATTGGCCTTTATAGCCACTCCAGGCGCTGCTTCACAAACCACTGACCACCTCCAGGCGCTTACCCATTGTCTCTCGAGACAAGGAGGCCAAAGAAGAAGAAGACAGTAACTTAGTGGTTAGGTAACTGGACTAGGAATCCAGAGGTCTAGACTAATGATCCAGAGCTATGAGTTCAAATCCCACCATGGGAGCTGGGGAATTTAAATTCGGGTAATTAAAGTAAAAACATTCTGGAATTTGAAGCTAATATCCGTAATGGTGATTGGACTGTCATTCAAAAACTCATCACTAATGCCCTTCAGGGAAGGAAGTCTGTGGTCCTTACCTGTGCTGGCCTATGAGACTCCAGACCCACAGCAATGTGGGTAACTCTTAACAGGTAATTTCAGAGAACTATCAAGCCATTCAATTGTATAAAACCGCTACAAGCATCAATAATAAATCTGGACAGGCCACCTTGCATCGGACGTGATGAAGGCACACCAAGCCAAATAACCCTACAAAGTCCTGCTCACTAACATCTGGAAACATGCGCCAAAATTGTCTGTCTCTCACAGAGTAGTCCTGCCTTTCAGCCAATTTTCCAGATTCCTCCATAACCACTCTGGAGTATGCCCTGTCCCACCAGAGGTGGCGGCACAATGGTATACAGTCAGGAGGGAATGGTCCTGGAAATCCTCGATATTGACTCTCGAGCCCATGAAGTCTCAAAACATCAGGTCAAACGTGGGCAAGGAAGCCTCTTGCTGATTTACCACCTACTGTTAGTGTAGTACTAGATCCAATCTTTACTCAATCTAACATTTATTCAGAGTAAAACAGTACAAGTATACACTCCTAACTCAACCCTCCACACAGTCTCTTTATACGTGCTTGTAAAAGCCTAATTAATGCCCTCCACCTGCATATAATTAAATACAATTGATATAAACACAGTTGATATGCAATTAACATATGTTGAATGCCACAGAATGTACGCTGGGTGGGGCACTTCACTGTCCATCACCAAGAGTGGCTTGGTAGCACCACTACTGACTGAGCTGGCTGAGTCCTGGAGGACAACAAGAGGGAAAACCCTAGTTGACTTCATCCACACCAGTCTGCCTTCTGCAAATGCATCTGTCGATCGTATTGGTAGGAGCGGCCACTGCACAGTCCCTTCTTCGCATTGAGGACACCTTCCATCGTGTTGTGTGGCATTACTGCCATGCTAAATTCAGATTCAGAACAGATCTAGCAGCTCAGAACTGGTCATCCATGAGGTGCTGTGGGGTAGCAGCAGAATTATATCGTACAATAATCTGTAACCTTGTCGCCCATCACTCTACCATTACCATCAAGCTAGGGGACCAAACTTGGTTCAGTGAGTGTAGATGAACAGGCCAGGAGTCAGCACGAGGCAGATCTGAAAATGAGGTGCTAACCTGGTGAAGCTACAACACAAAACTGCATGTATGCTAAACAGCAGAAGCAGCATGCTGTAGACTGAGCTAAGTGATCCCACAGCCAACGGATCAGACCACAGCTCTGCAATCCAGTCATAAACAATGGTAGACAATTAAATAATTAACAAAAGGAGGAGGCTCCATGAACATCCCCATCCTCTGGCACCCAGCATGAGTGCAAAAGGCAAGGCTGAAGTACTTGCGACCATTTTCAGCCAAAATTGCTGAATGGATAATCCATTTTTGTCTCCTCCTGAGGTTCATATTATAGAAGCCAGTCGATTCACCCCACATGGTATCAAGAAACGGCTGATAGGGCTGGTTACAACAAAGACTATGGGCTATGACAACATCCTGAATGTGGTGCTGAAGATTTGTGCTCCAGGACTAGCTGTGCTCTTAGCCAAGCTGTTCCAGTACAGCTACAATACTGGCATCTACCTGAAAAATGGAAAATTGCCCAGGTATGTCCTGTCCACAAAAAATAGGACAAATCCAATCTGGTCAATTACCTCCAAATCCGTGCACTCTGAATCATCAGCAAAGTGATGGAAGGTGTCATTGTTAATGCTGTCAAGTGGAACTTGCTCACCAATAGCTTGGTCGTCGATGCTTAGGTTGGGTCCGCCATTCCACTCTGCTCCAGACCTCATTACAGAATAGGTCCAAACATGGACAAAAGAGCTGAATTCCAGAGGTGAGGTGAGAGTGACTGCCCTTGACTTTGGGGCAGCATTTGACCAAGTGTGGCATCAGGGAATCCGAGTAAAATTCGAGTCATTGGGAATTAGGGAAAAAAACTAATCACTGGCTACAATCATACCTAGCACAAAGTTGTGGTTGTTGAAGGACATTGGTGCAGGAATTCCTCGGGGCATTGTCTGAAGCCCAACCATCTTCTGTTTCATCAATGAGGGCAGAAGTGGGGATGTTCGCTGATTGCACAGTGTTCAGTTCCGTTCACAATTCCTCCGAAATGAAGCAGTCCGTGCCTGTGTACAAGACCTGGACAACATTTGGACTTTAAGTAGACTTTCGGCAAAGTCCCACATAAAAGATTAGCGTGTAAAATTAAAGCGCATGGGATTGGGGGTAGTGTATTGCGATGGATAGAAAATTGGTTGGCAGACAGGAAACAAAGACTAGGAATAAACGGGTCTTTTTCTGAATGGCAGGCAGTGACTAGTGGGGTACTGCAGGTGCTAGTACCCCAGCTATTCACAATATATATTAATGATTTAGATGAGGGAACTAAATGTAATATCTCCAAATTTGCAGATGACATTAAACTGGGTGGGAGGGTGAGTTGTGAGGAGGATGCAGAGAGGCTTCAAGGTGATTTGGACAAGTTGAGTGAGTGGGCAAATGTATGGCAGATGCGGTATAATGTGGATAAATGTGGGGTTATCCACTTTGGTAGCAAAAACAGGAAGGCAGATTACTATCTGGCTATAAACAGAGAGGGGAATATGCAACGAGACCTGGGTGTTCTCGTACACCAGTCGCTGAAGGTAAGCATGCAGGTACAAGCGGCGGTAAAAAAGGCAAATGGTATGTTGGCCTTCATAACGAGAGGATTCAAGTACAGAAGCAGGGATGTCTTGCTGCAATTATACAGGGCCTTGGTGAGGCCACACCTGGAATATTGTGTGCAGTTTTGGTCTCCTTATCTGAGGAAGGATGTTCTTGCTACAGAGGGAGTGCAGCGAAGGTTTACCAGACTGATTCCTGGGATGGTTGGACTGACGTATGAGGAGCGATTGAGTCGGTTAGGATTATATTCACTGGAGTTCAGAAAAGTGAGGGGGGATCTCATAGAAACCTATAAAATTCTAACAGGACTTGACAGGGTTGATGCAGGAAGGATGTTCCTGATTGTGGGGGAGTCCAGAACCAGGGGTCATAGTCTAAGGATACGGGGTAAACCTTTCAGGTCTGAGATGAGGAGAAATTTCTTCACCCAGAGAGTGGTGAGCCTGTGGAATTCTCTACCACAGAAAGCAGTTGAGGCCAAAACATTGTATATTTTCAAGAAGGAGTTAGATATAGCTCTTGGGGTGAAAGGAATCAAAGGATATGGGGGAAAGCAGGAACAGGTTACTGAGTTGGATGATCAGCCATGACTATAATGAATGGTGGAGCAGGCTTGAAGGGCCAAATGGTCTACTCCTGCTCTTATTTTCTATGTAACATTCAGGCATGGGTTAATGAGTGGCAAATAACATTTGTGTCAGCCAAGGATTCTCCAACGAGAGAGAATCTAACTTAGCTCCCCCCCCCCCCCCACCATCCCAATGACATTCAACAGCATTACTATCGCTGGATTCTGCCCAGTATCAACATCCTGGCAGGGGTCACCATTGGCCAGAAACTTAACTGGACCAGCCACATGAATATTGTAGTAACAAGAGCAGGTCAGAGGCTGGGTATTCAGTGGCTCTTGACTCACTTCCTGATTCCCCAAATCCTTTCCACCATCTGCAAGTCAGGAGTGTGATGGAATACTTTCCACTTGCCTGGATGAGTGCAACTCGAAGCTCGACACCATCCATGTCAAAGCAGCCCACTTGAGTGGCGCCTCACCCCCACCTTAAACATTCACTCCCTCCACCACCGTTGCAGTGTGTATGATCTACAAGATGCAGTGCAGTGACTTGCCAAGTCTTTGACAAACCCTCCCAAACCTGTGACATCTACCACCTAGAAGGACGAGGGCAGCAAACGCGTGGGATCGCCACCACCTGTAGTTTCCCCTTGAAGTTGCACACCTTCCTGACTTGGAAATATATTGCCGTTCCTTCATTGTCACTGAGCCAAAATCATGGAACTTCCTACCTAACAGCACTCTGAGTACTTCCACCACATGAACTGCAACAGTTCAAGAAGGCAGCTCACCACCTTCTTGTGGGCAGTTAGGATGGACGATAAATGCTGGCGTTGCCAGCGATGCCCAGATTCCAGGATTTGGTGGTGCAAAATGTTATCTTGTGTATTGGGCTGTTTCTGGGAAAGGCATGCTCGGGTCTGCCAAAAAAAAACCACGACCCGAGCCCGACAGAATCACATCCGACCTGACCATCAGTTAACTTACCTTCAGTTTTTCACTTTGTTGCCGATCTGCACAAGCTTAAAATAACTAACAAAACCACCTTTCAAGTCCAAAAATTAAATTAACAGTGGTGCCACTTATTTGTGATCGAGCATGTCCGACCCGGCCCGGCCCGAGCCCAAATGCTGGACCTGGAAGGGCGATCCGACCCGAACCCGACACATGTCCGGTCCTGTCTGGGTTCGGGTCGGGTAGCAGGCCTTTAGTTTCTGGTTATGATGTATTGCAAATGCAACACTAAAGTGAATCTTTAAATCTCCGTGACAAAAATGAGGTTATATTTACTACATGGCTGTGGAATTTTTATTTTTACTCCCAATTATCATGCGTATGGGCTGTGAAAATAACAGCACGCTATAGCAATTTGTATCCCACTGATGAATGATATTTCAATATTCTGTCCCATTTACGTGCAAAGTGAGTAAAAAGAAAGTTGCACGTTTTAATAAATTGTACAGCAGATTGCCAGGGAGAGTTACCAGCTGACTGGGTGTGTGAAACTCTGTATGATAGATTGATCCTTGATATTCAGCTGTTTAAAGTTGACACTGAGACTATTTTTGATGTCTGTGTGGAACATGATCATTCCTAAATTGCTGGAAGCTTTGAAGCATTGGCTTTTTACTTTCTGAATTAATGCAACCATCTGGTTATGTTGTCTTCTGTAGCAGGTCTGTTGACCTGGCTTCTATCTTTGGTCTTCAAGTTCTTTGCTTGTCTTAATGCTTTCCAGGTGGTTTGTTCTTGGAACTCTTATCTTGGGTGATTAGCTATGGTACAGTGGTAGTGCTCTTGTTTGAGTCTAAGGGTTGTGGGTTCAAGCCCCACTGGAGCCTGGAGTGCAAAGTCTTGGCTGTCTCTTCAGAGTACTGAGGTAACGCACTTCAGAAAATGTAATTGACTGTAAGGTGCTTTGGGTTGTCCTGAGGTAATGGAAGATATAAATTTCTTAGAGAAGCATATTTTGTCTGTACACTGTAAATCATTGCTCTTTATTTACAGAGTCTGATTTGGCTTGAAGGCAATGATGTGACCTGGGTAGATAGAGGAAAGAACAGTACCGCACAGGAACAGGCCATTCGGCCCTCCAAGCCTGCGCCGATCTTGATGCCTGTCTAAACTAAAACCTTCTGCACTTCCGGGGTCCGTATCCCTCTATTCCCATCCTATTGATGTATTTGTCGATGCCTCTTAAACGTCGCTATCGTACCTGCTTCCACCACCTCCCCCGGCAGCAAGTTCCAGGCACTCGCCACCCTCTGTGTAAAGAACTTGCCTCGCACCTTAAACCTATGTCCCCTAGTAGCTGACTCTTCCACCCTGGGAAAAAGTTTCTGACTATCCACTCTGTCCATGCCACTCATAACTTTGTAAACCTCTATCATGTCACCCTCCACCTCCGTCGTTCCAGTGAAAACAATCTGAGTTTATCCAACCTCTCCTCATAGCTTATACCCTCCAGACCAGGCAACATCCTGGTAAACCTCTTCTGTACCCTCTCCAAAGCCTCCACATCCTTCTGGTAGTGTGGCGACCAGAATTGCACGCAATATTCTAAGTGTGGCCTAACAAAGGTTCTGTATAGCTGCAGCATGACTTGCCATACTCTATACCCCAACTGATGAAGGCAAGCATGCCGTATGCATTCTTGACTACCTTATCCAACTGCGTTGCCACTTTCAGTGACCTGTGGACCTGTACGCCCAGATCTCTCTGCCTGTCAATACTCCTAAGGGTTCTGCCATTTACTGTATACTACCCACCTGCATTAGATCTTCCAAAATGCATTACCTCACATTTGTCCGAATTAAACTCCATCTGCCATTTTTGCGCCCAAGTCTCCAACCGATCTATATCCTGCTGTATCCTCAGACAATCCTGATCACTATCCGCAACTCCGCCAACCTTTGTGTCGTCCGCAAACTTACTAATCAGACCAGCTACATTTTCCTCAATCATTCATATATACTACAAACAGCAAAGGTTCCAGCACTGATCCCTGCGGAACACCACTAGTCACAGCCTTCCATTCAGAAAAGCACCCTTCCACTGCTACCCTCTGTCTTCTATGACCGAGCCAGTTTTGTATCCATCTTGCCAGCTCACCTCTGATCCCGTGTGACTTCACCTTTTGTACCAGTCTGCCATGAGGGACCTTGTCAAAGGCTTTACTGAAGTCCATATAGACAACATCCACTGCCCTTCCTTCATCAATCATCTTCGTTACTTCCTCAAAAAACTCGATCAAGTTAGTGAGACACGACCTCCCCTTCACAAAATCATGCTGCTTCTCGCTAATCAGTTCATTTGTTTCCAAATGGGAGTAAATTCTGTCCCGAAGAATTCTCTCCAATAATTTCCCTACCAGTGACATAAGGCTCACCGGCCTATAATTTGCTGGATTATCCTTGCTACCCTTCTTAAACAAAGGAACAACAATGGCTATCTCCAGCCCTCTGGGACCTCACCTGTAGCCAATGAGGATGCAAAGATTTCTGTCAAGGCCCCAGCAATTTCCTTCCTTGCTTCCCTCAGTATTCTGGGGTAGATCCCATCAGGCCCTGAGGACTTATCTACCTTAATGCTTTGCAAGACGCCCAACACCACCTCCTTTTTGATGATGACATGACCCAGACTATCTACACTCCCTTCCCTAGACTCATCCTCCACCAAGTCCTTCTCTTTGGTGAATACTGATGCAAAGTACACATTTAGTACTTCACCCGTTTCCTCTGGCTCCACACATAGATTCCCTCCTCTGTCCTTGAGTGGGCCAACCCTTTCCTTGGCTACCCTCTTGCTCTTTATATACTTATAAAAAGCCTTGGGATTCTCCTTAATCCTGTTTGCCAATGACTTTTCATGACCCCTTTTAGCCCTCCTGACTCCCTGCTTAAATTCCTTCCTACTTTCTTTATATTCCTCAAGGGCTTCGTCTGTTCCCAGCCTTCGAGCCCTTACGAATGCTTCCTTTTTCTTTTTGACTAGGCTCACAATATCCCTCGTTATCCAAGGTTCCTGAAACTTGCCAAACTTATCCTTCATCCTCACAAGAACATGCTGGTCCTGGATTCTAATCAACTGACGTTTGAAGGACTCCCACATGTCAGATGTTGATTTACCCTCAAACAGCCGCCCTCAATCTAAATTCTTCAGTTCCTGCCTAATATTGTGAGAATTAGCCTTCCCCCAATTTAGCATGTTCCCCTGAGGGCTACTCTTATCCTTAGCCACAAGTAACTTAAAACTTACGGAATTATGGTCACTGTTCCCGAAATGCTCCCCTACTGAGACTTCGACCACCTGGCCGGGCTCATTCCCCATACCAGGTGCAGTACGGCCCCTTCCCTAGTTGGACTATTTACATATTGTTTCAAGAAGCCCTCCTGGATGCTCCTTACAATTCTGCCCCATCCACGCCCCTCGCACTAAGTGAGTCCCAGTCAATATAGGGGAAGTTAAAATCACCCACCACTACAACCCTGTTGCTTTTAGATCTTTCCAAAATCTGTCTACATATCTGCTCCTCTACCTCCCGCTGGCTGTTGGGAGGCCTGTAGTAAACCCCCAACATCGTGACTGCACCCTTCCTATTCCTGAGCTCTACCCATATTGCCTCACTGCATGACCCCTCCGAGTTGTCCTCCCGCAGTAGACCGTGATAATCTCCTTAACCAGTAATGCAGCTTCCCCACCCCTTTTACATCCCCCTCTATCGCGCCTGAAGCATCTAAATCCTGGAACATTTAGCTGCCAATCCTGTCCCTCCGTCAACCAAGTCTCAGTAATAGCAACGACATCATAGTTCCAAGTACTAATCCAAGCTCTAAATTCATCTGCCTTACCTGTTCTACTTCTCGCAGTGAAACAAATGCACTTCAGACCACCAGTCCTGCTGTGCTCAGCAACATCTCCCTGTCTGCTCTTCCTCTCAGTCTTACTGGCCTTATTCACTGGTTCCCCCTCAGTTATTTCAACTGCTGACCTACTGCTCTGGTTCCCAACCCCCTGCCACACTAGTTTAAACCCTCCCGAGTGAGTGATAGCTTTCTGTATGTTTGACCTCTTGCAGTTCTCCCATTTGAGGCTGAATCTTTGTACTTCAAATTATTCTAGACTCAACCATGACTTTGTGTGGCCACTTTCGAGTATTTATACTGCCTGGACTGGGGGCTGCCCAGTAAACTGGTGCTTTGTGTATGACACAAAGGACAGCTCTGTGTCCTTATCCTGTCAATTGTTTTTCATCCGGTACCACCTGAGAATAGTTGGTGAGGGTTCAAGTGAAGTGATTTCCTAGCTGTTGGCCTATAAAGTCCGTCCCCAGCTTTTCAATATTGATTTAAATGGGTTGGGTTTACATTGAGCTGCAGGGTATTACAGGAATACTAATGTAAGTGCAATGCTAGGAAAACCAATTTTGCTACTTTCAGCCTCATCTCAAAGAACTGGTGTCAGGTTCCTTCAGTGTGCTTGGAACAAACAGGAATGAAATTGTATATGAAGTTGATGTCTGAAATAATGCATATTAATAGTGAAAGCCAGCAATCCTAGCAGTGTTAGTCAACAGTATGAAGGATATTTGTTGTATATATCGTCCCTAAACCACTGCCAGCTTTTGATGTATGTGACCCAGAAAATAATGAAAGTATTTGTGTCTTTTTCATGGGGGTGGGGGTGCGTGGTGGGGATGCCATGTCTGGATTAATGGAAGTCAGCATGGTGAGTTCTCATTGTAGTTCACTTGTACTGTTGATGGATGGATATAACCTCGTAATACCTAGTATTTATGCTCTTTTTTAAAAAGAAAAATACATGTCTGTGTATATAATCAATAACCTCAAATGGGTCTAGAGCGTGGTGAGCTGGCTGTGTGGGTGACATTGAATTTCTAAGCTGTGAGAAGTCATAAACAATTTCCTTGTTTTGTCATTCTTCCCTTGCCTAGTCTCCTGGGGCTGAGTTTCTGTTGCACTGATTTAATTCAGAGTGACTATGACTGACCTTGTAAACTTGCCTGTAGATATTATAGCAGTTGTGCTGTACAAGAAGTATGAGGCAAGTTTTTTTAAAAATATATATTTTGAGGGAGGGGGAAGGGAATTTGGGGAGGGAAAGGGATGCATATTAACCCCCTCTCCAATTCAGGTTCAGAGTGCCTTTTCCTCCCTTGCTCAGAGTTGGGGATGGCAGAAGGTCATATGGTTCTTCAATGCCCACCTCTCTCGTACTTTTAACCGTCTCAAAACAATCTCCAAATGTATTTTGAATAGCCTCAATATTTTTGGTTAGCCAAAATTATGGTGCAGGCAGGTTGTATCCGTTCACCAGCAGAACATGCTTAAGCGGTGACAGAGGAATTGTGTAGGCATTTTTAATTGGTTCATTCTGTAACTTCCATTTCTGATAAAAAGGTCACCAACCTGAAATGTTAAGCTGAATTTTTGTTCCCGGGTCCCAATTCCACTTTCAGGAGGAAACCTGGGTTGTGAGCCCAGAAAGTCTGGCGCAGGAACCAGAGAGTGATTTTTGAGGAGGTGGCAATTAAGTGGCTGCCTTAGGGAGGCCTGTCCAATTAAGGATGGAACGCAGGTTACCGAGGCTGGAGGACCAATAGGAGGCCCTCCACTGAAAGATTGGCAGCCCCACTGTCAGAGGTTGGAGCTGCCGGTTGAGGTAGGGGAACGAGAGGTGCCTTAAGATGGAGGTGCCCTCTGACGTATTTTTCAAAGAGTAAAAATAAAAAGTGGCCAGGGCTGTCAGACCCATTATGGATGGAGGCATTTTGTTTGCCCCTCTGCTGCCAGGTGGCTGCCTCAATTCATTGGCCATAGTTTGCCTTCCATAGGGGCCCAACTGCCGTCTGGAAAATTCCAGACTGCTGTCTACCTGCTGCTGGCAGTGTGGGGGGAGGGAGAAGCTGTGACGACCCCCCGCCCGGCCAATCTTGTCTCAATAAAAATTGCCTGGAGGCGGGACCATGGTGGCAGGTAGTGGAAAATTGTGGCTTGCCTGCCTCCGGTCCTGCTTCCACAGTCGAATTAAAATTTAGCATGTTAACTCTTGTTTTTTCACAGATCCTGCCTGACTTGCTGAGTGTTTCCAGCATTTTCTGTTTCAGAAGAGATGCGCTCAGGGCAGAGTGTAGAGACAGATGTGGTTATAGGTTGGGATGGGAAGAGAAAAGAGACTTGCTTGTTAGTTAAGGGAAAATTTAAATACGAGAAGTGCTCCAAGTCAGAACTCTTGAATACGTTTCTCTGGTATCTGTCGGCTTCATTTTGAATGTTTTGCAGCATATTATTGTACTTGCATTTGTAGAATGCCATTTGTCAATGTGTTGAAGTATTTATAATAATGAATTGCTGTTTCAAGTCCAGTGATTATTGTGCAAGCAAATGGTAGCATCAGTGATCTTCAATGCATCACTTGATACTTGCGTGTTGGTCTTATCTGATCTTTAA
This sequence comes from Heterodontus francisci, assembly GCF_036365525.1. Taxonomy (NCBI): domain Eukaryota; kingdom Metazoa; phylum Chordata; class Chondrichthyes; order Heterodontiformes; family Heterodontidae; genus Heterodontus; species Heterodontus francisci. The sequence goes on along the minus strand of NC_090397.1, from coordinate 55,715,298 downwards.
TTCTAGCAGTAATCCATGTTTAACTTTCCAATCTGTTTTGGAAATCTCTGAATGTTGAGTAACACTTTTTTTTTGACGTGATAGAATTTGCCTAATTCTTTTTCTCTTAACCTGGGCCTTTTAAATTTGCCTGCGTTTACTGACAATGCAACTGCTAGGTGTTCATTAGCTCCTATCCCATGTGCTTTAACTTTGCTAACCAACCTCCTGTGGGGGACTTTATCAAAAGCCTTCTGAAAATCCAAGTATACTATATCCACCGACTCCCCTTCATCAATTCTGTTAGTAATGTCCTCAAAAAAAAAACTCCAACAGGTTTGTCAAACATAATTTTCCACTCCAATCCATGTTGACTATGCCCAATCAGATCATTATTATCCAAGTGTCCATTTATCGCATACTTTAGAATAGATTCAAGCATTTTCCCTATGAATGTAAGGCTAACAGGTCTGCAGTTCCCTGTTTTCTGTCTCCCTCCCTCCCTTAAATAGTGGTGTGATATTTGCTACCTTCCAATCTGCTCCATTTCAGAATCTATAGAGTTTTGGAAGATGATCACCAATGCATCCACTATCTCCATAGCTACCTCTTTCAACACTCTGGGATGTAGAATATCAGGTCCTGGGGACTTATAAACCTTCAGCCCCACTAATTTTTCCAATACAGCCTTCTTACTAATACTAATTTCCTTGAATTCCTCATCCTCCCTAGTGCCTTGGATTTCTAATTCTGGGAGATTTCTTGAATTTTCCTCAGCGAAAACAGACACAAAGTAATCATTTAGCTTCTCTGCCATTTTTCTGTTCATTATAAATTCCCCTGACTCTGCTTGTAATGGACCCACATTTGTCTTAGCCAAATGTTTCCTTTTTACGTACCTATAGAAGCTTTTGCAGTCTATTTCTATGTTTGCTAGTTTACATTCATATTCTATTCTCTGTTTCTTTCAGTTTTTTGGTCCTCCTATGCTGTATTCTAAAATCCTCCCAATCCTCAGGTTTGCTTCTATTTCTGGCAACTTTATAGGCCTTTCTTTTAATCTTTTACAATCCTTAACTTCCTTTGTTAGCCATGGTTTGCTGTCTTTTCTTTTGGGGTTTTTGTGCCTTGAAGGGATGTATAGTTGTTGTAAACTATGTAATAATTCTTTAAAGACTATCCATTGCCTATGTACTGTCATATCTTTTAATGTATTTTCCCAATCCACCTTAGCCAATTTGCCCCTCATGCTTTCATAATTTTCTTAGTTTAAATTTAACATCCTAGCTTCAGATTGAACTACCTCACTTTCAAACATAATGTAAAGTTCTATCATTATGGTCACTCATCCCTTGGGTAAGAATGATCGTATCGTAAGGTTTAGACTAGAAATGCAGAAAAGGAAGGATGTATGTAAGATTGAACGGTGAGATTGGAAGAGGGTTAATTTCAATGCGATGAGAAGGGATCCAGCCAGGATTAAATAGAACCAAAGACTGACATGAAAAACTGTTATGGAACAAAAGGTCATCTTTAAGGCAGAGATGCTTCAGGTACAGGCTAGGTACATTCCAACAAGGGCAAAAGGCAGGGGGACCAAAAACAGGGTGCCTTGGATGAGGAGGAAGATGGAGATTATGATGAAACAAAAAAAGCAGGTGTATGATGCACGTCAGGTGAATTCTTCAAGGGAGAACCAGGCTAAATACAGTAAGTTGAGAGGGGAGGTCAAGAGGAAATTAAGACTGGCAAAGAGAGAATGTGAGAATGGAATGGTAGTCAACATAAAAGGGAACCCAAAATTATTCTTCTGGCATGTAACAGTAAACTGGTAGTAAGAGGTGGAGTGGGGCCTATTGGGGACAAAGAGGGTAATATATGCTTAGAGGCATAGGGCAAGGCTTGCGTACTTAGTGAGTACTTTATATGGGTGTTTATTAAAGAGGAATCTGACAAACTACTGGTAGAAGTAGAGAGAGTAGAGGCAATGGAGAGCGTAAAAATAGATGAGGAACTGGAAAGGCTGGCTATGCTTTGGTTGGATAAGTCACCTGATTCAGATGGCTTGCATCCCAGGTTGTGGGGATGGAGATAGCAGAAGGGCTTGCCATAATCTTCCAAACTTGCCGAGATATGGGGGGAGATGCCAGAGGATTGGAGAGTGGCAAATGTGATAACCTTATTCAAGAAAGGGTGTAAGGACAGTCCTAACAACTGCAGGCTAGTGAGCTTAACATCAGTGGTGAGTAAGGTTTTTAGAAACAATAATTAGGGAAAGAACTAACAGACACTTGGAGAGGATTGAAGTAATTAAGGATAGCCAGCGAGGCATTGTAGAAGGCAGATCATGCTTGACTAATCTCATTGAATTTTTTGATGAAGTAACAGACGGTTGATGAAGGGAAACCAATGGATGTTGTCCATCTGGATTTTAAGAAAGCATTTTGATAAAGTACCACATAAAGGCTGGTTAACAAAATTGAGGCTCATGGAATAGGAGGGTCACTGTCCAATTGAATAAAAAATTGGCTTGAGAACAGAAAACAGCGAGTCAAGGTAAATGACTGTTTTTCAGACTGGAGGATGGTAGACAGTGGTGTTCGCCAAGGGTCAGTGTTCGGACCGCTTTTTTTTTTGTTGCAAAATATAAATGACTAGGATCTTGGAACACCGTAGAATTTCAAAATTTGCTGATACAAACTGTCTGCAACAGGACATAGGCTAGCGAATGGGTAGACAGGTGGCAGATGGAATTTAATATTGACAAATGTGAGGTGATGTATTTTGGCAGAAGAGATAGGGTGAGGTAATATAGACATAATGGCAGAGATCTAAACTATGCGCAGGAACAGCGGGACATGGGGATGCATGTTCATCAATCTTTGAAGGTGGCAGGACATATTGAGAGAGCGGTTAGCAAAGCTTATTGGGATCATGATCTTCATAAATAGAGGCATAGAGTCCAAAAGCTGGGAAGTTATGCTAAACCTTTATCTTTTCTTTTGGGCCTCCTTATCTCGAGAGACAATGGATACGCGCCTGGAGGTGGTCAGTGGTTTGTGAAGCAGCGCCTGGAGTGGCTATAAAGGCCAATTCTAGAGTGACAGGCTTTTCCACAGGTGCTGCAGAGAAATTTGTTTGTCGGGGCTGTTGCACAGTTGGCTCTCCCCTTGCGCCTCTGTCTTTTTTCCTGCCAACTACTAAGTTTCTTCGACTCGCCACATTTTAGCCCCGTCTTTATGGCTGCCCGCCAGCTCTGGCGAACGCTGGCAACTGACTCCCACGACTTGTGATCAATGTCACAGGATTTCATGTTGCGTTTGCAGACGTCTTTAAAGCGGAGACGTGACGGCCGGTGGGTCTGATACCAGTGGCGAGCTGGCTGTACAATGTGTCTTTGGGGATCCTGCCATCTTCCATGCGGCTCACATGACCAAGCCATCTCAAGCGCCGCTGACTCAGTAGTGTGTAGAAGCTGGGGATGTTGGCCGCCTCGAGGACTTCGTGTTGGAGATGCGGTCCTGCCCTCTGATGCCAAATATTCTCCGGAGGCAGCAAAGATGGAATGAATTGAGACGTCGCTCTTGGCTGGCATACGTTGTCCAGGCCTCGCTGCCATCGAGCCAAGGTACTGAGGACACAGGCCTGATACACTCAGACTTTTGTGTTCCGTGTCAGTGCGCCATTTTCCCATACTCTCTTGGCCAGTCTGGACATAGCAGTGGAAGCCTTTCCCATGCGCTTGTTGATTTCTGCATCGAGAGACAGGTTACTGGTGATAGTTGAGCCTAGGTAGGTGAACTCTTGAACCACTTCCAGAGCGTGGTCGCCAATATTGATGGATGGAGCATTTCTGACGTCCTGCCCCATGATGTTCGTTTTCTTGAGGCTGATGGTTAGGCCAAATTCATTGCAGGCAGCCGCAAACCTGTCAATGAGACTCTGCAGGCACTCTTCAGTGTGAGATGTTAAAGCAGCATCGTCAGCAAAGAGGAGTTCCCTGATGAGGACTTTCCGTACTTTGGACTTCTCTCTTAAACGGGCAAGGTTGAACAACCTGCCCCCTGATGTTGTGTGGAGGAAAATTCCTTCTTCAGAGGACTTGAACGCATGTGAAAGCAGCAGGGAGAAGAAAATCCCAAAAAGTGTGGGTGCGAGAACACAGCCCTGTTTCACGCCACTCAGGATAGGAAAGGGCTCTGATGAGCCACCATGTTGAATTGTGCCTTTCATATTGTCATGGAATGAGGTGATGATACTTAGTAGCTTTGGTGGACATCCGATCTTTTCTAGTAGTCTGAAGAGACCACGTCTGCTGACTAGGTCAAAGGCTTTGGTGAGATCAATGAAAGCAATGTAGAGGGGCATCTGTTGTTCACGGCATTTCTCCTGTATCTGACGAAGGGAGAACAGCATGTCAACGGTCAATCTCTCTGCACGAAAGCCACACTGTGCCTCAGGGTAGACGCGCTCGGCCAGCTTCTGGAGCCTGTTCAGCGTGACTCGAGCAAAGACTTTCCCCACTATGCTGAGCAGGGAGATTCCACGGTAGTTGTTGCAGTCACCTTTGTTTTTTATAGAGGGTGATGATATTGGCATCGCGCATGTCCTGTGGTAAACCTTTATAAAGCTCTGGTTAGGCCCCAACTAGAGTGTTGTGTCCAGTTCTGGCCACCACACTTTAGGAAGGATGTGAGGGTCCTTGAGAGGGTGCAGAGGAGATTTACTAGCATGGTTCTGGGGATGGGGAATTTTAGTCACAAAGTAAGGCTGGAAAAGTTGGGTTGTTCTCCTTGGAGGAAAGTAGATTGAGGGAAATTTAATAGAGTTGCACAAGATTATGACAGGCTTGGGTATGTCAGAGAAGCATAAACTGTTCCCATTAACTGATGGTTAAGGACCAGGAGGTCCTTGAAGGTTTTGGGCAAAAGATACAGGGGGAATGTGAGGGAGAACTTTTTTTTTAAGAGTGATTGGTAATGACCTGGAACTTGCTACCCACAAGGGTGGTGGAAGCAGTGACAGTCAATGATTTCAAAAGGAAATTGGATCAGCACTCAAAGGAAATAAACTTGCAGGGCTATGGCAATTTTGCAGGGGAGTGGGACTTAATGGATTGCTCAATGGAGAGACGTATGGCTCTGGTGTATGTGTAAATGCTGTCCTTAGTTAAGAGACCACCTTTTGTGTAGTGCTGTAAATGGGACAGATATTTTAAGGTATGCCCATTTGAGTCTATGAATATAGGTGAGTAGGAACAAGGGAAAAGCCATTCAGTCCATCCAAATTGCCCAATGGTTTAAAATGCATGCCTATATTGAGATGCACTTTGTCCATTTTAACTTTCTCTCACTAATACTGAGTTCATGATGCTTCTGTCCCGTTTGAATGAAAGCTCTTCCTATATAGAATTATAACTCCCAAAAGTAGTTGATATTTGCACTGTTATTGGGAAATCTCCTGATTAGAATCCTGAATGCTGTTGTGAAAAAAGTACTTGGATATTTGTTGCAAGTTATTTGTTCATATTTGTTAGTTTACCGTGGGATATAGATCAACTAGGATAAGTTTACAACATATATCTATAAACACAGTCGTCAAGTTAATATTTTGTTTCCATTACCCTTGTTTTATTAAAACGCTGCATGCTCCTCACTAGGCAGGTAAAGCATGTGCACTGAGTGAACCTTTTGCTGGAGTTTGTCACTACTCCTTATGGGCATTGCCAGGGTAATAATATGAAGCTATGTGATTCAGAAAATATTCAGTTTATGTTCAGGACAAATTTTGTTTTAATTACCTTAGAGTGACTTCAAGTGCTTGTGTTTTTTTTAAGTGATAGTATTCGAGTCTGGATAAGAGAGTCACCATTATCAATTTTATTTCCAACCAACTGCACTGGCAGTCTGTATGTTCCAAAAGAGAAAGAGTTGACATAATCAGTCATCCAAAACTTCCCTAAGCATCCTTGGTTTTGGGCACTGAAGTATAATTTGGTTGTGTCTTTGCACAATGTCTAGCTTGCAGTGAATAGTGGAGAATGTTCAAAGACAGTCTTTGTAGTATGCCTGAAGAATGTCTATTAGTAAAGTAGATTATAAAAGCTACAAGTTATCATACAATACAAAAAATGCTGAAAATATTTAGGTCTTGTAGCATCTGTGGAGAGAGAAGCAAAGTCAATGTTTTAGGTCTGTAACCTTTCATCTGCAGGTTAGAAAAGAATTTGGTTTTAAGCAAGGGGAGGGGAGTGGGGGAGAGAACAAAGGGGAAGGTGTTTGATAGGGCAGAGTGAGATTAAATAACAAAGCTGTCCTGGAACAAAGGCAGCGCATGTGTTAATGCTTGTGTTGAAAGACAAAGCATTAGTCCTGAGAGAGTGTTAATAGTGGAATAATGAGCAACTCTGACTGCATGAAAAGCAGGCACATGGTTAAAAAATAAAATATAAAAAAAAGGCCAGTCATGCTCTGAAGTTACTGAATTCAATGTTCAGTCTGCAAGGCTGGAGAGTGCCGAATCGCAAGATGAAGTGCTGCACCTTGAGCTTGCATTGATGTTCACTGGAACACAGGAGCAGGCCAAAGATAGAAATGTTGGCATGAGAGCAGGGGGGAGTGTTGAAATGGCAAGCAGCCGGAAGCACGAGCTTGTGCTTTTGGACTGAGCAGAGGTGTTCAGCAAAGCGGTCACCCAATCTGCGTTTGGTCTCCCTAGTGTAGAGGAGACCGCATTGTGAGCAACGAATACAATATACTAAATTGAAAGAAGTACAAGTAAATCGCTGCTTCACCTAAAAGGAGTGTTTGGGGCCTGGGATAGTGAAGAGAGAGAGGGTAAAAGGGCAGGTATTACACTTCCTGCGATTGCATGGGATGGTGCCATGGGAAGGGGACAAGGTGTTGGGGGTAATGGAGGAGTGGACCAGGGTGTCGCGGAGGGAACGATCCCTTCGGAATGCTGACTGGAGGGGAAGATCCGTTTGGTGGTGGCATTGCGCTGGAGTTGGCAGAGGATGATCCTCTGGATGTGGAGGCTGATGGGCTGCAAAGTGAGGACAAGGGGAACCCTGTCGTGGTTCGGGAGGGAGGGGAAGGCGTGAGGGCAGAAGTGCAGGAAATGGGCCGGACACAGTTGAAGGCCCTGTCAACCGCAGTGGGGGCGCGGGGTGCAGAGTCCTCAGTTAAAGAAAAAGGAAAACATATCGGAGGCACTGTTGTGGAAGATTGCATCATCAGAGCAGATGCATCGGAGACGGAGAACAGAATGAGGTCCTTACAGGAGGCAGGGTGTGAAGAAGTGTAGTCGAGGTAGCTGTGGGAGACGGTGGGCTTATAATGAATATTAGTAGACAGACATTCCCAGAGATGGTGACAGAGAAGTCGAGGAAGAGAAGCGTCGGAGATGGACCATGTAAAGGTGAGAGAAGGGTGGAAATTGGAAGCAAAGTTGATAAAGGTTTCCAGTTTGGGGCGAGAGCCGGAAACGACACTCATACAGTCATCAATATATTGGAAAAAGAGTTGGGGGAGGGGGCCTAAGTAGGACTGGAACAAGGAATGTTCGACATATCCCACAAAAAGACAGGCATAACTAGGACCCATGCGGGTACCCATAGCAACACCTTTTACTTGAAGGAAGTGCGTGGAGTTAAAGGAGACGTTGTTCAACGTGAGAACAAGTTCAGCCAGGTGGAGGAGGGTGGTGGTGGATGAGCCTCTGTTGAAGGAAGAAGCGGAGAGCCCACAAACTGTCCTGGTGGGGGATGGAGGGGTAGAGAGATTGGATGCCCATAGTGAAAAGGAGGTGGTTAGGGCCAGGAAACTGAAAATTGTCAAAATGATGTAGGGCGTCAGAAGAGTCACAGATGTAAGTGGGAAGAGACTGGACCAGTGGAAAAAAGGTAGTCAAGATGGGAAGAAATAAGTTCAGTGGGGCAGGAGCAGGCTGAAACGATGGGTTTTCCGGGGTTGCGGGACTATGAGGGTGGAAGCTGCAGAGGGAAGATCTCCGGAGGAGATGAGGTCAGTGACAGTCCTGTGGACAGTAGCTTGATGTTCAATGGTGGGGTCATGGTCCAGGGGGAGGTAGGAAGAAGTGTCTGTGAGTTGGCGCTCAGCCTTTGCAAGGTAGGCCATACAACAACAGCACCACCCTCATCTGCCGGTTTGATCATGTTTGGGTTAGACCTGAGAGAATGGAGTGCATTCATAAGGGGAGCAGAGAAATTGAGACTGCCAATGTCTTGCAGACAGTTTTTGAAGAAAAGATCAAGAATGGGTAATCGGCCAGAGGGAGGGGTCCAGGTGGAGGGAGAATGCTGGAGGTGGGTGAGTGGGTCTGCTGGTCAGGGGGAGGACTCCTGGTCAAAGAAGTGAGCACGGAGACGAAGGCGATGGAAGAAGAGCTCAACGTCATGCCGAGCGCGAAATTCATTCAAGTGGGGATGTAAGGGGATAAAACTGAATCCTTTGAGTACAGAATGTTCAGCATCAGAGAGGAGGGTCAGAGGGTATATTGAATACTTGGCAAGGGGTCAGATCAGAAGGGATGGGGTCAGCAGGAAGTGAAGGGGGAAGAAGGATCTGGAGGGGCATAAGTCCCTATCAGCTGCTGGAGCTTGCGTTCCTTCACACCTGAAAGGAAGGAAGAAAGTTTTTTAATGCTTATTTATTTATTTAGAGATACAGCACTGAAACAGGCCCTTCGGCCCACTGAGTCTGTGCCGACCATCAACCACCCATTTTATACTAATCCTGCATTAATCCCGTATTCCCTACCACATCCCCCCCAATTCTCCTACCTCCTACCTACACTGGGGGCAATTTACAATGGCCAATTTACCTATCAACCTGCAAGTCTTTGGCTGTGGGAGGAAACCGGAGCACCCGACAGAAACCCACGTGGTCACAGGGAGAACTTGCAAACTCCCAGAATCAAACTCGGGTCGCTGGAGCTGTGAGGCTGCAGTGCTGGCATCATACAATGTTTTGCTTGCTTCGTCGCTCTTGAGGCCTGCCATTGAATGTCCTAAATGGAGAAACTGGTCTGTCAATTAAATGAAAGACCAGATGACATTTGGCCAAATTTTAAGATGGATACATTGGCTCAGGCAGCCAGTGCACATGGGTCTGTGATGGGCATATTATGAAAAAATGTAAAACATATGAATTAGGAGCAGAAGTAGGCCATTTTGCCCCTCTAGCCTACTCTGCCATTCAGTAAGATCATGGCTGATCTGTTTGTGTTTCGAATTCCACACTCCCCTCTACCCCTGATAACCTTTGATTCCCTTGCCTAACAAGAATCTATCTATCCCCCACCATAAAAGTATTCAATGACCCTGCCTCCATCACCTTCTGAGGCAGAGAGTTCCAAAGTCGCACCACCCTCAGAGAAAAAATTTCTCCTCATCTCTGCCCTAAAAGGGCAACCCCTAATTTTAAAACAGTGCCCCCTAGTTCTGGACTGTCCCACAAGAGGAAATATGCCCATCACAGACCCATGTGCATTGGGTGCCTGAGCCAATGTATCCATCTTAAATTTGGCCAAAAGTCATCTGGTCTTTCATTTAATTGACAGACCAGTTTCTCCACTTATGACATTCAATGGCAGGCCTCGAGCTACGAAGCAAGCAAAACATTGTCGGATGTATTAACAAAAAACTTTTTTTCTTCCTTTCAGGTGTTAAGGAATGCAAGCTCCAGCAGCTGATAGCTTGTGCCCCTCCAGATCCTCCTTCCCCCTTCAATCATGGAATAAAAGACAGGACTAGATTGGGTGATCTTAGAATTGGGAACAAATGAGGAATTTAAGGCACTTATACAGTATTGTTAGAAGCTGCATTATTAAACAAGAATTGTACCAGAGAACTGGAAGATAGAGAATGCTGCCTGGTATTCAAAACAAGATTGGCACTCTGAACCTGGAAACTATAGACTGGTTAAGCTAGCACCTGTAGTGGGGAAAATCCTTGTGCTGCTTGGTTCCACATTTGTACTGCTTGACTGCCTCTGATACTAAATTACTGACTGGTCAGATCATTTTACAGTTCAGCATTGGTAAGACTGAAACCATCCTGTTCCCTGACAGGATGATTACAACCAGTGTCCTACAAGACCATAAGCTGAACTTCCAACACCATATCCAACCCACCAATATTTAGTTCCACCTATAATTTTGCACGAGACTATCTTGCTTCACCACTGAAACTCTCATTCCTGCCTGTATCCTCCAGATTTGACTTTTCCAGCAACCTCCTCAGCAACTTCTCAACTCGAACTCCACATGAACTCGAGCTCATCAGATGTCCATGTGGTGTCCTATCCTATGCACAATCACAGTCACCTATTACATGTGTGAGCAAAGTTGTATCTCATGGAATAAAAGGGACAGCAGCAACTTGGATTGAAATTGGCTGTGTGACAGGGTACAGAGTAGTGACTAATGGATGTTTTCGGGCTGGAGGAAGGTTTGTAGTGGAGTTCCCCAGGGGTCAGTGTTGGGACCCTTTGCTTTTCCTGATGTATATTAATAACCTAGACTTGGGTGTACAGGGCACAATTTTAAAATTTGCGGATGATACGAAACTTGGAAGCATTAAGAACGATGAGGAGGATAGTGTAGAACTTCAAAAGGAGATCGACAAGTTGGTGGAATGGGCGGACAAGTGTCAGATGAGGTTCAATACAGAGAAATGTGAAGTAATTAATTTTGGTAGGAAGAACATGGAGAGACAATATAACATAAAAAGTACTACTCTAAAGGGGGTGCAGGAGCAGAGGGACCTGTGTATATATGTACGTAAGTCATTGAAGGTGGCGGGACAGATTGAGAGCGGTTCATAAAGCATATGGATGTCTAGGCATAGAGTACAAGAGCAACAAGGAGGTTATGTTGAACTTGTAGAAGGCTCTAGTTCGACCTCTGCTGGACTATTGCATCCAGTTCTGGGCATCTCACTTTCGGAAAGATGTGAAAGTGTTGGAGAGAGTACAGAAGAGATTCACAAGAATGGTTCCAGAGATGAGGAACTTCAGTTATGAAGATTGATTCGAGAAATTGGGACTATTTTCCTCAGAAGAGAAGGCTGAGTCAGTATCAGTACATTAAGAGCAAGAGGATAACTATCAGAGATGTACAAGGGAACTTATATGTGGATGCAGGGTTCTTAATGAGTTTTTTTGTCCCTGTCCACACCAAGGAGAGGGATGATGCAGACATTGTAGTAAAAGAGGAGGAGTGTGAAATATTAGATACGATAACCATAGAAAGGGAGGAAGTACTAGAGGGTCTGATATCCTTGAAAGTGGATAAATCGCCAGGGGCAGATGGATTGCTTCCCAGGTTGTTAAAAGAAGCCAGGGAGGAAATAGCGGATGCTCTGAGGATCATCTTCAAATCCTCACCGGATACGGGCGAAGTGCCAGAGGATTGGAGGTCTGCAAACTATGTACCATTGTTTAAAACGGGTGCGAGGGATAGGCCAAATAATTATAGGCTGGTCAGTCTGACCTGGGTGATGGATAAATTATTTGAATCAATTCTGAGACAGGATAAATTGCCACTTAGAAAGGTATGGATTAATCAGGGATGGTCAGCATTTGTTAAAGGAAGGTCATGTCTCACAAACTTGATTGAGTTTTTCAGTAAGTAACAAGGAGGATTGATGAGGGTAGTGCAGTGGATGTGGTCTACATGGATTTTAGTAAGACGTTTGACAAGGTCCCGCATGGCAGACTGGTTAGAGAAGTGAAAGCGCATGGAATACAGGGAATGTGGCAAGTTGGGTCCAAAATTGGCTCAGTGACGGGGAACAAAGGGTAGTGGTCGGCGGATGTTTTTGTGAATGGAAAGCTGTTTCTAGTGGTGTTCCACAGGGCTCAGTTGGGGTCCCTTGCTGCTTGTGATATATATTAATGATGTGGACTTAAATGTGGGAGGCATGATTGGGAAATTTGCAGATGACAGAAAACTTGGCCGTGCAGTTGATAGTGAAGAATGATATTAATGGTTTGGTTAATAGAATGATATTAATGGTTTGGTTGAGCGGGTGGAAAAGTGGCAAATGGAATTAAATCCAGAGAATTGTGAGGTAATGCATTTAGGGAGGGCAAACAAAGCAAGGGAATACACAATAAACAGGAGGAGTTTGAGAAGGGTAGAAGAAGTGAGAGACCTCAGAGTGCATGTCCACAGGTCCCTGAAGGTGGCAGGACAGATGGATGGAGTAGTGAAGAAGGCATATGGAATGCTTTCCTTTATTGGCCGAGGTATAGAATACAAAAGCAGGGATGTAATGCTGGAACTGTATAAAACACTGGTTAGGTCACAGCTGGTCACACTACAGGAAGGACATAATTGCTCTGGAGAGAGTACAGAGGAGATTTACAAGAATGTTGTCAAGGTTTGAAAGTTACAGCTATGAGGAAAGATTGGATTAGTTTAGTTTAGAGATACAGCACTGAAACGGGCCCTTCGGCCCACCGAGTCTGTGCCGACCATCAACCACCCACTTATACTAATCCTAGGGTTGTTTTCCTGAGAACAGAGGAGGCTGAGGGGTGACTTAATTGAGGTGCACAATATTATGAGGGGCCTAGATAGAGTAGCCAGGAAGAACCTGTTTCCCCTAGTGGAGACTTCTTTTACCAGGGGGCACAGATTTAATGTGATGATAGACGGATTAGAGGGGTTATGAGGAAAAACTTTTTCAACCAGAGGGTGGTGGGTATCTGGAATTCACTGCCAGAAAGGTGATGGAGGCAGAAACCCTCAACTCATTTAGAAGGTACCTGGACATGCACCAGAAGTGCTGTAACTGGCAAGGCTATGGACCAGGTGCTGGAACGTGGGATTAGATCGGGGGGCTAGTTTTTTTTGGTCAGCACGGACATGATGGGCTGAATGGCCCTCTTCTGTGCTGTAATTTTTCTATGGCTCTATTCAAAATCATGAGGGGTCTGGACAGAGTAGATAGCGAGAAACTGTTCCCGTTGGTGGAAGGATTGAGAACAAGAATGCACATATTTAAGGTAATTGACAAAAGAAGCAAAAGCGTCTGGAGGAAAAACTTTTCATGCAGCGAGTGGTTAAGGTCTGGAATGTACTGCCTGAGACTGTGGTGCAGGCACATCCAATCGAGGCATTCAAAAGGGAATTAGACTTGTTATCTGAAAAGGAAGAATGTGCAGGGTTACAAGGAGAAGGCAGGGGATGACATTACAAGAACATAACACAAGAAATAGGAGCAGAAGTAGACCATATGGCACATCGTGCCTGCTCTGCCATTCAATATGATCATGGCTGATCTTGGGCTTCAATCCCACTTTGTTGCCCGCTCCCCATATCCCTTGATTCCCTCCGGGACCAAAAATCTATCTATCCCAGCCTTAAATGTATTCAATGATGGAGCATCCACAGCCTCTGGGTTAGAGAATTCCAAAGATTCACTGCCCTATGAGTGTAGTAATTTCTCCTCATCTCACTCCTGAATGATTGTCCCCTTATACTGAAACTTGTAGATTACCTGCCCATTGGGAACAATCTTTCAGCTTCTACCCTATCAAGCCCTTTCAGAATCTTTTATGTCTCAATTAGATTGCCTCTCATTCTTCTAAACTCCAGAGAATATAGGCCCAATTTACTCAGCCTCTCATCATAAGACAGCCCCTCATCTTGGGGACCAATTTAGTAAATCTTTGCTGCACTGCCTCCAGTGCAAGTATATCCTTTCTTAAATGTGGAGACCAAAATTACACACAATATTCCAGGTGTGGTCTCACCAAAGCCCTGTACAATTTTAGTAAGACTTTATTCCTGTACTCCAATCCCCTTGCAATAAAGGCCAACATGCCATTTGCCTTCCTAATATCTGCTGCATCTGATAACTTTGTGCATTCCATGTACGAATACCCCCAAGTCTCTGAACATCAACACTTACCAGTTTCACACCTTTTAAAAAAAAAAAAAAAAAAATTTGCTTTTCTATTTTTATAACCTAAGTGAACATCTTCACACTCCCCTACATTATACTCCATTTGCCATCTTGTTGCCCATTCACTTAACCTGTCAATATCTCTTTGCAGCCTCTTTCTGTCTTCCCCGCAGCTTACCTTGTCACCGAGTTATGTATCATCAGCAAACTTGGATACATTACTCTGTCTCTTCATCCAAGTCATTAATATAGAGTGTAAAATAGTTGAGGCCCCAGCAATGATCCTTGTGGCACCCCACTATTCGCTGCCTGCCAACTTGAAAATGCCCCATTTATGCCCAGTCTCTGCTTCCTGTCTGTTAACCGATCCGCTATCCTTGCTAATATCTTGCCTATTAATCTTTTATGTGGCACCTTATCAAATGCTTTTTGAAATTCCAAGTATATTACATCTACTGGTTCCCTTTTATCTACCCTACTAATTACATCCTCAAAAAACTCAAATTTGTCAAACAGTATCTCCCTTTAGTAAAACCATGCTGACTTGTTCTAATCATACTATAATAAAAGCAAAATACTGCAGATGCTGGAAATCTGAAATAAAAGCAAGAAATGCTGGAAATACTCAGCAGGTCTGGCAGCATCTGTGGAGAGAGAAGCAGAGTTAACATTTCAGGTCAGTGACCCTTCTTCAGAACTCTTCAGATTCATACTATGCTTTTCCAAGTGCAATGTTAAGACTTCTTTAAGTAATAGTTTCCAGCACCTTTCCAATGACTGATGTCAGGTTTGCCAACTTCCAATCTGACTGGACCATTCCTGAATCTAAGGAATTTCTAAAATCATAGCCAGCGCATCCATTATCTCTGTAGCTAATCTCTCTTAGAACCCTAGAATGTAGGCCATCTAGTCCCGGGGACTTGTCAGATTTTAGTCCCTTAAGTTTCTCCAATACTTTTTCTGAATATCAATATTCTTAATTTCCTCACTTTTTTTAGCCCCTAGGTTACTGCCTATTTCTGGTATGGAACTTGTGTCTTCTACTGTGAAGCCAAAAACAATATTTGTTCAGTGCTTCTGCCATTTCCTTTTTCTTCATGATTTCTCCTGTATATAAGGGACCAACATCTATTTTAGCTACTCTCTTCCTTTTTATGTACTTCTAAAAGCTCTTACAATCTGTTTTTATATTGCTGGCTAGTTTACTCATTCTATTTTTTCCCTTTTTATCAATTTTTTGCTAACCCTTTGCTGGTTTCTGAAAAAAACTCCCAATTCTCAGACTTACTGTTTTTTTTGCAACATTGTAAGCCGCCTCGTTTTGTCTAATATTCTCAACTTCCTGAATGAGCCACGGATGAGCCTTTCTTGATTAGTTTTTGTTTTTGAACGGAATGTACTTTTGTTGGACCCTTTGAATTGTTTCTTTAAATGTTTCCCATTGTTCATTTAGCTTCCAGTCTATTTACTCAATTAACTGTAGCCAGTTCTCCCCTCATACCTTCGTAATTGGCTTTATTTAAGCTTAAGATTCTTGTTTGTGATTGAAATATGTCACTTTCAAACTTAACATGAAATTCAATGGTATTATGATCACTGTTTCCCAGTGGATCTTTTATTCTGACTTTGCTTATTAATCCTGCTTCATTACACAGCATGAGATCGAAGATAACTTTATCCCTAGTCGGTTCTGCAACGTATTGCTCCAAGAAAATGTTACGAAAGCATTCTACAAATTCATCTTCTAGACCACTGTTGCCAGTTTGATTGTCCCAGTCTAAATGCAGATTAATGTCCTCCACAATTAATACATTACCTTTTTTACATGCTCCAATAATTTCCCTTTTAATGTTCTGTCCAATAATATCACTACTGTTGGGCCTGTAAACTGCTCCTACCAGTGTTTTCTGACTCCTGCTATTCCTAATTTCCACCCAAACTGATTCTCCTTCATGATTTTCTGAGGCCAGATCCCTTCTTATTAATGTCTTTATGCCATTCTTTACTATCGGGGCTACCTCGCTCCTTTGCCATTCGGTCTGTCTCTCCGAAATAGTGTACCTTGGAATATTCATTTCCCAACTTTGATCTCCTTGTAACCATGTCTTGGTAATGGCAATTAGATCTAAATCATTTACCTCTATTTGTGCCACTAGTTAATCTATCTTATTACAGATGCTTCGTGTATTCAGATAAAGGAATTTTAATTTCATTTTTTTTTTTTACCTCTTCCCTGCAATGACCTGATTTGCCGATTGTACAATTTCTGTTAAACTCTCTTTCCCTTCCTGTCCCATTCTGTTGGGAGTTACCCACATCACTGTCCTGCTCCGATGCCCTAATCTCTCTCTTTGGATTTCTAAATTTCCTTTTACCCAATCTCTTCCCCCCCCTCCCCGTTAGTTGAATTAGGTGAATCACTCATTAGGTGAATTGCTCATTCGGAGAGTCGGTGCAGACCTGATGGGCTGAATGGCTTCCTTCTGTGCTGTAATAATTCTGTATTTTATTCTTGCTATCCTTTGGCTCCTCATCCGTCATTACATCAATTTAATTACCCTTGTCGACAAAAACCCTCCATAGGCTCACCTCTGCTTCTGCAACCCCTTCTAATCCTTTGCCTTTGCTTTCTGAGCTCTGGTGTCTGGGCATTGCTTTCCTATTTCTCTCCGCTCCACCCACCTGTACATTGCAGAACTCTCTCTCTCAGAAACCTCTCCCTTGCTACATCTCTTCTGCATCTTCAAGCAGCTCCTTCAAAACCTATATGTTCAACTGCACTTTTGACCACCTCGCTCTGTCCCAAGTCCTTTACCTCCTCTGATCCTCAATGCGGAGTGGTTTAGAATGTTTTTCTATGTATTAAAATTGTTACAAAAATGTATGTTGTTCAAGAATACTGGTGTTTCCATTTCTCCTTTCCCCGCCCTGCATGCTCTTCATAAACTATATGGAAAAAAATTGTCACTTATTACAAACTTTACTAAGTTCTTAATGACTAAATGACCCACAAGGAAAGTTGGCATTCAAATGGATCTGGACCAATTAAGAATGTAGAGCGGAATTACTAGCAGCAGAATGGATAGACTTCAATAGTTAGAGGAATTCATTGATGGGAAACAGAAACAACAATATCTTGTATTGATGCAATAGCTTTAACATAGTAAAACATCCTTAGACACTTCACAGGAGCATTATAAAGCAAAGTTTGACATCAAGCTACGAAAGGAGATATTGGGTCAGATGACCAGAAGTTTGGTCAAAGAAGTAGGTTTTTAAGGAGTGTCCTAAAGAAGGAAAGCGAGGCGGATAGGTGCAGGGACGGTATTCTAGAGCTTGGAGCCGTGGCAAGTGGTGGTGGAGCGATTAAAATCAGGGATGCTGAAGAGGCCAGAATTAGATGAGTGCAGTTATTTTGGAGGGTCGTGGGGCTAGAGAAGATTAGCGATGGAAGGTGTGAAGCTATGGACGGAGTTGAAAACAAAGGTAAGAATTTTACAACCAATTTATTGGACCGGGAGCCAGTGTAGATCACAGGGCACAGGGTAATAATGGACCTGGACATGGTGAATTAAGATATTGGCAGCAGAGTTTCAGATGAGCTCAAGTTTACAGAGTAGAACATGGGAGACCAGCCAGGAGTGTGTTGGATTAGTCAAGTCTGGAAGTAATGAAGACATGAGCAAGGAATTTCAGCAGCAGATGAGTTGAGACGAGTGAAGTCATGCGATGTTAGAGGTGGAAATGTATGGTTGTAGCGATGGCACGAATATGAGGTCGGAAGCTCATTTCTGGGTTGAACGTGACACCAAGAACAGACTCTCTTAATCTCAAACTGTTGCTAGGGAGAGGGATGGAGTTTGGAGCGGGAAGTGGAAACAATGACTTCAGTCTTTCCAATATTTGCTTGGAGGAAATTTCTTCTCATCCAGTACTTGATGTTAGATAAGCAGCCTGATGATTTAGCAACAGTGGGGGAGTCAAGAGAAGTAGTGGACAGGTAGAGCTGATTGTTGTCAGCGGACATATGAAAACTAATCCTGTACTTTAGGATTATTCTGCCGAGGGGCAGCATGTAGATGAGAAATAGGAGGGGGGCCAAGTATAGGTCTTTGGACACCAGAGGTAACAATGTGGGAGCAGGGAGAGAAGCCATTCCAAGTGATTTTCTGGTTACGATTAGATAGTTAAGAATGGAACCAGGTGAGAGCAGTCACACTCAGCTGGCCGACAGTGGAGTTGAGATGGTGTGGTCAACTGTGTCAAAGACTGCAGACAGGTTGAGAAGGACGAGGAGGGAAAGTTTACCTATTGTCACAGTCATATAGGATGTCATTTGTGACTTTGATAGCTGATTCTGTACTGTGGCAGAGGCAGAAACCAGATTAGAGGGATTCCAACATGGAGTTCTGGGAAAGATGGGAATGGATTTGGAAGACAACAACACATTCAAGGACTTTGGAGAGGAAAGGGAGGTTGGAGGTGGGATGATAGTTTGTAAGGGTGGTGGGGTCGTGTTTTTTGAGGAGAGGGGAGAGGGACAACCCCTGGTGAGAAAGAACTATTAACAATATTGGCTAATGGGACCAGGAGGGGAAGTTGGCTGATCAGTTTTGTAGGAATAGGATTGTGGGAACAGGAGGTGGATCTCATGGGCAAGATGAACTCGGGGGGCATGAGTGAAGATAGAGTAATGAGAGAAGATGCGAGTTCAGGGCAAAGGCAGTGGGGAGCTTTAGAGGAAGTTTGTCCGAGTAGGCTAGTGGAAGGGAGGGGTATGTCACAGGCAGCTGATTGGATGGTCTCTATCTTGATGACAAAAGTCCCGGAGCTCCTTGCACTTATTCTTGGAGGTGAGGGTGGAGGAGACAGGGGAGATGGGGTTAAGATGGTTTGCAGTAGAGAAAAGAAGCTGGGGGTTATCTTTCCATTCCAAGATGATCCTGGAGTTGTGAGCAGTACTAGCAAATGAGAGCAGCACCCGATGGCGTTTTAAGTGATCCAGCTAGATCTGGTGGCGGATGGCTGAACCCATTGTCCACCATATCCTTTCAAGTCTGAGTCCCTTGGACTTCAGGGAGTGGAGATGAGGGCTGTACCGGGGAATGGGGACTAGAGCATCAAAGGTGGAGATGGGGGTGCGGTTGAGGTAATCAGTAGCTGTAGAAATGTTGTGAGCAGAGGGTCAAAGGCTGGACAATTGAGATTTTGAAAGTGCAGTTGCAAGTGAATAGTGGGGTTAGTTTTTTCCAGGGATCGATGCAGAATAAAGGAGGGTTGGGTCATGGAAGGGGAATATGTGTGGAGAGTTGTACAAGGAAGTGATCAGAGTTGACCTTTTCTGTGATTGATATGGGACTAACAAGACCATGCGAGATGGCAAGGTTGAACAAGTTGGGAAGTTTACATGCAGGGAGAGGTTTCAGGAGGGTAAAAGGGCAGAGAACGTGGAGGAGGAGAGAGAACATAAGATGGAGATTGAAATCACTGAGGAGAAGTCTTTCAGTGCAGAGGCTGAGGGAGGAAAGCAGTGAAGGTATCTCGGTGATAAAAATTTTCTCATGCTTGGGAGGGTGGTAGAGAACGATGATTTTGCGAGAGGGGTGGAATAAGGTGAGATGCTCAAAGGACGAGAAAATGCCCGAAGAGTAGGGGGTCAGGCTAAAGTGTGATCTAGCGATAAGCGCCACACTGCCACCGCGACAGTCTTGGGGCAAGTGTTGGAAGATGTAGCCAGGCAGGGGGGCTTCATTTAAGTGGCAAGGTGTCATCGCCCGTCAGCCAGTTTTCTGTTAAGGCCATGATGTCTATGCAATCATCCACAATAAGTTTGCGAATGACAAAGGGTCTTCGCAAGTGAGCTGCTTGGAGGGGTACTGAGAGCTGATCTGCTGGCAGAGTCCACAGGGTCAGCTGTAGGAGGGGTGAGTTGGACAGAAAGAAGATTGGCAAGATTAACCCCAGGAGGTGCACTGGGCAGCAAGGTTGACAGGCGCGTGGGATGAGGCAATTGGGGTTGCTGCTCATAGTGACCAAGTGCCTTGATGAGCCTGTTGGAAGATACCAAGAGAGGCACAGTGTGAGAAAGAGAAGAAAGGCTTAGCAAGTCCTGAGTTTGACTCTGAATCACCAGCCACATGTTCCATTTGTACCACATTGATCTGTGGTTTTTAATTCAGTTGATTTATTTTTTTACCTTCAATGAGTATGTGGAATCTTCTCATACAGTTTTATCAATGTATGCAGTTTGAGGTTTCAGGCAACTGCCAAATAAGTCTTCCTGTTGTATGTGGATATGGTAAATTCTTTCAGATCTTTTGGAAACTGAAGGTAGTGTTTCAGTTCATTAATCAGAGGCTATAAACTGTTGTGCAGGCCCCCACTTGCCAAGAATGAGGCACATGAATTTTGCCACATGGGCATTCAATTTCAAATTGTTGCTGGGAAGAAGAGAAGGCCTGTTGCAAGGAATTGCCAGGCCCTTGGCTGGAAAAACATTTTTGCATATTAGCAGACAGTGTTGGAACAAAGGAGCTATCCCCTGCTCCTGCACAATATACAGAACAGGCCAACTTGGGGATTTTTAAGTTGTAGAGACAGTGTTTGAACTGGCAGAAAGCTCTTTGCTCCTGGACTGGAGAAGATCTACTGTCTGCTCCCATCTCTTTCTCTCCGAACTGAAACCCCCTGAAGACACATGAACACTGAGAAAAGTCTCCTACAGTGAACAAGGTTTAAGAATAATACTGGGCCCCAATGAAAAGCAAGATCTACCTACACTCAAGGGCTTCAGCGAGCTCGAAACACAGTAACATCAAAACCCTCATCAGAGATTGCCTCAAACTTTTCCACTTTATTTCGTCTCTTTTCTGTCTCTATTTGCACGTGTGTATTGCGTACGCATGCTAGCGTGGGCACGTCGTGCAGCTGTAGGCGTCTACCGAATTAGAGTTTGTTTTAAAAAAAATTCACCTTTAAACCAATATTGCTCCGGGAAAGGTGGCGGGAATGCAACAGTCATTAATTCAAGTATGTAAGTTATTTTACATATGTAAATTGGGCTCCCATCGCTGAGCGGTGTAGTAGGGGGCAGCCACGAGGCCTTGCCACCGTGTGCAATATGGGGCGAAGCCTTCCTGGTGTCGAGGCCCATGGCGGGCCTCTTCCGGAGGCATTTTCCATCCGCCACGACCCTCGAGGTCGGGGGATCTGTAAAATTCAGCCCAGAGCTAACATTTCGGGTCCAAGACTTTTCATCAGAACTGGAAAAAGTCAGAGATGTAACAGGCTTTAAGCAACTACAAAGGCTGAGAAAGGAAGGAGGGGAGGAAAGAACAAAAGGAAAGGCCTGTGATAGGTAGGAAGATAGGCGAGATTAAATGACAAAAGGGACGATGATGCAAATCAAAAGAGGGTGGCGATGGGACAATAAAGAAACAAAAGATGGGTCTAGAAGAGCTGTAAATGACAACAATAGAATCATTGCCAGCAGCTGTTCTCCAAAAAACTGGAACAATAGTTGTGATTTGAAATTGTTGAACTCAATGTTGAGTCCAGAAGGCTGTAAAATGCCTAATTGAAATATGAGGTGCTGTTCCTTGAGTTTCCATTGAGCTTCAATAGAAAAGCTCATTTCTTTACCTTATAATTGGAAAACGGTGAACAAGGATTCACCAAGGGGGAGCTAAAAGGTGTGTTTAAAAAAAAAACCGTTACAGTAAGACCAGGTGAAGGCTGAAAGGGAACCTTAGACTGCTTTCTCACCTTTTGGAACACTATGTTGACATTTGGTATGCTAATTGGAGTAACATCTTCAGAAATGAAAATGCTTGCAGTCAATTTTAGCTTTTATCGTTTGCCTCTTCTGTTCAGAAGTGTGAAGATGCAGATCTTGGATTTTTATCCCCCTCATTCCAACTTTCTCTTGTCTTCACTAGATGGTGCTGTCCAATGCTGGGGTATAGTTCCACAGACAGTTTCTGACATCTCATTGAAAGCTGTTTTATGAATGAGCCTCGACAGGGGTGTATTGGCAGGCTGTTCAACTGCAGGGAGCTTCACAGCCAAGCCTAATTATGTCCACATTTAGGGTTCACATGCACACTAATTTACCAGAAGCGTCCATTCGATAATGACCAAGAATGGGATACTTGAATGAGGATGGCTTAAGCCAGTTATAATGCTTTTAATTACCACTCTGAGATCAGATAACAGGATGAGCTAGGGATTCAAAGTTTGGACCTTTTTGATCTGTGTGTTCTGCTACCAGCTGGGCCACTGAATGTGGCCCCTGTTCTTTTTTCATGGAGTCCTTGTTTAAGCAAAAGTTGTCCTTTGTGTTCCTGCAATTATGGTTATGTTGATGGAGTGGAGAAAGCCAACAGGTGAACAGTGAAAACTTGTGCAAATAATAATTAGCTGTCATGAACTATCTACAGCTGCTCATTGTGTATGCATGTGGAAATACATTGTTAGCTTGAGCACACAGCATTTCGTCCCATTGCACTCCAAGCTCAGAGGATTAGAAACCTTTGACCTGAGAGCATGTCTTGACAGCCCACCTCTTTGACCAAGGCTTTGGTTGCCCATTTTTGTACATTAAAGGCACAGTATTAAATACAAGTTGTTATTGATCATGCCACAAAGCAGTATACCTTAGTGTATTGTGTTTATTTTATCTGCTTCTTGTGACCTAGTTCCTTATCATATCTTTGACTCAATGGAAGGTGTGCCTTGCAGCCTTCCCTTGGCATTGTGTGCAGTACAGCATGAAAATACCTTGAATCTTGATGGTTTTGCAGAGGTTTGTGTCTGATAATGTTAAGATTTTTTTACCATAATGCTTGCGTGTAAGCTAGTTAGAGAATAACTTTTAAAACCCTTTTGAACTGAATTTTGTACAATCTTGGTTGACAATTCTGATGTACTTTCTTTATCGAGAAGCATAAGCTGTTTTCCTTTGAATATGTTCATGAATAAGAGTGCCAAGCCTGCTATACTCTCAGCACTACATGAACTGCTATGCCTGTGCTGGGACGAGGGAGCAGTACCCCAGGACATGCGCGATGCCAACATCATCACCCTCTATAAAAACAAAGGTGACCGCGGTGACTGCAACAACTACCGTGGAATCTCCCTGCTCAGCATAGTGGGGAAAGTCTTTGCTCGAGTCGCTCTGAACAGGCTCCAGAAGCTGGCCGAGCGCGTCTACCCTGAGGCACAGTGTGGCTTTCGTGCAGAGAGATCGACTATTGACATGCTGTTCTCCCTTCGTCAGATACAGGAGAAATGCCGTGAACAACAGATGCCCCTCTACATTGTTTTCATTGATCTCACCAAAGCCTTTGACCTCGTCAGCAGACGTGGTCTCTTCAGACTACTAGAAAAGATCGGATGTCCACCAAAGCTACTAAGTATCATCACCTCATTCCATGACAATATGAAAGGCACAATTCAACATGGTGGCTCCTCATCAGAGCCCTTTCCTATCCTGAGTGGTGTGAAACAGGGCTGTGTTCTCGCACCCACACTTTTTGGGATTTTCTTCTCCCTGCTGCTTTCACATGCGTTCAAATCCTCTGAAGAAGGAATTTTCCTCCACACAAGATCAGGGGGCAGGTTGTTCAACCTTGCCCGTCTAAGAGCGAAGTCCAAAGTACGGAAAGTCCTCATCAGAGAACTCCTCTTTGCTTTAACATCTCACACTGAAGAATGCCTGCAGAGTCTCATCGACAGGTTTGCGTCTGCCTGCAATGAATTTGGCCTAACCATCAGCCTCAAGAAAACTAACATCATGGGGCAGGATGTCAGAAATGCTCCATCCATCAATATTGGCGACCACGCTCTGGAAGTGGTTCAAGAATTCACCTACCTAGGCTCAACTATCACCAGTAACCTGTCTCTAGATGCAGAAATCAACAAGCGCATGGGTAAGGCTTCCACTGCTATGTCCAGACTGGCCAAGAGAGTGTGGGAAAATGGCGCACTGACACGGAACACAAAAGTCCGAGTGTATCAGGCCTGTGTCCTCAGTACCTTGCTCTACGGCAGCGAGGCCTGGACAACGTATGCCAGCCAAGAGCGACGTCTCAATTCATTCCATCTTCGCTGCCTTCGGAGAATACTTGGCATCAGGTGGCAGGACTATATCTCCAACACAGAAGTCCTTGAAGCGGCCAACACCCCCAGCTTATACACACTACTGAGTCAGCGGCGCTTGAGATGGCTTGGCCATGTGAGCCGCATGGAAGATGGCAAGATCCCCAAAGACACATTGTACAGCGAGCTCGCCACTGGTATCAGACCCACCGGCCGTCCATGTCTCCGTTATAAAGACGTCTGCAAATGTGACATGAAATCGTGTGACATTGATCACAAGTCGTGGGAGTCAGTTGCCAGCATTCGCCAGAGCTGGCGGGCAGCCATAAAGACAGGGCTAAATTGTGGCGAGTCGAAGAGACTTAGTAGTTGGCAGGAAAAAAGACAGAGGCGCAAGGGGAGAGCCAACTGTGCAACAGCCCCAACAAACAAATTTCTCTGCAGCACCTGTGGAAGAGCCTGTCACTCCAGAATTGGCCTTTATAGCCACTCCAGGCGCTGCTTCACAAACCACTGACCACCTCCAGGCGCGTATCCATTGTCTCTCGAGATAAGGAGGCCCAAAAGAAAAGAATGTTAAACATTTTTTCTCTCCTCCCCGCAAAATTCTTAAATACTCTGCTGAATTTGCATATTAATCTGTTTACCTTGTTGCAGATGAAGGCGACATGAGTGTCTTAAGATCCCCTTGAGATTGTTCCTTCCAACAATTTTGTACACTGAATTGATATAAATTACTAATTGGTCATACAATTATCGTCAACTGCCTTTTCAAAGTTTTTGTTTGAAGAATGCCATGATTTTATTGCAATTCCTTCATTTGTAACATGTTTTTCTATTATTATCATTGCCTTTTGACCATAATTATGAGCACTTCCTTGCTCATTGTAGACCATTTGAATAGTTGACCTACTTAAATGTTGAAAAATTATAATTGGAAATCATTAGTCATGACTAGGAAAAAGCATAGTTCTAATTTGGTTCCCTGTTGGATCCTGCCATTTACTGGGCTACAAGTTGACAGAATGGTGTTCATTTGTATGCAATGAGTTCCATTGTGCAGGAAGGCGCACATTCACCTCCATTTAAGGTAGAAGCCATAATACCTCAACTTATTGCACAGGGAGTTGGTTTGTTAAATATATTGCAATCCAGCAATTAATTTTTTTGGCTCAAATCACATTCTGGCTATTCAAAAAAAAAAGTGTTCGGTCCCCACCACTTACACTGTCCGCTTATCTTGGGCAGTGTCTATTTTGGACAAATAGTCCTGACCATTTGCTGATACTATAGGAATCGATTACAAAGGTGCCATTTATAACTTAGAGTGTACTGGCTATTTTTGGTAATTCAGTAAATTATTTGCACCTGTTAAATCTTGATTTAATTGAAATTGTGAAAGGCCCAGGACATGGACCCCACTGGCTATATGGAGTATATGGCCATATTTTTCCCGTGTTCCAGGCACTCTGTAGTCAGGTAAAAGTTGCCAACTTTTTAACCCCTTTTGGATTCTAGAAAGTGAAATTACAATATTTTCTTGCTGTGAAGGAGCAAAGGATTTTGGGTATCATGTACACAAGTTACCAATAAGTTAATGCACAAGTACATAAAGTAATCAAGGTTAATGGAGTGTTGGATTTTATCTCAAGGGATTGGAATAGAGAGGGGAGCAAGTAAAGGACTGCTCGGGTCTGGAAATGAGACTCGACCCGAGCCCGGCAGAACTCCATCCGAGCCTGACCTGGCCCAAGTCCTTCTATTTTTTTCCCACACCCGACCTGACCATCAGTCAACCTACCTTCCATTTTTCACTTTGTTCCTTACCTGAACAAGCTTAAAATAACTAACAAAACCACCTTCAAAGTCCATAAAGTAAATTAGCATTAAAGTCACTTAACTGAGGTAGTGATGAAGCGTGTCTAACCCGAGCCCAAATGCTGGACCCAGAAGTGCGACCCTACCTAACACATGTCTGGTCCCATTGGGTTCGGGTTGGGTAGCAGACCTTTAGGAGCAAGTGATGTTCAGTATTTACAGTCAGAACTTTGGTTATCTGGTGTAGTTTAGTTTAGAGATACAGCACTGAAACAGGCCCTTCGGCCCACCGAGTCTGTGCCGACCATTAACGACCCATTTATACTAATCCTACACTAATCCCATATTCCTACCACATCCTCACCTGTCCCTATATTCCCCTCCCACCTACCTATACTAGGGGCAATTTATAATGGCCAATTTACCTATCAACCTGCAAGTCTTTTGGCTGTGGGAGGAAACCGGAGCACCTGGAGGAAACCCACGCAGACACAGGGAGAACTTGCAAACTCCACACAGGCAGTACCCAGAATTGAACCCGGGTCGCTGGAGCTGTGAGGCTGCGGTGCTAACCACTGTGCCGCCCAGTTTTCAGTTTTGGGTGCCCTTGGAAGGGGATACAATGCAGAGTCACGAGAATGATACCAGGGCTTAAAGGGTTACATTATGAGGACAGGTTGCATAAATGTGGTTTGTATTCCCTTAAATTTAGATAATTGAGTGGTGATCTAATTCAGGTGAAGGGCAGATACAGAGAAACAATTTCCTCTAATTGGGCAATCCAGAACAAAGTAGTATAATTTGAAATTCGAGCTAGGCCATTTAGGAGCAAAATCAGCAAACACTGTTCCACATAGAAGGTAATCGAAATCTGGAAAAAAACTCTCCTCAAAAGACAGGATGCTAGGTCAATTGAAATTTTCGAGACTCATTGATAGAGATTGCGTATGGGTAACTGAACGTTGGGACATGCTTGAGAATGACAGACTCCTGTTCCTGTTTTCCAAACTTGCCTTTCTGTCAGCAGCACCCCATGACCATAGGTGCTAAATGCATAGCTTTGTTTCATCAATGAAATGCTGACAGTGAGGTTTATGATCAAAAAGAATGAGACTTACTGCAAACCGATTTAAACATATGGAGTGTGGCTTCTTAGAGGTGCATATATTAAAAATGGGTCATATTAAACAAAAATGGTATTACTCCAAGTGAAAGTTTGCTCAGCTTGGAAACCTACACTTGGCAAAAATGCATAAGCTGCGTGAAGGTTAGTCCTTCCCAGCTCGGACTCATCTTGATTCCCTGAGTCTTCAGTGTTGTCCCAGAGGCTTCTCCCCAGCAGGTGACATGGATTGTTAGGAACAAAGATTTTTGTTTAAAAGAAAATGAAAATTGTTAAATTTTAAAAAAAAATGTCAATAGCAAAAAGTAAGGAAATTAGGTGATTTTTAAAGAAACGATGGAAGGTGCCAATGGACGAAAAGCATGAGGACCCTTAATTGAAAGTGTGCATCAATTGCCCTTGGTTACAGTCAGTTGTGTTGTGACATTCTCAGTGTAAATAAGAGGAAGTGCACAGGGTAGGCATTGCTGCTGCTGCTTTGAGTATACTCTGCTGTATTGGTGAATGGTACCTGCCAATGTCAAGGAAATAAAAGGAGTGACATTGCATGAAATGTTGTTTTAATAGTTGGAACTGTGGATACATTACTTATAAGTGTTTAATTTAATCTCCTAGTTTTTGGTTTCTGTATCATTGGGAGAAGTTGGCATTAGTCATAAAGACGTTCAGATCTGCTCAAGTGAATCGGGATAATCTCCATGTATGAAATATTGAAGAAATGGTTGTGGGTCCTTTTTGTAACAGCTGTCCCATCGCAGTTGCTGTCTTGTATATAAGTGATGGGAAAGGAGACGATATAAAAGGCAGTTCATGTCCATGGTTTTAATGAAAAGATTTCTAGTTGCTAACAGTAAAGGGAAAATAAGGACCAAATTCTGTGTATGCAACATAATTGAGTGCTTATGGTTGAATCTCAAGTTGGCTGCTTTGTGTAGCCAGTATTGTAACTTATGAACTTTTTTGATGTCTTTCTACATGACTGCGGCTTTCTTGTCATGTATATTCCTCAAAAGAAATTAAATCTGATTTTATATCCTTCTCAACCTACCATGATTACACCACTACCATTTGATCGTCTCCCTGCATAAGAATCTGCAAAGGTACAAGAACACTGATTTTCAAAGTGAATTTTTCATTCATTTCCCAATAGTCTTATGTTTGTTATAAAGAGTAAAGGATTGGAAAATTGCTTTTTAAAAAAACTTGTGTGAATGTGATTTGCCTGCTATATGTGATGGCTAGTAAAACATGGCCAGGGCAGTTACCATGTCAAAGCAGTGATAGCTGGTTTGTTTTGCTTGAAGTGATAAAGTAGTCACTTCCGTGACACAAGCTGGCTGTTTTACAAGAGTGCTCTGCTTTACTTCATAACTTAATGGGCCTGGTATTGCTGGAAAGATAAGTGTGAAAATCAGCCCGTGCTTTTGGGGGATTAAGAGATCTCTAGAACTTGCTGTCCAGTTTATGATGCTCTGCCATTTGCTTAGTCCTTGGTCTCCCCACTATTTTTAAGTACATGCTGGATTTATTCATTAACTGCTCATTGAACTTGCCACAGAAAGTTGAGCCTTGTAGTTCACAGCACAAGTCCCCTTTTAACAACATGATAATTGTTAATGCAATGCCAAGCAAGGGAACAATTTAACTGGTTGTCTCTCGTTCCTGCATCTAGCCAATTGTTAAAGATTTTGAAAAATGTCTTTTAAAAGTTACATTTTTTCCCCTTTTTTCTCCCTCGCTCGCGCCCTCTCTCCAATATTTCTTCCCCCTTTTTATTCAAGATGGCTGGTGTGGAAAATCTTGATGTATAGTAGGAGATTGTTATGACTGAGGCGGGAGCAAGGCGCTGTCAATTCAGTCCCATCACGCCACAGGTTGCAGCATATTGTTAAAGTTTTCCCACCCAACCAAACAACAGCCAAACTCTAGTAACCCCCAGAATAAAACAGACCAAACCAGGTATCTTTAGACAACAAATTAACTATTTATTAAACACTAAATCTTAACCGCTATTAAGATAAACCTATGTCTAAAGATCTTATAGCTTCTTACTTCAACCTAACTTCCCCCATTCACTCTCCCACTCTCGAAAACCACGGTTAACCGGTTTCTTTTAAAGAAAATGATGTTTTAAAAATTAGATGTTTCTTGAGAATAAATAAATAACTGGCATATAAGTCTTTGTGGGTTACTTTCCTGATGGGTGAGGTATTCTCATGTGAAAATCATCAAATGCCACTTGAGGTCTCCACGCGAATTTGATGAAATAATCTCTTAGTCGATAGGTATTCAAAGCACTTCGGCTGTAGCAGGCATCAAACAGTTCTTTCAAAGATGAGCGTATCAATAGGTCAACTTGAATTGTAAAACCGACAGTGTCTCAGTCGAAACTTTACTTCAGCGATACAAACGGTCTCTTCAAAGGGTTATTTCCTCCTTAGGCAATTAACTTGGCCTGTAGCTCCTTGTAGAATTTTTGCTGAGAGAAATAGACAGCTCTTCAGTAGCATGCTTCACTGGTCTTTCAAAACTGGTTTCAGCCAGTTTTTACAAACACTTAAATTGTTACAGTACACCATGTGACCTCCTGCTGTGGCCTAGGAGCTGGCGCACTGTGCCTCAGAAATCCAAAAGTTGCTCTCTATCTTAAAGGCACACTGTTTTAATCTGAGGAGAAAATAAATACAGTTCAGTGACAGGCTGCTCTTTAGAATAAGAATGTTGTATCAAAAAAGGGAAAATGTTCAACTTAATTTCAGTCAATGCTACCTTCTTCACATTGAAGTTCTTCAAATAGTTCTAACTATTACATTTTAGTTGCTGTCACGATTAATTGGGTTAAGCATAAGTGTGCTATTGACACTTATCGATTTTTCCTTCAGTCATCAATCCATTTCTGTGTCTTCCCCCCCCCACTTCCCCACTCTGTAACCTTTGTGTGGGTGAAGGTTGGTGTGTTTTTTTTTATTAGTTTGGTTTAGGTATAATAAAGTTCACCGTTTACTTTGTTAACTCAGGAAAACTTGTCTGATTTGTTTCTGGTTATGATCATAGCAAGTAAGTAATCAAACACCTTCTGAATTGGCCAGTATATCCACTTAAAGAATTAAACCTGTTTTGGTCAAACAAGGAGAGGGAAAAGAGGGAAGCCCTTCGACCCCATCTGACTTGACTGTAACACCATATTTGCAAGATTATTATCCACAGCATATTGCCCACTGACTCTATACAATAATTATTCTCCTGTTTTCCCAGGAAACTTATTGCAGATTGTGTTGCTTTGATTTGGTGACTCTGATCATTCTTGCTAATAAATTGGTTGGCAGTCTTGAATTTAATGTTTTTGAGGGTTAGGTTACAGAGCACATTCAACTGTAACATCTTATGATTATTGGTCCTTCAGGAATCTGGAATTTACAGGATTAAAATTAGTTGCCTGCATTGCTTCAAAAATCACCAGTGATCGCAAAATTGTTGGGATCCTGGAGTTTCAGTTCGTGAGCTGTTGCTGTTAGACTTGGCTCTGTAAATGGTGACAGTAAATCGGCCATTAAGTGGTAATTGTCATTTCTGTACTTCATTGAGCAGCGTGGTGGTGCAGTCACAATGACAAAGGGCCAAATATAATTCTGCTCAAACCTTGCTACCTTGGTGGAGCAATGATCCAGTCATGCATCATCTGATATCCAATATAAGCACGTGGTGCACACTTTTTTTTTAAAGAGTACTGATGGTTATAAATTTCTTCAATAAATGGTTTTGAGAAGGGTCCCTAATAGTATAGTAAATCTGTCCATTTCTTTGACTGGGCTACTTTGAGTTAAACTGTTGTCTCACTGAGCACGTATGCTTACCTGCACCATTTCACTTGACCACTGCAGTTAAACGAGGTGAGAAACTGGCTACATTCCAATTATGTTTAGATCGAGCCCTTTCCTATCTTGTGTGTACAGTATGTTGTTACAGTAGTGGAAGAAAGCAACTTTGCAAAGGAAAGCCTAATGGCGACTGTGCCCTTGAGTATTGTGCAAAATATACCTCCTACCTTTGCCGTTCCATATCTCAAGAATTAGTTTTCTTTTGGAATAAACGTAACTGTTTATTTAGTTTATAGCAGCTGCCTTTTTGCTTTTTTCAAAGCTGAACATGAAGCATGATGCTTTACTTATCCTTGATTCATAATGTTCACTCTGTTCCTTTTTTGGGGACAATCAGTTTTTTAAAGACTGCATGTGGAGCTTTAATTTGAAATGGATTCTCTCACTGAAAGGAATCTGAGATTAAAACTCATTTAATTGTTTAATGGAAAATTGGCTGCTCAGTTCACTAGTTATTGCAAGAATCCTGAAAACTTTTGGCTGAGAGCCATTGTTCTAAAATGTAATATACTGGAGCTATTCTTACACGCCACAAGCCTTATTTTTTAATGGTGCAGGTAAGCATACATGAAGTACTAGGAGAAGCTGAAAAACATTAACAGTTGCTTAATATTTGTACAGTTTTTAAACAATGCATCAAGTCAAGACTCCTTATGTCCCCGTCATATTCAACCCACCCCAAAAGAAAAAGACCATTTGATCTTCAACTGTTTCGTCTTCAAACACCTAGAAATATAGTTGTTTAATTCTGTGACAGATGTGAAATGTCACTCAGGCCCACAGTAAGTTCTTGGTTGAATGGCGTTCTTCTGTTTTCTGTTACGACCAAGATGGGAGGAGTGCACTGTCTTTCTCTAGTTCCACTTCTCCACAGGTCACAACATATATTTAAATATGCACCCGGTTATTGATGCGGCCAAATATATACTCTATTTTAGTTTCGGAATAAAATCCACCAAACGGGTTTCTTTAACAAAACAACAGAAGTATTAATTTATTATAAAACAAGACTTAGTCAATAAAGATGCAAAGATTTAACACACAGTTTGAAATATGACAGTGAATATATATATATAATCCCTTTTAAATACTCAACACGCACAAGCGCACACATACCGGTTACAGGAAAAAATAAAGATGCTTTGGCCAAAGTACTTGTTAATCTTAGAAGAAAAAGGATAAGATATGTTATGTTCCAGATAGCATATACGCTCTGGTGTCCGAGTACATGTAGATAGGTCACTGGGATCTTTTCGGAAGCTTTTCTTTTCAGGCAGCGTTGAGAATTAATCTGGTAGGCTTTCTAGGAGCTTCTGAGGAGAAATGCAGCATCAGAGTGCTCTTGCACACTGGATTTTTTCAGGGTTTCTCAGAGGTGGAGAAAAGATGAGCTGGGTGTTTCTTTCAGCAAGCTACAAACCCAGCTGACTCAAAACCGTAGTCATAAATGAAACCCACTCTTGAGCACCATAAATTTAGACATGTCACTTCTCTTGGAAACAACTCCCATAGCCAGAAGGTACCCGTTGTTTACTTAGCTGAAGACGTGCGACATCCAGTAAATATTGTTTTTAAACAGAGTCCTTCCAGTGACCCTTTTTTTAAAAAAAAAAGTCCAGCATCTGTGGAATCACTTTAGTCCTCCAAAGAATCCATCTCCACAATTCTGAAACACGAGTCTTCAAAAAATATTTTTAAAATGGAAGCACTTTCATAACATTTCTTACCAAAAGCAACATTGATTTATAGTTCAGAATAATTATGTGGGTGTAGATATGCCATGTACAATAGGAACTAGATTTTTGCTTCTTCCTGCCTTATATTAACAACCCTTTTTATTTTTTGAAACAAAACTGTTTTGATGTTGCCATATTAGTAATGCAATAATTTGTATAGCTGTTGGACATAAAAGCTCCATGGCACTATTTCAGAGAAGAGCAGGAGAGTTCCCCCTGGTCCTGGTCAGCATTTATCCCTCAACCAACATCTATTTTACATATTAAAACAAAATTATCTTGTCGTTATTTGATTGTGGGACCTTACTTTGTGCAAATGGACTGCATTATGTTACAACAGTGACTATACTTCAAAAGTACATCACTGGCTGTTACGTGTTTTATGGACATCCAAAAGTTGAAAGGTGCTATATAAATGCAAGTAGTTCTTGTACATATCAAGCAAGTTCAACTTCATATCCGAAATCTGTTCGATGCAGTAACTTTTTCCTTAAAGGGGAAAGAACATGGGTGGTACTTTTTGCTCAATTAACCCCTTTTTATATATGTACCAGTTCTAGCCTTCAATCGCACCTACCGCAGTTTACATTGGCCCTACTCTGATGTGCAGAGCAATGCTCTCTGTGATGGAAGTTACTCAACAGCCTGCTAGGTAGGGATGAGGAAGAGAGCCTGTATCATCATGCTCTCCATGGTGATGATCTGGTAAAAGAATGTCTCTCTTTAAAATGGTGAATGATTTAAACACGAAGTGCTCCTCCCCAACTTTCCTTGTCCTGTAACTACTTGCTGGGCAAAGTTTTCCATGCTTATTTTTGACTACCATTGGAATGTCAAACCAAATACAGTTGAAGGGTAAATGTAAGCATGCAAGCTATGGGTAGTCAAACTTAATTTTTCTGGGCTGCCTTAAGCATTTTGCCATGGTTCCCTGGAGGCTGCAGGTTGTCTCTGGCGGCGGAGTGTGGCCGCTGAGCAGGACTCTGGTCTGTCTCCACTTGCCTCCTCTTGCTGAGTATGACTTTTTCCCTTTAAAATATTAGCCAAAATTTGAAGTTGAGGGAAAACAGGAATTTTAAGTGCTGCAGTTGATTCGAACACTGTGTAATGAGTTATCCTCAATTACTGAAAGTAAAAACAGAAAATGCTACAAATACATAGCAGGCCAGCCAGCGAGAGAAAAAAAGACAGGTTAATACTTAGTGTGGCAACTTCAGGCTTTTATCCATATACTAATTTACAGGTAATTGGGACCATGATTATGATGATTAGTTCGTAATCATCTGGCCTGTTCTGTCCCCTTTAAGTTTTCAGTTCAGGTATTCCCTTTGGCAAGATAGTCCAAATAGATTCTGAGACAAATTAGCAGCTAATTGTGCTTCCATGGATTGGCATCTGCTTGACCTGTCTCCATGTTTACCTCGGGATTAGAAAAATCAATCACGAAATAGGACCATAGTAACAGGAGTAGGACATTCATCCCCTCCATCTGTTCCACTATTCAGTTAGATTGTAGTTGGTATGTAATGATATGCATCTCCTTTTACCTGCGTGGGCTGTACAATCCTCAGTACCATAATCCGGCTTCGAATTATTCCACGTGGATTACAACTGAAGTTTCATCCTTCATGTTTTGAATCCAACCAGGATTACAAATATCTCCGAGAAATACAACGTTCCTCGGACTGCTGTTCTCGCCGCATCCTGAGATCCGCATTCAATGCCATGCGCCGCCACATGTACACACTGAATCTCTCTCTGCAGAAGCACGCCTCACTTTATCTCAAAGATGTTCTACTCCACAGTTTCATTTTATCCTTCGTATTATCCGACACATTTACAAAAACTTTTTTTCTTCCTTTCAGGTGTTAAGGAATGCAAATTCCAGCAGCTGATGGGGACTAATGCCCCTCCAGATTCCTCTTCCTCATTCACTTCCCTCTGACCCTTCCCCTCATAATCTGACCCCTTGGTGTGTAGTCACTATACCCTCTGACCTTCCCCCCCCACCTGCCTGGACACAATGTTCTGTATTCAGCAAAGGACTCTTTTTTTTTTATTGCCTTATGCCCCACCTCACACTCAGCATGACGTTGGGCTCTTCCGTCTCCTTCGCCTCCGTGCTCACTTTGACCAGGAGTTGTCCCCCGACCAGCAGACCCATTCACCCACCTCCAGCATTCTCCCTCCACCTGGACCTCTCCCTATGGCCAATTTCCCACTCTTGATCTTTTCTTTGAAAACTGTCTGCAAGACATCAGCTGTCTCAAATTCTCTGCCTCCCTCACTCACTCTAACCTGTCTCCCTCTGAACTTGCTGCACTCTGTTCTCTCAGGTCTAACCCCGACATGGCCATCAAACCTGCAGACAAGGGTGGTGCTGTTGTTGTCTGGCCTACCGACCTCTATCTTGCAGAGGCTCAGTGCCAACTTTCAGACACTTCTTCCTACCTCCCCCAGACCATGACCCCACCATCGAACATCGAGCTACTGTCCACAGGACCGTCACTGACCTCATCTCCTCTGGAGATCTTCCTTCTACAGCTTCCAACTTCATAGTCCCGCAACCCCAGACAGCCCGATTCTACCTCCTTCCTAAAATCCACAAACAGGACTGTGCTGGCAGACCCATTGTCTCAGCCTGTTCCTGCCCCACTGAACTTATTTCTTCCTATCTTAACTTTTCTCCGCTGGCCCAGTCTCTTCCCAACTATATCCGTGACTCTTTTAACGCTCTACGCCATTTTGACAATTTCCAGTTTCCTGGCCCTAACCGCCGCCTCTTCACTAAGGTCGTCCAATCTCTCCACCTGTATGCCGCACCGGGATGGTTTGATGGTTCTCCGCTGCTTCTTTGAACAGAGGCCCAACTAGTCCCCATCCACCACCACCACCCTCCTCTGCTTGGCTGAACTTGTTCTCACATTGAACAACTTCTCCTTCAACTCCATTCACTTCCTTCAAGTAAAAGGTGTTGCTATGGGTACCCACATGAGTTCTAGTTATGCCTGTCTTTTTGTGGGATATCTAACATTCCTTGTTCCAATCCTACTCAGGCCCCCCCCCCCCCCACAAACTGTCTTCCATGTACATTGATGACTGTATCGGTGCTGTTTCTTGCTCCCAAGCTGGAAAATTTATCAACTTTTCTTCCAATTTCCACCCTTCCCTCACCTTTACATGGTCCATCTCCGACACTTCCCCTTCCCTTCCTCGACTCCTCTGTCTCCATCTCTGGGGATAGGCTATCTACTAATATTCAATATAAGCCCATCAACTCCCACAGCTACCTCGATTACACTTCTTCACACCCTGCCTCTTGTAAGGACTCCCTTCCATTCTGTTTCTCTGTCTCCGACACATCTGCTCTGATGATGCAACCTTCCACAACAGCGCTTCTGATATGTCTTCCTTTTTCCTCAACTGAGGATTTCCCCCCCACTGTGATTGACGGTGTCTTCAACTGTGTCTGACCCATTTCCCACACTTCTGCCCTCAGGCCTTCCCCTCCCTCCCAGAACCGTGGCAGGGTTCCCCTTGTCCTCACTTTCCACCCCACCAGCCTCCACATTCAAAGGATCATCCTCTGCCATTTCATCCACTTCCAGTGTGATGCCACTACCAAATGCATCTTCCCCTCCTTTCCCCGTCAGCATTACGAAGGGATTGTTCCCTCTGTGACGCCCTGGTCTACTCCTCCATTACCCCTAACACCTTGTCCCTTTCCCATGGCACCTTCCCATGCAGTCGCAGGAGGTGTAATACCTGCACTTTTACCTCCTTTCTCCTCACTATCCAAGGCCCCAAACGCTCCTTTTAGGTGAAGCAGCGTTTTACTTGTACTACTTTCAATGTAGTATACTGTATTCACTGCTTACAATGTAGTCTTCTCTACATTGGGGAGACCAAATGCAGATTGGGTGACTACTTTGTGGAACACCTCCGCTCAGTCCGAAAGTATGACCCCGAGCTTCCGGTTGCTTGCCATTTCAACCCCATCCCCTGCAGCTCTCATGCCCACATATCTGTCCTGGGCTTGCTGCAGTGTTCCAGTGAACACCAACACAAGCTCGAGGAACAGCATCTCAGTTACCGATTCGGCACGCAACAGCCTGCCGGACTGAACATTGAGTCCTTGTTTATGTTTTTTCTTTTTTTAAATTTTAGTTTGTTTCATCATTCATTTTTCTTACCATGTGCCTGCCTGCTGTTTTTTTCCTTCTTTGTGCTTTGGCCAGGGCTGTTCATTTTTCTGTCCATTAACACCCTCTCTGCACTAATGCTTTGTCTTTCAACACACCATTAACAAACCAATTGCCTTTGCTCCATGACTTTCTGGTCAGTTATTCTCTGTGACCCTGTCCTATCAACACCTTGTCTTTTGTTATCTCTTCTCCCACCCCTGCTTTATTTCCTTAAAACCAATTACATTTCTAACCTTTGCCAGTTCTGATGAAGGGTCACTGACCTGAAACGTTAACTCTGCTTCTCTCTCCACAGATGCTGCCGGACCTGCTGAGTATTTCCAGCATTTCTTGTTTTTATTTCAGATTTCCGGCATCTGCAGTATTTTGCTTTTATTCTAACAAAAAATCTATTGATCTCCGTTTTTAAAATTTAAAATTGACCGAGCCTCGAGCTTCACGAAGGAGAGTATTCCAGATTTCTGCGACCCTTTGTGTGAAGGGGTGGTTCCTGGCATTACCTCTGCATGACCTAGCTCTAATTTTTAGGTTATGCTCCACCAGAGGAAATAATTTGCTAAGGAAGTGAGAGAGAAACTCTAATACGTGGCACTCCTTGTAGACCTAATATTGGTTACTTATGATGTGTCAATATTTTACATGGTTTATATTGGCTGATTGCTCAAATATTTGGTTGGGTGAGGTGTCCTGTTTCATACATCAGTCCATCTTTATCAGATATTGACTGATTTGTGGATATCAAACATTTTCTGTTCAGATCTCCAGCATCTGCGTTTTTTGTTTTCATCTCTACCAGCTATGAGTGTTGTCCAAATTTGGCACCATGCTTGCTGACAGAAATTAGATTAATTTGATGTGCCTGAAGCTGATCTGAGTCTTCTCTCTCTTGTTCATTAGGTTAATGTAACAGTGGACTACATCAGACAAGCCACCCCATCTACGAATGTGACTCCGGCATTCCCTGAACGCACCTGTTCCACAGTTACTATTGGCGGAATGTGAGTAGATCAGAGCTGGGGCAGATCTTTTGGAGAAACTGTTAGTGCTTTTTACTGAGAAAAGATAATTGAATCACAGGAGATTTAACGGTGGGAAGGTAAGGGTGTAGAATTTGGCTCATCCATCAACATTCTGGCATCCAGCTAACTGGTGCAATAATATTTCTAGTTATTAAATTTGTTTTAACACCATGTAGTCTAAACAATTTCAAAAGAGGGTCTTTTGGGATGTAAATGCATATAGCTTCCAAAATGTCAATTTCTGAAAATGTCAATACTCTGAGCGATTGTTCCTTACTCATTACATTAGTGTTTGTAGGTGCTATCTGTGGGGACTGATGCAGTTCTCATTCCTACAATGCAGTAAAGATTACAAAAATTTATTCGAATAATTCTGCTGTTTTCCCAGAAAACGTAATGTTGTATTGCGTCTGTGGGCAATAATGAGCTGTGGATAGTAATATAAATATGGACATTGAATTTATTCCTTATATGATTTAAGAATCCAACTGGAACAGCTGTGCCTTGAACCACTGACAGTGGGAGTGGGTTGGGGAAGGACTGTGTGTCTGGTGGTAGCACCAGTGATTGCCAGCTCTTAGCAAAGAACTCCTGCCTACTCTTAAAGTGAATGGATGTCATGTGATCTTTCAGTGAATTCAGTAAAGGAAATAAGATAGAATACACATGTCCCTCTCCACGTTGTGACCACCCAATGCATTTGCACTCAGCTGTGTACATTTTCACCAGCATCAGTGCAGAATTTGAGGGCAAGGGTATAAGATTGTTGAGTTTCAAGTCACACTGGTGATTCAGAAACCTTTCCTCATATACCATAGCAGAAATTTGGAACAGAGTTCCAATAAAAGTAGCTGAAGGCAAGTTAATATTTTAAAAGCGAACTGGATAAATGAGGTTGATTGAACATAATATGGATGGTTAAATGTCTTGTAGAGCACAATGAAACAAAAATAATTGTCCTCTGAAAAATACATTCGGACAATAGTAAATATTTGACACAGTTTTTCCCCGGGTACCACCTTTTGTTGAGAGGAGTGTGGAAGAGTTTAACACAAGTTCTGAAACGTTCACCGTTTATGTATCTCTTACGGTAACATCTATATTGATGCAAATTGATCATTTTGTGGGTATAGTAGACAACATAATTAGATGCAATTGAAGGCAAATACAAGCAAGACAGATTTTAATGCATTTAACATTGGTGAGAAGTTGAAACACTTGGAGATATTGTGTTGGGATATGAAAAAGCCCATCTGGTGATATTTCTGATAGCCTAAGGTATGCTGCAACAGCTGTGGTTGTAAGTGATAGGTAGCTTGTCATTTTCATTATTTACAATGAGTTCCAAGGGCAAAACTTCCACAGAAAGGCCAAGAGTTTAAAGTATCCCCTTGTATACAGAAGATTTCTAAAAGCAATCTTCAGTGTATTGAAGTCCTTTGTTACTGATGCCCCAAACTATTAAAAAAATTTGAATAGGCAACATTAAGACCTTTTTTGCTTCATACCATCCTCATGGAGTTTCAGACAGAGTACTTTACTCTAGATGTGTTTCAAATACTGAACTGAGCCTACACAATAATGGTATGCATGAATAAGAGCTACTGAATAAGACTTAGATCATTGGTAGAATTCAAGGATACCCTCTGAAGATGATTTGTAGGTTAAAGGCCGGCTACCCGACCCGAACCCGATGGGACCCGACAACGTGTCGGGTTCAGGTTGGGTCGCATTTCCGGCTCCGGCATTTGGGCTCGGGTTGGGCCGGGTCGGTCATACTCTATCACTACCTCGGGTAAGTGGCTTCAATGTTAATGTACTTTTTTGAACTTGAAAGGTTTTGTTAGTTATTTTAAGCTTGTGCAGATAAGCAACAAAGTGAAAAACGGAAGGTAGGTTAACTGAAGGTCAGGCTCGGATGTGGTTCTGTCGGGCTTGGGTCGGGTTTCATTTGCCAACCCGAGCCGGCCTTTAATATAGGTGTTATAGTTAATCTATTTGCTTTTTAGCAAAGATGTTCTACCTATAAGGCAATAGTACAAAGTTACTTGAGTACTATAGGACGTGATGTGTTTTGTTCCCTTTTTGGAGAGATGAGGCGAAGGGGGAAGATCTGTTTCCTTTTGATAGGACATTGGGACTCACTGAGCAACTTTGGGAATACATTAGTTACCAAACTCTAAAATAACACATTCATAGATTCTCACTTGCAAGATAATACTCATGTTTTAGCTAGCTAGACCAGAGAAATTGGACCTCTGTTCAGTAGACCAGTGAAGGCTAAGAGGAGATCTGATGGTTAGACTCAACATGAAGTTTCCACCGATCGGCAATTGGGTAACTGGATAAATGAAGGAAAGTGGTTGGGTGAAATATTTTTGCAGAGGGTTGTAAATAAATGGAATGTTCTACCTGAAACAGTGGTGGTAACAGAATTCATGATACTTTTTTACTGGCAGCAGCCTTTAACAAAATACTCTAGACACTCTACACGGGTCAAAATTTGACATCCTATTTGACATACTTTAAAAGAAGTGAATACATTTTTTTTAAATGGAAAGAGATATGAATAAGGGCAGGGGAATGTGACTAAGTTGGTAGCTCTTTTAAAGAGCAAGTGATGGACTGAACGAACATTTGCAGTGTAAACCCATGATCCAAGTATGGGGACTGCAAACTTGCCAAATGTTCAGATTTCCATTGTTTGCTTAAGATGAGCTTGAGCATAAGTGGGGTCAATGCAGGTTCATGGTGAGAGGGTGATGTCATTGCATACAT
Organism: Heterodontus francisci; assembly: GCF_036365525.1. NCBI lineage: Eukaryota > Metazoa > Chordata > Chondrichthyes > Heterodontiformes > Heterodontidae > Heterodontus > Heterodontus francisci. The sequence continues at coordinate 55,674,728 of NC_090397.1, read as the reverse complement.
CCCATGATGGTGAGCAGTAGGCAGCAAGTTTACCTTTTTTCTACAAAAGTAAAATACTGTGCATGCTGGAAATACTCAGCAGGTTTGGCAACATCTGTGAAGAGAGAAACAGAATTAGCATTTCAGGTTGATCACCTTTCATGTCTTCTGATTTGCACTATTTTAGGAAAAATCCCATGGCATCTTGTGATGGGGCTACAAAACAGCAGTTTTAATATTTCTATAACCTGCAATCCCATTTCTCAACAGATACTGATTCAGCTCTTTTTACAAGCAGCTTAGTGACCCTAACTTTTTATTCTTTCATGGGATGTTGGCGTTGCTGGCAAGGCCAGCATTTGTTGCCCAACCCTAATTGCCCTTGAGAAGGCAGTAGTGAGCTGCCTTCTTGAACTGCTGCAGTCCTTGTGTAAGTACACCCACAGTGCTGTTAGGAAGGGAGTTCCAGGATTTTGATCCCATGACAGTAGAAGAGCGGCGATATAGTTCCAAGTCAGGATGGTGTGTGGCTTGGAGGGAAACTTGGGGGTGGTGAGTTCTTGTGCATCTGCTGCCTTTGTCCTTTTAGGTGGCAGAGGTCACTGGGTTGGAAAGTGCTGTCGAAGGAGCCTTGGTGAGTTGCTGCAGTGCATCTTGTATACAAGTACACATTGCTGCCACTGTTCATTGGGGGTGGAGGGTGTGAATGTTGGTGGATGGGGTGCCGATCAAGCGGGCTGCTTTGTCCAAGTTGGTGTGGAGCATCTTGAGTGTTGGAGCTGCACTCATCCAGGCAAGTGGAGAGTATTGTATCACACTCCTGACTTGTGCCTTGTAGAGGGTGGACAGGCTTTGGGGAGTCAGGAGGTTAGTTACTCGCCTCAGAATTCCCAGCCTCTGACCTGCTCTTGTAGCCACAGTATTCTTGTTTTATTTGACCTTTTCTTTCTAATCTTGTTTTGGGTTGGCAGAATTTTGTATTTGTGCTCTCTTAGCCCACAGTCATATCCACCAGCATGTTTCTTTCAATTGTCTGGACTGGGTCATATATGCCCTTAACCCCTAAAAGTCTGGTCTTCGAGGTCTAGGCAACTCAGATCTGCTTTTGCTTTTATTTCCTCGTCATTTGTTTGCTGTATTTGAATTTTGGCTTGAAAGTTCAGAAATGGCCATTGAGGGTGGAAAAATTCTAAATTTGAATGCTTGGATATACCCTCATCAGCAGCTTGATGGAGCTCTGGCCCGCCCAGTCTGCTGCTGGGAGTCCGTCTCCAAGCATCTGGCATGCTCCTGGCGCTGAGGGGGGCCCACGGGCTGACTGGAAATTCCAGTTGGTCTCTGATCAATGGCCTTAATTGGCCTTTTAATTGAGTTGACCCGCTATCTGCTGCTTGCAGGCAAGTAGCCATTCCGTGCTTGATCCGAGCTCGAGGAAAGTGGCTGGGTTTCAAGATCCTGGCAGGGTCCAGGCGTGCTGACTGACGTCAGGAAATTCCGCGCCTGCCTGCCTTGGTTCCTGCGCTCTTTCCCCCCCCCAATCAGCACCAAAATCCTGCCCCTTCTAGATTATTTACAAACCAATTCCTTCAGAGTTTATGCTAGCAACCTTGGATGTAATCTGAGCTTCTTCATTTGGCTGCAGCCATATGAAAAGGGCTCCTGGGTACCATTATCTGTCTTGTATATTGGGTTGGTGTAATGTTTGGAAGGTAACAAAAAACAGGGTTGTGGAAAATTTGCGCTCTTCACTAGTGAGCTGTTGATTTCTACCATTCAAACCACTAAAGCAGAACTTGTCAGTGTGCCTGATGTGTTTTTTTTGTGGAGAGGGAGTTTTTCTGGGCCCTGAGCACCCCTTCAGAGGTGGATTTTGAGATACTTTTGGAGCCTGTTCTATCCACAAGTGTTAGTAAATAAAAATAACACCAGCAGAAAGAAAGCTGCCAGCTTTTCTGGCTGAGCAATCAACCATTGCCAGAGGAACTTGGGTGTAGATGCCGCCTTGACGAGGGAAACCTAGTCTGCAGAAACCAGGAAAGGGAGAAAATGTCCTGGGAGGGGGATTCAGCCTCAGCAGAAAGTTAGTGTTTCAAAGTTATTAAACAATTTAAAAACAACTGTTGTGTGTCATTCCCAATATCCGTTTCCCAGCATTGCTGCTCAAAGACAGTTGCACTAACAAATATGAATTCATCAGTTTCTGTATTCATGCAGCAGTGTTGGAGTCTGCCTTGTTTTAATAGCAGAAGATTGAAGAGGAAAATGCTGTCTCTGTCCTTTTCATTGAAATTTATATTTCATAATTACTAAACCATTTTTGTGGAAACTAATTAATCTTGTTAAAATTCCCGTGTTTATTTAAAATACTGTTGTAACTGGTGTTCTGTCACTGTTGAGATGCACTTGCAGGCTGTAGTTGTGGGTTGTTAAACTGACAATCTCATTCTCTTGTTACAAATTATTCTTTCGTGCTCTGAATATGAAATCACTGCATTTATCAACACAGTGAACTGCCAAAACTTTAAGATGTTAATGGTTACTGAAAATGGACAGCCTTTAAGGTTGCGCAGTTGCTTGTGGTTAACTATCTATTTAACAAAAAGAGTGAGCCTGTGTGAGATATTCCCCTCATTTTAATGTTCCCATTTTTTAATGGAACCGTTAGACTAATTTTGAACAAAGAAATTAAACAATACATCAAATAACTTGCTGCACAACCAATGACATGGGTCCATATGATTGGAGGAATGTGAGTTTGATTTCTACAGCTGCCCCACTCCATCCACACCTTACCCCATTCCACCCCACCCCACCCCACCAAAACCCCTTGTCCACTAAGTTGCTGTGGGGATTGTTGGATAGAGGCCGGGAAGAGTTCAGTCATGTCTCTGAGCCACATGTGCAGCTCCTTGTGGCTGGATCTGAACAGCATTGGCTGAAATAGGCCTCTGATGATTCCTCAGTGCCATTCTGGCTTTACCAACTATGTTGCAAACCAAATAAGATAATCACATGGAAAGGTATGATCCACCTAAAGAGGTAGTTATGTGAGTATTTCAGGAAGCTGTAAATCAGATGTAAATGTTGCTGATGTAGAGAGAGGCCACCAGCTTTTATGAGTGCAGTTGGGCTTGGCACTCAAGTCCTATTTGGTTTCCTTTCTCCTTCTTGCACCCTCAAATTGTTGGTATGTGAGGACCCTCTCCATTGGGCTGGGAGGTGTGGGGTCGGATATGAAGGTACCAACTGTGACTTTCAAACAATTATAGTCTCACTTTGCAGAATATGAAAAGCTCCCAGAGTCTAGGACCATATAAGCCACTTCTTGGAAGTGATTCTGTAAGGAGTGGCTATTGCTAATTATTGCTAATGTTAGTAAAATAAAGGCTGTGTGGCATGCTCCACACCATTAAATCCACCTTTGGTTCAACTCTCACCTTGAAGGAACCTCTCTCAATTATATATTTTTCTGTTCAGAAATGGTTTTCCCTTTCAGTTGCCATTTGTTGCAAGTTTACTAGGTAGTCCACGTCAATCACAGTCACCAGCACTTGATCGTAATTGTGCTTGATATTGCTGCTTCCTTGTCATACTTTTTAAACAGACAGCGATATATGTCTGTTGGTTTTATTTCCAGATTGATTGGGATTTGTAAACTCTATAAAACAATGGCTTGGCTGCCATCAGCTTAAGTTTGTGAAAGAAACTGGGGGGCCCTCCTTTTACCTAATTGTGTCAATCACGCAAAAGTTTCCTAAATAAAATACATCCACTGTTTGCAACTGTATAAATGGGAAATGCTGGAATACTACTTTTTATTTGATTCTGAATTACGTTTTTCGATCTTGACTGTGCTAACGAAAAGCATTTTGTATTGGCAACAGGAGCTCCATCAGTATGTGAAATTAAAAGAGGAGTTCATGTTTTGGGTGTAAAATTGTTCTGCAGATGGGACGCATTTTGAAACACGAAAGCATTTTTCTATTTTAGATGCTGATTCAGATACACTTTAAATATCATAACAGATTAGAGAGTTGCATTATTTTCCCCTACAACAAATGTGTGTTGAAAAAAGCTATGACCGTAGTATGTAAAGGCATGCTGAAGGAAGACTCTTACAAGATGCTACATCAGAATTTTTGAGATTGACAATGCAAGATGTAGCGTTCTTGGTGAAAACCCATTATCAATTTAAAATGACCCTCGAGGCCGCATATGTTTACCCCTGAAATAAAGGGTGTGCTAATTGAAGGGCGTTATATCTGACTAGAAGTACAATTCCTCCACCTACTTACAATGGGAGCTATCACTTGGGTATTGGCTGACCCATGTTTTGTGTGTGTCAGCTGTGACTCAGTGGGTAGCACTCACCCCTTTGAGTCACAAGCTTCCAGGTTCAAGTCCCACTCTAGGGCCTGAGCACAAAAATCAAGGCTGACACTCCAATGCAGTACTGAGGGAATGCTGCACTGTTAGAGTTGCCATCTTTCAGGCCTGCTCAGCTGGATATAAGAGATCTCACGGCACTATTTCGAAGAAGAGCAGGAGAGTTATCCCCAGTGTCCTAACCAGTATCCCTCAATCAACATGGTTGCTGTGTTTCCTACGTTATAACAATGACTACACTTCAAAAATATTTAATTGACTGTAAAGTGCTTTGAGATTTCTGGTGATCGTGAAAAATGTGTTAGATAAATGCAAGTCTATTTTTTTATTAGCAGTCTGCATTACCCAGATATTTGTGCTTTCTTTTCCTATCTTAGGGTGCTGTTTCAGTGACTGTCATCTGTATTTTTACATAAACTGAAATGATCATGGGGTGGTGTTGTATCTCAAAATCATGCCTGACATTGAGCTTTAGCTTTGATGAAATGTAATTCATTTCTTCTCCTCTTTCACCCATCCCTCATGTTCTATTTTCTACTCAGCTTAATGGGCCTGGGGTAGAGTTCCACAGATGCTAGACCTCTATGACCTGGCTATTCTTTTTATATAAGCCTAGACAATGAAGTTAGTAGGGCATTTGACATCACAGCTGACCCTGACTCTGATTAGTGTTCACCTGAAATGGAAGGCAAAACAATATGTACTCTGCACCAGCAAAGTTCCTTGATTCCAGTCTCTTAAGAGCAGCCCATGTGGCACCAGTGACCCATATAGGTTCTTTGTGTGATGTGATGAGCTGCTGCCTGATTATAGATCGTTTCTGTGATGTTAGCCTTTGCCCAATAAAACCTGAATTGAGCATTCCCCATACAGCACCTCTCCAGCAAGAAAAGGGAATTCACTCCTTCAGTCTCTGCTGCGCAGTTCTTTGAACTAATTTGACTCCTAGTAAAGGAGCAGATAAAACAACTTGCGTTGTTCAGCTGAATTAAATGTGTAATGCCTCTGATGGATTTTAAAAATAGTTATTGAGAATGACTGAGGGCAATATTGAAATGGTCACTTACATGTAGGCATTTTTAAAAATGTATCTGCTTCGGCTGTGAATCACAGCTGACGATTTAGATTTGCCCAGACACACAGCTTTGCAAATCAAAGTAAAAGCGTATTTCACTGCTGTTGCAGTTTGCCATCCTTTGAATAAATGATCTTTTATGCCTCCCCATAATTTACTACTTTGAGTTGTTTACCCTTGATCCCTGATCTCAAAATAAAAGCATCCAGTTGGCATCTTGTCCTCAAATTGGACTTCAGGGAGGGCTCATTATATTTCTGTAGGACCTAGAAATATTTAAGGAACTGTATGTGCTTTCAGTTTTGTTTTGGTACTTTCCCAGAGGAGCTTCATCTTGTTGCTGCTATGATGAATGTCAAAGTTTTCTTTCTTGAGTGGAAGGGAGAATGTTCCACAAAACTAACAGTAAATGAAGGTTATATCTGGAGGAAGACAAGCCAGCTGACAGGCATAGAAAGAGTCAACTAAAATTCACTGAGGCAAATTGCCCCTGTATATTTTTAAAATTTGTTTGTCAATTTGCAGTATAAATATTAATGATTACAGTGCTTACAATGTCAAGCTATCACATTCAGTTCTTTTAAAAAGGAGGTGCTCAGCTGACTGACTAAAATGAACAAGGGTTTATCTAAAGTATTCTTATTAAATTCAAACTTTTTTTCATTATATACCTGCAAAAACCATTTGTTCTGTGCCAGTCTTCCTGTAATTCTACATACTGATGGGCAAGTACTTGTGCAGTAGAGATCTTCTATTAGTGTATTTTCTCCACTCTGCTCAATACTGGCAGTGCTCTGGGCAGTAGGTTTGTGGGCTCAGTAATGAAATTCCATTTCTATTACATGGGATTCTGGAATTTTTGCCATTTTGTTTTGAGAATTCCATTCTGCCGTCTGAAATTCTGTGTTTATTTCTAGCTAAAAGCCAGCAGCCTGTTGTTTTTAACTTTTAACTTTTGCCTTATTTTGCTTGTACGTTTTTATAATAGTTTGAAGAGGCATTGACCCTGAATTTGGAGCAAGGCATCTCGCAACATGCCCCATTAGTTAGACCTTTCCCCTCGTCCTTCAGTTCAAAAATTGTGTTGCAATTTGCTGAAAATGTGAGCTGGTAACAGCGTGGCAAGGGCAACAGGGCATCTGGGACCTTGGTGAACAATAGAATAAACAGTGTATTTCCTTAATGAGATTTAAGGATTGAGGAAGAAACAGGAATGACAGAAGGGAATAGGAGGAATTGGAATCAAATCAGTTTCAGAAATAGAAATGGGGAGGGAAAGAAAGATTGGATTGAGAGAGGGGAAAAAAGAGACAAAGGAAAAATGGGAAAAAAAGAAACATTTCTAACAATTTACAGCCTACAGGAATGAGACTCCACAGTTTCAATTGTTTCCTTTATGGTCTGGCGAGGTTTAGTAGTATTGCAGGCGGTAAATTTTGTCATTAAAAAGATACTTGCCTTGTTAGGTACCAGCCCTAACTGTCTGGTGAGTTTAATTAGTAATTAATGTGCAAATGCAGCATTCCTTGTGTTACGACCAGGTGAGGAAGGGGTCTCAGGTTCCCCTCTTGCCCCTTTCCTGGTTTGGCTGTAACAGGGTTTATCTTTTGAAACACAGTTTTTAGCTTACTGCCTCAGTGACTCCTTGCTTACTGCTCTCTAATTGTAATTGCAAATGAACCAATCAGACAGGTTTTCTTAGGATTAAACAAGAAAGAGGTAAGTTTATTAGCCTTACCACACTAACCCTGTTAAAATTACTAAAATGCTCGACGTAACCACGCTAGCATCCCTGCGAGATAAACGCACACAAATAGATAGAGGGGGAGAAAGAAATTAAGGCGGGGGGTTGAAGTAGGGTTAGCAATAAATGGAATTCAGTTATTGTCTTTTGTTTTTGCTGTAAAGTCCTTGGTCGAAGTTGAGGTCTTGGAGTTCTCACTGGGGTCCAGTGCAGACTTTCAGACTTGCTTCTCTGGTACCAGGCGGCTGAAGAGAGGTTTCAGTTGTCTTCTCTCGGTAGTTGCCTGTAAAGTTCTGTAGTCTTCAGGCTTTCGCTGCCACCGTGGCTTTCCTGGGACTTTGCTAGAGAGAGAGAGACAGTGAGAGTTGCTTTCTCCTTTGAGTTCAGTTGCAGTCACCCAAAAAACCTTTGTGAGGCACAATTCAAACAGTCTCCAGTCTGGCCAGCAGGTAAATCATGTGACCATCTCTGTTTGAAACAGCATCTTTTGGGAGGGTTGTTGGATTTCAAAGCTCTCCAGTCACACTTTGGGTGTGAAGTTCTGGCTCTTACACAGACAAAGAATGGTTATTATCATGATTTCCCAGACCAATCTTGTTAATTGAATCAGTGAACACTCTCATTGTCTTTCTATTCAATTGTCTCTCAGAATGCAAATGTGCAACCATGTTTTCAGCTGGTTAGCTCTGTTGGTTTTTTTAAACAAGTTATGTGCAATGTCCAGTAAAAAGGGTTCAAGTAGTGCCACAGATGACAAAATTAATGGTTCCATTTGGCAGGTGTGGTTTCCGTCACACTTGAAACTCATGGGGAGGTTGAGGGCGACCTGCCTTTCTCGCGAGTCTAACGGCGGAGCGGAGTATATTGTTCAGGAGGCTGTGGTAATTCACAGCTTACTGGCTATCTCTTCCTAGCCTCAAGTTGTTGGATGATTTTCATTTTAATAATGGTGTACAAATGATTTTTGCCAGGAAATTCTGGCTCAGCGACTCAGCTTGTCCTGGGAGGGGGAAGCAACTCTAATGCATAATAATGTCATCTAGCTCCTTAAACTACAGTTGCACAAATAGAAATTGTTCCCTTTGTGTGTGGGTCGCAGGCTGTGGTATCAGTGTTTTGGTTTATGCCAGCTGTTAGCATATTATGCGCTCAATATGCTTTGCACTGCTTGATGTGTAAAGACTCTTGCATAGCATAATCACTGCTGGTTTAGCAAGCGATCACTAGTTTGATTGCTGAAAAATAATAACCATTTATATATTACAAGATGTTAAACAGTTATTCTGCTAATCAATTTAATTTTTAAAATGTGTGTACTGATGGATGAGATCTTTTTTAATGGAATGAGGGCAAAGCCTGAGTGGTGCACTGTGATATTGATGGGTTGCTGCAAGAGCTTTAAGTGATACAAGATTTACAGTTTTAAAAGGCTTTTCAAACTCTCTTCATTCTGCCTACAAGATGTTTCCTATGGAATGCAATATGACATTTTGGCAGCCGTGCAGTTCTGTAAATGAGATGGCAGACGGAAAAAGTGAATGGGAGTGCAGAGAAGAATGTTTTGGAACATTTGCTGTTGTGTACTGTTTTAAGTTTTTATAGCATCCGGGGGCAATTGCATAGCAAATGTACAATTACAGTAATTTTGTTGCAGTAATGATGGCCTGCTGAGATTCAGCCCCCTGTTCATTCTTTCCTGAATTCCTCATTCTGTCTGATTACTTAAGGTAGTTGCCAAGAATCTTTGTTCAGATAATATCTGAAGGAAAAACATGTAAGATAAGGCTGCAGCTTCTGTGTGATTGTGTGTAACAAAGAACCAGGTCTTATGTGGTGAAATGCTGAGATTGGGAATATCATACGCCTCGAATTTTTTACTCTAATGCTTATACTTAAACATAACAATTTTTGAGATGTTGTAGTGCACGTACAGCAATACTGAAGCCATTAAAGCTGTTGTGGCATTTTTTTACAGGTCACGTATCTTATACCGACCTCCTTAATGGTTAAAGGTAACCACCTCATGAAAAAGATTATCCCCGAAAACTGTCTGCTGTGGTGTTGATGTATCACAACTTTCACTTATTTAGGACCCTTTATGTATGTCGAACAATAGTAAAGATGGGGTTTAAGAAGACTTTTAAAAGTGAGGGAAAGGTAGATGGCACGAGGGTTCAAGGAGAGAGTTTCTCATCTATTCCATTCTCCCCTCCATATGTATTGGTTGGCAACCTTTTTTCATTTTGATGAGATGGATTTCTATGGTCAATCTATATTGTATCCATTTGTTTGCTATTGCAAAATAAATTTTCATAATTTAAACATAAAATATGGTCTTAAGATGTGATGCCTGAGTGAGTCATCTTGATGTGCAGTTGAAGGAAATTTTAATTCATGTTTGCCTGTAAGGCAGTTTGTAGTATAAAGGCAGTCAAGGGAAGTGGTAGACGTTTAGAACTGGGGTCTGGTTAGCGTATATCAGGAAGTTGGCCCTGTGCCTTTGGATCTTGGCACTTGGGCTGAATGTAGATGAGGAAAAGAAGGGTCAAGGATAGATTGGGGGAGTCACGAAGAGGTGATTGGGGACGGTGGGCTGGGGAAGAGGAGGCATTTTTGAATAGCTCTGGAACTGGAGGTGTGAAATCTTGCAAAGGTAGTTTTTCAGAATTGGATATGTAGGCGAGGTGATGGAGCATAATGGTGTCTCGGACAGTATCAAATGCAACAGATGTCACCATGGATGTAATTTGTAACTTGGTCAAGGCAGACTGAGGGAAATTAAACATGGAATTTTGGATGAGGTGGATCTGAAGTTGGCAGGTTGAGGAAAAGGATGGAATGGTAGTTGCAAAGATGGGTGAGTTAAAGCTGGACTTTTTTTAAGGAGGAGGGTGATGGTTTTAAAAATGAAAGGGACATGCTTTCTTAGAAAAATAAAATGCTAGAAATACTCAGCAGGCCAGGCAGCATCTGTGGAGAGGAAGCAGTTAACGTATCGGGTTGATGACCGTCTATCAAAACTTCCTTTTTATTTGAATGTGAGTGACACTGGCAAGGTTGCATTTCTTGTATATCTCATTGCTCTGAGAAGGTGGCTTACTCAGCTACTGCAGAAACCCATAAGAAGCCCCAATGTGGACTAGATTCAAATGTCGGTCTACCTGTATTGGGGTGGCATGTCTCTTTCTCTGTAGATTAATGCACCTGTTAATGACCATCTGGAAGCTTTCATGGTTATTTTAGCCCACAATTACCAGATTCATTGATTCAATTTAGCATGGTGTGATTTTAACTCTGTCTCTGGGTTGTTCATCAAGTATCGTAACTACTACACTACTCTACCCATAATGTTGGTGAGTGTGGTGGTCAGGAAAGATAATTGAGTGGTCAGAAGTTGGCTGACTGTATGTAATTAAGGATTGAAGCTCGGACCTTACGGATCATAGAATGTCCCAGTTTCAGCCTATTGTCTGTGCTGTATTACCTGGTCCCAGCTGGTGTGGTTGGTGCTGGTATACTTGGTTTCTGTGCCCCGAGATTGGAGAGGGGAAATAATTGTCAGGTTTCTTGCTGTTTGGGAATATGTGGATGGCTGGTGAGAAAATGATTAGACTTGCCTGTGATGTATTTTGCCTTGTGTACGTGCTCTCTTCTACACCCCCCCCCCCCCCCCCCCCCCCCCCCCCCACAACCCCAAGCATTTAATGCTTCTGTTTACACGAGGAATGGCTGCTGAGCTAGGATACTGGAAAACCATTAGTGCCGATGAACCATAGTTCAGGATCAAGCCCCACCTTCCCCATAGTACAAAACATAGTTAGAGGGAAGACTACCCATCGTTAGGTGAGGAGGATTGGCTTTGTGCTGTTCTTTTTCACCATTTATTTGTGAGAGTAGCTGGAGGTGATGTGCATATTTTTCCATGATGACAGAGTGGAGATTGAAGAGCTGTGTTGGAATTTGCAATGCAAACCCATGTTCGTGCTGTGCCATATCAAGCGTACGCTGATATCCTTGTAAATGATGTCTGGCAGAATAATTTACTAGAGTAGTAAACAGAGCATGGATGATCTGTTTGAACGCACATGGCCATTGTGCCACAAATTGTTACAAATTTATATTTGGGATCTTAAGTGTTATTACCTCATGCCAACTTGGCTCACTTAGAAGCAGTGTAGATTTTGAGTTATGTTTTGGGTCAAACTTATTTTTGTTCCTCTCATAAAAGCCCCATTATCTCCCTGTGGGGAAGAGCCTAGCGTTCTGGTGCCTATCCGTACTGATCAGGAACTTGGAATTGTGTAGATTGAACCTGCATCTCAGTGCTCTCGTGCATATTTTGCCAATACCTTGCCTCATCTCATTTGGAAGATGGCACCTCTGACTGTACTGGAGTGGAGTAAAGGCTGCTCGGGTCTGCAATTGAGACCCGACCCGAGCCCAACAGAACCCCATCCGTGCCCGAGCTGACCCAGCCCGAGTCCTTCCATTTTTTTCCCACGCCCGACCCAACCCAACCATCAGTTAACTTATCTTCTGTTTTTCACTTTATTCCTTACCTGCACAAGCTTAAAATAACTGTAGCAAAACCACCTTTAAAGTCCAAAAAGTAAATTAACATTAGAGTCACTTGCCTGAGGTTGAGAGACCGTGTCTGATCCGACCCGAACTCGACACCTGTCTGGTTCAGATCGGGTAGCAGCCCTGTAGAGTGGCGTACCTGCTGAGATTTATACACACCAATGTTGGAGTGGAGCTTGAACCCACAGCCATCTGAATTAGTGTTACCACTGAGCCAAACTGATGAGATAATTCTTGAGATCCATATTCAAGCTGTCCTTGGCTGCAGTATGAAATTGTTGATACAGTCTGATATAGAAGATAAAGTGTGGTGGAGGCCTTTGTTTCAGTAGAATTTAATGTGCAATTTTTAATTTGTATATTTGTGTATGCACACTCACACGCACTCACCCCTGTTCTCCCAGGTTTTATTCTGGGAACTGGGCATGTACATCATGGAAATAATTTAAGGAACATGCAAATGATTTTGAGAACAAAAATCAATGTGTTTTCTATAATGTAACAAATATTGTGTGTGAGTGTAACTACATGGAAGGGAGCAAATGAATGACCCTCTTCCCTAAAGGAGATGACATTTCACAAGTGATTATACTCATCAGATCATAAAGCAAGGAATGAGAAAAGGTCATTTTGTACCTCATTCTTTGTTGGCAATTTTCTTTGTTATGCCCAACTTCATTTTATCTCCTAAGGGATGCTTATGGTTTCATGCTGCTTATATCCTCCCTCCTTTCCCCAAAAGTTAATTGAGCAAAACTTTAGGACCTCCACCTTGCACAGCAACCTTCATTATTCAACTTTGGTTGTTTTTCTATGACCTAACATTAAACTGCAATAAAATTGTTGGCACATCATTATAGTTCATTCACTGCTTATTTGTGTACATTTGTGTGGTCACTTGTTAATCACTTTCTTCCCTAAGCAAAGGGATTGACTTTTATTGATGAGGAGACAAACCTAGTAGAGATGCATATGCATGTTTTTACTTGAACAGAATATACTTTGCTTTTGGCTATGCCACTTGGGAACGTGTAGGAGCAATTTTTTATAGCGCACATTTTCTATTCACTGTATAGGTAAAACCTCAATGCTTGAACGTGCAGACTCCCTGCTAAACTAACCGAGTGGTAATTGAGTATCTTAACATATTTTCTTGCTTAGTACTTAACATAGTTTCTTTCTTTCAGAAGTGGAAGTCTTATGAATAACTGTTCCCCTACTTTTTTGCAGTAACATCGCAGAGGCCCTCGTGAGTAAAGGTCTTGCCACAGTGATCCGTTATCGGCAAGATGATGATCAGCGTTCTTCTCACTATGATGAACTGCTTGCTGCGGAGGCAAGGTATGTGGCTATTGAAATTTTTTTTTAAAATGCATAAACTATGCTTTCTGATTGGAAGTAATTTTGACGTGATGTGAAAATTCAAATTTCATTTAAAACATGTAATTGGAATTTAAGTATGAGAATTGACTTAATGAAGCAGTTATGGGAATGTAGGAATGCTGTGGGTTGAAACAAGCTGTTAAAGAGTAAGCTGCAGGTTTATATCTTTATCTAGCTCAATATTGCGATTCATCTGCAGTGCTTATATATTTTAAATTTTTTAAAGGTTTTGGTGTTTTCTTACATTGCTGAGATCCCAAGGAATTGGAGCAGCTGTCAGTAAGAGCACAGTAATTTCGACTGAGACGGTCATTTAATTTCATACCACTGTTTCTTTGACAACTAAGGTTATGGGTCATAAGCAGTAGCAACAACTGCTTACGTTTATATACGGCCTTTACCATAGCAAAAAGTCCCTGACATTTCACAGGAATGTATAATCAGACAACAATCTATACCAAGCCAATGAAGGACACGTTGCGATAGGTTTGGTCAAAGCCGTAGGTTGTAAGGAGCGTCTTAAAGGAGAAGAGAGAGGCGTTGAGATTGAGGAAGGGAATTCCAGGGCATTAGGCTTAGACAGCTGAAGGAACAGCCTCCGATGGTAGATTGAAGGAAGTGGGGGTGCAGAAGCAACACGAATTTGCATTTACATAGTACCTTTTAACTTCGTAAAACATCCCAAGGTACTTCACAGGAATGCAGTCAGGCAAAAATTGACACTGAGCCAAAGAAGGATAAATTTGGACAGGTCATGAAATATTTGTTGGTGAACACAGGATTGATGGGTGAATGGGACTTAGTGCGTGTTGGGACACAGGCAGCAGTGATTTGGATGAGGTAAAGTTTATGGAGGTTGCTTCTGTTTCCTTCGGTGTCCTGGTTTGGGGAGGGGGGAGGCACGGGGGTATTCACTGTCTGTTTAAAAGAATTGGGATGGTACAACCTGTTGGAGCATCAGTGCGTCAGAGTGATGGAGAGTAGGTTTGAATGCTCAATTACTTTCCTTCCTGGCTGGAGTGTCTAAAACTAGGAATCACAGGTCAGCCATTTAGGACTGAGATGAAGAGAAATTTCTTCATTCAGAAGGTTGCGAATCTTTGGAATTCTCTAACCTGAACACTAGATGCTCAGTCGTTGAGTATATTCAAGACTGAGATTTATAGATTTTCGGACATCAAGGGATATGGGGATAGAATGAGAAAGTGGAGTTCAGCTAGAAGATGAGCCATAATATTGAATGGTGGAGCAGGCTCAATGGGCTGAATAGCCTACTCCTATTTATGTTTCCACTTTGCCCTATGCACTGAAGTGTGTTCCTAGAATAGAACAGGCATAAGAAAAGGTCATGCAGTCAACATATGTTCATATCTTGACACAGTAACGCTGCCATCACATCATTTACAGTGAAAGCTTGATTATCTGCCATAATGGTGGAGCTGCCATTCCTGTGCATGGTGGGAATTGGAAATGACACTAATGAGTCGAGAGCTAGTCAGGGAGAGTGAAAGAGAATATTCAGATAACTTGTTTGTTTTCACATCTTTTATTGACTCATTGAGCTGAGAAACAATTTAATAAGAGAATGCAAGGAAAGCTGTGGGTTACAAGGGCCAAAGGGCATGTCATCAGTTAGGAGAGAATACTGGATGGAAAGGACATGACCACCAGCAAGAGCACATGGGCAGTAGTTAAGGTAAAATTCTTGCAATGGTACCACAGCTGGTCTCCTTACTCCTGCATGTATTCTTGCAGATAAGATGCCAGGGCAATAAAAGGAGTGTGAATAATTGAGGTTTTGTGTATACTTGATAAATTATTATTACATTTATCATTTCCTGATTGCCGTCCTAAATGTACTTTTAACTTGTTTCCATTGATGTTTTCTGGTTCTACTTATTTTGAAGTAGGAGTCTAGCTTGACCGTATCATTTTGATAGTTGATTTCTTAAATTATGTCATCTGTGGGGAGGTGCCAAATGGAGGCTAAGAGCCTCCCCATAAGAAAGAAAGGGAAAATTAGAGGAAAACGTGTCTCCTCATGCTCCTCACAATTGGTTGAGCATGGTACCTGGTTTTGGTGGGGTGAGTGATAACAGATCAACAAGGTAAATGCATAGAATGGAGAATTCTGCATGTGTTTTCTCAATTTACTTTCATTTTAATGGTGCTGTTGTCCCATGCAAGTTTGCCTGCATGTGCTAGCTGGTAAAGAGAATCTGGTTTTAATCAACGACCTGCTTTCCCTCCCATAGAGTTTTGACGTGTAGGTCCAAGTTGCAAGAGGAGAAATAATAGCTAACATCAACCACAGGCTCAGCCACCCTATGAATGATTCCATTGAATCAGCAGAGATTTGACGTTTTTATTGTGCCAAGATCCTAGTCCTAAAGCTGTTACTCATTTTGTAATAATGTTGGCTGTGACCTGTGGTCATATCCTGTTTTCAGTAAAAGTTCTCTGTTTATTCCTTAAAACACTTAAAATATCGACTCGGAGGCAGGCAGGGCTTTAGCCAAAAGTCAGCCGATTCAGAAAGAGAGAGAGAGGGCTTTTTAAAATTTGTTCATGGAAGGTTGATATTGCTGCCAAGGCCAGCATTTATTGCCACTCCCTAATGGCCCTTGAGAAGGTGCTGGTGAACGTCTTCTTGAACCACTGCAGTCCTTGTGGTGTAGTTAGCCCCACAGTACTGTTAGGGAGGGAATTTCAGGTTTTTGACCTAGCTACAGTGGAGAACAGTGTTTTATTTCCAAGTCAAGATGTTGTGAGACTTGGAGGGGAACCTGCAGGTGATGGTGTTCCCATGCGCCTACTGCTCTTGTTCTTCTAGGTAGAGGTCACAGTTTTGGAAGGTGCTGTTGAAGGAGTCTTGGTGAGTTACTGCAGTGCATCTTGTAGATGGCACACACTGCTGCCACTGCATTGCGGGTGGACGGAGTAAATATTTAAGGTGGTGGATAGGTTGTTGAACAAGCTTTGTCCTGGATGGTGCCGAGCTTCTTGTGTTGTTGGAGCTGCACCCATCCAGGCAGGTGGAGAGTATTCCATCACACTTATGACTTGTACCTTATACACACTGCAGAATTCCTAGTCTCTGACATGCTCTTGTAGCTACAGTTTTATGTGGCCGGTCCAGTTATGTTTCTGTTCAATGGTACCCCCAGGATTTTGTTAGTGAGGGATTCTTCGATGGCAATGCCATTGAATGTCAAGGGATGATGATTAGATTCTGTCTTGTTGGAGATGGTCATCGCCTGCACTTATCAGTCCAACCCTGAATGTTGTCCAGGTCTTGCTGCATGTGGGCATGGACTGCTTCAGTTTCTGAGGAATTGTGAATGGTACTGAGCACTGTGCAATCATCAGCAAACATCCCCACTTCTGACCTTATGATGGAGAAAAAATCATTGATGAAGCAGCTGAAGATGGTTGGGCCTAGGATGCTACCCTAAGGAAATCCTGCAGCATTGTCCTAGGACTGAAATGATTGGCCTACAACGACCACAGCCATCTTTCTTTGTGCTAGGCATGACTCTAACCAGTGGAGAGTTTACCCCCGATTCCCACGGACTCCTTGATGTCATACTTGGTCAAATGTTGCCTTAACGTCAAGGGCAGTCACCCTCACCACACCTCTGGAATTCAGCTTTATTTTTGTCCACGTTTGGACCAAGGCTGTATTGTGTCTGTGGCTGAGTGGTTCTAGCGGAACCAAAACTGGAGCATTGGTGAGCAGGTTATTGCTGAGTAAGTGCCACTTGATAGCACTGTTGATGACTCCTTCCATTATTACTTTGTTGCTAGTTGAGAGTAGATTGATGTGGCTGTAATTGGCTGGTTTGAATTTGCCCTGCTTTTTGTGCGTTGGACATAGCTGGACAATTTCCCCCATTGCCAGGTAGATCCCTGTGTTGTATCTGTACTGGAACAGCATGGATAGGGGCACGGCTAGTTCTGGAGCACAAATCTTCAGCACTATAGCTGGGATATTATCGGGATTTTTTCTACGGCCAGTGTGCTCAGCACCTTTAATATGATGTGGAGTGAATCAAATTGGCTGAAGAGTAGCACCTGTGATGGTGGGGACGTCGGGAGGAGACTGAGATGGAGCATCCACACAGTGCCTCTGGCTGAAGATGGGTTGCAAATGCTTCAGCCTTCAGGATGGGGAAGTTCGTCCACCGCCATTCACAATTGGATGTAGCAGGTCTGCAGAGTTTTGATCTGATCTGTTGATTGTGGGATCGCTTAGCTCTATCAACTGCATGCTGCTTCTGCTGTTTAGCATGCTAATAGTCCTGTGTTATAGCTTCATCAGGTTGTAATCTCATTTTTAGGTATCCCTGGTGCTGTTCCTGGCATGCTCTCCTACATTCCACATTGAACCAGGGTTGGTACCTTGGCTTGATGGTGATGGTAGAGTGATAGATATGCCAAGCCATGTGGTGGAGTACAATTCTGCTGATGGCCCATTAAGATTTTTGTATGTTTGGACAGGACGTTGACTCGCCTTTGACCCACAAGGTATAGAGTCTGGTATTCTTAAATCAAGATAGTTTATTAAGCACAGCAAGGATTTACAATGCAATACTTAACCGACAGCAGTAGTTATACAGCAGAGTGTTCTCTGTTCTTGTCTCCTGAGCTGCTGTGGCACAGTCTTCTCTGTTGATTGTAATATGGTCTCTCCAAATCTGTGCGCGCCAGTGTCTCAACACCTTTCCTTTATCCCCCTTTTGAGGGTTTTTTCATTCTGTATTAGGTTACATTCCACCTTAACCCTTTCGATTGGTCAGTATCACCTCACCTTGTTTACATTGTCTCCTCTTGATTAGTTTATAATAGTTAGATGGGGCAGGTATGACCTCACCTTCCATACGTTGTCTCTACAGATGGTTTGATCATTGTCACACAATAGGGAATGTTCGCTATCCCTATCAACATTGCAGTCATGAATGGCCTCCGAATACCTTTATTTGCATTTCCATCCCCATGGGGCCTGCAAGTCCATCACTTACTGTTGCTGAGTCTGTCTTAATTGAAATGAAGAAGGGCAGTCATCAAGACATCCTGTCTCATTTCAAAAGCCATGCTATTGTAGCTACAGTAGACAGTCTTTCACAATTTTTCCTGTACAGCATATGAAATTATACATTTCACACATGATTCCAAACACAATGTACTTAACTTAATTCTAATGTAATACATTGCTGCACATACAAAGTATAATTATTCTGGAGCATAACTACAAAATTTCTTAAAACCATTCTACTTTAAAAATATAGCACCTCATGTAATCTGTAGCAGGCCATAACCTGTACAGGTTCATTCAAGTGGCGTAATAACAGATTAAACATGGCAGTTGTTAACCGTTTAATTGCAACACCACAGCACCTCATGGATGCCCAAATTAGAGCTGCTCAATCTGATCTGAATCTATCCCATTTAACACAGTGGTAGTGCAACACAATGCATCGGAGGGAGTCCTCAGTGTGAAGACAGGACTTCGGCTTGATAGGACTTTGTAATGGTCGCTCCTACCAATATTGTCATTGAAAGATGCATCTTCCACGAGATGTGGGTGTCCTGACCAGGCCAACATTTGTTGACCGTCCCGACGCTGTTCAGGTGCAATCCGTCCGGCCTGTAAAATTGAAGTCACATTGGTGAGGATGAGACCATGTAGGTCTTCCCTTGTGTTGGTTCTCTCACCACCTGCCGCAGGCGCAGTCTGGTAGTTGTGTCCTTCAGGACACAGCCAGCTTGTTTAGTATTGGTGCTACCGAGCCACCCTTGGTGATGGGCATCAAAATCCCCCACCCAGAGTCCATTCTGTGCCTTTGCTACCCTCATTGCCTGTTCCAAGTGGTGGTCAACCTGGAAAAGTCCGAAGTCAATATTGAGGACTCCAAGGGTCATTTCCTCCCAACTGAGGGAAAAAGATATGCCACAAGCGCAGGCACTTTGTCAATAGGAGATTTTATTGAACATGGCACTAAAAATTCATCTTTAAGCAAGCCCTGAGGGCAGCTCAAATTTCATACCAATTAAAATTACACATTCTTGAGGTTGAGATAATACACTGCTGTATGTTCTTATTTGAAACCTTACTTGTATTTGTCCAGGGAATCCCTTGGAGTGGGAGTCTCAACATCAGTGAGGCTGCCTTGTGCCCACTTAAGGTGCCGAATAATGGATGTTTGGTGTGAGTTACAGGCTGTAACCAATTGAGAGGTTCCAATGGTTTATAGATGTAATATTAGATACCAAGGAGAAACTAAAAGACTGCCATTCTCCTCAGTGTTCAGATGTGGCAAGTCTAGCAAAAATGTCATGGCTAATTATTTGAGCCCTGGCTTTTTGAAAGATATACACCTGTACTGTGAATTTAATGAGCATAGTTTTGTTCATTTGTTATTTTTGCTGATCAGTCAATGTTGCCATGTCTATTCTACCTAGAAGGGTTAGCATGCAACATTTTGGTGGTATTCATCAATTACAACCATGGAATGTGATTTGTATTTTTTTTTGAAAATTATAATGGAAGATATGGGGGATTTCTTCCCCCATCCTTTCCCCTGAAAGTGCTGAGGCTGGTGCAACAGCTCTGCAGTACTTTGCCAAAAAGCCATTCTTTATATAGTATGTAGATGGGCACCTGTTTTCTGATTGGGGGTGGGGTGGTGGGGTGTGACGTGTGGATGAATTGGTGGGGGGGGGGGGGGGGGGGGGGGTTGGATTTCAGCTGAATTTGTACCCTTTTTAGCAAGGGTTGCTGGATAGTCATTTAGGAATAGCAGCCCTTGTTGCCACTTTTTTCTCCTCATCCCAATCCATAACAATTCAAGTTAACTAGGGGATGAATATAACTCTTGAATGTTCCGTGTTCTACAAAGTCAGTACTGGGCCCGATTTTAACTCTGTAAATGAATCTGTTTAGAGGGAGTTAAAAATCGGGCCCAATGAGTTTGGAATATTCTTGAACAATCAGGGAGGTCATTTCTTGCTGGGCATTACCTCCCAATGCTTATACAGGCCAGAATGATGTCCTTTAATGAGTATATTATCTGGTAAGAGAACAGGTCAGTGGGATTAGTTTTGTATTGCTGAAACAAAAAGACAGCATCGATATGGTGGGTTGATTGGTCATCTTTGCTATTAGCTTATCTTTTATGTTTGCTTCCAGTCGAGATTCCTCTCATTTTATTTGCTGACGTGAGCATATTTTGAGGATAGGAGGACATGCACTCAGGAACTGCTGTCACTACTACTGATGGCACAAGTCCAGGCAAGAGTAGTATGGATGGAGGCCCTGCCAGATCATCCCTTGGTATGATGGAGCAAGAGAGCTGCTACCCCTCCCCATTATCTTTTGGAATTGTCAGCAATGATACAGTGTCACTTACTGGGTCTATATGCATTCAAATTGCACTGATGACATGTTGACTGGGTATTATGTTCATCAATGTCACTTTTTGTGGGGGTGAGGGGATTTAATAAGTTTGGAGGAAATTACTGGTTTTTGATGAAGGGAGTAGATTTCTGATTCCAGTTGAGGTGACTGTCATTGGAATAAAGTGTTGAGCGTAAGGGTCCCCCCTTCATCACAGTTTGTTGTGTGTTTATTATCCTGCCTGTTGGAGGACTTGTGAACAATGGTTATATATAAGTCTAGCAACTATTAAAATTGCTTTTGTAAGACTTGTTGCAATTGTCTGTTTAACCCCACTATGGCAGGTACAGTCTCAAAGAAATTGTTGATTACACTTGACTTACCAGACTGTTGAAATCAAACTTTTAATACGCAGTTGACTCCAAAAAGGGTATAATTGGTATGAGCAAAATTCTTCCTGAAACTTTCTGTTGACTGAAGTGTAATCATGTGCAGGATGATAGAGAGAGAACATGCCATAAAATCCAGAAAAGCTGAACTTTTGATGCTGTTTGGGCCAAGCTCCAGACGGACAGAATTCTGATTTTTTAAAAAACCTTTTTCATGGTATATGAATGTCGCTGACCAGGCCAGCTTTGTTGCCTGTCCCTAATTGCACTTGACAACTGAGTGGCTTGCTAGGCCATTTCAGAGGGCAGTTAAGAGTCAACCACATTGCTGTGGGTCTGGAGTCACATGTAGGCAAGACTAGGTAAGGGCAGCAGATTTCCTTCCCTAAAGGGTGGATGGATTTTTTTCGACAATCAATAATTTCATGACACCATTACTGAGATTAGCTTTCAATTCCAGATTTTCAAAAAAATTAATTGCATTTAAATTCAGCTGCCATGGTGGGATTTGAACTCATGTCCTCAGGGAATTAGCCTGTGCCTCTGGATTACATTTGTTCTGATGAAGGGTCATAGACCTAAAACGTTAACTCTATTTCTCTCTCCACAGGAGCTGCCAGACCTGCTGAGTATTTCTGGCACTTTCTGTTCTTGTTTGAGTTCCTGCATCTGCAGTATTTTGCTCTTATCGTCTGGATTCAGTGACATTATCACTACACCACTGCCTCCCCTTGGTATTCCCTTATGAATCACCTGGTGTCCAAAGAAAACGTATGTCCGATAAGGCTAGAGATAGAGTTGACATTCTTTTACACTGCCAAATAAGACCTTTCCAGTCCAGGGTGGGAGAGCATTCATAACTAAGTGCTCTTGTTGCTCCTATCACCACCCTGCCACCCCCCACCCCCCCCCCCCCCAAACAAAAAAAATTCCCATTGTAGGTCAGTTGTCTGTTGCAGTGAGCTCCACTGTGCAATGTAGAAATCTCACCCCTGCTGATGATCCATAGACCCACAATTTCATTTGATAGGTTGGGTTGTGTAGATTTATTTCCAAAATATAATTTATTCATAAAAATCTGTGGAAAAAAAAATACATTACAAAACAGTTCAAAACAGCACCAAGTTGGCATTCCAAAAAGTGCAGAGGAAATCAGTTTTCTTCAATACAGGAGTGAGTTGCCTCGCAACCCTTCCATTCCATTTTACCTGCCAGGTACATTTTACAGCAAACCCATATTTGGTGTATACAGCCCGAGGGGTTTCCCATGGGTCCAGCCCCTCAGTTCACTTCGGCTGGAGGACCTTACTCAGTGGTCTTTCCCCATTGAGCCTTTGTAGCGGCTGCCCCAAGCTTTAGTGCGTCCCTCAGCACGTAGTCCTGGACCTTGGAATGTGCCAGTCTGCAACACTTAGTCGTGGACAACTCTCTGCGCTGGAAGACCAGCAAGTTTCTGGCAGACCAAAGAGCGTCTTTCACCGAATTGATGGTCCTCCAGCAGCAGTTGATGTTTATCTCGGTGTGCATCCCTGGGAACAGCCCATAGAGCACAGACTCCTGTGTTACAGAGCTACTTGGGATGAACCTCAACAAAAACCACTGCATCTCTTTCCACACCTGCTTTGCAAAGACACATTTCAGAAGGAGGTGGGCAACAGTCTCTTCCCACTGCAGCCACCTCAAGGACAGCGTGTGGAGGGGGTGAGATCTCGGGCGTGCAGGAAGGATCTGATGGGAGGGCCCTTCTGACCGCCAGTCAAGCTCCGTCTTGGTGCTTGTTTGAAAGTTCTGGTGATGAGGCATTCTGCCAAATGACTTTGGCAGTCTGCTCGGGGAACCATCCGACAGGATCCACCATCCCCTTTTCCCATTAGGGCCTTGACATTCCATGCAGACCACTGCCTGAGGGATTGGTGGTCAAAGGTGTTTTCCCGCAGAAACTTTCTCACAAAGGATAGGTGGTACGGCACGGTCCAACTGGATGGAGTGTTCCGTGGCAATGTGACCAGACCCATCCTTCGCAGCACTGGGGACAGATAGAACCTCAGCACGTAGTGACTCTTGGTGTTTGCGTACTGGGGCTCTACGCACAGCTTGATGCAGCCGCACACGAAGGTGGTCATCAGGATGAGGGCGACGTTGGATACATTTTTCCTGTCCTTATCCAGAGGTTTGAACATTGTGTCCCTCCGGACCCGGTCCATTTGGGATCCCCAGGTAAAGCGGAAAATGGCTCGGGTGACCGCCACGGCGCAGGAGTGGGGTATGGGCTAGTCATACAGCAACAATGTGAGCGCCTCGCACCTGATGACCAGGTTCTTGCCCACAATGGAGAGAGATCGCTGCTCCCACATGCTCAGTTTATAGTGTATCCTGGCTACTTGCTCCTTCCAGGTTCTGGCGCATGCCCCAGCCCTTCTGAACCAAATCCTCAGCACCTTCAGGTAGTCTGACCTGACTGTGAAGGGGGCAAAGGATCGGTTGGCCCAGTTCCCAAAGAACATGGCCTCACTTTTGCTGTGGTTGACTTTGGCTTCCGAGGCCAGTTTGAACTGGTCGCAGATGCTCATCAGTCTGCGAACGGACAGTGGATCCGAGCAGAAGACGGCGGCGTCCTCCACTTACATCGAGATTTTTACCTGAGTGCCTCCGCTGCCTGGGATTGTCACCCCTCTTATGCCCGCATCCTTACTAATGGACTCAGCAAAAGGTTCGATACAGCAAACAAACAAGATTGGAGAGAAGGCAGCCCTGTCTGACTGCAGATTGGATCGGGAAACTTTCTGATTCCCACCCGCTGATTGAGACTGCGCTACCGATGTTTGTGTAGAGCAGTTTGATCCAATTGCAGATTCCCTGCCCAACCCCTATTTTGGAGAGCACGTCCATCATGTAGGTGTGCGATATCTTGTCAAAAGCCTTATCCTGGTCCAAACTGATGAGACAGGTGTCCATCCTCCTATCCCGTACATAGTCTTGCGCTACTCAGGGATACGATCGCCTATCAGAGATCTTCCTGTCAGGTACAGTGCAGGTCTGGTCAGAGTGAATCACCAACTCCAGAGCAGAGTTGACTTGAGTGCCTATGACTTTGGACAGAATCTTGTAGTCAACATTAAGCAATGAGATGGGCCGCCAATTTCTGATTTCCGCCCTCCCCCTTTCTCTTGTAGATGAGGGTGATGATGCCTTTCCTCATGGATTCTGACATGCTGCCAGCCAGAAGCATACTCTCGTATGCTTCTTACAGATCTGGGCCTACCCAGTCCCACAGAGCCGAATACAACTCAACCGGTAAGCCGTTGCTTCCGGGAGTTTTACTCGTCTCGAAGGACCTGACTGCGTTTGTCAACTCATCCAGAGTTAGTGGTTTGTCCAGTCTCTCCCTAATGCTGTCATCTAAGACCTCTATGATAGATGACAGGAAGGTCTGGGAAGCCGTGCTGTTCATGGGTTTCACGTCGTACAGCCCAGCATAAAAGAATTTGCTGATCCTTAGTATGTCGGACTGCGAAGACGCTACCGAGCCATCCTCTTCCTTCAGGCTGTTGATCACAGAGCTCTCTCCATGTACCTTTTGGAAGAAGTAACGCGAGCACGTCTCATCCTGCTCAACGGAGTGGACTCTGGACCGGAGGATGATCTTGGAGGCTTCTGTGGCAGAGCGAGGCCTGCTGGCTGTTCACCTCTTGGAGATCCTCCTTGACTTTGACCCCCATCGACTACAGCCGGAGCAGATTTTGCATTCTTTTCTGGAGTCGGGACATTTTCCCCTCGCTCTCACTCTCACCAGTGAACTGGAGACTCAGAGGGGTTTCACAGTTCTCCAACCTTTGTAATCACTTATGAGTTTCTCAATGTTCTCTGGGGTTAGCAGTGTAGCATTGAGTTTCTGTGTCCCCCTGCCAACCTGCTGGTCATCCTGTAAGTGACAGTCGGTCAGTAAGAGGCAATGGTCAGAGAAGAACACCGGCTTGACGTCAGTGGATCTGACAGTGACAGCACAGGACACAAACAGGAAGTCAATCCTGGAACGGGCAGACCCGTCCGATCTTCACCAGGTGTATCTACGCTGTGCTCCGTCTGCGGGTTTGCTGAAGACGTCGTGCAGCTTGGCATCGTTTACTGTTGCCATTAGGAATCTGGACATAGCGTCCAGTATGCTGTCATCACTGTCGCATCGTCCAGCTGCATCAATGATGCAGTTGAAGTCACCGCCTAGAATGACCGGCCTGGACGTCACCAGCAGCAGTGGGAGCTGCTGGAAGATGGTCAGCTGCATTGAACCAGGGCGTACACGTTGATCAACCGGAGAAGAGCATTGTTGTATATTACATCTGCTATGAGGAGGCGATCACCCACCACCACCTTAACTTCGGAGATGGTGAAGTTACCTCCCGCAGTAGAAAACCCAGGCCAGAGGAACGGGAATCATTACCCCCTGACCAGATTGGCCCGTGGGATCACCATTGCAACTGGCCTGTAGGTGCTGAGGTGTGGTATTCCACACTCCCGCAGAAACAGCAGGTCGGCTTTGACCTTGGCGAGGTAGTCCAAGGTTGAGACACATCACATAGTGGATTTAATGCTAACGCACGTTAATCGAAGCAATCTTTATACCCATTTTTCAGTTAGTTGTTGCTTCCCAGACCAGTTGTCCTTGCTACTCCCAGTCCATGGGTATGTTCCTGCATACCCAAAGTGTACGCAAGCTGTTTCACATTCGTTGGGCTCAGAAACCCCTCCTGGTTTCTCATGGGAGGTTTGTTCCGCTGGGGTGACATCAGGGTGGGGGGGTGGGTGGGGGTTCTTGTAGGCAGCAAGGCTTGGGCTGTCCTCTGCTGTTGGTGTCTTTCCCCTCTGTTCCTCCTCGAAGAGATCACTGCTCCCGGCTTTCTGGAGCTGGGGTGCGCTCGGCATGTCGCTAGGTTCAGCGCTTTGGGTTTGCGGTGCGCTGGGCCTATCACAGCTTCCAGTGCCCTGGAGGTGGGGGGCTTTATCTTCCAGCTCCTTTGAGTTCTGCTGCTTTTGCAGGTGCTGTAGTTCCAGCCCTTCCTCATACAATGAGGAGGAGCTGCCATAGTCCGTCTCAGACGGTAGCCTCCTCTTGCCACTGGTTTGGGTGATGGCCTGTTCCTTTTTTGGAGGTTTTTTCTTTGTGGTTTTCCTTTGTACCACTTGTCACTGACCAGTTAGTCCATCTGCTGCCGCCTCCTCCATTAATTCTGTCTGTCGAGGAGGGGTTTCTGGGCATGGGGTTGGTTTTGGGTTGCTGGTTGCAGCTGCCTCCCCTTTATTCTCCTTTATTCTTCTTCCCAGCACCAGACGCATTCACCATTCCTTCTCCCGGCCTTTCTTGGACCTTGCCACCTGAGCATAACTGAGGCAGCATTTGGGGCAGGTTTTGTAGAGGTGGCCTGCCTCACTGCACATGTTGCAGAGCTTACTCTGCTTACAGTCCTTGGTCTGATGGCCTTCCTTCTTGCAGTTCTTGCAGGCGACTGTGCTGCAGTTAGCTGCCACGTGACCAGATTTACCACAGGTGCGACAAACTATGGGCTGCCCCGCAAAGACCGAGAAGCCTCGACTTCCCCCGATAGTGAAGCTGGAAGAAGGATGGGTGATGGCTCCGTTAGCATCGACCTTCAAGGTCACCTTGACCTGTTGCTTGCTGGTCCAAATCCCAAATGGGTCCTTGACATAAGTGCTGCTACCGGCCACCTTGATGTACCTGACAAGGAAGGTGAGTACATCCACGACAGGAACATGGGGGTTATAGAGGTGAATTGTCACCACCCAGTCACGTTGCGACGGCAGCGTGAAGAGTGGCTCCACTGTGAGGATTGACAGCGGCGCCTGGTTTCCCTTCTCCTTGAACACCTTCAGGAACTTGATGCATCAGCCACATTCTTGAATGTCATGTCAAAATATCCACTGCTGGGGAAGTCCTGCAGGCAGAAGATGTTTGCAGCTTGGAATCCACAGCAATCAATAAGGATTTTCTTAATGAAGAAGGTACAATCAACTAGTGCACCTTTTTCCTTATCCTTCACTGCCACCCAACAGTGTTATACACTCCCTGGCCTGAAGCTCTGGAATTGGTTGCAGCCATTTTACTCAAAACCTACCTGGAACAGGATCAAAGGCCACTGATCATGGTTTCTTCCCTTGCCAGGGTTGTGTAGATTATATAGTGCAAAGTCTGAGGCTGTGGACCAAGCATCTGAAATGCAAGTAGGCCATTAGAGGGTCCATCCCCTCAGTCACACCTGTCAGTCATAGAGAGGCATTGTGGCGATGGGAGAGAAGGTTGGATGATCAGCTATACACATGACAGTGGATGTTCTCTGGCAAAGTTTTCAAGTAAAATATTGAAACCTAATATTGTCGATGTATTTGAGATGGTGTGTGTACATGGTTGGATTGCAGTATTATATTAGCCCTTTGAAAGAGTGCATTTATCAGGGCATTGCATGAGGTTGTGATACAATTTTCAGATCTAATCTACATATTCTTGGGTTCAGTGTCAATGGTCAATCCTATAAACAGACCTCATGCCTATTACCTTAGGAGTGTTCGTACTCCCCATTGTCTAATTTTCCAATAGTGTGGCCTGGGTGTTCATTAGTGCACTGTTGTGATCCCTGTATATATGTTTTTCCAATCTAATGATAGGCTGACTGAATAACACTTTAATGAGATGAGGCCAAATACAAGTTTCTATGCCGCTTTATCTTTTGTTCCCATTCTGCTAATTTCATGCTTTCTGGGTCTGAGCACGGCCCAGTTGAGCTGCCAGTTAGCTGACTAATGTTATTGGAAATGTCTGTGGCGGTTCCTCTATTGACCCCAATTGTTTTGGAGAGTACTTTAAGTGGCTGATTTATTTTAGTGAGACCCCACTGGAACACCTGGTCCCCTATTCAAACAGCTCACACACTCTATCAACATTACATCTTTGCTGATTAACTTGTAAAATGAGTGTGACTTCATATTAAAACCTGTAGCTTAAAACAAAAATCTAACCATAGCAAAGAACCAACAATCCTTAAACACGATGTTGGAGATGTATTATGCTACCTCTATCTGTGCATTGTATTTACAAAACAAAAGCTTCAGTAGGAATGCACTACTGAGATGCCTCTTGCAGAGACTAGATGAATTATTTCATTCTTGTATTTCCCTGCTAATATCATTTTCATACCTCATTTAACAAAGCGTGTTATGCAGTTAGCAGGGGTATTCATTTTAACTGATGTAGAGTGAGTTAGTGAACTGTGGTCTCAATGGTGCAAAATCAGTAGGTGATTGTTAAATTATTACAGTTGAATGCCTGTGAAATAGAGCTGAAATACCTCCTGTGTCACTAACATTGTGGTGTATATTCTCTTCAACTCAATATGTGCAAGATTTGCCTTGAGATGTGGAGATTTAGAATCCTGACTACACTGAACAGAAAGTTCTCCTCTACAGTCTACTCCAAATTCAATATTCCTTCACTTCTAACCTCTAATAATTTAGTGCTGTAACACCAAATCTGTTTGCTCTGTTTGCATTTGTTCCAATGATTAGAAATTTCAAATCTCATTAGTGCCAAAAATGACTGAACTGCCAGGAGAATGTTTCTCTGATCTGTCCTCATAAGATGAGGTAGAACTGCTGTTCCGGTGCTTCTGGAGAAGTGGGATGGGAGTATATTGGTGCTTCTGCTGCTTCCCCATCCTTCCCAGCAGAACACTGCTGGCGGAGTGATCTGCACCTTTGGTGCTAGCTTTTTTTCTTCCACCAGACTTCTGGATGACTGGGTCCTGCTCTGCTTGCCAGTTTTGCATGCTTCCAATTCTACATATTTATCCCATTTTAGCTGTTCTCACACTTTCTTTGTCTTGGAAATGTCTTATTTCTTCAGTTTCTTTCATTATGTCTCCTGCACATATCACTTCTGCCATTTAACCATCTTCTGTTCTGCACCTAAGCCCTTTGTGGTCATTTTATTTCTTTTCCTCTGTGTGTGGTAATTTTGGGTTTTTCATCCCACTGGCAACCTTTTTCTGTTGCTTTTTAAATACTGTTCTTCTGTAACATCTTCCAGTTCTGAGGAAGGATTCCACATCCGAAACATTGACTGACTTGTGTTCTCTTGACAGATGCTGCCTGTCTTGCTGTTTCAGTATTCTAATATCTGTACTATTTTGCTCTCTGCTTTCATAAGAATGAATCCTATTCTAAAACAAAAATGCTATGTGCTGTAACTATTTAATTTGCTGCAAAGTCAAATGTTTATGTTCAGTGCTACCCTTGAGTTTTTTTTATCTTTTATTTTCTGTGAAGTTCTAATGGTAATAATAAATATCGATTCATACCAAGACTTGAAAGCTTCTGTTTAGTTCAGAACTATTTGAGAATCCTTTTATTGCTTTGGTTGTATTGATGCTCGTTAAGGTGCAAGAGGCCATAGTGAGGGGGAATAAATAGATTGCCCATGGCAATGCTTGTGTGTCAGCAGATTCTTTTTTTAATTCTCAGGATGTGGGTGTCGCCAGTGAGACCAAATTTTATCGCCTTTGAAGTGGTGATGGGTGTATAAGTAAAGGGTGTTATGCAACAAAGGCCAAACGTTGAGACCACTCAGATTGTGACTGGCAAGTCAGACTACATTTTTGATGGGTATTTTGGAATCTTATCCCATTGCCATGTGGTCAAGTTCCACTGCTTTGACCATTAATCTGTGAAAATGAGTTTTTGTACCATCTTTAAAGCTAGGATGTACAAGGTAGAATTTAAGAATACAACTAAAGGTAGGTACCTGGTAATGAGCATTTCTGAGGAGGGGATAGGGTTTAGCTACTTTGGGTGGAGGAAAGAGAGGGCAGCCTGCCTTGAGCTTTGCTAGCATGTTGGAGGGAAATTGAGAGCTAATGGATTGCCTGGTCACAAGAGAATTGTGTGGACAAGAGAAGTGCCACGAGTGTCACCTTATTTTACTTCACCCTATCAACATAACCTAATTGCTTTTTCCCTCATGCACTTATCTTGTTTCCTCTTAAATGCTTCTAAGGTGCTCTCCTCACTACGTCATATGGTAACGAGTTCCATATTCTAGCCATTTTCTGGGTAAAGAAGGAAGCACACTTGATTTTCCCATTTAAGTTAATGCATGGATGTTGGTGAACTTCCATATGGGTGTTTCTTTGCTCTCTGCCTAATTTTTCCATATTCATTGCATCCAAAGCACTTACTTAGTACCTTAACCATGCCCTCTGCTACCACAAGAATATATATCCTTTTTGGTCCTTAAATCTATAGCTTTTCATAATACTTCATATCTATATCTTGTGTTGTTTTCCATTACCATGTATTCTGTGTGTGGTTCTGCATTACTCAAGATGCATGTTCTCTGTGGAGTTGGCTTCCCAACGAGGCATATTCTGTTGCTTCGCCTCCTCACAAGATGCACATTTTCTGCGTTGTCCTATTGTTTCCCAGGCGTGCAGGATTTCTGCTGGTCTTATTCCATTGTTCCTCATATGTGCAGCACTTGAACCAGCTCAATCATTGTGTCGGTGGTCATGTTAAGGTTATGCCAAAAAAACCTCAATTTTCTTTTCAGCTGGTGTGTTTCATGCTGTGAATTTTTATCTTTCAATGTAAATATTTTCATAAACTTGTAAAATGCATCCCAGCAGCTACTTCTATATAATGTCTCCAGGTTTAATTGTGATCTCAATTGAACAGGATTGCTATGTTCAGTTCAGATGAATAAATGGGTGCTGATGCTTCATCGTATTTAGTGAACGCATGTGGTGAATAGTGCATAAGATGTATTAGCACCTTGTGCCAGAGGGTGGCAGGATGCAGACTTGCACCTGGGAGGCTTGATCTCTGAAATGGCAAGGTGCAGCTTCTTTTTGTTCTCTCCACCCTACTTCCTTTCCTCTCCCACCTTCTTACTCCTCCACTCTTGCAAAATAGGGAATGTTTTATACAAGCTAACTGAAGAACACTTCAGGTGTGCAAAGTGGCTTTAGCAGTGGCCGGAGAGCAGGCTGTTTGCCCCCATCTAGCCTGCCCCCCCTCAGCTCCCCACCGCAACCTTGGAGAGATGTTTGTAAACAAAATGAAGTGCTGGAGCGAGATTTGTTTTTTTTCCCCCATGTACATCAACGAGCAGGCTATTAATGCTGGAGATCTAAACACTTTCCATTTTTCCATTTTAGAGTCTAACAGTCAGCATTGAGCCTTTCTAGGTCATATATTGATAGTACAGTTAGATGCAGACTAAAGCTCCCTCTACACAACAATAAACATAGTACCAATCTACTTTAACAATTCGGTATCCTAGAGGAGTGACTCCTATTGTATTCAGAATCGTAGAATGATACAGCACATTAGGAGGCCATTCAGTCCTTTATGCCTGTGCTGGCTCTTTGATGGAGCTTTCTGACTAGTTCCACTCCCCCAGCTCTTTCTCAGTAGCCATGCAAATTCTTTTCCCGTTCAAGTATTTATCCAATCCCCTTTTGAAAGTTACTATTGAAACTGCTTTCACAAGTGCAGGCAGTGTATCCCAGATCACAACAACTTACTATGTATATTGTTATGACCAGGCGGGGAGGGGTCACAAAGCTCTTCTCTTGTCCGTCCTCTTATTTGACCACGGCAAAGTTTATTCCTTTCTAAACAATGAATAAGCCTACCATGTCAGTGAGTGTTTTACCTTTTTACCCTTTGTTATGGTCGCAAAACAACCAATTGGACAGATTTTCTTGAGTTTAAGCAAGAAAAAGGTGAGTTTATTATACTTAATCTAAATCCGATCAAAATAAGATAATATTCACTCACACACACACACACACACACTCACACAAGAATCACATGCACACAAATAGATTACAGAGTGATGAGTAGATTTGCGGTTGGATTAGAGTCCAGGACACACACACATTAATACACAGTCTGTGGGGTTGGTTGATTCCGTTGTCTTTCGGCTGAAGTTGTGTTCTTGAAGTTTTTGGCTGGTAGAAGTGTGCTTAATGGCTGGCCCACCTGGTTCAGGGCTTTCTTGGAGGCAGAATTGTAGATTGCTTTCTTCCCCTGGTGTCTTTATCTCGGATCCAGCAACTGAGAGCTAGGCTTTGCACGCCCCACCTGGCCTTCTGGAGCTATATTGAGAGAGAGAGAGAGATGGCCCTTTTGGCTTCTGCTCAGAATGAGGCACTGGCTTGTCTGCTTTGTCCGAGGGCAACTTCCAGCTTTCACAGAGGTGGACAGATGGTCACATGACTCTGTGTTCTCTGTTGCCTTCTAACAAGATTCAAATTTAGGAATTTCAACCTCCCCCCTTCGTCCTTACAATGTGAATGCCCCAGGATGGCTTTGAATGTCTTGCTAATGAAAACAATCTCAGGTAGTTCAATCAATATAGCAAGTCATTGTTTTGGGTACAGGCTCATCAGATATGTCTCTCTTTGATGCCTTGGAATGTGCAAAGCATTCAAATGCAAATTGCGGTGCCCATCTTGGCTGCCAGCTTTTTTAAGTTAACTGTAGGGTTCCAGCTCTTTTTGTTTCATTAAAAGTTTAATGTAGATTTCCAATCGATGAATTAAAAAATTCTCCTTTTGGTATAGCAGATTTTGTTGACAATATAAAAAAAATATATAGTTTTTTTGCCAGTGGTTCTTTTGCCAATTACTTTAAATCTGGGTCCTCTGGTTACTGACCCTTCTGCTGGAAACAGAGTAAATAAGAAGAAACTATCAAAACTGTTCATGATCTTGAATGCCTGTATCAAATCTCCTCTTAACCATCTCTGCTCGACATCCGCTTCTCCAGTCTCTCTACATAATCAATGTCCCTTATCCTTGGTGCCTTTCTAGTAAATGTCTTCACACATTTTAAGTCCCTGACATCCTTGTCAAAAAGTGTGATGCCCAAAATTGAACTCTATTCCAGCTGAGGCCTAACGATTGTTTTGTAAAGCATGTCTTTCCTGCTTTTGTACTCTGTCTCCATTAATACAGCAAAGGATCACTTTTTAAAAACAGCCTTCTCAACTTGCCCTGCCACCTTCCAAAATCTATGTACATATATCCTCAGGGCTCTCTGTTTCTGCACCCCCTTTAAAATTATATCATTTAGTTTATATTGCTTCTTTTCATTTTTCGTACCAAAATGTACCGTTTCAAGCTTTGTGTTGAATTTCATCTGCCATGTGTTTCCCATTTCACCAAACCGTGTCTCCCTTAAGTCTGTTATTGACCACCTCCATTGTTTGTTGCATTTCCAAGTTTCGTATCATCTGCAAACTTTGAAATTATGCCCTGTATATCTAAATTTAGACCATCGACATGTATCAAAAAAAAGCAGTGGTAGTAATACTGATCCCTGGGGAACACACTGTATGCACTCCTCCAGTCTGGAATAACTACTGTTCACCACTACTCCCTTCTGTCTGTCCAATTTTGTTTCCACACTGTCACTGTCCTTTTAATTCTTTTGAGCTTCTATTTTGCTATGTCTATTATGTGGTACTCTGCCAAACACCTTTTGAAAATCCATATACACAACATCAGCTGCACTACAGACACCAACCCTCTCCCTTACTTCAACGAACTCGGTTAAGGTGGAGAAACACAATTTGCCTTGAACAAATTTGTGCTGGCTTTCATTTATTAGCTCATACTTTCCAAATGCCAATTAATTTTTTCCTGGATTATTGTCTCAAAGTTTCCTCACCACCGACGTTAAGCTGACCGGTCTCTAGTTGGCAGATTTATACCCCTCCCCTTTTCTAAATAGCAATCCCCCAGTACTCTAGTGCCACCCTTATATCTAAGGAGATTTAGAAGATTGTGGCAGTTTCAACCTTTTACTTCCCTGAGTAACCTAGGATGCTGCCCATCTGAACTCAGTGACTTTTCTACTTTGAGGACTGCCATCCTTTTAAGTACACCCTTGATCTATTTTTAGCCTATCTAATATCACTACTACTTTTCCTTTACTGCCACATTCGGGAGCATCCTCTTCAGTGAAGCCAGTTGCAAAAGACTGATTTAGGACCTCAGTCATGCCTTCTGCCTCAACAAGAATAGCTCATTTTTGGACCCCAATTGGACCCACTGTCCTGTTGACTGCCTGTTTATTATTTACATGTTTACAAAAGACTTTTATGTTAACTACTTTTTTTTCTCATACTCTCTTTGCTCTTATTATTCGATCTCCTCTGTACTTCCTCTATACAGCATGGTTCTCTACAGTATTATGTACCTTACAGTTGTCATAAGCCTCCTTTCTGTAATAGGAGAAATAGATTGAGAGTAAACTAACAAGGAATATAAAAACAAACAGAGCTTCTACAAGTATAAAAAGGGAGAGTAGCTCTGAGGATGAGACTGGGGAATTAATGGAAACAAGGAAATGGCAGAGACTTTGAACAAATATTTTATATCTGTCATCACAGTTGAAGACACCAAAAGCATCCCAATAATAGTAGAAAATCGGAGGGGGAGGGGGGGTGTGCAAAAGAGAGGGAGGAACTGCATGATTATCACTAGAGGAAATGTACTAGGCAAACTAATGAAATTAAAGGGTGACAAGTCCCCTGGACCAGATGGCCTGCACCTAGGGTCTTAAACGAAGTGACTGCAGAGATGATGGATGCAATGGTTGTAATCTTCCAAAATTCCCGAGATTCTGGAAAGGTTGGAAAACTGCAAGTGTAACACCCCTATTCAAGAAAGAAGGGAGACAATCATCTATCATTGGGAAAATGCTGGAATCCATTATTAAGCAAGTAGAAAATCTTAAGACAGTCAAGCAGAGCCAACATGGTTTTATGAAAGGGAAATTGTGTTTGACAAATTTATTAGATGACTTTGAGGATGTAACAAGCAGGGTAGATCAAGGGAAGCCTGTAGATGTGTATTTGGATTTCCAAAATGCCTACAATAAGGTACCACATAATAGGTTACTTGAGAAGATAAGAGCTCAGGGTGTTGGGGGTAACGTATTAGCATGCATAGAGGACTGGCTAACTAACAGAAGAGAGTTGAGGTAAATGGGTAATTTTCAAGTTGTCAAGTTGTGACTAGAAAATGTGACATCCACTTTGGTAGAAAAGCAGAGTATTTAAATGGAGAGAGATTTGACCATACCAAGGGTGTTCTCGTACATGAAACATCAGAAATAAGCATCCAGGTACAGCAAGTAACTAGGAAGGAAAGTAGAATGTTGGCCTTGATTGCAAGCGGGGTGGAGTATAAAAGTAGTGAAGTCTTGCCATAACTGCAGGTGAGACCGCACCTGAGAGTACTGCATACAGTTTTGGCCTCCTTGTTTAAGGAGGGATATAATTGCATTGGATGCAGTTCAGAGAAGATTTACTGGGTTGATTCCTGAGATGAAGGGGTTGTCTTGTGAGGAAAGGTTGAGCAGGTTGGGTCTATACTCATTGGAGTTTAGAAGAATGAGAGGTGATCTTATTGAAACATATAAGGTTCTGAGGGGTCGTGACAGGGTAGATGCTGAGGTACAATTAGGAGACATAGTTGGAGAATAAGGGGTCTCTCATAAGATGATGAGGAGGAATTTCTTCTCTGAGGGTCGTGAATCTTTGGAATTCTCTACCCCAGAGGGCAGTTAAGGCTGAATCGTTTTCTATCTCAGCCTTGAATATAGATTTTGAACGATCGGAGAGTCGAGGATTATGGGAAACGGACAGGAAAGTGAACTTGAGTTCAAGATCAGATCGGCCATAATCGTATTGAATGGCGGAGCAGGCTCGTGGATTTGTATGGCCTACTCCTGCTTGTATTTCTTGTGTTATGCTCTGTCTTGTTTTAATCTCTCTATTTTATGTCATCCAGGGAGCTGTAGCTTTGGATGCCCTTCCTTTCTCCGTCGTGAAACTTGTCTATTCTGTACCCGAACAACTCCTACTTGAAGCTCTCCCATTGCTCAATTACTGTTTTGACTATTAAATTTTTTTTATCCTAATCCGTCTGGGCCAGATTCCTTTTCAATTCACTGAAATTAACCCTCCTCAGTTAAGTTTTTTATGCTTGATTGTTCCTTGTCCTTTTCCATAACTATTGTAAACTTGATATCACCTTTTCCTAAATTCTTCCCCACTGAAACATGCTCCAGGTGCTCCACTTCATTCCTCTAAACTAGATCCAGCACTGCTTCCTTCCTCGTTAGGCCCAAAATACACTGACCGAAACTTCTCTTGCACACATTTCAACAATTCTTGCCCCTCTACCCTTTATACTGTTACTATCTCAGTCTGCAATTGAAGTCCATTGTTATCACGACTCTGTAGTCCTTGTATTTTTCTGTGATTTGCTATCAGATTTGCTCCTTTTCACTATTTGGCCTATAATATATATACGAGTAATATTTTTTCGATCCAAATTGATTCTGTCTGTTGTCTATGATGTATGTTTCTATTTTTTTCTATACCAACCATCTTGTGGTCTGACTTGTTTTTCTTCTCCTGGTTCTTGATTCATTCTGAAAGATGAGTGAGTAGTAACTCACAATAACTGAAAAGCCGGGTTGCATATGCTTCTGTGTAGCTGAGGGCTTTAAACTGTGTTGATGAGTGGAGTCCAGTGTCTACTACCTTACTGGACTGAGTAAAAGTGCCCGTGTGAAGTAAACAAACTAATTAAAATATTTTAGAGCACTCGGGAGGCTGACTTTGAAGATGCATCACAGCAAAATAAAATGGTCTTTAAAGGGCAGGCACAGAGTTATAAAAGTGATCCTTTTCATTAACCCCTTGAGAATGCTGGCAGCATGTCGACTCGAGAATGAAAAGTATGATGTTACAAATTTAGTTTATGAAAGGTGGGTTTAAAATGTTGTCTGAGTTTATTGCTCGCACTGCTTAATGTTCTGTTTCGCAGTAGGTATTGACGTATACCTCTCTCCCTGTCAGATAGGACAGGAGCAGAATGCAGTTTACGTGAAGCCACAAGATGGCAATTCTGTGTGGTTCCTTGTAGTGGAAGTCATTGCATTTCTGCTCCCCAGTTGAGTTGTTACACTTTTTACAACAATCTTTCTTGTGAAAGTGAGATGCCTGATATTACTCCGTTCTAATATTTCAGTACTTGCAATTCAGTCAACTTGCATTAGTGCTCATTGTTACAGCATTGCCACAGAATTGTATGCCCTTATTAATGACGTAAATGTCCAATTTAAATATTATGAGAAGCTGGTTAATGCCCCACTTTTATTCCCTTTGGTGCTTGGTGGGAGCAACTGTTGAATCTGGTCACCAGGTAATAATCTAAGCGTTTCAGTTAAAACTTGGTAGAGTCAGAACGATAGCTTGCATCCCAGTGTGTTGGGAGTAATGGTGCTGATTTTGGAATTGGGCGGATTGGCATGAATATCTACTGAAGAACTGAATGCCATAGGTAAAACTTTACCTGCAGAGTACCACTGTCTCTATTTAAAATGTTTTCTTTTAAGTTTTGGCATGCATTCTGTTGAAGTAAGGTCAGCTAATCCGAATCTATTTGCAGTTTTTCTATTCCATAACAGTGGTCAGTGAATTTTTTTTGTCCATTACCTGTACTTTATAAGTTGGTGCACAGCACAGGAATAACACTGAAGGCTGTCAATGATCACTGTCACTGCTCTGGAGATTGTTTGGGAGTATTATTTTGCAGTGTTGTTTAAAGTCAGCATCAATATTCCTAGTTTTTGATAGATTTCCAGTTCTATCTCCTTGGAGTCCACATTGTTGCTGTCACTGCTGCCTATTCCTGCCAATGTTGTCCTTGTCATTGCGGTTGCCTCTCCCCATGGTAAACCTGTGTCCATTAGAGTGCTACTAATAAGATCCTGTTGGCAGGAAGGGCACATTCTTTTGTTAAATCTTATCAAGGTACTGATCTTTGCAGTTGCAAATCTTACAGTTCTTAACCAGAACTCCATATGTCTAATGACAGCCACTGCGCCTGCCTCGATAGTAGAAGATAGCTTAATGGCCAGTGATTTTCATTGCGCTACATGGCTGCAGTCAGTGATGCTTCACAGACTAAATATTCAAACCATCTGTTTCTTTGCCATATAATGCTCAGTTCAGGGCATCCTGCCCTACTTTGCACTCCCTTAGCCCTGGGGTGCTGAAGCCAATTGCAACTGTACCCCTCCAACCTGGCTGAGCTCAACTAACTCTGTACCGACTGCGTTCAAACTGTCATTTTCCTGGTCTGATGTTTCTCAGCTAGTCTCTGGATGAAGCAGAGCAATGGGTAGAAATCTAAATTACTGTGTATTAGCACCAATTTTAAGAGTAATGCAGTTTAATGGAATAATGAAATGTGCATGTTTTGGGAACAGAGCACACAAGGTTAGCATTGCAGCCTCACAGCTCCAGGGACCCGGGTTCGATTCTGGGTACTGCTTGTGTGGAGTTTGTAAGTTCTCCCTGTGACCGCGTGGGTTTTCGCCGGGTGCTCTGGTTTCCTCCCACAGCCAAAGACTTGCAGGTCGATAGGTAAATTGGACATTGAAAATTGCCCCTAGTGTAGGTAGGTGGAAGGGAATATGGGATTACTGCAGGGTTAGTATAAATGGATGGTTGTTGGTGGGCCGAAGGGCCTGTTTCAGTGCTGTATCTCTAAATAAAATGAAAATAAATAAAGGTAAATTTCACTTACTGGTAACTGCAGAGTATATTAATGTTTCATTTGTCATCAATGGCTTAAACAAAACATTTAGCTTCTGTTGGCCACAGATCAGTAGAGGTGGGAGGTAGTGGCAGTCACTGGACTATTAATCCAGATGCCCAGGCTAAATGACCTAGGGACACAGGTTCAAATTCCACCATGGCAGCTCGTGGAATTTAAATTTAATTCATTAACAAACTGAATTAATAAAAAATCTGGAATTGAAAGGTAGTCTCAGTAATGGTGCCATGATTGTCCTAAAAGCCCATCTAGTTCACTAATGTCATTTAGGGAAGGAAATCTGTCATCCTTACCTGGTCTGGCCTACATGTGAATCCAGACCCACAGCAATGTAGTTGACTCTTAACTGACTAGCAAGCCACTCAGTTGTCAAGGGCAATTAAGGATTGGCAACAGATGCTGGCCTTGCTAGCAGTGCCCACATCCAATGAAAGAATGAAAAAAAAGTTGTAATGGCAATGTCTGCAATCATAAAACCTTGGCAAATCTAACCATGTAGTAGATGTGTCCCAGATTATTTCTTTGTTTTGGGCTTTAACGGTTTGCTTTTGAGGGTGTTAGAATAAGTGAACAGAATTTGAAGAATCTCAAAACTCTCATTTGGGTTGAAATTTCAAATCGTGGCCATTTCTTTGTAAAGTTTGTAATTGTCGCTATTCCTATAGTTTGTCCTCTTGTTACAGCCGAATCATGTTTTTGGCCTGCCCTCTATGTTAAACTCTTTAAAATTTTCTTCACCAGTTAAAGCTGATCATCTGTTGCTAAAGTAAAAGGTGGCTTAATCTTTTTTTTTTAAAGACAGTTAATCTGGTGTTTTTTTAAAAAACAAATGTTAATGCTGTAGTACAGGTTAAAACATTGTGAAGTTGGCTGCCACTTCTGGGTTTTGAATTCGGAATCCAATCTGGTACTGTGTTGCTGTTAGAGAACCACCTATCTAAATTAGTCATTGCATCCTTCTCATGGTGGTGCTGCAGGTCTCCACTGGGGAAGAGCTGCAATTATGCAGTCACAAGTCTAAATAGGCAGTCTCCATTTTAAATGTAAATGAAGGATTTATTAAAGGAAGTTGGTAGAAAGCATGTGCACATTTATGTTTATCTCATTATGGACAGTAAATAGATATAACTGCCTTGCTTTGATCTTTTGGTCTGGTTGGAGAGTTTTGCACAGGTGCATTATTTAGTGGCTTTCTTTAGAATAGGCGTCTGCGTAAAAACTGCTTGACTGACTTGGCTGAGGGTCAGTCAGGGAACCTGTTCCATCGCAGCTGGTGAACGTGTGGTTAATGGTGCTGTGACTCTACTCCCTAATCAGGCAGCTGCTGGTTAAGAGGCAAGCTGTATCTAGCTTTTGTTTTGAAACTATATACCTATGTTTTCATGATTTGTAGGCCAAATGGTTCAGTAAAGTAATGCTCTGACTGTGTCGAGGCTTTTTTTTTGTTAAGGCCAGGCCTCCTTACAAATGATCCACACCTTTTCATGTAATACTCAATGACTGAGCTTCCACAGCCCTCTGGGGTAAAGAATTCCAAAGATTCACAACCCTCTGAGTAAAGAAATTTCTCCTCATCTGTGTCATAAGTGACTGCCCCCTTACTTTGAAATTGTGTCCCCTGGTTCTAAACTCCCCAACCAAGGGAAACATCTTACCTGCATCTACCTTGTCTATCCCTTTAAGTATTTTGTAGGTTTCATTGAGATCACCTCTCATTCTTCGAAACTCTAGAGAATACGGGCCCAGTTTCTCCAATCTCTGTTCATAGGACAGTCCCGCCATCCCGGGAGCAAGTCTGATGAACCTTCGTTGCACTCCCTCTATGGTAAGAATATCCTCCCTAAGATAAAGGGACCAAAACTCCAGGTGTGGTCTAACCAAGGTTCTATGCAATTGAAACAAAACTTCACTACACCTGTATTCAAATCCTCTTGCGATAAAGGCTAACATACCATTAACCTTCCTAATTGCTTGCTGCACCTGCATGTTAGCTTTCAGTGACTTATTGATGACACCAAGGCCCCTTTGTACATCTGCACTTTCTAATCTTATACCATTGAAGAAATACTCTGCACATCTATTCCTCCCATCAAAGTGGATAACATTTTTCCACATTATATTCTATCTGCCACGTTCTCGCCCACTCACTAAGTCTGTCCAAATCCCCTTGAAGCTGCTTTGCATCTTCCTCACATTTCCACCTAGTTTTGTGTCATCCGGGAACTTGGAAATATTGCATTTGGTCCCCACATCCAAATCATTGATATATGTTGTGAACAATTGGGGCCCAAGTACTGATCCTTGCGGTACAACAACAGCCTGTCAATGCGAGAATGACCCGTCTATTCCTACTCTCTGCTTTCTGCCTGTTACTCAATTCTTAATCCATGCCCGTATATTACCACCTATCCCATGTGTTTTAATTTTGCTAACCAACCTCCTGTGGGGGACTTTATCAAAAGCCTTCTGAAAATCCAAGTATACCACATCCACCAACTCCCCTTTATCAATTCTGTTCATAACATCCTCAAAATACTCCCAACAAGTTCGTCAAATGTGATTTCCCTTTTGTAAATCCATGATGACTATGCCCAATTAGATTATTATTATCCAAGTGTCTATTTATTGCATCCTTTAGAATAGATTCTGGCATTTTCCCTATGACTGATGTAAGGCTAACAGGTCTGCAGTTCCCTGTTTTCTCTCTCCCTCCCTTCTTGATTAGTGGTGTGACATTTGCTTCCTTCCAATATGCAGGATCCATTCCAGAATCTATAGAATTTTGGAAGATGATCAATGCATCCACTATCCTTATCGCTACCTCTTTCAACAGTCTGGGATGTAGAATATCAGGTCCTGGGGACTTATCAACCTTCACAGCCATTAATTTCTCCAATACAGCCTTCCTACTAATACTAATTTCCTTCAATTCCTCATTCTCCCTAGTCCCTTGGATCTCTAATTCTGGGAGATTTCTTGTATCTTCCTCAGTGAAGACAGACACAAAGTAATCATTTAGCTTCTCTGCCATTTTTCTGTTCATTATAAATTCTCCTGACTCTGCCTGATGGACCCACGTTTGTCCGAGCCAAACGTTTCCGTTTTACGTACCTGTAGAAGCTTTTGCAGTCTGTTTTTGTGTTTTTTGCTAGTTTAAATTCATATTCTACTCTTCGTTTCTTTATCAGTTTCTTGGTTTATCAGTTTTTTGGTCCTCCTTTGCTCTATCCTAAAATCCTCCCAATCCTCAGGTTTGCTACCATTTCTGGCAACTTTATAGGCCTTTCTTTTAAGCTTTTACAATCCTTAACTTCCTTTGTTAGCCATGGTTTACTGTCTCTTCTTTTGGGGTTTTTGTGCCTTGAAGGAATGTATAATTGTTGTAAACTATGTAATAATTCTTTAAAGACTATCCATTGCCTATGAACTGTCATACTTTTTAATGTATTTTCCCAGTCCACCTCAGCCAATTTTCCCCTCATAACTTCATAATTTTCTTTGTTCAAATTTAACACCCTGGCTTCAGATTGAACTACCTCATTTTCTAGCATAATGTAAGGGGTCACCCATCCCTAAAGGTTCTTTTACAAGATTATTAATTAACCCTTTCTCATTGCCTAACACTAGATCTAAAATAGCCTGTTTTCTGGTTGGTTCCTCAACATACTGCTGTAGAAAACCATCCCTAACACACTCCAAAAACTCTTCCTCCACAGCATCTTGGTTCAGAAAGTCAGCTAATTCTCGTTTATTTAAGCCTTTTGCTTCAGTTGGTCATCTACGTTCAAATTAAATCTACTGTCCTTTGCAGTTTTACTTCACTTCTGTTCTTAATAGTAACTTCCAATGTTATAATTTGTGTTCCATTATTTGAACCTTTCCTTATGGTGGACACTTTGCTTTGTTCAACTTTTTATTGCAAATAATTAGCTTGCATCTTGGTTTCTCTCCAGCACAACAATTAGCTTCATTCAAAGAGAAACACTGTAGCCTCATCATTTTAATACTTTGTGTTTGAACACTGCTCGTTTGTTTCTGGGACTTGGGCTTTAATTCAGTCCAGATTGAGACCAGTTGTATGAATATTTTCCTCCTTGCCAGTTGTGGGGTTCCTAAAAGCAGGAGCCTGAGATATCTCAGCCTAATTTCTTAAGGGTGGAATTCGTATATTGACGTTAAAATGCTACGCTTAAACAGGCAACCAGGAGAGTTGATGTGGGGAAATATTGTTGTGGGGGTTTAGGGCAACCTAAAGAGTACAGGAAGTTTTACACTGCGAATAATTCATTCTATTTTGGCTGTGTTGAATATTTGCTATACAGTGTTAATGGATACAAAAAGGTTACATTTCTCGACAAAAAAAAGTCCCAATCCAACCCCCATGGGCACCAATTCCCCAGTATGAGTCCAGTAGACTCAACTAGCCAATCCATTCACTGTGCTGTGTTTCAATATACAGTCAAGGTTTTCATTTCAGCCTTCCAGAACCCCAGAAGGTTCATAGTGATCCCAGGAGGTCCAGAAGGTTAGATTTCTGATTAGCCTAAATGGTTCTGAAAAAGTCATATCCGACTTGAAACGTCAACTCTTTCTCTCCACAGATGCTGCCAGACCTGCTGAATATTTCCAGCATTTTTTTAATCAAACACTTGGTTGCCTAGTGAATTGTGGATATCTCATCTTCCTGAAGATGAAGTGGCAGATAGATTTGTTAGCATGTTTGGCTGTTCCCTGGTATAACTGCAAGGTCAAAATGGAAAAGAATTTGAATATTCTTAGAGATGAATAAAATTGAACATTCCTCCACTTTTAATTTCCTTATTTTTGTTTTTCATACACTAGAACGCCTCTGTTGTAGTATGTATGAACTCTAATGTGCACTCCCTGAAAAAATACTGCACACTTTGAGCTTTTATTCATAATATACATGAATGGATGTTGCCACTGCAACTGCACTTCAATATATTGTCAGGTTGAGGTGTGCTGGGACTTTATTGCTCCCTCTTGGCTTCAAACATATTGAAAATGCAAGGTTAGATATTTTTA
Organism: Heterodontus francisci; assembly: GCF_036365525.1. Lineage (NCBI taxonomy): Eukaryota > Metazoa > Chordata > Chondrichthyes > Heterodontiformes > Heterodontidae > Heterodontus > Heterodontus francisci. The sequence goes on along the minus strand of NC_090397.1, from coordinate 55,631,041 downwards.
TGTAGAGGAGCTTCCAGTGTTGATTGCATTCCATTAGTTGGCTCTCTGGTGAGCTTACACAGAGCTAAGGATTAAATTAGTGACAAGGGGGCCATAAACGAAATATTAGCAATCATGAACAGTATTGGAGTTAAGCGAACAAGTATGCATCTTTTGAGTTCATTGTTGAAAATGTGAGCATATGACATTAAGTTAATATGGCAAAGTTTTTGGGAAAACTTTACTGGAGGATGTTGAGTTTCACTCAAGATTATGAAGAGTGCAGGGAAGTAATAAAATGGCCATTGTTCGTGGTCTTTGGCCTTGAAGAACTGCAGTTTTCAAACTTTTTTCCTCTGTGGGAAATCTGCAAATATTGGCTCCACAAAACCTGCTAACTTAAAGCCACCAATGCATAAGTTAGTATGTCAGCAAATTCAGAAACTGGATGACTGGGCAGAAATCTTATCGTCTGGACTTCCTGGGATCATTTAATGAGCCCTCTGGGGGTCCTGGGAGCTTGAAATGAAAACCGTAAACATATATTGAAGCACAGCACAGTGAATGGTCCTAGAATAGTTTTGGCACTCCTTCAACCCCTTGAATGCAAACATTTTTTTGTATTCTAGCTACTGGCACCCCTGGGTGACTTTGTTTGAAATTTGTCAGGTTTGCTACCATATCTCCTGCAAGGCGACAGACAGGAAGGCAACTGTTCACAAGACTTGCCAATGCTGTGCTACAGCAGGTTGCAGGGGAATTGTGCGCTCGACTGACTTGAGTGGTATGCTGTAGTCACAAACCTGCGCCCGCACCCATTCTCCTTTGGTACTAAGGGCACAACTGTAATGGAGGTATAAATACAAGAGATTAGATGCTTTTCAGGTGTGCGATGTGAGGCAGATGCTGGAGATTGACCAGGAGGAATGAATGACTAATGCTGTTGCAATGAGGATGAGCAATCTGATTAGAGTAACCTGCATTATGAGGGGAAGGGTGTGATGAGCAGGGTATATTATTTGTCTGAAGACTGATGCTCAGCGGTGAACGGAGTAGAAGGAAAGACTTGTGCTTCCTGTATCAACCGTAGCATATTGGTAGCACTTGCTTCTGACTCAAGTGGTAATTGATTCAAGATCCACTCCAGGAACATGAGCATATGCTGTAGGCTGACAGTTCTGTGTAGTATCGAGGGACTGCTTCATTATAGGTGAAACAGTCTTGGTTAGGATGTTAAAACAAGGCTCTCCTCTGCCTCCTTGGTTAGCCATAATAGATTCCATGGCTCAATCCAAAGAGAAGCAGGGGAGTTTTTCCAAGTGTCCTGGCCAATATTTATTCTTTATTGGAGTACTTTGGACAGAAGAGTGCTTAGCAAATGGTTAATCACTAAAGGGTGGAAGAAATATGTCTTCAACTTGCAATACAACAGTACTTTTAACATAGTAAAATGTTGCACATGCTTCATAGGGGTGTTGTCAAACACTGAGCCATGCAAGAGATATTAGGACAGGTGGCCACAAACTTGGTCAAAAAGGTAGGTTTTAAGGAGCATCTTAAATGAGGAAAGATAGCTAGAGAGGCTTTGGGGCACAGGAAGCTGAAGGTACAGTCGTCAATGGTGGAGCAATTAAAATTGGGAATACACGAGGCCAGCATTGGAGGATTGCTGAGATCTTAAAGGGGTAAGGCCATGGAGAAATTTGAAAACCAGGATGAGAATTCTAAAATCAACATTGCTGGACGTAGAGCCAGTGTTCCCTTGAGCCACATGAAGCTCTTGTTTCAGGAATGCATTATTTGATGGGGTCTTGGTCATGTGCCTCTTTGGGAGAGAGCGAGGGGGTGCAAAGAAACTTGGAAGTGAAATAGAGAACATGTGCAATCATGAGAGGTGGAGGGAGTTGCTGGGTTGACACATCTCATTTGTTTTCTGTAGTTCATCTCTGTATGCTTCCATCTGACTCCCTTCACACTAGTCCCTAATGAGCATCATTTCCCTTCAGATTTTTCAGAACTAATCATCTACGTTGGTACTAACTACGTGTAGCTGCTTTGGAAGATTGTATTTGAAGTTAATGTTCCAGATCGATGACCTTTCATCAGAACTCTGCCCAGATCTGCAGTATTTTGTTTCTGCGTTGGAAGATAGGAGATTCAGGGATAGGAAATAAAAGCATCTTCACTTCCAACCTCAAAAGTATTTGTGTCAATATTAAGCACCAATATTATTCAGAAAATAGAGACTAACACATTAATGAATTTCCAGCAGGTAAAAATCTCTCAACTAGAAGTAGCTAGACTGCAAACTCCTCCTATCAGTCTGTTGCGGCATGGGGGAATCAAGGTTCATAAGAAAAAGTCAAGATGTCAATGACAAAATCCTTGCAATGATGGTTGCCGTTCATAATGCCATGTAAAATATTGTATTCACTGCGGCACAGTGGCGCAGTGGTTAGCACCGCAGCCTCACAGCTCCAGCGACCCGGGTTCAATTCTGGGTACTACCTGTGTGGAGTTTGCAAGTTCTCCCTGTGTCTGCGTGGGTTTCTTCTGGGTGCTCCGGTTTCCTCCCACATGCCAAAGACTTGCTGGTTGATAGGTTAATTGGCCATTATAAATTGCCCCTAGTGTAGGTAGGTGGTAGGGAAATATAGGGACAAGTGGGGATGTGGTAGGAATATGGAATTAGTGTAGGATTAGTATAAATGGGTGGTTGATGGTCGGCACAGACTCTGTGGGCTGAAGGGCCTGTTTCAGTGCTGTATCTCTAAACCAAACTAAACTTATATGCCATAAGGAGTCAATTATGTTGTGGAAAAATCCGTTTTGACATTTGTGGTGCTTATTGTGAGGTTATTGTCAGGTCTTGCTATAAATTCTGAATAATGCGGAGGAAGATATTCTTGTAATCCAATTAGGATCAACTGTTCTTTCTAATTTTTGATTGACAAGAAAGGAGCAACACGTTACCACTCTTTCTATGAAGGAAGGGCATTGAAATTAACTTTTAACTCTTGGCTTAACAACTTGGTGACCTTTGTTGAGAGAATAAACATATTTTCTTGTATTCACTGACTAAAGCCACACACTCGGGGTTAGGGAGAGAAACTAATATTTTCCATGTCTCCAGTGAACAAAGTTTGACACTGGGTGCAATTATATAATGAAAGGGCTTATACAACTTGTGTAAGTGACAAATAACTGGTTAGCTATCAACGTAATCAGTAAATGCAATCACTGGAATGATTCCACAATCATCCTAGTGTTCATTGAATCTTTAGTAAGTATTTTATCAGCTAGAGTGAAGACGTTGGGTAATTTAGTTTGTACCCACAAACTGGAGTTGAACTGTGCAAAATGGGAGAAAGACAGCGTTCTGACTCTGTCATGGATTTGGCAGTCCTGATGTGGAAAATAAGAATATACTTGAAGTACAGAAAAATGACTTGAGATTTTCCTAAAATAGGTGAAAGCTAGAAAAATGTCAAGTGTACTGTAACTTGTCCCAATCTTGTTTGGTTTACAAAGTTTAGTGTTCAATGTCTCGACTAGCTTTATTATTGATTGGAGTTTCCTTTCCTTGGGGCTGAATGGTACACTGGAATGAGTTTAAATTTAGCTCAGACTGGTAAATGAAAGATTGCTTTTTGACACCCAAATGGCCATGATTGAAATAAGTTTGGGCAGTTGCTACCCAATTTGAAAGAAAATTGCAAAAACTAGTCTCATTTAAACAGTGCAGTTACCAAGAAAAGGCACTTCAGAGGTGCCCATAGCACAAACCTACAATTATTTTGTCTGTCTTGGCACAAAGATTTGCATTTATTATAGTACTTTTCACGACCACCGGACGTCTCAAAGCCAACAAAATACTTTTGAAATGTAGCCACTGTTACATAGGAAATATGGTAGCCACTGTTACATAGGAAATTTAACAGCCAGTTTTCGCTCAGCCAACACCCACAAACAGCAATGTGATGATGACCAGATAATCTGTTTTTGTGATGTTGATTGAGGGATAAATATTAACCAGGACACTGGGGATAACTCCCCCTGCTGTTCAAGGATGGATAGTGCAGGAAATGGATGTCATTTGAGCAGTGGGGATATTTTTCTGAGGTTGAGAGCTTTCTTTGTAGCTAAACTGGGGGTGCTCGAGAGGATGCAGAAGGAAGTTTATCTTGCATCTAACATTTGCACTGTGCTGTACATAAAAACTAAGTGCAGAAAAGAGAGACTTTTGTCCAGCACTGAGTTGCCTTACCTTGAACCCAGAATTCAGAGACTGCTTCCCTCCAGGAAATTTATTATTTTCATTGAGCTTCAGAAATAAACACTATGGAAAGAATTTGCTGACTGCAGTTTTAATTCCTGATAGGTTGGAGTTTACAGAAGCAATTATACTCCCTCTCTCCCTACCCCCCCAAGTGAAATTTGAGAATTTCCTGGTTTTGGGAGGTAATCGTAAAAGTTACATCTGCCTGATCTGTCAGATATTCAGTGGTGTGAGTGAACTACTCCAAATTATGCAAGAGCGAAGGAGGCCGAGGTATTCAAAACCAAAGTTATCCAGTATTTCTCATTGTAGAATGTTCTTTAAAACTGTTAAATCTCATCCTTCTTTCATCCTTCTTTCATCCTTCATCAGGGCTAAATTGTGGCGAGTCGAAGAGACTTAGTTGGCAGGAAAAAAGACAGAGGCGCAAGGGGAGAGCCAACTGTGCAACAGCCCCAACAAACAAATTTCTCTGCAGCACCTGTGGAAGAGCCTGTCACTCCAGAATTGGCCTTTATAGCCACTCCAGGCGCTGCTTCACAAACCACTGATCACCTCCAGGCGCGTATCCATTGTCTCTCGAGATAAGGAGGCCCAAAAGAAGGAGAAAGAAGAAATCTCATCCTTCTTTTCAAATCCCTTAATGACCTCGCTGCTCCTTATCTCTGTCCCATCCACCAGCCCTGTAACTCTGCAAGATCTCTGCACTCTTAATGTTCTGGCTTTTCATGCATCCCTGGTTTTAATTGCTTAACCATTGGTAGCCTAGGCCCTAAGCTCTGGAATTCCCTTCCTAAACCCCTCTGGCTGTATCTCCTCCTTTAAGACACTCCTTAAAACGAAGCGTTTTGAACAAAGTTTTGGTCACCTGTCCTAAAATCTCCTTGTGGCTCAGTGTCAAATTTTGTTCAATAACATTCCTGTGAATCGACTTGGAATTCTGTTTTGCTATGTTAAAGACGTGATATAAATGCAAGTTATTTTTGGTAAAGTAGGTGCTAAGATTGTCATTCGAGTCATAGAGAGATACAGCACCGAAACAGGCCCTCCGGCCCACTGAGTCCACGCCGACCATCAACCACCCATTTATACTAATCCTACATCAATCCCATTTTTCCCTCTCACATCCCCACCTTCCCTCCATTCTCCTACCACCTACCTACACTAGGGGCAATTTTTTTTAACAATGTTCAATTTACCTATCAACCTGCAAGTCTTTGGCATGTGGGAGGAAACTGGAGCACCCGGAGGAAACCCACGTGGTTGCAGGGAGAACTTGCAAACTCCACACAGGCAGTACTCAGAACTGAACCCGGGTCTGGAGCTGTGAGACTGCGGTGCTAACCACTACACCACTGTGCCGCCCCTTTGGTCTTATATTCTAATACTGGTTTAGGTAGGAATACTTCACTGTTTAATGTAAAAGATGGATAATTTTGCTTTGTAATACCTCAAACTCCTTGGCTCTTGTGTTGTTTGTAGCAGTTCACTTTGAATAATTAAAGGTTCATTCATTCACACCACTAGAGGGAAAACAAACTTGAGCTGAAGCTCAGAAATTTTTATCAATCTATTCCAGTAATGCTTCTGCTTTTCACAACCTAATCTTGGCAGGCACTCTTCTTTCCTTAGCATAAGAGGTAGTGTGAAGGAGAACTTTAAAGTCGGGCACCTGTAGATCTATTGCTGTCTGTAGGATGCTGATAATTTTTTTAAAAAGCAGCTTAATACACAGGAGGCCTTCTGCTCCGGAATTCCCCCTACTTTGAATAATTAAAGGTTCTTTCCTGTTCTCCCCTGCACCGCTCTTGTAACTTGATCAAGTAATTCCAAGCAGTTCCAAATGTGCATGGATTGGAAGAGTTTTTGGAATTTTTCATTTAAGAATTGGTAAGTGGTACCAAAGCACTTCATGGTAGTTGGCTGAATAGCAGGTGAAGAATAGAATGGGAGCATAGTGTAAGTATGGATCAAATACTCTTGCAGAGTGATTATTCTTTAATTGGGAATGGCATAATGAACATTGACCTGGAGATTTTCATGAATTAGTTTAGGGTGGAGAAATGTCAGTATTCTTGTGTAAGATTTACTACTTCGTTATTCAGGAAATTGAATCTGGAAGAGTCGATGGTAGTGTAGATGAGCCTTGGTGTGTCACACAATGAATTTTGCTTCCATAAAGAACGGCAGCTTTGCTTGTAACAGAGTTGATTAAGAGGTCTTTGGCTTAGCACTGGATAGTGTTTTCAACATTTGTGATTTTCTTTTTGCCACCAGCTTACATTTCTGCGTGCATTATTTATTTTCATCAAGCACATTGCATCTGTGACATTCAGTGATTAAAATGGATGTCGTTCAACAGATATTTGATGATTTGAGTAAATCAGTCAAAAAAGGGATTGCATTACTCAGAATTAGGGTCTGAGAGCTTTTCAGTAAGTACGATGTGCCACTGACAGTGTTAGGTCAGACCAAAGTGCAAAATTCATTCTAGAAAGCAATTTCTTAATCCTAATGTGTTTCATATAGTTAGAATCTTGTGGATTATGTTTGTATTGAAACTGCTGACACAATCAAACTGCGGTCTGCTACGAGTGCCTGGAGTTCTGAGATTGAGGTCTAACTTACTTGATGCCACTACCAAATGCATCTTCCCCTCCCTTCCCCTGTCAGCATTCCAAAGGGATCGTTCCCACAGCGACACCCTTGTCCACTCCTCCACAGTGGAGCAGTGGTTAGCACCGCAGCCTCACAGCTTCAGTCACCCGGGTTCAATTCTGGGTACTGCCTGTGTGGAGTTTGCAAGTTCTCCCTGTGTCTGCGTGGGTTTCCTCTGGGTGCTCCGGCTTCCCCTCTCAGCCAAAAGACTTGCAGGTTGATAGGTAAATTGACCATTGTAAATTGCCCCTAGTATAGGTAGGTGAATATAGGAACAGGTGAGGATGTGGTAGGAATATAGGGTTAGTGTAGGATTAGTATAAATGGGTGGTTAATGGTCGGCATAGACTCGGTGGGCCGAAGGGCCTGTTTCAGTGCTGTATATCTAAATCTAAAAAATTACCCCCACCACCTCGACATCTTCCCCTGCAATCGCAGGAGGTGTAATACCTGCCCATTTACCTCCTCTCTCCTCATTATCCCAGGCCCCAAACACTCCTTTCAGGTGAAGCAGTGATCTACTTGTACTACTTTCAATTTAGTATACTGTATTTGCTGCTCACAATGTGGTCCCCTCTACATTGGGGAGACCAAACGCAGATTGGGTGACCGCTTTGCGGAACACCTCTGTTCAGTCCGTAAGCATGACTCCGAGCTTCCAGTTGCTGGCCATTTCAACACACCCCCCTGCTCTCATGCTCCCATCTCTGTCCTGGGATTGCTGCAGTGTTCCGACGAACATCAACGCAAGCTTGAGGAACAGCACCTGATTTACCGATTAGGCACGCTCCAACCTGCCGGACTAAACATTTGAGTTCAGTAATTTCAGAGCGTGATGGGTTCCCCCCATTTTATGCTTAGTTATTTTAAATTTTTTTTCTTTTCCCCTTTTTTATTTGGTTATTTTATTTTAGGTTTTTCAGTTTGTTTAGTTTGTTTCTACTGTGCTTACCCACTGTTTTGGTTTTTTAAATGTTTTTTTGTGTTTGTGCTTGGAGTGCTCGATGCTTTACAGTCATTCACACCCTCTCTGTACTAATGCTTTGTCTTTCAGCACACCATTAACATACTATTCGCCTTTGTTCCATGATCTTCTGGTCAGTTATTCTGTGACCCCGTCCTATCAACACCTTCAGCTTTGTTATTTCTTGTCCCACCTCCGCTTTACTTAAAACCTTTTACATTTCTAATATTTCAGTTCTGAAGAACGGTCTCTGACCTGAAATGTTAACTCTGCTTCTCTCTGCACAGATGCTGCCAGACCTGCTGAGTATTTCCAGCATTTCTTGTTTCTATTTCAGATTTCCAGCATCAGCTGTACTTTGCTTTTACTTGGTGGTAGGCTGTGGTGGGTGCCCAGAGATGATAGGACCAGTTTGCTGTGGATGCCCACAAATTATGTCTCCGTTATGGGTCAGATTCCTGTGATGCATTTAGTTCTGAGGTAAGACTGTTGAGTTGCTGTGGGTGCTCGCAGTTCTTGTGATGAGACTCATTGGTTCAGGCTATTTATAGCAAATGTGTTATTGCCAGTGATAATGCAATTGTCTCCCTTTTTAAAGAATACAGTTTACACTTCACTGCAGGCAGCTGTCTGTAACTGTAACTAGTTACCGGAGATGCACATACATCAGTTCTGACAAGAGTAGTCTGCAGCAAAGTCTGGAAGTGTAGTTTGAGGAATTCATTGCATTTTTACACTCTCTTCCCCCTCCAGATTTTTGTTTTTCAATTGTCTTTCGATGTTCCCCCTCCCGCTACTAAAAGGCGCTGTATAATTACAAATGGTTAGTGAGGAACCTGTTTGTAGATTGCGCTAGTTACATTAACTAGGTGCTGTGACGTGCAGGTTGGCTTTGTTCTGAATGTTTGCTTTTATTTACAACCTTTTGCCTGCCCAACAGTCCAATGGTTAGGAATCTAAGGAGTAAAAACATAGAATCACAGTGAGCAGTATCCATGCCGTACACCTTTTTTTTAGCAGAACAGAGACTGACTGAAACAATGTCTCACAATTTGGGCTTTCTCCTAACTTTTTAAATTTGCTCATAGCTAAAAGATAATTTCTGTAAGTAGACTGAGCTTCCTGCTAACTGAAACTTAAAGCTTTTAAGTGTACTTTTCAATAGGATTGGGTGGTAGGGATGAACAGTTGCCCTCTTTACAAGCTCAAGGCACCAGATATCAGGTGGAATGCATATCATACCCACCTATCAGAAAGATAGAAATGGAATGCACAGCAGAGCAAGCCACTTGTATAAGTTATTAGAAAGCAACAGACTGGATCAGTCCTGACTTCAGAACATATTTCTTCCATTGTCCTTAAGCTGCAAGAACTTTGGAGATTCAGGTTTCTGTAGCGGTCACACAAGATATTTATACATGGGTGAGGAAGTATTTCTGCCGATCTCCATTGCTTCAGACTCGATGGAAGCTGAACTAAAGATTACAGGAAAAATGCTCAGCACTTGTACAATTGTCTGGAGTTTGGCAGACATCAAAGACACTATATTTAAAGGACCTGCATGTTGTCCTAATGGACAGAGTAACAGGTGCTGACTGGTTCTAAATAATGGGATGCAAATATTTAAAACATCATTAAGATGGCAGGGCAGGTGATGTGTTGTAGCAGCAGTATGCGAGAGCTGGTCAATGCCAGTGTGATCACGACAACCACGTCTACAGTAAGTGTCTGCAGCTCTAGGAGCTTCGGCTCAGAGTAGCTGAGCTGGAGGCCGATCTACGGACACTGCAATGCATCAGGGAGGGGGGAAAGTTCTAGAAGGCAGTCACACCCCATAGGATATAGGGTCTTCTGATTTGCTCAGGGACAGGAGTGTGTGACTGCTAGTGAGGCAGATTGAGAAAGCAGAAGTGGAGGAGCCTCACTCAGCCCTTGCAATTGTCTAACACATTTGAGGTTTGTTCTTGAATGGATGAGAGTGAGGGTTGCAGGGTGGATGAGCAAACTAACCATGGCACCATGGTGCAGGAAGCCATTCAAGTGGGGGTGCTCATAGGAATGTTGTGGTAGTAGGGGACAGTACGGTCAGGGGATATACACAGTTCTCTGTAGCTGAGAGCGAGAGTCCAGCAGGCTATGTTGCTTGCCCGGTGCCAGGGTTCGGGACATTTGCTCAGGGCTGGAGAGGAACTTGCGGGGGAGGGAAGGGGAATCCAGTCGTCAAGGCCCATGTATGTACCAATAACATAGGCAGGACAAGGAAAGAGGTTCTACATAGTATGAGGAGCTAGGCACCAAATTAAGAAGCAGAACCTCACACTAATACCTGAGCCATGTGCAAATTGGAGTAGGGCAAATGAGATTAGCAAAATGAATGCGTGGCTCAAAGACTGATGTGGCAGAAGTGGGTTCCTGTTCGTGGGGCACTGGCATCAGTACCTAGGAAAGTGGGGGCTGTATCCTTAGGACAGTCTACACCTGAACAGTGCTGGGGCTGGTTCCCAGAGAGCTGCATAACTAGGGAAGTAGAGAGGGTTTTAAACTAAGTAGTAGGGGGCAAGAGATCAAATTTGGGAAGTTGTAAAACAAAGAGTGAGAGACAAGACTAGAGAGAAAGGTATTAATAATGTAAATAATAAACAGACTGTGACAGGAAGGGACAGTGTACAAATCTAAGAGTAAATCAGATAAAGCTAGAGGTGACAAAAATAGGACAAAACTAAAGGCTCTGTAGCTGAATGCACGCAGCATTTAAAACAAAACAGATAACTGCAAATAGAAGTAAATAAGTATGATCTGAATGGCCATTAAAGAGGCAGGGCTGCAGGATGACATAGATTGAGACCTGAATATTGAAGGGTACATGACATTTAGGAAAGACAGGAAGCTAGTAAAAGGTGATGGGTGGCTCTGTTAATTATGGTATTAGCGCAATAGAGGGATGACTTAAGTTCAGGAAACCAGGATGTAGAAGCAGTTTGGGTTGATATGAGAAATGCTAAAGGCAAGAAGTCACTTGTGGGAGTGGTGAACAGGCCCGCTAACAGTAACCACGTGGTAGGACGGGGTATAAAGGAAGAAATAATTGGAGCATGTCAGAAAGGTATAGCGATAATCATGGGGGATTTTAATTACATATAGACTGGAAAAATCAGATGGGCAAAGGTAGCCGAGGTAAGTTCATAGAATGCTCTTGGGATAGTTTCTTCGAACAGCACGTTCTGGAGCCAACCGGAGAGCAAGCTGCACTAGACCTAGTATTGTGCAACGAGGTAGGATTAATTAATGACCTCATAGTGAAGGCGCCCTAGGCATCAGTGATCATAATATGATTGAATTTTATATTCAGTTTGAGGGAGAGTAGAGTGCGTCTAAGACCAGTATTTTAAACTTAACTAAGGGCAATTATGAGGGCATGAAAGCAGAGCTAGCTAAAGTGAGCTGGCAAATTAGGTTAAGGGATAGGTTAATAGAGATGCAATCGCTGACATTTAAGGGGATATTTCAGAATACTCAATAGAAAGTCGAAAGAAAAATTCCAAGGGGAGGATCCACCACCCGTGGTTAACTAAAAAAGTTAAAGATAGCGTCAAACTTAAAAGCATATAATTGCGCAAAGATGGGTGGCAGGTCAGCAGATTGGACAGAATATAAAAAAGCAAAGAATGATTAAAAGATTAATAAGGAAGGAAAAATTAGAGTACGAGAGAAAGCTAGCTAGAAATATAAAAACAGATATTTAACAAAGAAAAGAGTTTACAAAGTGAATGTTGGTCCAATAGAAAGTGGGTCTGGGCAATTAATGATGGCAAATGAATTGAACAGGTATTTTGCATCGGTCTTCACAATAGACTATACAAATAACATCCCAGAAATAGCTGTAAATCAGGAAATGGAAGGGAGGGTGAAACTCAACAAAATTACAAACACCAGAACAAATTGTTGGAGCTGCAGGCTGACCAGTGCCCGGGTCCTGATGGACTTTTTTAAAATTCATTCATGGGATGTGGGCGTCACTGGCTATGCCAGCATTTATTGCCCATCCTTAATTGCCCTTGAGAAGGTGGTGGTGAGCTGCCTTCTTGAACCACTGCAGTCCATGTGAGGTAGGTACACCCACAGTGCTGTTAGGAATTTTGTCCAGGATTTTGACCCAGCGACAGCGAAGGAACGGCGATATAGTTCCAAGTCAGGATGGTGTGTGACTTGGACGGGAACTTGCAGGTAGTGATGTTTCTATGCATCTGCTGCCTTTGTCCTTCTAGTTGGCAGAGGTCGCAGGTTTGGAAGGTGCTGTTGAAGGTGCTGTTGAAGGAGCCTTGGTGCGTTGCTGCAGTGCATGTCGTAGATGGTACACACTGCTGCCACTGTGCGTCGGTGGTGTAGGGAGTGAATGTTTGTGGGTGGTGTGCCAATCAAGCGACTGCTTTGTTCAGGATGGTGTCGAGCTTCTTGAGTGTTGGAGCTGCACCCATCCAAGCAAGTGGAGAGTATGCCATCACACTCCTGACTTGTGCCTTGTAGATGGCAGACAGGCTTTGGGGAGTCAGGAGGTCAGTTACTCACCTCAGGATTCCTAGCCTCTGACCTGCTCTTGTAGCCACGGTATTTATATGACTACTCCAGTTCAGTTTCTGGTCAATGGTAGCCTCTAGGATGTTGATAGTGGGGGATTCAGCAATGGTAATGCCATTGAATGTCAAGGGGAGATGGTTAGATTCTCTCTTGTTGGAGATGGTCATTGTCTGGTACTTGTGTGGCGCGAATGTTACTTGCCGCTTATCAGCCCAAGCCTGGATATTGTCCAGGTCTTGCTACATTTCTACACGGACTGCTTCAGTATTTGAGGAGTTGTGAATGGTGCGGAACATTGTGCAATCATCAGCGAACATCCCCACTTTTGACCTTATGATTGAAGGAAGGTCATTGATGAAGCAGCTGAAGATGGTTGGGCCTAGGACACTACCCTGAGGAACTCCTGCAGTGATGTCCTGGAGCTCAGATGATTGACCTCCAACAACCGCAGCCATCTTCCTTTGCGCTAGGTACAATTCCAACCAGCAGAGTGTTTTCCCCCTCATTCCCATTGACTTCATCCTGGGATCTTAAAAGAAGTGGTTAGCGAGATAGTTGATGCATTGGTTTTAAAATTCCCTAGATTCTGGGAAGGTTCCATTAGATTGGAAAATAACAAACGTAACTCCTTTATTCAAAAAGGGAGGAAAACAGAAAGCAGGAAATTACAGGCCAGTAAGCTAAGCATCTGTCATAGGGAAAATGTTAGAAGCTATTATTAAAGACGTTCTAGCAGGGCACTTAGAAAAACTTAAGGTAATCAGGCAGGATGCACTGTAGGTTTACTAGAATAATACCTGGACCTCAAGGTGACAGTACACAAACTAGGCTTGTATTCCCTGGAATTTAGAAGGTTTTGGGGTGATTTGATCCAAGCATCAAGGTATTGAAGAGAAACAGATAAGGTTGATCGAGGAAACTATTTCCACTGGTTGGGAGTCCAAAGCGTTTAAAAATCAGAAAGAGGTTTTTCTCCATCGTCCTTCTCCATGGTGAACACAGATGAAAAATAATCATTTAGAATCTCACCTATGTCCTCCAGCTCCACACAGGTTGCCACTTTGGTCCCTACTGTTTCCCTGGTTATCCTCTTACCCTTAATATACTTATAAAATGCCCTGGGATTTTCCTTTATCTTGCCCGCCAGTGTTTTTTCATGTCCCCTCTTCGCTCTCCTGATTACTTTTTTTTTTAAGTGCCACCCTACACTTTCTATACTCATCTGGTGCCTCCGCTGTTTTCTGTGCTTGGGATCTGCCGTAAGCCTCTCTTTTTCCTGATCCAAACTCTATATCCCTTGATATCCAGGGTTTCCTGGACTTGTTGGTCCTACCCATTACCTTAACAGGTATATGTTGGCTCTGAACTCTCACAATTTCCTCTTTTAATGACTCCCACTGGTGTGCTGTAGACTTTCCTACAAGTAGTTTCTCCCAGTCCACTTCGGCCAGATTCTGTTTTATCACATTGAATTCGGCCTTCCCCCAATTCAGTACCTTTATTTTTGGTCCATCTTTGTCCTTTTCCATAACTACCTTACATCTTACAGTTATGGTCACTATCCCCGAAATGCACCCCCACTGACACTTCTACCATTTGACCGGCTTCATTCCCTAGAATTCGGTCCAGTACTGCCCCTTTTCTTGTAGGACTTTCTACAGGAACAGAGATTTTAAAGTTCAAACATTCAATTTTTAAAAGTCCCCTTTTTGCCGTAACCAAATTTTAAGGTCCCTTTTTACCTTAGTCCTTTCACACTCGCACGTGCACACATACATGCATTGGTTAACCTGAGAAGATAAAAGGGATTTTTATAAATTCAGAGCTCTGTTACTGACAAAAAAAAAACTTGGGCAGATGACTTGCTCATTTTTGAAGAAAACAGCAGATGAGATTTGTTCCAAATCTGGCATACAGTGTAACTTCTGAGTACACGTAGAGAGATCACTGGAATCTTTTAGAACTGTTATTGTCAGGCGGTGTTGAGAATTAGTTTTAGCAGGCTTTCTTCAGAGACAGGAAACGAAATGAATCGCCACCGTGGACTTCACAGGATCTTTCAGAGATTTTCTGGAAAGCGAGTTGGGTTGTGATCTTCTGTCCTCCTTCCTTGACACTTCAGCAGCAGACTGGACTTTATCCCACTCCAGAAGGGAAAACACACACTGCTGCACAACCAGAAAGCTCATCAGTTTTCTGCCCTCCCAGATGTGCTCTGCTGCTGCTGGGCTTGTCCAATCAAAGGGACGTTTGTCACTTCTCTGCCCGTTAAAAGGGTTTCTGTTCTATCTTTAACTTGAGTCATGTGACAGCCAGTAACATGGTTGCCAAACCGGCTCCCTCAGTGTCCTCTTGATGGCTCTTTTTTAAAAAAAAAGGTCCAACATTTATTCAGCTTAACCATAAATTCCTTTAAATAATTTAACAAAAAACAGAATCACTTTCATAACACTGTCTTGACCATGATTTGTTGAGCAAGAACTGACCACTGATCAAATTTGGGATGATCTTAATCTCTGAGGCTGAAACTTTGCCTCTTGCTTTTAGGACCCTAAATTGCATTCTTTAGTGAACTGCCTAAAAAGGCACCTTCTTGTGACTATTGAAATAGACTTCATGAAAGTGGGAAGTTTTCTCATTCCAAGGACAGTATTTTTTCACTGTTAAGTGTCGATCAGCTGATCACACTATTCTTTCCTTTTTAGAAGGATGTTCAGTATGTACCATCTGTACATGTGTTCAAAGATGCACAAATATTTTGCTGGAACTGTTTTAACAAAAAAGACCAGAGTGGCGATGAGATTTTTTTTTTACACAGTGGTTGGTGTGATCTGGAATGCACTGCTTGAAAGTGTGATGGAAGCAGATTCAGTATTAACTTTCAACAGGGAATTGGATAAATATATGTAAAATAACAATGCACTCTTGAGAGTCTAGGATTTTGTGAAAAAATTGTGTTCATGCTTCTTTGAATACTTTGGGCAATTTCTAGTTGAAAGGTGAAGCTTAGAGGAAAGAAAGCCTTGCATTTTGTTGCAAAACATTCTTCAGCTTTAAGCGATTGCACTGTGGTTTTGTTTATCTCGCCATTATCACATTGCTGTTTGTGGGAGCTTGCTGTGCCTTATTTGGTTGCCTCGTTTCCTTCAGTAACTACACTTCAAAAGTACTTCATTGGCTGTAAAACGCTTTGGGATGTCCTGAAGTTGTGAAAGGCAGTATATAAAATGCAAGCTTTCCTTTGCCTTTCACGGGACCCACAAAAAGAAAAAAGAAATCAGCGGTATGGATAACCAAATGCTTCTATTAAAGCCTGGCTCGGGTATAAAATTAAAACTGACCTGGGCCCAACCCGACCACAGCCAACCTGGGCCTGAGTCCTTGAATGTCATTCGTCTGTTCCAGCAGCAGGCTGTTCCTGCAGATGGAGTTGTGGGGACTCATGGGTAAGCCTGATCCCGTGACTTCCTGAAAGCAGCACTGTCCAGCCTGACCCGACCTGAGCCCGAATGCTGGACTCTGAATATAGACCTGACCTGAGCCCAACACGTGTAGTCAGGTCTCATCGAGGTCGGGTCGGGTAGCCAGGCTTTAACTTCTATTCCATTGATTACCCTCCCTCCTGAAATCTAGCATTTGAAAAACTTTATCTAAAGGAATTTATGATTACGCGGAAGGATCTTTTAGAGATGAGAAATTTCAATTACTGAGGGAGAAAGAATGGTGGATACAGCTTTTTCCTAAAAACATCATTTCAGTTGCTTCATTAACAAACTGTGATGGCGAAATATTTATATTTAAATAGTATTTTCCCATTATAAATATTTACATGGGTTTTTCCATGACTATGTGGATTTTTCATTGTTTTAAAAGTCTTAACACAGGAAGGTACATAAAATGCATGCCATACACAAAACTTTTAACAGATAAAGATAAACGCAAATGCATTTTTTCTTTGAGAAAGCAACATGCCATTGGACAGAGTTGTATCATTTGCAAACAGCTGGTTTGTGGTGCTGAACTAAACTTTCCATTCAAATATGTATCTGATACAATGGTCATTTCAGATTGATCAAGCATTATGTAATATTGGATTCAAAACTGGCTTAGTGGAAGGAGGCAGAGGGTGATGGTAGAGGGTTGTTTTTGCAAATGGAGGCCTATGACCAGTGGGGCAAGATGGGTGGAGCTGTGGCAAATGGAGTTTAATCCTGAGAAGTGTGAGGTGATGCACTTTGGGAGGTCTAACAAGGCAATGGAATATATGACAGATGGTAGGACCCTAGGAAGTACAGAAAGGCAGAGGTGCTTGTCCATAGATCACTGAAGGCAGCAGCGCAGGTAGATAAGGTGGTTAGGAAGGCATACAGAATACTTGCCTTTATTAGCCGAGGCACAATATAAAAGCTGGGAGGTTATGATGGAGCTGTATAGAATGCTGGTTAGGCCACAGCTGGAGTACTGTGTACAGTTCTGTCACCACACTATAGGAAGGATGTGATCACAATGGAGAGGGTGCAGAGGCGATTCACCAGGATGTTGCCTGGGCTGGAACATTTTAGTTATGAGGAGAGACTGGATAGGCTGGGATTGTTTTCCTTGGAGTGGAGAAGGCTGAGGGGGGGACCTGATTGAGGTATACAAAATTATGAGGGGCATTGAGAGGATAGATGGGAAGAAACTTTTTCCCTTAGCGGAGAGGTCAATAACTAGGGGGCATAGATTTAAGGAAACGGGCAGGAGGTTTAGAGGGGAGTTCAGGAAAAGAATTTTCATCCAGATGGTGGTTGGAATCTGGAATACACTGCCTGAAGGGGTGGTAGAGGCAGGAACACTCATGACATTTAAGAAGTGTTTGGAATGCCATAGCATACAAGGCTGCGGGCCAAGTGCTGGGAAATGGGATTAGTTTGGACAGGTGCTTGATGGTTGGCGCAGGCGCGTTGGGCCGAAGCGCCTCTGTGCTGTAAAACTCTGCCTCTGTGATTAATTAACCAGTGACAACCAGAAGGAGCAGTTTTTTTTGTTGCCAGTTTTCTACACCACCCCCCCCCCCGCCCCCTACCTCCAACCAGTCAGTTGGATTCCAGAGCATCGTGGCTGAACTGATTTTGCCACACACTCAGACATCCAGCAGCGATTGTTGGATAATAGTGTTGAGGTTTGGTGTGAATTTTACCTCCTCTCAACCCTTGCCAACCCCCACTAAAAACAAAAGATTGTGTGCAGTTAGAGAGTCCCTATTGTTCTGACCAAGATTGACTGACTAATAATGAGCATCAATTCATAACATCAATTGCGAAGACGTAAGAAAAAAAAGTCATAAGCTGCCCTAGAAGAGATTTGGTTGTGCTTAATTAACTCTCTGTGTAGTGTCTTTGTTGTCTGAGGGTTGCTCTATCCCTATGGGGCAAGGCAAGGAGGCAGGACCCGAGACCTACTCGGCTGGTACAGGGATTGAACCTACTGTTGGAATTATTCTACACTACACTCTAGCCAACTGAGTTAACCAATCCCTTGCTTAATTTACTACTTAGTGATAAATGTACATCTGCATGCAAGATGAAGGTGTATAGATAAACTGAAATTAAAACTGATCACTAATAGGGGGGCATTATGGGTGAAATAGTCAAAGAAATGAATGGACTGAGGTGCCAATTGGGATCTGAGCTGTTTCATGTAACATTTCTACGATGTTTTCATATGAATTTTTAACTTGGCCATGTATGGCAATTTTAAGTTGATTTCTGTCACCTGCTTTCTGGAAGGGGCTTGTTTCTGTTTTTATGGAAGAAAAATATGTTGAACAACTTTGATGCTGAGCCTGGAATGTTGAGGACTGGGGTCTGACCTGTTTTAGTCTTGCAAATGTAGAGACATAAAGTCCCTATTTCATGCTTTACATTTATATTTAATCTGAAATCCCATTAAGAGCTTGAATTTGTAAAACTTGAATTTGTAGAACTTGATTCTTGCCAAGTGATTTGTTTATTTCACATGGTCCTTTACTTGTATTCCTGAGACTGTAATGTTCAAGCAGCAGAGGTTGAGTTTCCATACTGGATCCTTAGAGTTATCCAAGCTACTGGTTGCTTTTAAGACCACTGACTTTATACTGATGAATTTAATGTTGATTCTGCACTCACCTTTTGTTTTTGTGTTATTCAAATTATATTTTTGTCATCTTAGGGCTATCAAGAATGCCAAAGGACTGCACAGTAAGAAGGAGGTGCCAATCCATCGTGTTGCTGATATCTCTGGGGTAAGCTGTGTTGCGCAATTGCATCTTTTTTAAGTGGGAAAATCTTAATTTTCCTGTTTGGTTACTGAATTCTGAAAATGTTTAAAGTCTATGATGATGGAAAATTTCTTTTATAAAATAAATGCACATAGTCTTCCTACTATTGTGTTGGAAATGTGCAGACCTGGTGTTAAATTTAGTGATAATTTGCTTGTTTTAAGTTTGATATTTGTTATGAATTAAAACAGTCGAGATGTCATTCTAGCTATGATATTTTCTTCAACCTTTCTAAATGCAAGTGTTTCTTTTTGCTTGTAATTTAAACCAGTGCATGGTTTTTTTTAAAAAAAAAAGAGACTTGCATTTATATTGTGCTTTTCACGATCACCGGACGTCTAAAAGTGCTTTACAGCCAGTGAAGTACTTTTGAAGAGTAGTTGCTGTTGCCATGTCGGAAATGCGCCAGCTAATTTCTGCACAGGACAGATGATCAGAAGCTTGGTCCAAGAGTTAGGTTTTAAGGAGGATCTTAAATGAGGAGAGAGTGGTAAAGAGACGGAGAGGTTTACGGAGGGAATTCCAGAGCTTAGGGTAGGCAGCTGAAGGCTCAGTTACCAGTGGTAGGGTGATAAAAATTGGAATATGCAAGAGACCAGAATCTGAGGGGCACCGAGATCTCAAAGGCTGGTAGAGCTGAAGGAGGTTCCAGCAATAGAGAGGGGTGAGGCAATGGAGGGAGTTGGCATCCAGAAGAAGAATTTTAAAATTGAGACATTGTTGGATTTTTAAAAATCCCTTCATGGGATGTGGGTGTCGCTGGCAAGACCAGTATTTATTGCCCATCCTAATTGCCCTTGACAACTCAGTGGCTTACTAGGCCATTTTAGAGGGCAGTTAAGAGTCAACCACATTGCTGTGGGCCTGGAGTCACATGTCGGTCAGACCAGGTAAGGAAGACAGATTTCCGTCGCTAAGGACATTAGTGAATCAGATGGATTTTTACGGCAATCGATAGTTTCATGGCACCATTACTGAGACTAGCTTTCAATTCCAGATTTTTTTAAATTAATTGAATTTACTAATTAAGTTTAAATTCTACCATCTGCTGTGGTGGGATTTGAACCTGTGTCCCAGGGCATTAGCCTGGGCCTCTGGATCACTAGGTCAGTGACATTACCAATTTACTACTGAGTGTGTTGAGTATCATCAGTGCACGTGGGGAACCTGATGTGTTTTCGGTTTATGTCACTGAGGAATAACATGTAGATGAGAAAAAGAAGGGGAGCAAGGATCGATTGCTGGGGGACTCCAGAGGCAATGTTGTGGGAATGGGAAGAGAAGCCATTGCAGGTGATTCTTTGGCTATGATTTGATAGATCAAAAGGGAACCAAGTAACACTCAGCTGGGCAATGGAGGAGGTTTGATGTGTGGATTTCTGCAGATGGGTTGAGAGGAACAGTTTACCATTGTCATAGTAACAAAGAATGTCATTTGTGAATTTAACAAGGGCTGGAGGGATTCAAGCACGGAATTGTGGGAAAGATGGGAAAGGATTTAGGAGGTGACAACATGTTCAAGGACTTTGGAGTGGAAAAGGAAGTTAGAGATGGGGGGGCTAGTTTGCAGGACAAACTGGTCAAAGGTTTTATTTTTAGGAGAGGGGTCATGACAGAAGATTTGAAGGAGGGTGAGGAAGTAATACCCGAGGAGAGGGAACTGTTAACAATATTGGCTAACCTGGAGCCCAGGAAAGGAAGTTGGGTGATCAATGATTTGTTTAAGTAGGATCGAGGGAACAGGAAGTGGGTCTCATGGACAAGATGAACTCCGAGAATGGTCATGAAGGGTCTAGACAGAGTAGATAGAACTGTTCCCATTGGCAGAAAGGTCTAGAACCAGAGGACACAGATTTCAAGTGATTGGCAAAAGAATCAAAGGCGAAATGAAAATAAACAACTTTTTGCAGCGAGTGGTTGGGATCTGAAATGCAGTGCCTGAAAGAGTGGTGGAGGCAGATTCAATTGTGGCTTTCAACAGGGAACTAGGTTAGTACTTGAAGGGGAAAATAAATTGCAGGGCTGTGGGGAAAGGGCAGGGGAGAGGGACTAGCTGGATTGCTCTTTCAGAGAGTCGACACAGACTTGATGGGGTGAATGGGCTTCTTCTGTGCTGTAATTGTTCTGAGTCTATAAGCTTTGTTAAAACCTAATGAGGACTAGATATTGAGGTTATTGCTTAAAGTATCCCCCATCCCGAGAGATGAAGAAGTGGAAGACTTTTGATGTGTGTGTGTAAAATAAAACGGTAACATTGTCACCTGCACTGGACCATTATGGGAGAAAATACATTTTTGCTACATTTGGACCATTTTATGTATGTCTTGAGCTTTCTTTGTACAATTCGTGTACTGCTCAGCTACAAAGCAGAAACCTATAGTCCATTGATTATAAGATTGATTATGCAAGTGAAGAGGGAATGAGTTCAGGAAGAAGAAATTGCCACCTACCAATTGCTGCAGGACCTTGAGTGCCACTTGTTGACATTGCCATTTAACTTTCATGGCTTATTGGTAAGGCAAGATTTTATAACAATTCTCTTTGAGCTTCACAGGAATCTGTTGTGCGAAAAAATTGAAGAATACAAGGCATTAAATAGTAGACTTAGTGTAAAAGCTGCATGCAAACATTTGGTATATACATTTATACATATTTCACCTGATTGAGGTTGTTGTGCTGAGCTCGTGCGTTGTTATCCAGGCAGATGTGGAGATTTTGTTTTGATGACCAGAAGGTCATCAAAGGCTTGCTGCGTCTGTAAAAAAAAAATGCATTAGTGCATTTTTTTTTTTGCACAAAATGGTGAGAATGTGGAACCCTGCCACATTGAATGGTTGAAGCAGAAAGCACACGTGCATTTAAGAGGAGCCTTGATGCATGCGCGAGGGGGAAGGGAGTAGAGGGTTGTGGTGAGGAGGCTTATGTGGTGTATAAACATAGGCATAGACCAGTTGGGCTGAAAGGCTTGTTCTGTGCAGTTCTGTCTCTGGTAGGCTGCATTCAGACCAACCCCGGGTGGAGCTCATGTTTCTGTGCAGGTTTCAGTCAGGTTGAATTTAATCTTGGTCGCTGTTCTTTTCAATCTGTCCTTTCAAACCAGTCTATAATTTCCCATCTTAAGGACATGTGACTCTTACCTCACAGCCAAATTTGAGACTTATTGCAGTCTACCTTGGACCACCCATTTCTCTGTTTTTGTTTAATAAGGTTTCTTACTGCTATTGTTTACCACTCCTTGGATTGTCTGGCTGCTTAAACAAATTCTTCTGACTAGTTTAGTGTGTCTGTCTGATGGAGATCATAAATGTATGTATATGCATGTTAGTAAACATCTATGGCATGAAAGATGCTGAGTGCAGTTCTTTCCTGCATTAAACTCTCATTCTCTGCTGTGACTACTGGAAGGAAATCCGTGCGAACAGCAAGTTCTGTCCATTTATTAACCAATTTTCTTTCTGCATTCCTGCATTGTATTTGAGCTCACCAGGAAACCGTTGGTCAGAACAGCGCAACAAAATTGAACCTGTGTGAGTGGATTTGATTGTGGTGAGTGCTTTGCTTATCCTGATCTACAGCTGAATTTTATTTGAATGCATGTTGTGCATGTATCAGAGCTGATGAAATCTATGTTCACTAACATGCTTGTGTTGCAAATATTACAGCTTCCACTCCTACGCATTTTAACTTTCTGTTCTGGGTCACTAACCCAGCCCTATAAAGCATTTCATTGTCCCTGTTGTGGCCTAGTACAGGAAACCTCAGTAAAAAATGTTTCAGCGACTCTGCTGTCTTCTTCCCTGCTCTCCAATTTCCCATCCGTGCAAAGGGAAATCTGTCTTGCTATGTGCATTGCTGTCATTTATGTAAAGTGGCTTACATTGGGAAATGTAGGTGAAAGGAAATTACCTGAAAATCATAGGATAGAAAGAATAGCTGATTGTTGTTAAAATGTTCTCTTGCTCCAGTACAAAGTGAGCACCACTCCAATGTGAATTGAAAATCTGCTGTTATCTACAAATGTGGTTGTTAAATTATGTCATGAGACAAAAGTTAAACTTGTGATGACATTGGCTGGAATATCAGTAGTACAGTATGTACTGCAATGTGGCTGTGCACCAAGCTACAGCTGAAACTGATTTGGACACAAAATTTTAACATTCTAGGATCAAAGACGCAATTTGACTAACAAATTTATAGCAGCAATTTCTTTAAAAAAAAAGTTGCAAGTGTTGAGCTGGTGGTACTTGGGCAAAATTACCCTTGTTAGTGGTTTAAAGAACAAACTAAGATTTGTCTGTCATTCTAACAAATGGGTAGCTGCAGTTGCAGTGGGTGATACTTTACGACCGACCTCTCCTTTCAAAGCCCCCAATCAAAATATACGATTCTGGTGGGGCCAACGCACTGTTAATTCAATCCCGTCGTTCCACAGATCGGCTAACATATAATTTAAAACTTTCCAAGTTAAAGAGAGACCCAACCAAATTGTACCATCTATTATCCCTTGAACGAGGCTAACCAAACCACGTCTTTAAATCAATAAATTAACTCTTTAATTAGAAGAACTAAATTCTTAAACACTATGAAGATATAAACAACATTTAAAATAGAAAAAATTAGAGTCCTTGCAAATTTACAGTCCAATGTTGCTGTAAGTCCTCACAGGATGTTGCTTTCCTTCTCCAGCGAATTTCAACCATTAACGACTTGCAAACACTTTCAACAGAATCAATCTGACTTTTGAGTTTTTGAGGGATAAAAAATTGTCGCAGTCTAACTTCCCTTTCTTCAATTTAAATTAACAGTCCTCTGTTTTGGCTTGATGTTTTAGAATTTTGAGAGATAATTAAACAGACTAAAAATCCTATTCCTTCAGTTTAAATGGTTCAGAGCTCTTTTTCCAGGCTCTGACACAACAGCTGCGTCCTCTGTGTCTGAGTTCTGTTGGAACAAACTGTCTTCAACCATAGCCAGTTCAAAAACTGAATTGTAACAAATGTATCGCACGAGTCCCACTCCCAGTGGCTGTTTCCATGGTATCGAGAATGCACCCTTTGGAACACAGTCTCCCAATGGCTGTTTCTAAGGCAACGAAAATGTACCTTCCTATAACCTCTGAGGCTGGCTGGTTCTTAAAGCAATTATGATCCCTTGCAAGCCTTAAAGGCAAACTGAATATTCCCGAAAAAACTACAGGACCATGACAATACCACCAGTACTGAAAAAACAGTTGAACGTGAATCCCTAACAAAAGAAGAACACGATCAGATTTATTTTCTAAAATTTAGTGGTACAGATAGGGTATATGATTCCTGACAGTGTACAACCCACAAAATATTCCACACTGATCTGGTCCTGTGTTAGTGGAATGGCCTTGTGTTATGATCATTAATTTAGGGATATTTTGATTGCACATCAGTGTGGTTCATTAACAGACATTTGATTTCAGGATTTTTTGTTTTACAGATGCTCTCCACAATTAAATAATCTGGTTTGTGCAGATGCAAAATGTATGATGAATTTAGAAGACTGATATGTTTGAACTAAATAGACGTGGGAGACCTTGTATTCTATTTATGGTAATGTTGATGAAAGATGTTTGTAGAAAGGAGTTTGGCTGTGCTTTGGAAAGCCTACTTGAAAAATTTATTTCAACTCTGGGAAGAGTTTAATTTTGCAACCCTTAAGTCCTCGAGGTGGCCAGCATCCCCAGCTTATACACACTACTGAGTCAGCGGCGCTTGAAATGGCTTGGCCATGTAAGCCGCATGGAAGATGGCAGGATCCCCAAAGACACATTGTACAGCGTGCTAGCCACTGGTATCGGACCCACCGGCCATCCATGTCTCCACTTTAAAGACGTCTGCAAACGCAACCTGAAGTCCTGTGACATTGATCACAAGTCGTGGGAGTCAGTTGCCAGCGTTCATCAGAGCTGGTGGGCAGCCATAAAGGCGGGGCTAAAGTGTGGCGAGTCGAAGAGACTTAGCAGTTGGCAGGAAAAAAGACAGAAGCGCAAGGGGAGAGCCAATTGTGTAACAGCCCCGACAAACAAATTTTTCTGCAGCACCTGTGGAAGAGTCTGTCACTCTACAATTGGCCTTTATAGTCACTCCAGGCGCTGATCCACAAACCACTGACCACCTGCAGGCGCTTACCCATTGTCTCTCGAGACAAGGAGGCCAAAGAAGAAGTATGCTCAACCTATTTTTTTGAAAGTATGCACTCCCTCCCACCTCTAATTTCCGCACCCCCCCCGCCCCCCCCACTCCTCCTAAAATTCACTGTCTGCTGCAATATGCCTTCATACAGCCACCTGCTTACCTATAAGACCTTGACCTATGTAGCCCTTGCTTTGTTGCCCTATCTCTTGATAGTGTTAAATTGCTGAGTTTCAGAAGTATCTGTTGTAGCAATCACCTGTCTAGTGGAGCTGCCATAATCTTAGGCTATGATATCAAAATGGAGTGTTTTACACAGCCTAGAGTTTTAAACGGGCTAAAGCACTGAAATCAGGAACTCAAAGGAATTGAAGATTGAAAGGTAGCGTACATAACCCTGCTATCCAAGAATGGAAGGAAAGGAAAAACGTAGAACATTAGGCTAGTTAACCAGATATCAATTGTAGGCAAAATACAACAATTGATTGTTAGGGACATGCTAACAGGGCACTTAGAAAATCATAATATGATTAGGCAGAGGCAACACAGTTTATGAAAGGGAAATCGTGTCTGACAAATCTGCTACAGTTTTTTGCTGTAACTAGCAGGATAAATAAGGGGAACCACTGGATATACTGTCTTTGGATTTTCAAAAGCATTTGATAAGGTGCCACACAAGAGGTTATTACACCAAGTTCGGGCACATGGGATTGGGGTTAATAGCATGGGTTGAGGATTGGTTAATGGGCAGAAAACAGTATGAATAAATAGGTCATGTTCGGGTTGGCAGGCATACTGCAGTGATCAGTGCTTGGGCCTCAGTAACTTAAAATCTATATCAGTGACTTAGATGAAGGGACCAAGTGTAATTTATCTATGTTTACTAATGATACGAGGCTAGTTGGGAAATTAAGTTGTGAGGAGGACAAAAGAATATAGGGCAGGTTACGTGAGTGGGCAAGAACATGGTAGATGGAATATATTGTGGGTAAGTGTGAAGTTATCCACTTTGGTAGAAAAGTAGAGTATTTTTTAAATGGTGGGAGACTGGGAAATATTTGCATTCAGAGTGACCTGGGCATCTTTGCACATGAATCACAAAGCTAACATGCAGGTACAGCAAGCAATTAGAAAAACAAATGTTAACCTTGATGCCAAAAGCTGCATTTGCTGACAATGCAGCCACTAGGTGGCGCAGTACTTGCACATGCACAAATACAGGCTCTTCAACTGGAACGTTAGTGTCTGCGACGTTCAGGCAGCTGCCAGGATTAAAGATGGCGCTGCTCAATTTATCACAGGAAATGCTTATGAGGAGATTGTTCGAGCAAACCCACCTTACATTAAGTTGGATGGAAGCCCAGTAATATGCTATGTAGTTATAGGATACTAACTGTAATCCTCAGATCAATTTAATATTCCAGCAATCCTATTAAATACAAAAGGAATTTTATGATTGAATTTCCATTGTAAGATGGTGAATTGTCACCCCGATCGAATATCGGGCAGAGTATAAAATGTGCTGCCAATTCGTTATTGTGATTCGTTTATATGACTGACCAGGACTGATTTCACCCGAATGTAGCTACTAGTTCCCGCCCCACCAGTTGCCTAGGGGGGAGAGCTCCAGCCTCAAAGTCTCCCATTCAGCCGCTTCCTCCAGTCGAGTGGGGTTGGGGACCAGGCACAGATACATGATGACGTCATCCCACAAATGTGCGCGACTTAGCGATTCTGATTATGTCAGCGAGCTGCTGCGTTGTCAGGAATCACTTTGAATTACAAAAGGACTGGAGTATGGCAAGAGTGAAGAAGTCTTGCTGCAAATATATAGGCCCTTGGTGCGAGCACATTTGCAGTACTGTGTACAATTTTGGTGGTCTTATCTAAGGAAGAATATACTTGCCTTGGAGTGAAACAAAGCTTCACTAGGCTGATTCCTGGGATGAGGGGGTTGGCCTATGAGAAGAGATTGAGTAGACTCGGCCCATAGACCCTCAAGTTTAGAAGAATGAGAGGTGATCTCATTGAAACTTTCAAAATTATTCAGGGGCTTGACAGTGTAGTTACTGGGACAGGTGTTGGCAATCTTTTTTTTAATACCTGAAGAGCCTATTTAAAAATTCTGCCTAAAGTATAAACTATTGAGAGCCACAAATGTGGAAAAAAAAGTTGTGTAAAGGCATAAGCGTACCTTAAGAGGAAAAGATTGTTTATCGAGAATCTAAGGAACGTTATGCAGTTGTTTGCTGTAAAAACAAAAAAATCATTTGCTGTCTATCGCTTTTAAGAATGACCGCAGTTACTAATGAATTTCATGTAATTTCAATCTTGTATATAGTTCGGGCAAAAATCCAGTTTCTGCATCCCAGGAATAGGTAAAAAACCATTATTTTTGTTTTTAAAGTTAAATCTTGATGCTCCCCAAATTTTAAATTTTCTTTTGGCTTTATCAGCTTTTTCCTAGAGAATCATAAAGGAATGTTGTCTTTCATGGAGAACTAAGACAACTTTTTTGGCTATTGATTCTCATGGTAAAAGAATAATTTATTGCCTCAGCTGTATTAGAAGCAATAATGGCTGCAACCAAAATGCCTGTTCCTCGAATCAAAGGCGTTATCTATAACCGTGGTGTAGCTGTGTCATTCACAGATTTATTTAGAGCACGATGATGTTTTTTGTTAAAATAATCATTTGAATCTGTAAAGTGCAGCATAATGATTTGCCTTTAAACCCCACAATTAAAACACAGCTCTTCAAGTGAAATCCCCTGTGCGATATTTCTCCTAATATTATTTACATAATTTCATAAAATTTAGCATTAAATAATTGTGAATGTTAAATTCTTTAACATTTGTGAATTAAATCATGATGTAAACAATTAACAAACAGGAGGCCGCACCGTTCAAGGTGATTTGAACTTTTAATTTATCTTTTTAAGGGCGCAATTTCCATATTTGCGAAATAATATCTAAAAATTCTATTTTGAAGCCTGACAGCATAGTAGCTAAACTTTTGATTAAGAAAATTGTTACAACCAGGTGAGAACGAGGTCTAGGGTTCCCATTCAGCCTTCACCTGGTCTTACTGTAACAGGGTTTAATTTTAAACACACCATGTTTTTAGCTCCCCCTTGGTTAATCCTTGTTCACCACTTTCCAATTATAAGTCAAAGAAACCAGCACACAAGCTTTGTTTGGTTTAAAGAAGAAAAATTTAAATTTATTAAACTTGGACTCTAATTCGGTTAACGCCTACGGATACACGAGGCGCCTATGCTAGCATGCATACGTGATACACACATGCAGATAGGGACAGTAAGAGCAGAAGAAAAATAAAGTGGTTAAGTTTGAGGCAATCTCTGAAGAGGGTTTTTTTTGTTAGTGTTTCGAGCTCGCTGTAGAGTCCTTGATTGTAGGTAGGTCCTGCTTTTTGTTGGGGCCCAGTATTCTTCAACCTTGTTCACTGTAGGAGACTTTTCTCACTTGGGGTTCATGTGTCTTCAGTGGGTTTTGGAGTTCCGTGAGAGAGAGATGGGAGAAGACAGGAGAGGCTGTGGTGAGCCAGCCAGGAGAGGTCTTTTCAATCCAGGAACAAACAGCTTTCTGCAGACTCAGTTCAAACTGTACAATTCAGAAAAAACCCAGACTGCCAGGCAGGTTAGTCATGTGGCTAACTGGTTTGATCACGTCTGTTTGTGGATTGTATTGGAGCAGGGGATAGCTCCTTTGTTCCAAGCACTGTCTGTTAATATTTAAAAATGTCTTTCCAGCCAGGGGCCTGGCAACCCCTTGTCACAGGCCTTCTCTTCTTCCCAGCAAAAATTTGAAATTTAGAGTCCATGTGGTGTAACTAATGTGCCTTATTCTTGGCAGGTTGGGGCCTGCATGACAAAATAAATAACTCAATAAGGAAAATTGTGTTGCCATCTAGTTTCTTGATCTGTCATTTTCTTGACTTAATTTTTTTGGCTTTTTCACAATGATGCGTTCCAACTGGAAAAGGTTGGGAGCAGCAAAGGGGATGTTGAAGAGCCACATGCGTCTCTGGATCTGCAGGTTATAGACCCCTGTGCTAGGAGGATGTTCCCCCTGGCTGGGCAGTCTAGAACTAGGGAGCATAGTCTCAGAATAAGGAGTCAGTCATATTGACTGATAAGAAATTTCTTTTTTAGAATTCTGTATCTTAGAGGGCTGTGGATGCTCAATTGTTGAGTATATTCAGGACAGAGGTTGGTAAATTTTTAGATACTAATGGAATCGAGGGATAAGGAAATAGGGTGGAAAAGTGGAGTTGAGGTAGGAGACCAGCAATGATTTTATTGAATGGTGGAGCAGGCTTAAAGTGCGGAATGGCATTCGCCTACTGCTATTTCTTATGTTCATAACACAGTGGGCACATATATAATTATACTTGTTTTCCTTTGTTGCTACTGAAGTTTGTTTCTCCCCTGCTTAAAGAAAACTCCATGGTACATTGCAACTGAAGTGTCCTTTCTTGTCTGACCATGCATTGTAATGAACAATTTTATGAACAGACAAGTTTTTAAACCTTTTGTTTTGTGGTTTCAAATAGTTTGGTGTTGATGTCATCTGTTCTTGTAATTGACATATGCTACATAAGCAACTAATTGATTATGTGAATAATCCAATAGCTTTCGGCAGGGAAATTCTCCCCAGTGTCCTGGCCAATATTTATCCAACAAATATTTAAACAGATTATCCCATCATTATCACTTTTCTGTGTGTGAGACCTTGCTGTGTGCAAATTGGCTGCTGCTTTTCCTATGCCTTTCTGTCTGTCATTCTGCCTGCTTTTCCTTTCCTTCCCCATCCTGCCTTCCCCGAAGTCTCTGCTCACTTATCCCTCTCCTTGTCAATCTACATTGGCTGTCTGTCCCCTGTGCAGTAGATATGAAATCTTTCAAATCTTCATGTACCTCATGGCTTCACTTCACTTTACCCTTGCAACTTTTTCCAGACTTTCCCTCCCTTATCTTTTGGTCTTCAGGGTATTCCCACCTTCTGTTTGCCCCTACAAGTGGCACGGATGTACCTGCTTTCTGGAACTCCCTCCCTCCTTTCTCCTCCTCATCTTTCTAAAGCATTCTTAAAATCCAATTTTTCTACTTTAGAATTTCTATTATTATTGTCCTACAAAGTGATTTGGGACATTTTACATATTAAAGGTGCTATAGAAGGGGAAACGAGAGAGATATGCTGATGGGATTAGATTAAGTAGGATGGGAGGAGTGTCATGTGAGCATGGTCAGTGGCATAGACCAGTTGGGTCGAATGACCTGTTCCAGTGCTGTAAATTCTATGTTAAACTTCTATACAGTTAACTGAATTGCTTGTCATATAACATACATGATTATAGCACAGAAGCAGAGCATTAAGCACATTGTATCTATTCCTGCCCTTGGCTGGAATTCTTTTGGGCCTCCTTATCTCGAGAGACAATGGATACGCGCCTGGAGGTGGTCAGTGGTTTGTGAAGTAGCGCCTTGAGTGGCTATAAAGGCCAATTCTGGAGTGACCGGCTCTTCCACAGGTGCTGCAGAGAAATTTGTTTGTCGGGGCTGTTGCACAGTTGGCTCTCCCCTTGCGACTCTGTCTTTTTTCCTGCCAACTACTAAGTCTCTTCGACTCACCACAATTTAGCCCTGTCTTTATGGCTGCCTGCCAGCTCTGGCGAACGCTGGCAACTGACTCCCACGACTTGTGATCAATGTCACACGATTTCATGTCGTGTTTGCAGACGTCTTTATAGCGGAGACATGGACGGCCAGTGGGTCTGATACCAGTGGCGAGCTGACTGTACAATGTGTCTTTGGGGATCCTGCCATCTTCGATGCGGCTCACATGGCCAAGCCATCTCAAGCGCCGCTGACTCAGTAGTGTGTATAAGCTGGGGGTGTTGGCCGCTTCAAGGACTTCTGTGTTGGAGATATAGTCCTGCCACCTGATGCCAAGTATTCTCCGAAGGCAGCGAAGATGGAATGAATTGAGACGTCGCTCTTGGCTGGCATACGTTGCCCAGGCCTCGCTGCCGTGGAGCAAGGTACTGAGGACACAGGCCTGATACACTCGGACTTTTGTGTTCCGTGTCAGTGCGCCATTTTCCCACACACTCTTGGCCAGTCTGGACATAGCAGTGGAAGCCTTACCCATGCGCTTGTTGATTTCTGCATCCAGAGACAGGTTACTGGTGATAGTTGAGCCTAGGTAGGTGAACTCTTGGCTGGAATAATTCATCATAATACCATAGCCCTGTAGTCCTCTCATATCCATATGGTTTTCTTCTCTTCAAATGTTTGTCTGCTTTTACCTTAAAAGAAGCAATGATCTCTGCCTTAACCCTGAAGCAAAACATTGCATGCTCTTTAAAAACTAAGTATAAATAAATTTCTGATCTTTCTCCTCATTCTCGGTGACCATTTTAAATTGTTGACCCCTCATAACTGATTTTTCAACCATAGAAAATAGTACTTTCCTAATCAACTTATCGAAATCCGTAATTTTAAAGACTGTGTTAAGTTTCCTCATGGTCTTCTCTGTTCCATTGGAAATAATCACAGTATATCATCATAGAATCAGTTGATCTTTATAATCAGTGTTATCATCTGCATGAATCTATGCCCTAAATGCTTTATGGGCTTTAATAATCTTTGCTACAGTGGAGCACCTGAAACTACTCTTAACTGCAGCTTGGCCATTGTCTTGGACAAATTTATTACCTCTTTCTCTTAAATTCTGCACCTATTTATAAAGCACAAAATGTTGACTCTTGTATGGCCTAATTCCTTGCATTTTCAAGGGGTAATGTATTTGAACCCCAAAGTGTCTCAATTCAACCACACCCTCCAGCTTTCTATTGAACATATACTCCTTTTCATTTTTCCTTCTGCAATGCATTACTTCACACATCTGCATTAAATTCCATCTATCACCTGTGTGCCCATTTTGCCAGCTAGTTCGTGTCCTTGCAAAGTCTTCAACAGTCCTTGCTGTTTGCTAATTCTCCTTTTGTGTTAGTGAATTTTGATGATATGCTCCTTAACATCCAACATATGCAGTATACTTATGAGAATTTGTTTTCCTTCACATCTTTCTGGGCATCAATGTGTGTGCTTATTGGTTATCTCAAATGCTAACATGCTGGTAGAGCAGTGGCGCTAAATGTTTAATGTATTCCTAACTACGCTTTTGATCATTGCAGGTTTAAGGTTTTTTTTTTAAGCAGTGTTGGAAAAATGAACAAAATAAAATGCTGTAAAATAAGAGAATTGTGATTATTAGATACCTGAAATAAACAAAACATCCACATAAGCTTGATCAAGATAGGTTGATGTTTGAGCTGAAACCCTTCATTTGAGCTTCACTGCTTTTCCAACTTTTCTGACTCATTATGTTGATGGGCTGAGACATGGTTTTAATGCTGATGTAAAATAATGCACATGGTAATCGATAACAAAGGGGTCTGCACTGGTGGAAAATGGGAAGAATTAGGAATAATCATAACTTGAAATAACAGGCTGTTAACAGTATGCAAATCATAAACTGGGGTACATCTGAAAGACTTTGGACTAGTAGTCAAATCAACTTGTATTGAAGTACATAATCAATGATGTCAATTCTGAAATATGGATTGGTGGTTTAGTCAAAATACCTTTAGAAAGAATTAAACTTTAGAATTGAGAGGTATTAGAAAAGTTTGAACAAGAGTGATTAGGATGACTGCAGGTGGTGGGGAACTCCGTTACGAAAGGCTTGGCTGAGTATTTTTGTGGAGAAAAGGCTCGAGTGGCAATGAGGGAATTTTTTTTTTATTCATTCATGGGATGTGGGCGTCGCTGGCAAGGCCAGCATTTATTGCCCATCCCTAATTGCCCTTGAGAAGGTGGTGGTGAGCTGACTTCTTGAACCGCTGCAGTCCATGTGAGGTAGGTACACCCACAGTGCTGTTAGGAAGAGAGTTCCAAGATTTTGACCCAGTGACAGTGAAGGAACGGTGATATAGTTCCAAGTCAGGATGGTGTGTGACTTGGAGGGGAACTTGCAGATGGTGGTGTTCCCATGCATTTGCTGCCCTTGTCCTTCTAGTTGGTAGAGGTCGCGGGTTTGGAAGGTGCTCTCTAAGGAGCCTTGGTGCGTTGCTGCAGTGCATC
Source organism: Heterodontus francisci (assembly GCF_036365525.1). Classification (NCBI taxonomy): domain Eukaryota; kingdom Metazoa; phylum Chordata; class Chondrichthyes; order Heterodontiformes; family Heterodontidae; genus Heterodontus; species Heterodontus francisci. The sequence continues at coordinate 55,597,957 of NC_090397.1, read as the reverse complement.
TTGTAGATGGTACACACTGCTGCCACTGTGCGTTGGTGGTGGGGGGAGTGAATGTTGGTGGATGGGCTGCCAATCAAGTGGGCTACTTTGTCCTGGATGATGTCAAGCTTCTTGAGCGTTGGAGCTGCACCCATCCAGGCAAGTGGAGAGTATTCCATCACACTCCTGACTTGCACCTTGTAGATGGTTGACAGGCTTTGGGGAGTCAGGAGGTGAGTTACTCACCGCAGGATTCCTAGCCTCTGACTTACTCTTGTAGCCATGGTATTTATATGACTACTCCAGTTAAGTTTCTAGTAAATGGTAGCTCCTAGGATGTTGATAGTGGGGGATTCAGCAATGATAATGCCATTGAATGTCAAGGGGCGATGGTTAGATTCTCTCTTGCTGGAGTGTAAAGTAATGAAGAGTATAGATCAGGCTGAAGGAGGCAAGCTATTTAACATGGACACTGAGCATTAACTTTTGAAATGAGTATTGCACTGGAAAGAAAGAGAAAAAGGCTTGCATTTATCTGTTGTCCTATGTGTCAAACATTTCAAAGTGCTTCACAATGGATTACTTTGAAGTGCAGTGACTGCCATGTTAGTCTACATGAATCATTTGGCATATGGCAAAGTCCCACAAGCAGCAATGTATCAAAAGACCATTAATCCTTATGCAAGAATTGAAGGGGAAATGCTAGCGTGGGCACCAAGAAGTTTTCCTGCCTCAGTTTGAATAGTGCCCCAGGATATTGAATATGCAGTGGAATAGACAGGCAAGGCTCAGTGTAACATCCCGTCCAAAGTAAAGCCTGGAGGACAAAAGTACAACATTCAGCAGCTTTGTGCAAGATTTATAAAATAACCTTTATGCTCATAGGGGAATGGGTATGAAGAAACAGGCTCTTGGAAAATGTTTTTTTTTCTATGATAAATTAACATTTTTTAAAAGATCAGGATTGATATCTCTTGTGAAGAGGATTGATTTTGTTTTCTTTCTAAGGCAAGAAAGGGAAGGAGCTGGTGTTTTTTCCCCCCTCAGTGAATCAACAGGTGTCTCCTTCTGGGGAGGGAGGGCCATGATAGATGGCACTGGCCTGAAGGGCTGAATGGCTTTTTCTTGCTTTAGATTTTTTACAGCTTTTTCCACAGGAGAAACATAATCTGGAACAATGGGCTGAGTGGCACAGCAGAGGTAGAATACTTTTCTTCCTTGATTTGCACATTTACATGAATTTTGAAAAAAGGCATAGTTCATTGTATATATGAGCATCATTGCAGTGAACCCCTGTTTCCAGGGTTAATGCTTACAGTAGCATCGAATTTTATTCGGAGGAGGATGGAACCAGTTGATGCTTACAGGCAAGTTGAGAAGCTTATGCTGCTGTTGAAGGCTAAAATGAGGAGAATTGTCTTTGAGTATAAAGTGGAGAAGGGAGACCACTGCATTGTGTGAAATTGGGTAGTGTTCTTGCTAATTACTTGCAATAGTGTGGCTGGTTTCCTGCTGGAAAGTGTGATGTAGGAACTTGCTCATTGGATTTCAAAAAGTATTCAACCTCTATTCTTTGTAGTACTTTATCTAACACTCTTTGTTAATGGGAACTACCTGTGTTGTCTTGAATATGGTTCGGCGTATGGGTGAATGTATATTTAAGACCCCTATTTTTTTTTTAAAGTGCAATTTCAGTCATAAAAATTCTTGACTCACCTAGCTTTACGGTAAGTATGATTACAGTTCCATTCATATAACTTGACAGGCACTCAGTGGCTGTTTGGAAAATTTAATACATAGAATAATAGATAGCTGAAAGTTTTTCAAAGGACTGATGGGTTGAGTTGCCTTAAATTGCAAAAATGAAATGTAGCAGTTTGACTAATAATCCAAATCCAGAAATGGTGTTAAAGCTGTCTCTCTCACACACACTCTATTCATGGGGAATGTGTTAACACCCTATTCATTCATGTCTGGGTTTCAATCCAACCCAAGTCATTCAAAGTGAAAGTGTCTAATTAGTGACAGCTCTGCAAGTCCAGTGTAAAATGAGTTCTGAGCAGTCTCAACCTAGTTCCAAACTGGCATAGTTCCAAGGAACAAATTTGCCCACAAACTGGCGGCAAATTGTTGATCTGAGTTGAAAAGGACGTTGATGTGGGAAATGAATTCTATAGGGGCAGTAGGTCCTTCTGAAGGTTGGGTTGAGGCTTTAAGTTGAGGATTTTCAGACAGCTGGGCATACATTTGTGATTGGCACACTCCAGTCTGGCTGTGCCACTTTTGACAAGTGATGCTGAACGATTTGCATGTCTAAATTTCAACTGTTCAGCATTCCTTTTGCTAACTATTGCCAAAAACAGAAGGTTTACTGGCCATTCTAGTGGGGCATTCCTGGTGCAGAATGGTCCCTACTTTTGCTTACACATTGTCACTTTAATTCAAAAGCACTAGTTATCTTGAAATCTTGGAGATATTTTAACATAACACTATAGAAATGTGAATATTATCTAGCTTGTGGCAGGTTTTTGTCTCCTGAAGAAGGTGATTCAGTGCCCCATCACCCCCAAATCTCCATGCAAAGGAGGCAATAGGATCTACATGACATTTTTGCTTCAGAGGTTTATGACAGAGGAGATGAGAAATATGTGAATACATGCTTGTTTTATGATGGCTTCATGAATACAGAAAGACTGCTCTCCCGTTAGCAGGCTGTTAATCTATGTCATATACAAACTAGAACATGATTGTCACTAAATCCTTATGCACAGTCAAACTGCCAGGAGAATCTATCTTTTTTGTTTTTAGCAAATGAATGCAATTTCCATCAAGCAGAGTAAAAAAAAAAACAATACTTGCAGATGAGATGAGCAGACTAGAGCTACAGATTAGATCATAAATATCTCTTCTAATTTTCAATGAATAAAATGGATTCTGATCAAGCTTTTAAAGTGTGAAGGTTGCCATTATCATATTTAACATCACTTTTGTGGAACAGAATTAATGTCTAACGAAGATTTTGAGGTAATTACTATTCTCGACTTGTAACCTTGGTCAATTGCTTCGACCGTGCTGCATAGAAGCATGAAAGGATAGTTTTTGTAGTTAAAATAATGCAAACTTCAGTTGGAGAGTATAAAAATATTTTTTAAAAATTGTCTGCTGCTCTGCAAATAATTTTAGTGTGGAGAGTGAATTGACAACACCAAGAACTCTTGTGTGTACATCAGATAGCTGCAAACAGCAGCAATACTGATTAAGGTCTAGGCCTGCCAGTAATAAATGAGCAAGAGCAATGCTCAAGACTTAGAAAGGCATTCAAGATGGTCTTTTTTGGGGGTATGAGGGACAGGGGTGGAGAGAGAGAGAGGGACAGTGGATTTTTTAAATGAGAACTTTGCTTGATCATTTTTGGTGTTGCTTCACCCTGGACTGAAGTAGAGCATCTGTGTTAATTCCTCCCTTTGTCTGGCTGTTGTTCAACTGAAGTATTGGTCACAGTAGTGAGCTTATGACATGCCTTCCCTTGATCATGTGGATAGTGACCTTGTGGCAAGAGTCCAGTGTGCCTCTGTGTCTTAGTTGCTTTAATTAAGTGAATGATGTGATTGTATGGCTGTAGTAAAGGAGTAAAAATTAAGCCTTGCTTTTGGGTGCCTTCCCTTCCCTTGCCACACAAAAAAGCTAAGAGTACTGGTACAGTAATGCTGTATAGAAAGGTAGCAGCTATATTTGAAATGTTACAGTATTAAGGGTTGGTCCTACAAAGTGACCTTTGCATTTAGTTGACCAGTGTGCAAGGAGTGCTCAGTAATAGGACAGAAATCCTTGGGTTAATGGAAGTTCTGTTTGAAAATCTAGTATTGTAGGCCAATAAGGAAATTAAGGTGTATCTGGCTACTTTACTGCATGTTTGAATGCAATCATTTGTCATTTTCCTGAGCATATGGTAGGACTGTGACAATGTGCAGTTGCAGCAAGCAGATTCGTTTGAAAGTTGATGAGGTAATGTAATGTAGTTTGGATCAAAGCAGACCTTGACTTGAGCCGCAGATCCAAATATGCCACCCTGTTTACTCTTATTTCATATAAATCCTCATCTTACAAACAATTCTGCTTGTCAAATTAGTTCTGCATTTATCTAGATCTGATTGCTGTGATCTAGACCTGATTTTATTATTTTATGTGCTTTTAGTTCCACAGATTTAATGAAGAATCATAATCAGGGAAGCTACGCATTTAATGATTTTAAAAAACCAAATTGGATTAGTCTATCGAGACAACGCAATTTGTTCTGTGTCGAGAGTATTGCCTTGGTTTAATTTTGAAATAATAAGGAAAAACAAATATTTGGTCTGGATCAGGTAACCAATGTGGCTTCCATCGGAACAAGCCAAAATTTGAAAGGAATTATTGAATAATTTACAAATGAGGAAACTTATTGAGCAGGGAAGATGAAAGGTCAAGACAAGTCACCTCTTTCCTACTCTCCCCTTACATCCAGCGCACACAACTGGCCTATTTTCTTCTTTGACATCTTCATTCTCTTCCCCTCTCCTGGGGGAAAAAACTTGCATTGGTTAAATGAGGTTCTGAAATATGAGACAAAAGGAGTATATATTGCAAAGCAACTGAAAACTGGGTTAATAAACCTGCCTTTAAAGAATTACTCCTTCCCTCCTAGTTCTGCATCGAGCTGTTACTGTGATTAGATTTTAGCATGTGACAGTTCCACTTGCTCTCCTATTAGAGTTCTGGATGTCTGAAAAGCCAGAGGGGCTCCAGATTACATGTTGTGATCACAACGAATGCTGATTTACTGTCACACCAGAAATATAGGCTGGGTGGGGGGTGGGTGTGGAGGGATTGGGGCAGGTGGGGGGGAGGGATGGTATTGGCTGGCACAGACATCCAAAAACCCCTCATGCTGGGGCAATCTGGCCTAGTAGTAGTTTCATTCTTTAAAGGCATCACAGCAGCAGTATTGATTCAAAAAAAGGATATGAATGCTGTTGCACATCTGCAATGACTAGGTAGTGAATCATCTTTGAGTACTGTAGCTCAGCATGAAGTAATCGGAATTCCTGTGTCTGGAAACACTTGGTATTGGGTGACATCAATTTTTGTTTCGCATAATTCCTCTGTGCCAGTGCCAACAACACTTGGATCAAATTTTTGGAACATGCAAATATTCAAATAAGATGAATTCCTTATGCACACAGTTTGCAGTACCAGTAGTTTGTTTGTCAGAGAGTCCTTTGCAAGTATATGCTTTGTTTGTGGAACTGCTTGTTTTGTATTAAAACAGGAAATGGTGATTGTGAATTCTGTGCTTATCATAATGTTGGGGAATGGAGCATTTTTCCACTTTTTACACCCAGGTCTCATGCAGTCTTCACTTAGCCTGAACAAATGCTTCCTGTTGTACTATTTAAGATATTTCCATATCCTCTTATCAGCAACTTTGTGGCTTCACTTGATTGCGATTGCTATATTCTAGGGTGTTTAGTCTTTATGGAATTAGATCCATTGGGAGCTGGATTGAGGCAGTTCATTGCTCTTTGGGTCTGCTTTATGGCCAGAAGTCTTAACCAGGCTGGGCTGGATTCTAAAGGCCATTGAGCACTGTTCATATTGTGTCGTGTAGTCCAATTAAAATGATTCCGTTCACAAACAAAATAATGTTTAATTTTCCACTGCAATAAGAGGCTGAAGGTGAAAATGCTGACTGTCTGCATTACATAGTTCCAAGAGGTTGTCAGGTCTTGCCATAAGAGAGCCATTATTTAAAAAGTCAAACTGTTAGAACAAATTCCTATAATGTGGAAAAGCAAAATACTGCAGATGCTGGGAAACGGGGGGGAAAAACAGGAAATGGTGGAAATATTCAGGTCAGGCAGCATCTGTGGAGGGAGAAACAGAGTTAATGTTTCAGGATGAGTGCCTTTTATTAGAACTGGTTCAGTTCTGTCACAAATGCTGCCTGACCTGAGTATTTCCAACATTTTCTGTTTTTATTCCTATAAATCTATGTTTATTTTGTGCAGTTTCACCAAAAAAAATCACCCAGGAATGCATCACAAAAAATGAAAATTAACCATGGAACTGCTAATTAATCCTCAAATATGCAAATTAACGTATTTCAAATGTCCAACCTGGGCATGCGGTGCTAAACTAAAGTTGAAATATGTACTCCCTGAAATATATGCTAAAATATTGCTTTTGGAGATTTTATAAAACTTAAGTATTGAATGACTTTGAAACTGGATGATCCCACCATTTGCTAAAAATTACTAGTGAACTTGTGGAGGAGGAAACATGCCTGAAGTCAACACTTTGAATATTCTAACATAGAACTGTGGAAGTTAACAGTACAGAAGGCAGTTTTTCGACTCTTCGTGTCTCTGCTGCCATTCCACTCTCCTGCTTCTCTTTCCATTGCCCTGCATCTTCCTCAGCTTCAAATATTTACCCAGTTTACCTTAAAAGATGCAGTTGTCCCTGCTTCAATCATTCCCAGTGTCAAATCATTTCATGCTCCCAACAGCTTGCCATGTAAGGAGATTTCTCCAAACTTCTGTTTGCTCTCATAAGTGTAGGCAAGTAGTGTCTACCCCGTGCCAATCTGTGATCATGACACCAGGAGATGTGTGACTTCAGCATAACCCTTCTGGGATTCCTTTCTTCCCCCTTGAGGTGAATCTACGGAGCCATTTGGAGATTCATGCGGTTTAAGTTGATTTTCTATCTCTGCTGAGCTAACGACCAGGTGTTTTAATGTTGGGCAATGAAGTAGAGATTGACACAAAAGGAAGCCAGTCTCATGGTCTTTTTGTCTTAAATCATGGCCGACAAAATCTTGTTGGTGTGATGTCTATTGATATTCCAACATTAAACCTTTTAGAAGTCATCAATAATAATGGAAATTGGGCTTTTTTCTCGTGCCCCCCTCCCTTCGCTTTCCTGGTGCTCCGCCACCTTCCTCCCCGCCACCTTCCTCCCCGCCTGGCTTGTGTGCCCTCCCTCTACCCGCCTGGCTCACCTGCCCAGCTTGCATGCCCTCCCTCTGCCCGCCTGACTCGCGCCCTCCCTCCGCCCCGTCTGGCTCGCCCGCTCGCCTGGCTCACCCGCCTTCCCCTGGCTCACTGGTCATCCCCCGCCGACCTTCCCCCTGGCTCGCATGCCGGCCCTCCGCCTGCCCGGTTTGCCCTCCACCCCCATCTCCTGCCCCCCCTCCCCCACCCCCGCCCACCCGGCTCGCATGAGGGAAAGAGCAGTATATATTTCCAGAATCTGATGTGACCAACTTTTACCTTAAAAAAAAAAGGTTTAGCCTTCAAGGCAGAGAGAGTGAGCCACCCAGAAAGAAGCACCACCAAAATGCTTGTCCAGCTAAGAGCAGGGAGAAAATCCAGCAAGCCTGAAGGGAATGTGCCCTGCTGTAAACTCAACATTTTTAACTTGTGCAGCAGTGAATTGGAAGTAATTCTCTGTCTTCAAACTGAACTTTCAACCAACAGAGAAATATACAAACACCTCATGCCTGCAACCAACGAGAGCTTGACTTCCGAGAGAATTCAACAACCCCGAAATCCGACCTCACTTGAAAAGCACTTACTCCTTTTCCTCTCTCACTGACTCCTTTTGTGTGTGGTGTGTGGGTGCAAGTGAATGCGGAACATGTTTGAGTGATGGTTCTGTGAGAATTAATTGGGGATTTGTTTTCAGCTTGATAACTGAACTTGGATATTTAAAAAAAAAATAATTATTTTGCATTTTAAACCTATATAAATGGGAACAAATGTGAACCAGCAAAGCAACAGAGATTACGAGGAACTGGCCAGTTTTTAAGTATTCGAGATGTGTATTTGAAAAACAAAAGTCATACAATGTGGACAGATGCTGTGAAGCAAGTTAAAATTCACCTATGGTTTAAGACATTCTGAAGCAGAATAGAGTGTCCAATAAATCAATATGCTGAGACTTTTAGATTACCATTGGCCTATCAGGAAGATGGCGAATATGCACCAGTTGTGCCCTCTAGGGCGTCATAGAGCCAGTGTTTCATGGGGCTTTTGGGTTATTATAAGCTGTACCACATGAACAGATTTCATATAGCTGTTGTCACTTGGTTCAATTGGTGGTATTGTTTCGGAGTCAGAAGTTTGAAATTGAACCCCACTCCAGTACTCAAGCATATCGTGTAGTCTGAACTTCAAGGCAGCACTGAGGGAAAGACACTTTGGAAGTGCTGTTCTTCAGATGGGATTTTAAAATAACAGTATGCTACACTGCAATGCGGAGATCTCGTTGCTGGTTTACTTTACAGGATAAGATCATAAGCCAATGACAAATCCACAGAGCTCCCCATTTCATTTGATAGATTTGGTTGTTTACACTTTAAAGTGCAAAAACTGAGGCTGTGGCCCACAGTCCTGTAATGCAAGTTGACCTTTAGAGGGTCCATCCCTTCATTCACACATACTAGTCAGAGAGGAGGTACTGTGGACTATAGAGAACAAATTGGATGCTCAACTTTGAAGGTGGCAGGACAAGTTGAGAAGGCTGTCAAAAAGGCATATGGGGTCCATGGCTATATCAGCAGAGGAATATAGAGTACAAAAGCAAAGAATTTATGCCAACCCTTTACAAAATACTCAATCATAAAATGGTTACAGCAGAGAAGGAGGCAATTCGACCCGAGTCCATGCTAGAACAGTTTAGCTAGTTGCACTCCGCCGCCCTTTCCTTGTAGCCCTGCAAATTTTTTCTCTTCAGGTGCTTATCCAGTTCCCTTTTGAAAGCCACAATTGAATCTGCCTCCACTACCCTCTCAAATGGTGCGTTGCAGATCCTTACCACTCGCTGCATGAAAGAAATGTTCTCATGTTGCCTTTGGTTCTTTTGTCAATCACCGTAAATCAGTGTCATCTGGCTCTCGACCCCTTCGCCAAAGGGAACAGTTTCTGTCTATCTACTCTTTCTGGATCTCTTATGATTTTGAAGACCTCTATCAAGTCTACTTTCAACTTTCTGTAAGGAGAACAGCCCCAGCTTCTCGAATCTATCCACGTAACTGAAGTCCCTCGTCCCTGGGACCATTCTTATACATTTTTACTGCATCTCTCCAAAGCCTTCACAGTCCTCCTAAAATGCGTGCCCTGAATTGGACACACTACTCCAGTTGAGGACAAACCAGTGTTTTTTGAAGGTTCGTCATAACCTCCTTGCTTTTGTACTCCATGCCTCTATTTATAAAAGGCCAGGATCCCATATGCCTTTTTATCAACTTTCTCAATCTGCCTTGCCACCTTCAATGATTTGTGCACATATACCCCCAGTTCACTCTGTTCCTGCAGACCCCACCTAGAAACGTATCCTTTAGTTTATATTGTCTCCTCATTCCTCCTGCCAAAATATATCATCTCACACTCCTCTGCACGAAATCTCATCTCTACATGTCTGCCCATTCCGCCAGCCTGTTTGTCTTGAAGTCTGTTGCTATCCTCCTCATAGTTCACAATACTTCCAAGTCTTTTGTCATCTGCAACCTTTTAAAGTTGCTTCCTGTACACCCAAGTCTAAATCATTAATATATATCGAGAATATTCGTGGAACTTCTGTTTTGCTGACCATTGCACCCTTCCGACACATGATGGAGGCAATGCAGCTGGTTATAAACTGTTTCTCTGAGGCAGCAAATGCCTTTGACCTAACTATTAGCCTAAAGAAAACCTAGGCGCTGTACCAAGCACAGGCTCGAGGAAATTGCAGTCCACCACAGATCAGCGTTGACAGTAGCAACCTCAGTGCAGTGAAACAGTTTACCCAAGTATTATTTCCAGTGATGCCACTGCCAACAAGGACATAGATAATGGACTGTCCAAGGCCAACAGCTCCTTTTGGCCGTCTCTCTAAGCGTGTCTGCTGAAACCATTCACTGCGCATCTCTACCAAAATTCAAGTATACAGAACGATTATCATCACTACCCTCTTGTATGCATCAGAATCATGGGTTCTATATAGAAAACAAATGTGATTACAAACAGAAAGTGCTGGAAATACTCAGCAGGTCAGGCAGCATCTGTGGAGAGAGAAGCAGAGTTGACGTTTCAGGGCTGTGACCTTTCATCAGAACAGGCTCACATACGTGTCTGTGACTTCTAGACTTGACTATTCCAATGCACTTCTGGCTGGTCTCTCACATTCTATCTTCTGTAAACTTGAGGTCATCCAAAGCTCTGCTGCCTGTATCTTAATTCGCATCAAGTCCCATTCCTCTATCACCCCTGTGATTGCCAATCTGCATTTGGTACGCAGTCCAGCAACACTTTGATTTTAAAATTCTCATCCTTTCAAATCCCTCCATGGCCTCACCCCTCCTTAATATCTCTAATCTCCTCTAGTCCCACAATCCTGAGTTATCTGTGCTTATCTAATTCTGGCCTCTTGAGCTTCCCTGATTTTAACCGCTCCAGCATTGGCTGTGGCTTTGGCCCGAAACTCTTGAATTCCTTCCATGTGCCTCGTTGCCTCTCTAAAGCCTAGTTCTTTGACTAAGCTTTTGGTCATCTGGTCTAATATCTCCTTCTGTGGCTCAGTGTTGTATTTTGTTTTATATTGGTCCTGTGAAGCATCTTGGGACATCATATTACGTTAAAGGTGTTATATAAATATAAATTGTTGTTAATCCACTATTATCCAAGTGACTGTTAATTTTGTCCTGGAATTTGGGCTAGATTTTTTGTGCTCCCCGTGGTGAGTTTGAAGGTAGGGAGAGCATTTAATCGGGTGGGATGACAACAACTGGGGACCCCACCACCTCTCGCCTCCACCCCAATTAAGTCCATAGCTGGAAGGCCCGTGGATGGCCTTACTGTTCCACTGCCAATTGAGGTCCTTAGTGGGCAATTAAGGACTTCTTCCCACTGCCACCGGTATTAGCCCAGCGGTGGGTGGGCCTATGGCCACGTGGTGACCACAACAAGCAAACCCATGCGGGTTGCTTGCCAGCTCCCGGGGGTTGGGGGATCCATCGTTCAAAGGCACTTGGTGTCTGATTGAGGGACCCGGCTTCGGAAAGAGGTGGGGGGTGGGGGGGAGCCCACTGAGAGCCACCCCACCCACCTGTCCTTGCTGCCAACTCCCTACAACCCCCTCCCCCCCCCCCCCCCCCCACCCTCGAAACCCCTCCCATCACTCTCTTGTGGCCTGGGTCCATCAACGATCATGGACCTCTGGGTGCATTGTTGGCAGCAGTCATCACCTCCCCAGTGGTTGAATAAAAGAGTTGCTGGCCTCTGATTTGACTGGCAGCTCTCAGCGGGTGGGACTTCTGTTCCCAGGGTCCTTAATGCAAGGGAAGGCCTGCTGCTGCCCAGTTGAGTGCTTGAAAGGCATGTAATGTGGCGGGACCTCCTGAAAAGATGCGTCGCAGGGCTCTCGCTGCCTCTTCAGCCAGTGGGTGAGACCCTTGTCGCCTCCATTAAATATTGCCCATCGTCTCTAAAAGCTTTCCCACTACTGAGGTTATACTGACTGACCTGTAGTTGCTGGGTTTATCCTTGTACCCTTTTTTGAACAAGGATGTAAGATTTGTAATTCTCCAAATCCTCTGGCACCACCCTGGATTAAAGGATTGGAAAAGCATGGCCAGTACCTTTTGCAATTTCCACCCTTACTTCCCTCAGTCTCCTTGAATGCATCTGATCCAATCCTGGTGACTTATCAACTTTAAGTACAGCCAGCCTTTCTAATACCTCCTACTTATCAATTTTTGCCCATCCGTATCTCCACTACCTCCTCTTTCACTATGACTCTGGTAGCACCATCTTTTTTGATAAAGACAGGTGCAAAGTACTCATTTAATTGGAGTATTGTGTTCAGTTCTGAGCTTTACATTTTAGGAAGGATGTCAAAGCGTTCAGTGCAGAGGAGATTTACTAGACTGGTACCAAGGATGAAAAGCTTCAGTTATGTGGAGAGACTAGAGAAGCTGGGGTTGTTGTCTTTCGAGCACAGAAGTTTGTGAAGATTTGGTAGAGGAGTTGAAAATCCTGAGGGGTTTACATAAAGTAAATAAAGAGAAACTGTTAGCAGTTGGAGAAGGGTTGGTCACCAGAGGACGCAAATTTAATGTAATTGCCAGAAGAACCAGAGGTGACTTGAGGAAAAAAAACATTTACATGGGGTTATGATCTGGAATGCACTGCCTGAAAGGGTGGTGGAAGCAATTTTAATAATTTTCAAAAGTGAAGGGAAAGCAGACTCTGTCCCTTTTTAGAATGTAATGACACCAACCACTGTTAAATTAACTAGATCATTGCCTGCTGTGATTACTTTGTGTAGCAGTACCTAACAGTTAGAAGTACAGTAGCCATAGAATCATATAGCACAGAAGCCCATTGTGCCAGTGCTGGCCCTTTGAAAGAACTATCTAGTTTGTACCATTCTCCTGCTGTTTCCTCACAGCCCTGCAAACTTTCCTTTTCAAGTATGTGTCCAGTACCCCTTTGAATGTTATTCATTGGCAGCTGTGCCTTCAGCTACCTAGGTTCTAAGCTTTGAAATTCTCTCCCTAAACCTCTCTGCCTCTCCACCTCTTTATCCTCCTTTAAGTTGCTCCTGAAAACTTACCTCTTTGACCAAGCTTTTCGTCGCCTGTCCCTACATGGCTTTGTATCAGATTGTGTTTGATAATGCCCCTGTGAAACAGCTGGGATGTTTAACTATGTTAGAGGCGCTATATAGATGCAAGTTGTTCTTGGCAAAATAGGAACAAGCCCTTCGAGCCTGCTCCACCATTCCATAAGATCATGGCTGATCTGGTTGATGTCTCAACTCCACTTTCCTGTCTGCCCCCCATAACCATTGACTCCTTTGTCTATCAAAAATATAGGAATATGGTGTAATGTAGCAGCTATGTTACTGGACTTTCATCCCAGAGGTTGAGTGTTCAAGTCTCACTATGGCAAGTTATTGAAACTGAACTAACTTGCAAAAATGCAAATTCACTAACCTGTTTCAGGGAAAGAAACTGGGTCTGGACTTCAGACCTGCAGTCCCACATTACATAGTTGACTCTTAATATTCTAACTCCTACATTACAAGAATAAAAGTAAACCAGAAAGTTTTCTATTTGGCAGGACTGATGGATTCAAACTGATGACCCCCAGCAACAGAGATGGTAACTGTGCTGACTTCTCTGATCCCTGGTTTCATCTAATCGTAATTGGGGAACAGTATAGTGGAGTTATTGGGAAAGGGTAGCGTAGTATAGTATTGAAAATAGGTGAATTAGGAACATGATAGTTACATGTTCCAACCCAAGAGAATGGGAGGTCAGGAGAGTGGGCACAAATCGGCAACAGTGCATTTGATGTGTATATGAACTTTCAAAAGGCGTTTGATAAAGTGCCACATTTGCCTGTTAGCAAAATTGAAGCTCATGGGATAAAAGGGGAAGTTGTAGAATGGATGCAAAATGGGTTAAAGCATAGAAAATAGTTGTGGTGACTGTTTGTTTTTCTGGCTAGAGAAAGGGAGTGGGGAGCAGAGGCAGAGCAGAGGAAATGAAGTGGCGAGGCTGGGAGCAGGTGGGCGTGAAGCGGGGAGTGAGTGGTCAAGGGGGGAGAAGTGCGAGGTATGGAGCAAGTGGCGAGCAGATGGGCGCTAGAGGCAGCAGTGAAGAGAAAGCGCGATGGCTGGAGGGAGTGGGCTACTGTTGGGGGTGGGATGGAGGTGGCGATCGGAGCCACTGTGGACATTTGGGTTACATTTGTTTTTGTTTTTGAGATAAATTGAGCAGCGCCATCTTTGCTACTGGCAGTTGCCAAAAATGTCATCGTGACATTTCAGTACATGAGACTGCATTTGCATATGTGCAAGTACTACACCACCTAGTGGTTGTGTTGTCAGCAAATGCAGCCTTTATAAATAGAGGCAAAGATTACGTGGGTCAGGAAGTTATGCTAAACTTATATTAAATATTAGTTTGGCTCCAGCTTGAGTATTGTGTTCAATTTTGGGCACCACACTTCAGAATGAATGTGAAGGCTTTGGAGAGAGTATGGAGTGATTTACTAGGTTCTAGGGATGCTGGATTACAATTATGTAGATAGACCAGAGAAACGGTGGTTGTTCTCCTTAGAGCGCAGAAGGTTGATAGAGGTGTTTAAAATCATGAAGGGTTTATATAAAGTAAATAAGGAGAAACTGTTTCCATTGGCTGAGAGGTCTATAACCAGAAGGTGCAGGTTGAAGGTGATTGACAAAAGAACCAGAGGTGATCTGGGGAAAAACTTTTTTATGCAATGGGTGGTTAAGATTTGAAACGCACTGCCTGATAGGGTGGTTGATACAGATTCGATAGTAGTCTTCAAAACTGAACTCGAAGGAGAAAAAATTGCAGGGATGTGGGGTAAGAGCAAGTGAGTAGGACGTAACTGGATTGCTTACTGAAAGAGCTGGCAAAGACTTCCGTGCTGTACTATTCGATGGTTCTGTGAATTTGGTGCATTAAAATTATTTATTGGTTTTGTTGGACTTTGGTATAATCAAAGTGCCACCTTGGTACAATACCATGATGTGCGTGTGCACATTAAAAGTAAAATTCCAGATGAAATAATTATACTAATGGTTTAATGTTTTATAGTCTGTTAATTGTGATATTTGAATATTCTGTCATTTGGTAGCAAATAATCCTTTTAGATAAGTGTTTGGAAAGTGTCCTAATTCAAATTGATTTTTGTTCTGAGATGGGATTGCTTCAATAGAATGCATGACTGCACTGTTTTTTTGAGAAGAAGTTCTCTTAACCTAATATAAGTTTAGCCTCAAGTTTGATCTGTTCAGGTTAAAAAGCAAAATTGTGCAAGAGATTAGTCTGTTGTGCTGCAGGACTTTCTCCCTGCTGTCTTTTTCTTCCTTACCTCTTTATTGGCAGATTGTTAACCATGCTGCATGAAAGATTGGATCCTGTTGTGTTTTTTGTGCCGACCTAATTCGTAGATTATATTTTAAGAAGACAGTTTTTTTCTATAATGCTTTTAAATATGGGTAAATGAAAGTGTCTTGTTTCAAAAAAATTCACCACTTCCTTTCTCTACCCCCTCCCCACCTGTTCCTGTGATGGCTGTGTCTATTTGCATTTAATTTAATTTATGTGGATGGATGAGAGCAGGGCTGATGTGATTTGGCAGGCTGGGAACATTCTGTTTTCTCTGCCACTCTAGTGCCAGCTTCAACAGTTGCAAATAAAGTGTGATTTTTTTTTTTAAAACTGATTACCACAAATGTTTGACTGAGCAACATATTGACTTTTTGCTTACAGTTCATTAATAAAACACTCCTCCTGCAGGTACAGATAATGAGCCCCGAGGAGATGTTCTCGTTTTTCACCACATCCTGTCATCTAATAAGTATAACTGACTCCAGGGATGTGCTGTTTCCATCATGAAAGTAACCAATTCCCCAAAGTGTTTAAAGGACGTAATGTGGTAGCTTCAGGCCACCGGTGATTCTTGGGGTGTTCCACGTTGCACCGCAGTCTTGGATACTAGTGCACTCAAAAATTAGGTATGCAATAATGTTAAATACCATGGACTTCCTTGATGGTTCAGGGCAGTGGTATCCAAGGTTATAGTCTTGTGGGCCACAGAAATTCAATGTTCCCATTAATAGTTTAATGGAAATACTGAAATTAATTAATTCAAGCTATCCATGCTGACATCAACATTAATGAGACAACACCATGACAAAGTATATTATCTTGAGTTGGCAATCAGCTGCTCCAAAATTTCAGTCCAGTTGCCTCAAAAGCAGCTGCATTCAGCTTATCTTCTGTAAATTTGGATATTATTGAAATGGAACTGAAATGTCGATAGTGCAACAGAATTCTGAATTCAGCTGATTTGTGATGTATAAATGGGAAGCTGTCCCCAATATTTGGTCATGTTCAGTACAATATATTAAAAGTTTTCAGAGAGCATTTAAAATAAAATATTTTGTTACTTTGGTAGTTGTTAAGGTAATTGTGCTTTGGGACTTACCAACTTGGAACTGGAGTGATAGCTGCTAAGTGTATCACTTATAATCTTCTCCACCTCTCTCCCGAAGCTCTTGACTCTGCTGGAGTATGGTTTTGGCAAGTTTTTAGGCTGTGGGAACACACTCCTGTCCATGTGTAATTCAAGTGGGAAGTGAAATGTAAGAAATAAGGGCAGTAGTAGACAATTCAGCCCCTTGAGCCTGCTCTGCCATTCAATATGGTCTTCTACTGATCATCTACCTCAACTCCAGTTTTCTGCCTGCTCCCCATATCCCTTGATGCCCTGAGAGATCAAAAATCTTTCGATATCAGGTCATGAATATATCACAGAATAATACAGTGCAGAAGAGGCCCTTCAGCCCATCGAGTCTGCACCGATGCATTAAAGACACCTGCCCTGTCTACCTAATCCCATTTGCCAGCACTTGGCCCATAGCCTTGAATGTTATGATGTGCCAAGTGCTCATCCAGGTACTTTTTAAAGGATGTGAGGCAACCCGCCTCTACCACCCTCCCAGGCAGGCCATTCCAGACCGTCTCAACCCTCTGGGTAAAAAAGTTCTTCCTCAAATCCCTCTTAAACCTCCCACCCCTCACCTTAAACTTGTGCCCCCTCGTAACTGGCCCTTCAACTAAGGGGAACAGCTGCTCCCTATCCACCCTGTCCAGGCCCCTCATAATCTTGTACACATCGATCAGGTCACCCCTCAGTCTTCTCTGCTCCAGCAAAAACAAGATATACAAAAGCCTTTCCAACCTCTCTTCATAGCTTAAATGTTCTATCCCAGGCAACATCCTGGTGAATCGCCTCTGCACTCCTTCCAATGCAATCACATCCTTCCTATAATGTGGCGACCAGAATTGCACACAGTACTCCAACTGTGGCCTTACCAAAGTTCTATACAACTCCAACATGACCTCCCTGCTTTTGTAATCTATGCCTCGATTGATAAAGGCAAGTGTCCCATATGCCTTTTTCACCACCCTGTTAACCTGCCCTTCTGCCTTCAGGGATCTATGGACAAACATGCGACAAACACCCAGTGATGGAACATCCACACCCTCTAGGGTAGCTAATTCCCAATTGCTGGAAAGACTTTAGGAGCAGGGACTCCTTTCCTTCCTCCTCTGTACAGCTCAACTAATCACTGAATAGAATTGATGAGGCATCAGAGGAACATCATTTGTTTGTTTAAAACACAAAAGGAGACCACAGTCTATTTAAAATCATGTGCCAGAGGTGAATATTGTATTGGACTGTACCACACGGAATTTAAGAAATTGAAATATAAGAAGCTATTGAAGTGTGATCATTTAGACTTGTGTAGTTTTTTTCAGATTTTTGTCTCTGTTTCAGATGTCATTTACTCTTAGTTTTATGCTGCATGATCCTGGCAGCAGCTTTGTAAGGTAAATGAAATTGTCCTGCTGCCTGCTGAGGCACTAAGACCCAGTTATTTAGGTGGTTTCCACTGGAACCTCCAGAGATGGCACCCATATTGCAATATAATGTAAATAATGACTTGACAATCTTTCTATTTCTAAGGCAGCTGAGCAACTTGCCAGTGTTTCCCAACCGTTGGATAGATATGAAGAGTGGTAAATAAAGCTATGAATCACACATTAAATTGAGGTCCTGTCGTCTTCTCTCAGGTGGGTGTAAAAGATCCCGTGGCACTATTTTGAAGAAGAACAGGGGAAATGGACAGAATGGAAAAGGAAAGGGGTTAGCCCTGATAAAGAATGGCATGACAGTTGTGAGAGAGGATTTTGTCTCTGAACATCAGGAAGTAGAATAAATATGGGTGGAGATAAGGGATAACAAAGGTCAGAAAATGTTGGTGGGACTAGTTTACAGGCCCCCTAGCAGAGGCTACACTGGACAGAGTATTGATAAAGAAATAATAGGAGCTTGTAACAAAGGTAATGTACCATAGAAAAGTTACGGTACAGAAGGAGGCCATTGAGCCCATCGTGTCTGCGCCAGCTGAAAAAACTAGCTGCCCAATCTAATCCCACCTTCCAGCACCTGGTCTGTAGCCTTGCAGGTTACAGTACTTCAGGTGCATGCCCAGGTACCTTTCAAATGAGTTGAGGGTTTCTGCCTCCACCACCAATCCGGGCAGCGAATTCCAGACACTCGGCACCCTCTAGGTGAAAAAGTTTTTCCTCATGTCCCCTCCAATCCTTCTAATCACCAGGGGAAACAGGTCCTTCCTGTCTACTCTATTGAGGCCCCTCATAATTTTGTACACCTCAATTAAGTCACCCCTCAGCCTCCTTTGTTCTCAGGGAAACAACCTGAGCCGATCCAATCTTTCCTCATAGCTGCAACTTCCAAGCCCTGGCAACATTCTTGTAAATGCCCTCCGTACTCTCTCCAGAGCAATTATGTCCTTCCTGTAATGTGGTGACCAGAACTGTATGCAATACTCCAGTTGTGGCCGAACAAGCATTTTATACAGTTCCAGCATTACATCCCTGCTTTTGTATTCTATATTTCAGCCAGTAAAGGAAAGCATTCCATATGCCGCCTTCATCACTCTATCTATCTGTCCTGCCACCTTCAGGGACTTGTGGCCATGCACTCCGAGGTCTCTCACTTCTTCCACCCCTCTCAGTATACTCTTGTTTATTGTGTATTCCCTTGCTTTGTTTGCATTATCCAGATGTATTACCTCGCACTTCTTCTCCAGATTGAATTCCATTTGCCACTTTTCCACCCATTCAACCGAACCATTGATATCATTCTGGAGTCTACAGCTATCCACTTCACTATCAACTACACGGTTAATTTTTGTGTCATCAGCAAATTTCCCAATCATGCCTCCCGCATTTAAGTCCAAATCATTAATATATACCACAAACAGCAGACCCTGTGGAACACCACTGGAAGCCACTTTCCATTTGCAAAAATATCCGTCGACCACTACCCTTTTGTTTACTGTCACTGAGCCAATTTTTTATTTACTTATTTTTTTATTTAGTGATACAGCACTGAAACAGGCCCTTTGGCCCACCGTGTCTGTGCGACCAACAACCACCCATTTAAACTAACCCTGCAGTAATCCCATATTCCCTACCACCTACACTAGGGCCAATTTACAATGGCCAATTTACCGATCAACTTGCAAGTCTTTGGCTGTGGGAGGAAATCGGAGCACCCGGCGAAAACCCACGCGGTCACAGGAAGAACTTGCAAACTCCGCACAGGCAGTACCCAGAATTGAACCTGGGTCCCTGGAGCTGTGAGGCTGCAGTGCTATCCACTGCGCCACTATGCCGCCCTAACTTGCCACATTCCCCTGTATCCCATGGGCTTTTATTTTTCTGACCAGTCTGCCATGTGGGACATTGTCAAATGCCTTACTCAGTTCTATGTAGACCACGTCCACTGCACTACCCTCATCAATCCACCTAGTTATTTCCTCAAAAAATTCATTCATGTTAGTAAGACGCAACCTTCCCTTAATAAATCCATGCTAACTATCCCTGATTAATCCGTGCCTTTCTAAGTGGCAGTTTATCCTATCTCTCAGAATTGATTCTAATAATTTACTCACCACAGAGGTCAGACTGACCGGCCTACAATTATTTAGCCTATCCCTTGCACCCTTTTTAAACGATGGTGCAATGTTCGCAAACCTCCAATCTTCTGGTACCTCGCCTGTATCTAGTGAGAATTTGAAGATGATTCTCAGAGCATCCACTATTTCCTCCCTGGCTTTCTACAACAACCTGGCGGTATATCCGCTTTCAAGGATGTCAGACCCTTTAGAACTTCCTCTCATTATGCTTATCGTATCTAATATTTCACACTCCTCTTTTACTCCAATGTCTGCATCATCCCTGTCCTTTGTGAAGGCAGAGACAAAAAAACTCAAAGAACCCTGCCCACATCTTCTGAATCCACTCATAAGTTCCCTTGTACATCTCTGATAGGCCCTATTCTTTCCTTAGTTATTCTCTTGCTCTCATGTACCGATTTAAAAAAAGACATCTTTGGGTTTTCCTTGATCTTATCTGTCAATAATTTTTCATGTCCTCTCATTGCTTTCCTAATTTCCTTTTTTACTTCATCCCTGCACATCCTATACTCCTCTAGGCTTTCTAAAGTATTAAGATTTTTGTGACTGTCATGAGCTTTCTTTTTCTGCTTTATCTTATTCTATGCTTCTAGATAACTGGGGGCTGTAGATTTGGCCGTACCACCCTTTATCTTTGTGGGGACCTGTCTACACTGTGCCTGTAGAATCTCAGTTTTGAATGCCTGCCACTGATTTTCCTTCAAGTAGCTGTATCCGGTCCACTTTTGCCAGATCACCTTTCAGCTTTGTAAAATTTACCTTCCCCCAATTTTGAACTTTTACTTCTGGTTTATCTTTGTCCTTTTCCATGATTATGCTAAAATTAATTATTATGGTCACCCACTGCTACTACATCCACTTGCCCAGCTTCATTTCCCAAGATTAAATCTAGAATTGTGCCCCCTCTTGTTGGGCTTGTTACGTGCTGGCTAAAAAAGTTCTCTTGAATGCAGTTCAAGAATTTTGTGCCCTTTGTGCCCTTCACACTGTTTGTATCCCAGTTAATATTTTTTTTTCTTCTTTGACCTCCTTATCTCGAGAGACAATGGGTAAGCACCTGGAGGTGGTCAGTGGTGTGTGGAGCAGCGCCTGGAGTGGCTATAAAGGCCAATTCTAGAGGGACAGGCTCTTCCACAGGTGCTGCAGAAAAATTTGATTGTCGGGGCTGTTACACAGTTGGCTCTTCGCTTGCGCCTCGCTCTTTTCCTGCCAACTGCTAAGTCCAATCGACTCGCCACACTTTAGCCCTGCCTTTATAGTTGAAATTCCCAACTCTTACTGCCCTATTTTTTTGCACTTAGAATTTTGCCTACATATAATACTTCTGGGGGGCTGTAATCTTGCAGACTGGACAAATCAAATTGGCCAAGGTATTCTGGAGGACAAGTTCATGGAATGCATTCAGGACAGTTTCCTAGAACAATATGGCGTGGAACCAACCATATATTGTGTAATGAGACAGGTTAATTAGTAATCTCTTAGTGAAGTATCCTATGGGGCAGAGTGATCGTATGAAAAAATTTCTTATTAAATTTTAGAGTGACATACTTAAGACCGAAGCAAGGCTCTTAAATAAAGCCCGTTACATATGCTTGAGGGTGATTTGGCTAAGGCAGGTTGTATAATTAGATTAAAATGTATGGAGGTAGTTAAGCAGTGGCTAACATTTCAAGAAAGGGTTCAAAATTCTCAATGGAAGTACATTCCATTGAGAAACCAGAACTCCCTGGGAAAAGTGATCTATCAGTGGTTTACTAAAAAAGTTAAGGGTAGTATTGGATTAAAAGAGGCTTCTAATATTGAGAAGAATATTAGTAAGCATAAGGATTGGGAGAGTTTTAGAAACCAGCAAAGGATGACCAAAAAAATGATGGAAAAACAAGAGAGTAAAGTAACAAGAAAAAGAATGACTGATTATACGAACTTGCACAAGTACATAAAAAGGAAGAGAGTAGTGATAGTAAACATTGGTCCCTTAAAAGCTGACAGGAATTATAATGGGGAATAAGGAAATGACCGAGTTGTTAAATGAATATTTTGTATCTGTCTGCACAGTAGAACAACAAAAAACATACCAAAATAGTGGGAAACCAAGGGGATAGTTGGGGGGTGGGGGGGGAGGGTTTTAAAACAATATGGGTAGAGAAAAAGTACTGGAGAAACGAATGGGACTTTTTTTATTCGTTTGTGAGATGTGGTCGTCGCTGGTTAGGCCAGCATTTGTTGCCCATCTCTAATTTCCCTTGAACTGAGTGGCTTGCTAGGCCATTTCAGAGGACATTTTAAGAGTCTGGAGTCACATCTGGGCCAAACCAGGTAAGGATGGCAGATTTCCTTCCCTAAAGGACATTAATGAACCAGATATGTTTTTACAACAATCAACATGATCATTAGACTAGCTTTTAATTCCAGATTTATTAATTGAATTCAAATTTCACCATCTGCCATGGTGGGATTCAAATCCATGTCCCCAGAACATTAGCCTGGGCTCTGGATTACTAGTCCAGTGACATTGCCACGAGGCCACTGCCTCCACTGTAGGACTAAAAGATGACAAATTACAGTAGAGGGAAAGCAGGTGGAGGAGTTTCTAGGTTGTGATCAGGAGAACTTCCTTGATCAGTATGTTCTTGGCCCAACTAGAAAGCAGGCATTTTTGGATCTGGTGCTGGGAACTGAGGTGAATCAAGTGCCTGTGGGGGAGCACTTGGGTAAGAGTGATCATCATATCATACATAAGGTTTAGACTTGTAATGCAGAAAAGCAAGGAACGATATAAGGTAGAATGTCTAGATTGGAAGAGGGCAAATTTCAATGTGATGAGAAGGGATCTCGCTGGGATAAAATGGCATCAAAGACTGACAGGAAAATCTGTAACGGAACAATGGGTTCTATTTAAGGTCCAGGCTAGGTACATTCCAATAAGGGTGAAAGGTAAAGGAAGCAAAAACAGGGCTCCTTTGGATGAGGGAGGTGGAGATTATGATGATCAAAAAAAACAAGTGTATGATGCATCTCCGGTGAATTCAAGTGAGAACCAGGCCAAAAACAATAAGTTGAGAGGCAAGGTCAAGAGGAAAATAAAACTGGCAAAGACAGGATATGAGAATAGAATGGCAGTTAACATAAAAGGGAACCCAAAACTCTTCCACTGGCATGTAAATAGCAAGCGGGTAGTAAGAGGTGGAATGGCGCCTATTGGGACAAAGAGGCACAGCACAAGGCTAGAATACTCGAGTACTGTGTATTATATTTACTGAGGAAGAGGAATCTGACAAAATACCAGTAGTAGCGGAAAGAGTAGAGGCAATGGATAGGGCAAAAATTGAGGCGGGTATTGGGGGAGTTACTGGAAAGGCTGGCTATGCTTAGGGTAGTTAAGTCACCTGGTCCGGTGGCTTGCATCTAAAGTTGCTAAAGGAAGTTGGGGTGGAGTTAGCAGAAGGGCTTGCCGTAATCTTCCAATCTTCTCTGATTATGGGGGATGTGCCAGAGGATTGGAGAGTGGCAAATGTTGACACCTTTATTCAAGGAAGGGTGTAAGGACTGTTCTAGCAACTACAGGCCAGTCAGTTTAACAACAGTGGCGGGTAAGGTTTTAGAAACAATAATGAGGAAAAACATTAACAGGCACTTGGGGAGTTGTTTGAGTTAATTAAGTATAGCCAGCGTGGATTTGTAAAAGGCAGATCATGTTTGACTAATTGAATTTTTTGAAGTAACAAGAGATTGATGAAGGGAATGAGATGGATGGTGTCTATATGGATTTTAAGAAAGTGTTTGATGAAGTACCACATAAAAGGCTGGTTAACAAAATTGAGACACAGGGAATGGGAAGGTCAGTGTGCAATTGGATTTTTAAAAATTGGCTTAAGGACAGAAAACAGCGAGTCGTGGTAAATGCTTGTTTTTCAGACTGGTGGACTGTGATATCTCCCAGGGGTCAGTGCTGGGACCATTTTTTTTTGTTACATATAAATGCCTTGGATCTTGGAATACAATTTCAAAATTTGCTGGTGATGCTAAACTTGGAGGAGTGGCGAACAGTGAGGATGATACAAACTGCCTGCAACAGGACATAGATAGGCTAGCAGAATGGGCAGAGCTGGCAGATGGAATTTAATACAGACAAGTGTGCGGTGATCCATTTTGACAGAAGGGATAGGGTGAGGCAATATAGACTTAATGGCGCAGTTCTAAAGAGTGTGCAGGGACGGAGACCTGAGGGTGCATGTGCATAGATCTTTTAAGGTGGCAGAACATATTAAGAGAGTGGTTAGCAAAGGATATGGGATCTTGGGCTTCATAAGTGGAGGCATAGAGTATAAAAACAAGGAAGTTCTTCTGAACCTTTATAAAGCTCTGGTTAGGCCCCACCTGGAGTATTGCATCGCGTTCTGGTCGCAACATTTGAAGAAGGATGTGAGGGTCCTTGAGAGAGTGCAGAGGAGATTTATCAGAATGATTCCAGGGATGGGGAATTTTAGTTACCAGGTTAGGTTGGAAAAACTGCCATTGTTCTCCCTGGAACAAAGGAGTTTGAGATGCGATTTGATAAAGGTGTATAAGACTATGACCAGCTTAAATAAGGTAAACGACATAAAACTTTTCCAATTAACTGATACAAGGACCAGGAGACACAGGTTAAAGGTTTTGGGCAAGAGATGCTGAAGAATTTTGAGGAAGAACCTTTTTTACACAGCGAGTGATAATGACTTGGAATTCACTGCCCACGAGGATGGTGGAAGTTGAGACAATCAATGATTTCAAAAGGAAATTGAATGGGCACTTAAAGAAAATAAACTTGCAGGGCTATGGGGATCGAGCGACAGACTGGAATGCTCCACAGAAAACTGGCATTGACTCAATGGGCCGAATGGCCTCCTCCTATGCCATAAATGACTCCTTGACTCTAAATCCCCTGGACTTGATGGCCTGCATCCTAAGGTTCTAAAAGAGGTGACTGCAGAAATAGTGGATGCATGGCTTATGATTTACCAAAATTCCCTAGATTCTGGATTGGCCCTAGCATATTGGAAGGTAGAAAATGTAATACTGCTACTCAAGAAAGCTGGGATTAAAAAAAAATGGGTCTACAGGCCAGTTAACTTGGTATCAGCCATTGGGAAAATACTGGAATCATTTATTAAGGAAGTGGTAACAGAGTACTTAGAAAATAATGATTAGGCAGAGTCAACATGGTTTAATGAAGAGAAATCTTGTTTGACAAATCTGTTAGTGTTTTTTGAGGTTGAAACTAGTAGAGTAGGTAAAGGGGATGTAGTGTATTTGGATTGTCAAAAGGCATTTGATAAGGTGCTACGCGGTACATTGGTGCGCAAGATAAAGGCTCGTGGGGTCGGGGTAATCCATTAGCATGGATCGAGAGTTGTTCAAAGGATAGAAAACAGTGCAGGAATAAACGTGTCATTTTTGGGTTGGTAGGTTGTTAGCTGCCACAGTGATCAGTGCTGGGCCTCAGCTATTTACAATCTGTATTAATGACTTGGATGAAAGTACCAAGAGTAATGTATCCAATTTTGCTGACGATACAAAACTA
Organism: Heterodontus francisci; assembly: GCF_036365525.1. NCBI lineage: Eukaryota > Metazoa > Chordata > Chondrichthyes > Heterodontiformes > Heterodontidae > Heterodontus > Heterodontus francisci. The sequence continues at coordinate 55,572,783 of NC_090397.1, read as the reverse complement.
AGAGGGACAGGAAATTGTGAGGACACAGAGACTATAAAGGTTTGTAGACAGATTAAGTGAGTGGGCCAAAAGATGGCAGATGGAGTATCAAGAGGGGAGATCTGAGGTTATTTACTTCGGTAAACTTTTAAATGTTAGTTGAGAGAGATTACAAGAAACAAAGTTAGCATGCAGGTACAGCAAGAAATTAAGAAGGCAAAAGGTATTTTGGCCTTTATTGCAAAAGGGGTTGGAGTATAAGAATAAGGAAGTCTTGCTACAATTGTACAGTGCTTTGGTGAGGCCATACCTGGAGCACAGTGCACATCTTATCTCAGGAAGGTGTTACGGTCAAGTGAGGAGGGGTTGAAAGGCTTCCCTCTTTTCCCTCGTTAGACCACAACACGTTTAATTCTTTCTTAAAGTGGTTGTACTAGTCCATTCAGTAGGTGTTTGATTCTTGCTATAATTATAGCAAGTAAGTAATCAGACAGGTTTTCTTGAATTAACAAAGAAAGAGGTCAACATTATTGTACCTAAACCAAGCTAATAAAATAAACAGTGTGCCAACATTCACTCTCACACGCATTAGAGGTTTGCACACACACTAATAGGTTACAGAGTGGGGAAAGGTAGATTGGTTTAGAGTCCATTTAAAAAAAAAGTATTCAGTCTGTGAAGTTTGGTGATTTGGCTGGCTTCCAGCTGAAATCATTGGTCATGGAGTCAGAGAGAGATACTGCACTGAAACAGGCCCTTCGGCCCACTGAGTCTGTGCCGACCAACAACCACCCATTTATACTAATCCTACATTAATCCCATATTCCCTACCACATCCACACCATTCTCCTACCACCTACCTACACTAGGGGCAATTTACAATGGCCCATTTACCTATCAACCTGCAAGTCTTTGGCTGTGGGAGGAAACCGGAGCATCCGGCGGAAACCCACGTGGTCACAGGGAGAACTTGCAAACACCGCACAGGCAGTACCCAGAACCGAACCCGGGTCGCTGGAGCTGTGAAGCTGCGGTGCTAGCCACTGCGCCGCCCCCTGAGGCTTCAGATCGAAGAGGTAGATGACTAGTTTGGTGAGTCTTTTGGAGATAGCGATGCGGATGGATTTCCTCCAGCGAGGTTTCTGATAGCTGGAGTTTGTGAAGGTGGTCAGTTAACAAGCAGGATTTGAAAGCTCTCAAGCTGGAATGGAGAGAGAGAAAGAGACACCCCCACTTAGTTCTGTACGTGTCAGAGTCTAGTTGCTTCTCCTCTGCTGCAGAGAAAACACCAGCTTAAAACCACAGATGGGGAGGGGCTTGTCACATGACAGTCTCTCGGTGATTCAAACATAGCAGTTAGTATTTCTTGCTGAGAGAACAGGCAGTTCCTTTAAACTTGCTGGTGACTTAGGCATGTCTTCTCTCCTCACAAGCCTCGCAGTGCAGGATACAGTTGCAAATTAGGTGATCATTTTCAGCTGAAAGGATGACTTTGCTGGCAGCTTGTCTCTTTAAAAATGTCTTGTTAAAAAAAAAAATACAGATTCAGATCTCCAGTCAGTGCACCAAAGAAAAGTATCATTTAACAAAGGCTATATCTGCCTGGGAGGCAGTGCAGCAAAGGTTCACTAGATTGATTCTTGGGATGAGAGGGTGTTTCTATGAGGAGACAGAGGGTAGAATGTGCCTATACTCTCGAGTTCAGAAGAATGCATTGATCTAATTGAAACAAGGCTTGACTGAGGCTATTTTCCCAGGTTGGAGAATCTAGAACTAGAGGACACAATCTCAGGAGAAGAGGTTGTTCATTTAAAACTGAAATAAGGGAAATGTCTTCACTCGGAGGGTTGGGAATCTTTGGAATTCTCTATCTCTGAGGACTGTGGATATTCACTCATTGAGTCGACTCAGGGCTAAACTAGATAGATTGGACCCTCTCAGCCGGTCTGGCAGCATCTGTGGAAAGAGAAACAGAGTTAACGTTTCGGGTCAGTGACCCTTCTTCGGAAGAAGGGTCACTGACCCGAAACGTTAACTCTGCTTCTCTTTCCACAGATGCTGCCAGACCTGCTGAGTGGTTCCAGCATTTCTTGTTTTTATTTCAGATTTCCAGCATCCGCAGTATTTTGCTTTTATTATAGATAGATTGGACACTCGGGGAATCGAGGATTAATGCATAAAGGAGGATTTGAAGTCACATATTTATCTAGATCTTATTGAATGGCAGAGCAGGCTCGCGGGGTCTTCTATCTGCTCCTGTTTCTTATGTTTTTATGTTATCCCTGATGGCCTGGCTAATATTCATACGTTAACCAACTTCACTACTAAAACCAGTTGTCTGGTCGTTATCACATTACTGTTTGTGGGTGCTTACGGTGGCAAATTGGCTGCAGTGTTTCCTATATTACAGCAGTGACTAAGTTTCAGAAGTACTTCATTGGCTGTAAAATGTTTTGGGACAACTTGAGGTCATAAAAGGCACTATATAATGAAAGTCTTTTTAAACGAGCTGGCTTGAACTTGATCTGGGATTGCTGATAATGGTTGCCTGCATGCCCAATGTCATTCTATAATGTATTGTTTGCACGCGAGGACTGACTGACAGCAAGTTCATTGAGAAATTTGCAGTCGGTTACTGGAATTCCGATACAACTATTAGGTTTCAAAAGATATATTACAACTAATTCTTTTCAAGATGTATTGGTGAAATAGGTCCTGATAGGGAGTCCTCGGTAATGGCTATTCAAACATTGTTCTAGGTATATGTCTGCTCTAAATAAAGATGGAACAAATTTTAAATTGGCTCTGGATTCATACACCTACACTCCAGTGAGCTTACTTTGGGGGCAGGTCAGGAAGAGAGAGAATGTATAAATTGTTGCCACTTGCTGATTGACTCAATATGGCTAAATATGCAGGTTAGAAAGCAACAGTAATGAACTTAAAGGTGTGTGATAATTGGTAAATAATGAAGCTGAGGATTGGTCCAGCCTGATGGCCAGACATATCCTGACATGTATAATCAATAATCAATGTGCTCTCTTTTTATCTGTTTGCTTGTACATTTATAAAGCCACAGGTGGGAGTGGTGTGCAAGAGGAAAGAAAAATGGCTGTGCAGCCTTAATAAAGTTATATGCATGTTAAAGCTGTATCAGTGATCAAATGGCAGAGTGATGGGATGTCTCTCAAAACAATTTTGTGAGTGAGATACTGAGGAGGAGGGACGCGAGAGATGAGCACTACATGAACTGCTATGCCTGTGCTGGGACGAGGGAGCAGTACCCCAGGACATGCGCGATGCCAACATCATCACCCTCTATAAAAACAAAGGTGACCGCGGTGACTGCAACAACTACCGTGGAATCTCCCTGCTCAGCATAGTGGGGAAAGTCTTTGCTCGAGTCGCTCTGAACAGGCTCCAGAAGCTGGCCGAGCGCGTCTACCCTGAGGCACAGTGTGGCTTTCGTGCAGAGAGATCGACTATTGACATGCTGTTCTCCCTTCGTCAGATACAGGAGAAATGCCGTGAACAACAGATGCCCCTCTACATTGCTTTCATTGATCTCACCAAAGCCTTTGACCTCGTCAGCAGACGTGGTCTCTTCAGACTACTAGAAAAGATCGGATGTCCACCAAAGCTACTAAGTATCATCAGCTCATTCCATGACAATATGAAAGGCACAATTCAACATGGTGGCTCCTCATCAGAGCCCTTTCCTATCCTGAGTGGTGTGAAACAGGGCTGTGTTCTCGCACCCACACTGTTTGGGATTTTCTTCTCCCTGCTGCTTTCACATGCGTTCAAATCCTCTGAAGAAGGAATTTTCCTCCACACAAGATCAGGGGGCAGGTTGTTCAACCTTGCCCGTCTAAGAGCGAAGTCCAAAGTACGGAAAGTCCTCATCAGAGAACTCCTCTTTGCTGACGATGCTGCTTTAACATCTCACACTGAAGAATGCCTGCAGAGTCTCATCGACAGGTTTGCGTCTGCCTGCAATGAATTTGGCCTAACCATCAGCCTCAAGAAAACGAACATCATGGGGCAGGATGTCAGAAATGCTCCATCCATCAATATTGGCGACCACGCTCTGGAAGTGGTTCAAGAGTTCACCTACCTAGGCTCAACTATCACCAGTAACCTGTCTCTAGATGCAGAAATCAACAAGCGCATGGGTAAGGCTTCCACTGCTATGTTCAGACTGGCCAAGAGAGTGTGGGAAAATGGCGCACTGACACGGAACACAAAAGTCCGAGTGTATCAGGCCTGTGTCCTCAGTACCTTGCTCTACGGCAGCGAGGCCTGGACAACGTATGCCAGCCAAGAGCGACGTCTCAATTCATTCCATCTTCGCTGCCTTTGGAGAATACTTGGCATCAGGTGGCAGGACTATATCTCCAACACAGAAGTCCTTGAAGCGGCCAACATCCCCAGCTTATACACACTACTGAGTCAGCGGCGCTTGAGATGGCTTGGCCACGTGAGCCGCATGGAAGATGGCAGGATCCCCAAAGACACATTGTACAGCGAGCTCGCCACTGGTATCAGACCCACCGGCCGTCCATGTCTCCGCTATAAAGACGTCTGCAAACGCGACATGAAATCGTGTGACATTGATCACAAGTCGTGGGAGTCAGTTGCCAGCATTCGCCAGAGCTGGCGGGCAGCCATAAAGACAGGGCTAAATTGTGGCGAGTCGAAGAGACTTAGTAGTTGGCAGGAAAAAAGACAGAGGCGCAAGGGGAGAGCCAACTGTGCAACAGCCCCAACAAACAAATTTCTCTGCAGCACCTGTGGAAGAGCCTGTCACTCCAGAATTGGCCTTTATAGCCACTCCAGGCGCTGCTTCACAAACCACTGACCACCTCCAGGCGCGTATCCATTGTCTCTCGAGATAAGGAGGCCCAAAAGGAATGAAGCTGAGGATTGGTCCAGCCTGATGGCCAGACATATCCTGACATGTATAATCAATAATCAATGTGCTCTCTTTTTATCTGTTTGCTTGTACATTTATAAAGCCACAGGTGGGAGTGGTGTGCAAGAGGAAAGAAAAATGGCTGTGCAGCCTTAATAAAGTTATATGCATGTTAAAGCTGTATCAGTGATCAAATGGCAGAGTGATGGGATGTCTCTCAAAACAATTTTGTGAGTGAGATACTGAGGAGGAGGGACGCGAGAGATGAGATTAACTGAACCAGATCATATTGGAGAGGTATTTTCTAATACCTCTGACTCTCTCAGCTACTTTGACTACACTTTCTCGCACCTTACTTCTTGTAAGGACTCTTCCATTCTCCCAATTTCTCCATCTTTATTGTATCTGTTCTGACGCTACAACCTTCCATCCTGTGCTTACGATAGGCCTTTCTTTTCCCTTAACCAAGAATTCCTCCCCACCATGCCTGACAGGGCCCTCAACCATATCCATTGCATTTTTCACACTTCTGTTCTTGCCCCTGACCCACTTTCCCAGAACTAGGAAAGCATTCCCCTTGTCCTCACATTCCACTCCACCAGCTTCTGCATTCAACAGATCGTCCTCTGTCATTTCCACCACCTCCAGCGTGATGCCACCACCAAACACATCTTCCCCTCTCCTCCCCTTTCAGCTTTCTGAAGGGACTATTCCATCAGACACCCTGCTCCACTCCACAGTCACTCCCAATGCCCTCTCCCCTTCCCATGGCACTTTCCCACGCAAATGTAGATTATGCAATGCCTTTTACTTCCTCCCTTCTTACCGTCCAAGGCCCCAAACACTCCTTCCTGATGAAACAGCGATTTATTTGTTGTACTTTCAATTTAGTATACTGTATTCACTGCTCATGATGCAGTCTTCTCTGGGTGATTGCTTTGTGGAACTTTGGTCACCTGTCATTAATTCTTCACCACTCCCACTCTGACCTTTGTCCTTGGCCTGCTGCACTCTTTCAGTGAAGCTCGACGTAAGCTGGGGGAACAGTATCTCATCTTTCGACTAGGCCCTTTACAGCCTTCTGGACTCTAGATTGAGGTCAACAATTTCAGCTCATGACCCCTGCCCCCTTATTGTTTGGGCAGCAGCTGTTGATTGTGATTCGGCTTTCCTGTTTACGCCCCCTCTAGAGGTCTCATTTGTTTCTTTACTTGTCCGTTTACTATCTCTTATTTTATTTCTCTTGTCTTCCTGTCACCTGCCAGCACCCACCCCCAATCACGCTTTCCTGTTCGTTCTTTCCTCCCCTTCCCCTCCTTTCTCTGCCTTTCTTAAAAACTGTTACATTCTAAGAACTCCAATTCTGTATCATCTGCAAATGTCTTTTTCCTGTTCCCTACTTATAAGTCAAAATCGTTGATATTAATACTCATCACGAAAAGCAAGGGACGTGGTACTGAGCCCTGTGGAACCCCACTAGAAACAGCCTTCCAGTCACGAAAACACTTGTCAACCATTGCCCTTTCCTTCCTGTCACTGGGCTAATTTTGGATCTCAACTTGCCACATTCCCTTGGATCCCATGTGGGACCTCATCGAAAGCCTTGCTGAAATCCATGTAGATTACATCAAATGCGCTACCTTCACCGACTCTCTTTATTCCTTTCTCAAATTCAGTCAAGTTGGTCAGACGTGACCTTCCCTTAATAAATCCATGCTGACTGTACTTGATTGATTTGTGCCTATCTAAATGACCATTTTTAAGTCCGTCAGAATTTCTTCCAATAATTTGCCCAACACTGAGGTTAGGCTGATTGGCCTGTACAAACTCTATCCATCCCTTCCTCTCTTTTAAACAATGGTTCCAGTTACCAGTTGTCCAGTCCTCCAGTATCACGTCTGTAGCCAGAGAATTAGCAAATGATGGTCAGAACCTCTGCTGTTTCCCTTCCTTGCTTCTCAACTGTGTGCTGCTGATCTACATTAGCTCCACCAGTCCACCAACACCTCATTTAAAATTCTTATTCTCGTGTTCAAATCTCTTTTTTTTTGGTATCACTGCTGTCTATCTCTGTAACTTCTTCTGGCCATGCAACCCTGCAGGAACTCCTGTGTTTCTTCAGCTGTAAGCTCATCACATCTTCCACTCTTTCACCCAACAACTGGTGGCTATGTCTTCAGCTGTCTAAAACTGACGCTCTGGTATTCCCTTTATAAGCCTTTCTACCTTATTTTCCTCCTTTTTAAAAACATCTTTAATGCCTACCTCTTTAACCAATCTTTTACTTACCCTCTTAAGATCTCCTTTTTTGCCTTGGTGTCAATTTCTGTGAAGTACTTTGGGCTGTTTTCCTACATTAAAGGTGCTGTATAAAAGCCAATTGTCAGTCAAAAATGTTGTGAAAAGCAATGGTTTCCTCTGAGTATTGAAATTTTGTAATCTATAAAGCTGCAATTTGTTTTTCATATTCTCAATGACAGTAAGTGCAATCTGTCCCTTTCCGATAAATTCACAGGTCTTTAAAGCATCCAATCTTTATGCAGCAGCAACCCAGAAAAATAAATTAACAGCCAATGATGGCTGCGAGATTCCTTGGAGGTTTTCGGTTACACACTGAATATGACACCTGTGGATAGAAACCATTAGCGTGCTATGTTGCCTTTTGGCTGCGAGGCAGTGTGAAGTCCAGTTCCTCCCAGCGTTCTAACTGCAGTGCATTTCACCAATTCAAATTAGGGTTGCCTGCTTTCTAAGCCTTAAGAACCAGCATTTGAAAATCATTTCTTCCCTCTGTTTGAGTTATTCTTTAAGCTGTCAAATTTTATTCCAGGAGAGTTGCATGCAGTGTTGCTTAGTTGATAAATGTTGTTGATTATGTTTTATTCTATTGTCAATTTATTTATGCATTTGTAAAGCAAGTTCATATTCAAACATGCAATTCTCCCAGTGAAATTGCCTGTTTTTGGGTTTAAAAATTGTCCTATGGAAAGCCATTTTCAGTTGGAGAAATCTTTGATGATTATTCTGGGAAAACTAGTAATTTCTTTGTAGCTACAAATTGTTCGCTGGATGTAGTTTTTATGATGCACCTGTTTGGCTACTGTAAAATCCTTAATTTCTAGTTTTATAATTGTCATGTCATCAGTTTAGGGGCAAATGATGAGTAACTGTGAACCTTGAAGATGAAATCATTATATATGACCTGGCAGTTGTAAAATAATTAAGTGTTTTGTAATTCTCTTGTGTGGACCTTGTGACCAGATCTATGACATTACTGTACATAAAAATAAATGAAAAATACACAGTCTTTAGTTTGAATTTATAGTTCTGCTGTTGAAGTAAGGGTAATTTTTTTTTTGTCATATATATGCTTGAGATCTGAACTGAAAGAACATCAGTATAAAAATGTCTTCAAATCCGGCTGCACAGTGGTGAGTAACCCTGGTGGAAAATCAATGATGCTCCATGTTAGCTAATGGGTACTTGAAGTAAGGAGAGCTGATTGCTTCATTGTTATAATGTTCACAGAGCTATTCAACTTTAACTATCAATGCTATTGCGCTTCAAGCTTAAGCCAAGCTACAGCTTAGCTTTTCTCGTTACTGAGAAGCCTGTATTTATACTGTACCTTGTTTGTGACTCAAACACCACAAAGAACTTCATTGAGAATAAACTACTTTTGGAGTGTGGCTGTAGGCAAATTCAGTGACCAAATGTGCAGTGTGGTCTATTTCTGAATGGCACTGATAGGGAAAGACACTGGTTTGATCTCCGGTTGTGTTGTCTCCATTAGGGATGCAGTCCCTAGGTTAGGGTGAGAAATTCAGTCAAAGTTCTCATTCCTGATTGACATCCAGTATTCCATGATGTCAGGCTTTGCTGATGGTCCTCAGTCTACACACACATTCCCAAGTAACTTCATGTCTTATTGCTTACAGGACACCCAGAAAGCCAAGCAATTTCTGCCATTCCTGCAGAGAGCGGGGCGTTCAGAGGCTGTGGTTGAATATGTCTTCAGTGGTTCCCGCCTGAAACTCTACATGCCAAAAGAGACCTGTCTGATCACCTTCCTACTGGCAGGTAAATGGTTAATTATTAACTTGAACTTGGCACTATTTATACTGTTCTACAGTATTGGAAGCAAACTGTGTCTCGGAAGCTGTTTTGAATTTCCTTCAAACAAACTGTTGAAACAACTGCATGTTCTGAAGGCAAATGATGGACCTTAACAATTCAACCTTTCTGCACTACATGATGGCTAGAAGTTGAAGATGCTAGAGCAAAATATGTTAACTTTTCATTGGTGAGAAGAAAGTAAAGAAATTGTACTGAAGAAATGAATGGAACTAAAAGTCGACAGATCCCCTGGACTTGATGGCCTGCATCCTAGGGTTAAAAGAGGTAGCTACAGAGTTAGTAGGTGCATTGGTTTTGATCTTCCAGAAGTTCCCTAGATTCTAAACAGCCCCTATGGTTTCAAAGGGAGCAAATGAAACCCTGCTATTTAATAAAAGGAGGGAGAGAGAAGACAGGGAACTAGAGACCAGTTAGCCTGACATCAATAGTAGGGAAAATGCTGGAATCTGTTAATATAGTCATGATAACAGGGCACTTATAAAATCAAAATATGATTAGGCAGAGTCAACATGATTTATGAAAGGGAAATCATGTGTTGACAAATCTGAAGTTGTAACTAGCAGGATAAAAGGTAATCAGTGGATGTAATGCATTTAGATTTTCAAAAACTATTCAGAGGTGCCACATATGAGGTTATAAGATAAAATTAGGGCTCATGGGATTGGGGTGATATATTAGCATGGGATGAGGATTGGTTAATGGACAGAAAATGGAAAGTGGGAATAAATGGGCATTTTTGGGTTAGCAGGCTGTAACTAGCGGGATATAACCCTGATCAGTGCTTGGGCCTCAGCCATTTAGAATTTATATCAATGACTTAGATGAGGGTTCCAAGTGTAATATATTCAAGTTTGCTGATGATACAAAGTTAGGTGGGAAAGCAAACTCTGAGGACGACATTAAGAGGCTGCAAAGGGATTTAAACCGGTTGAGTGAGTGGGCAAGAACATGGTAGATGAATTATAATATGGGGAAGTATGAGGCTATCCATTTTGGTAGGAAAAATAGAAAAGCAGATTTTTCTAAATGGTGAGAGCCTGGGACGTGTTGGTATTCGAAGGAACCTGGGTGTCCTTGGACATGAATCACAAAGTTAACATGCCAGTACAGCAAGCAATTAGGAAAACAACAGATATGTTGGCGTCTGTTACAAAGGGAGTGGAGTACAAGAGTAAAGAAATCTTACTACAATTCGATAGGGCCTCTGAGACCACACCTGGACTCCTTACTTAAGGAAGGATGTACTGGCCTGAGAAGGAGTGCAAGAAGGATCAATAGATTGATTTTATGATGAGATTGTCCTGTGAGGAGAGATTGAGTAGACTAGGCCTAAAATCCTGAAGAGTTTTAGAAGAATGAGAGATGATTTCATTGAAATGCATAAACTTGTTAAGGGACTTGACAGGGTAGATGCTGGGAGTCTAGAGCTAGCGGGTTACAGTCTCAGAATAATGGGTTGGCCATTTGGGACTGTGATGAGTAGAAATCTCTTAATTCAAATGTTTGTGACTCTTAGGAATTCTTTATCCCAGAAGGCTGTGGATGCTCAGTTGTCGAGTAAATTCGAGACAGAGATCGATAGATTTGTTTTTTGCATACTAAGGGATTTAAAGAACATGGGATAGTGCAGGAAGGTGGAGTTGAGGTAAAGGATCAGCCATGATCTTAAAGGATTGAGCAGGTTCTAAGTACCCAATGGCTTACTCATTCCCCTATTTATTACATTCTTATGTTCTCATTGAATGTGTTGCAATATTTTATTTGAATGGAAGTAGTTCTTCACATGTAGAGTGACCAACATTTGGAATGGGCTATTGGGTAGGCTAGTGAAGGAAGAACTCTTGGGATCATTTCTTAAACAGACCACTGAATGGGGATAAGTGGTCTTTTTAAAATGCAGGGGATTTTGTAACATCGGAGGCAAGAAGCAAATTCCAGTATTACTAATCCAAACATTTCTTAATAATTTGAAATGAATTAGGGTTTCACCAATGTCTTAAGACAATGTAACTTATATGTCCTCCACCTGTTCAATGTAGTACCAGCTACGTGGTGCTCAGTGCTCAGTTCTGAGCATTATGACTTGGTGTATCTATTCCATAATCCTTTCTTGTCAATGTTTGATTGCAGACTAAAAGATAACTACACTTTGATCTTATTTGGGGATGGCTTACTTTGGTCCTGAGAGTGGTAATCTTTTGGAGAGTGCTTGCAAATTGAGAGAAGGGTGTCAGAATCTCAAATACTGTTGGTGTGTATTTAAGATTTTGCCAAAGTTGCAAGCAAAAGTAGTCTTTGCAGGTGGTTTTAAAAAAACAAGTCTCTGTGTTGTTTTGATGCACTCATTCAAAACGGTATTGGTCTTTACAGCAGAAGAGTTGAGGGATACTTTTTATTCTCAATCTTTTTCAGAGTGGTTCTTCACTGTTCCAGTAAATAATTTTTTTAATCACCTTCAAGCCCATCCAGATAATGTTTTACTATTCTGGGTTAATCTGGGATTTTACTTATTGTAAATCTGTCAGTACATTAATTTATATTTGAAGTCTAAATTTGAATTTTACGCTAAAAATATGTCCTTACCCATTAAGAATGCATGGCTCACAATTTTGGTATGTAAATGACTTTTGGGTGTAGAAGCAATTGTTAAAGCAGAGCCTAATCATTCAGACCTTATTTCATATTTTAAAGAAAGTATTTCATTGTAATACACTTGAGTTTTTTGACTGGCTTCTGATTTTTGTTTGTGAGAACTAATATCACCATTCGAGGACAAGCTTGGTTACTGAGCCTATTGGGAGCTGAATTAATATATGTGGGGCTGTCAACTGCTGTAATGCTTTGGCGCAAAGTACATAATCGGTGTAGATTTAGCACCAAATAAATGGTGTCGCTGTGTAATTTTTTTTTGAAAACTCGTGCTTCTTGATGTGACAATTCCGTCAGACCCTTGCAGCTTGCAAGACAGTGCTTACTTGCCTTGCCAGTTACAGCTGGCAGAGACTCCCCAAAACGGATGACTTTGTAAAGCCAACATTCTTCTTACATGAATTGCCAAGAGGAGTTACTGAGCCCAATTATGGGCTGAATTAGCATCAGTAAATGCCGTTGCTTTTATTCTATGAATTCAGCTTGTCCTGTTGGGCTGAGTAATATTAATGAGAGAGTTTTGCAAATTAGGTTATTGGAAATTTGAACATTTTTGAAAGCATGTGCTGGAAATGATAGATTGCATTCATTACGGGGTGTAACAGTATAATTGTTGTTGGACCAATAATTAAGAGAATTTGAGTCCCTAGTTCATTGAATCACAGAATGATACAGCACAGAAGGAGGCCATTTGGCCCATCATTCCTGTGCTGGCTCTTCAAAAGTTTTAAACAAAATCTGGAAATAAAAAGTTGGTATCAGTAAAAATTACAGTAAAGCTGTCAAATTGTTGTAAAAATCCATCTGGCAAAGAAACATGTTGTCCTTACTTGGTTGGGCCTATATATGACTCCAGTCCCACATCAAAGTGGTTGACTCTTAAGTGCTGTCTGACGTGGCCTAGCAAGCCACTCATTTTGTATCAAACCAATACAAAGAATACTACATGGACTGCAGCATTTCAAGAAAGTCCACCACCACCTTCACGGCAACTGGAATGGGCAATAAAAGCTGGCCCTGCCAACGACGCCCACATCCAGGGAATGAATTTTTTTTTAAACACAATGCGGACCAATTTAGCTAGATGTGATTGGGTATAAATGAGGCATTCACTTGGATTTGGAGTTTTTTTAAGTGTCTGTGGGATAAAATTATCTACCTGGCTTCTGCTAGGATGAGGAGAATCATGTTTAAAGTAACTTGACTCATAATTGCTAATCTCTTGTGAATCACATTTACAGGAGGGGACAAGAACGTGTTTAGGTCATAAACAATTCAATAACATAACAATAGCATGTATTTATATAGAGTCTGTATTTTAACAAAAACGTCCCAAGGCGCTTCACAGTGGCCTTGTAGAACAAGATATGACACCGAGCCACATAAGGAGGTATTAGGGCTGATGACCAAAAGCTCGGCCAGAGAGGGTGGTTGAGGGTAATGCTGTTGATGTGGTGTACATGGACTTCCAAAAGGCATTTGATAAAGTGCCCCATAACAGGCTTGTCAGCAAAGTTAGAACCCGTGGAATAAAAACGACAGCAACATAGATACAAAATTGGCTGAGTGACAGGAAATGGAGAGTAGTAGTCTATGGTTGTTTTTCAGACTGGAGGAAGGCTTAAAGTAGAGTTTCCCAGGGGTTGGTGTTAGGATCCCTGCTCTTCCTGATGTATATTAATGACCTAGACCTTGGTGTACAGGGCAGAATTTCAAAATTTGCAGACGATACAAAACTTGGAAGTACTGAGAACTGTGCGGAGGATAGTGTAGAGCTTCAAAAGGACACAGACACGTTGGTAGAATGGGCGGACAAGTGGCAGGTGAAATTTAATGCAGAGAAGTGTGAAGTAATTCATTTTGGTAAAAGAGAGATGATATAAAATAAAGGATACAATTCTAAAGGTGGTGCAGGAGCGGTGGGATCTGGGTATATATGTGCATAAATCATTGAAGGTGGCAGGACAAATAGAGAGAGCAGTTAATAGTGCATACAGCATGTTATCCTGTAGTTTTGTTCCCGGGAAGAATGTGATGTGCCTTTAAGGCTGGAAAAGGAGCAGTACTGCTTTAAGGCAACACACTCCAGAGACTGAGTCAAAGAATACATTCTCGTTGTCCCGGGATACAAACATTCAGACTGAGGATCTAGCGATACATTGTTGCCGATTGACATTTGAAGCTAGTTGTAAAACTGGCTTTTGAGACACAGTTGACAGAGACAGACGCACAGACTGTCAGCTAGCTGAGACTGAAGGAAAAGGGAACTCTCTCTGTTTACTTGAACCCTATTTATTATACTCTGAGTTCTGATGTCAAGCCAGATTAATTTCTTTAAAAAAAATAACCAATTCCTTTAACTACTGAACTGTAATTGTTGAAATTCATCGCTGGAAAAAAAGAGCATAAATTCAACTGCTGAATTAGACTATGGACTGTTCTGCTGTTGAAGAACCTTCCCCCCCCCCCCCCCCCCCCCCCCCATTGGATGGCTGAGAGAACTTCAAGCAACCTTGGACTGTTCCATATTTGAAGATTTCACGTTGGCAGAAGTGTAAATATGCAAGGACACAAATTTTTCTATTTTAAATGATGTTTACATCTTAGTCGTGTTTAAGAATTTAGTTTTTCTAATTAAACAGTTAATTTGTTGATCTAATGACACCTGGTTTGGTTAGCCTCACTCGGGGGTTAATAGATGATACAATTTGGCTGACGTCTGACGTCTGCAAACGCGACATGAAATCCTGTGACATTGATCACAAGTCGTGGGAGTCAGTTGCCAGCGTTCGCCAGAGCTGGCGGACAGCCATAAAGGCAGGGCTAAAGTGTGGCGAGCCGAAGAGACTTAGCAGTTGGCAGGAAAAAAGACAGAGGCGCAAGGAAAGAGCCAACTGTGTAACAGCCCCGACAATCAAATTTTTCTGCAGCACCTGTGGAAGAGCCTGTCACTCTAGAATTGGCCTTTATAGCCACTCCAGGCGCTGCTCCACACACCACTGACCACCTCCAGGCGCTTACCCATTGTCTCTCGAGATAAGGAGGCCAAAAAAAGATAAATTTGGCTGGGTCTTTAATTTGGAAAGTTTAATAATATGTTAGGCAATCTGTGGAGGGACGGGACTGAATCAATCAGAATCATATATCTTGATTGGTGGCTTTGTCTTGAGCGGTCGGTCGTAACATATTAATTGGGGGCTCGTCTGGGATTGAATCATATTTAATTCGGTGGCTCGTGTTTGGGATCAGAACCATACTAATTTGGAGGGCAAATATTTGGAATCCTATTAATTACCCGTTTCTGGGATAACATATTTTGATTGGGACCTTTGACTTGAGCGGTCGGTCGTAACAATGTGCATAAATCATTGAAGGTGGCAGACAAGACAAGTTGAGAGAGCAGGTAATGGAGCATACAGCATCCTAGGCTTTAATGGGGACATTGAGTATAAAAGCAAGAAAGTTGTGTTAAAATTGGATAAAACACTGGTTCGGCCTCAACTGGAGTATTGTGTCCAGTTCTGGGCATCACGCACTAGGAAGGATGTGAAGAAAAGATTCAGAAGAATAGTTCCAGCGATGAGGAATTTAAATTACGTAAATAGATTGGAGAAGTTGGGACTTTTACCTTGGCGAAGAGAAGAATGAGAGGAGATTTGGATCAAGGTATTCAAAATGAGGTGTCAGGACAGAGTAGCTAGGGAGAAACTGTTCCCATTGGAAGGATCGAGAACAAGAGGGCACAAATGTGAGGTAATTGGCAAAAGAAGTGATGGCGACATGAGGAAAAACTTTTTCACGCAGCGAGTGGTTAGGATCTGGAATGCATTAGCAGAGAGTGTGGTGGAGGCACGTTCAATCGAGGGATTCAAGACAGAATTGGATTATTATCTGAAAAGGAAGAATATGCAGGGCTACGGGAAGAACGTGGGGGAGTGGAACTAGGTGAGTTGCTCCTTCAGAGACCCAGTACAGAAACGACAGGCCGAATGGCGGCCTCCTGTGCTGTCACCATTCTGTGATTCTAAACTATGATTAAGGAGCATCTTAAAGGAGTAATGCAAGGTAGAAAGGTGGAGAGGTTTTGAGATGGAATTCTAGAGTCTTCGGGCCCAGGCAGCTGAAGGCGCGACCACTGATAGTGGAGCGATTTTAAAATCAGGGATGCTCAAGAGGGCAGATATCTTGGAGGGTTGTGGAACTGGAGGAAATTGGAAATGGAGAAGGGCGAGGGATTTGGCAACAAGGATGACAATCTTAAAATAAAGGCGTTGCTTAACTGAAAGCCAATGTCAGCATCGAGTACAGGGCTGATGGGTGAAGAGGGTAGAGAGGCTTTTGAGCTGAGTTTATACTGGCATCCTGTGTTGCATTGGCTGCACAGTTGTCTTGCATGATATCAGTTAGAATACGAGTATAATCTTAATATCTCCCTTTCCCCAGGTTCCCAATTATTTCTGGCAATTGCAATGGAGTGGTGAAAATGCAACAATTTGCAAGTAGCGATGTTCGGGTGGGGTAGTATTGAACCATGCCTTTTGGGTTCTCTTTCCTTTCTCTATCTCTTTTTTTTTTTACTCTTCCTCAACTTCTGTTTATATATTTAAAAAATCCTCTTGTCGCCTGCTTGGGGTCATCCATCACCCCTGCCCCTGGAACCCCGACTACTGCTGAGTCATTTTTTCCATATGTAGGGCTCGAATTGCACCTCTGAGATGCTGGTTGCATTCCCATCAACATTTAATTTCTGTAAAAGTTGGAGTGGACTGGGTAATGGCAACTAGTTGAACCACCATATAGTGGATGGGAAATGCTGTTATGTCTGCAATGTTCACACAGTGAGATCCAATCATGACCATGTATCCCGAGGGGAAGCGTTGCCCCAGAGAATGGAGGAAAGACCAGTGTGAGAGCTGCTTCCCCCCCGCCCCCCATCAGTCTGTTTTAGAACAGTGCTGGAGCACATCTAGGAGCAGGCAGCTCTGTCAACTAGGGATGGTGGGTAACAACTTGCATTTATCATAAAATATCCCAAGTGACTTCACAGGCACATCCATAAACAAAATTGGGTGCTGAGCCACCTGAGGAGATATTGGGACAGATGAGCAAAATCTTGGACAAAGGAGGAGGTTTTAATGAGTGTCTGAAAGTCAAAGAGTAAGGTGGAGAGGTTTAGGGAGGGAATTCAAGAGCTTTGGGCCTAGGCAGCTGAATGCATGACTGCCAATGGTGGAATGATTAAAATCAGAGATGCGCAAGAGACCAGAATTGGAGGAGCACCAAAATCTTGAAGGCTGGAAGAGTTTAGACATAGAAAGGAGCAATGTAAGGAGGCGCAAGAAGAAAATAATTGAAGTCTGGCACTCCACAAAACAGAAGCGGGAAAAGATGTTTGTGTAGGTGCAGTGTGACAGATGTGTATAGCCAGCTGACACATTTAGTGATCTAAGAGCTTGTATGAAGTCTTATCAATGAAAAGAACACTGTGAACAGTGGAACTCCAGAGAGGGAGGAGGCATGCACCTGATGTTGACAGCGCTAATCTTATCATGTGAGTGATGGGTCATCCTGTTGAAACAAACTTGACACATCACATCAGCCTGTTTGAGGGATTTTTAGAGAATAAGCTATTTGTGCATTCACTGAAGCTTTTTGTTGTTAAGTCTGGTTCGTTAATTGGTGATTAATGAGATGGCCCACAAGATTGCAAGGTCACCTTAGATCAGTGGGAGCACTGCAGTTCAGTGTTCTAGGAAATCAGCCTGCCTGCAATTCACAAAGTTACAGTACAGCCTTTTGGAAGTGATCCATGTTGTCCTAATATATTCAATTTAACTGAGGTTCCCTAAATCTAGGAAAAGTGAGGCAATGACACCGAATAATGATTATTCCTTATCTTTAAATAAAAATGCCTTTACAATTCACCTCTGTAGATTTTTGACAGATTTTATTTTTATCAGTCAGCTGAATAACTTCATATGTAGATTATTAGACATAATCAGGGAGTAACAACAAATTACATTTATATACATATTATAAACATAGATAATAAACAACAGCCTGGTGTTGCCTCTATTAAAAGCCTTTTGATCAGTATATTAGTGTACACTTGATTTAGTGAAATTTGTTGCCCTAGTTTTTAATTATTTGTTTTAGAGTCTCCAACTGGTAGACTGTAAGCAAATGAGTTACACTTTATGGACATTTCTGCAATACTGCTGAGTAACAAAAAAAATTGGCTGCTATTCGGCTTTGTTAGCAACCTTTAATTTCAGCCTAGCCCAGTTTATCCCATAGAAGTGAGATGCACAGTCAACAACAGAGTATTAAAACTTTTGATACATATATTTTGATATATAAGAACACTCTGGAACCCACATTCCTGTACGTGAATGCATATTTTGAGTCTTAACGTGGCTCATCCATGTTGTAAGTCTAGCTTGTGCTGTGGCGTCTGTTAGTGGCATTGACGGGGGGGGAATAAGGTGGGATGGACCTTAATTTATATTTGTTCATGGGATGTGGGCATTGCTGGCAGGGCCAGCATTTATTGCCATCCCTAATTGCCCTTGGCAAGGTGGTGGTGAGCTGCCTTCTTGAACCGCTGCAGTCCTCTGGTGTAGGTATACCCACAGTGCTGTTTGGAAGAGAGTTCCAGGATTTTGACCCAGTGACAATGAAGGAACGGCGATATAGCTCCCGAGTCAGAATGGTATGTGACTTGGAGGGGAAAGCTTGCAGGTGGTGGTGTTCCTACGCATCTATTGCCCTTGTCCTTCTAGGTGGTAGAGGTCATGGGTTTGGAAGGTGCTGTCGAGGAAGCCTTGATGAGTTGCTGCAGTGCATCTTGTGGATGTTACATACTGCTGGCACTGTGTGCCGGTGGTGGAAGGGATGCCAATCAAGTGGGCTGTTTTGTGCTGGATGGTGTCGAACTTCTTGAGTGTTGTTGGAGATGCGTTTATTTCCATCACACTCCTCTGACTTGTGCCTTGTTGATGGTGGACAGGCTTTGGGGAGTCAGGAGGCGAGTGAATTGCTGCAGAATTCCCAGCCTCTGACCTGCTTTTGTTGCCATTTGTAGACAAATATACAAACTGGGTGGTTTAATTTTAATGTAAAAAAAAAGTTGCAACAGATGAAACTCTCTGCCGAACATTTATATGGCTGGTCCAGTATAGTTTCTGGTCAATGATAACCACCAGGTTGCTGCTAGTGGGGAATTCAATGATGGTAATGTTTTTGAGCATCCAGGGGAGATGGTTAGATTCTCTCTCATTGGAGATTGGCATTGCCTGGCACTTTACATGCATGAATTTTACTTGCCACTTATCAGCCCAAGCCTGAATGTTGTCTAGGTCTTGCTGCATGTGAGCACGGATTGCTTCAGCATCTGAGGAGTCGTGAATGGTGCTGAACGCTGTGCAATCAGCAAACATCCTCACTTTGTTGGAAGGAAGGTCATTGATGAAGCAGCTGAATTGGTTGAGCCTAGGACGCTACCTTAAGGAACTCCTGCAGCAATGTCCTGCAGCTGAGACAATTAGCCTCCAACAACCACAGTCGTCATCTTTTGTGCTAGCTATGACTCCAACCAGCGGAGAGTTTCACCCCTGCTTCCCATTGACTTGAATTTTGCTAGAGCTCCTTGATGTCAAAGACTGTCCCTCACCTCACCCCTGGAATCAAGTTTTTAGTCAATTTTTGGACCAAGTCTGTAATGGGGTCTGGAGCTGAGTGGTCCTGGTTGAATCCAAACTGCGCATTGATGAGCAGGTTATTGCTGAGTGAGTATCGTTATATCACATTGTCAATGATACCTTATATCACTTTGCTGATGAATGATGGGCTGTTGGGGTGGTAATTGGCCTGATTGGCTTTTTCCTGTATTTTGTGGACAGGACATAGCTGGGCAATTTTCCAAATTGTCGGTAGATGTCAGTGTTGCAGCAGTCCTGACTTCTCTGTTTTGTTGGTGTTCTCACTACCTGCTGCAGGCCTACTCTGAGCAGTGTCCTTCAGGACTCAGCCAGCTTGGTCGGTAGTGGTGCTACTGAGATACTCTTGGTGGACATTGATGTCCCACACCCAGAGAGCATTCCCTTAGGACTTTATCCAAGTGGTTTTGAACATGGAGGAGCAATGACTCATCAGCTGCAGGGGTGCATGAGGTGGTAATCAGGACATTTCCTTGCCCATGCCAGTGTTGAGGATTCTCCGGGCCATTGCCTGTCGACTTATACCATTGTTCAATCACCTTTGGTGGATTCGTCCTGCCGGTGGGACAGGACGTATCAAGGGATGGTGATGGAGGAGTATTGGACATTAGATGTAAGGTATGATTCAATGAGTATGACTATGTCAAGCTGTTGCTTTACTAGTCTGTGGGACAGCTTTCCCAATTTTGGCACAAGTCCCTAGATGTTAGTGAGGAGGATTTGGCAGGATTTGCATTTGTCATTTCCCATTTTTAGGTTGATGCTGGGTAGTCCATCTGGTTTTATTCTTTGACTTTTCAGTAGCAGTTTGATGCTTGGCATGTTAGCATGCTAGGCCATTTAAGAGTCAACCACATTACTGTGAGTCTGGAGTCACATGCAGGCCAGACCGGGAAAGGAGGGCAGATTTCTTACCTGTTAGGGGACCAGATGGTCTTTTATGAGAATCCAGTACTTTCATGATCATTATTACTGAGACGAGCTTTTTGATCCATCATGGGATTTGAACTCCTGTCTCTGGAGCATTGGTCTGGGCATCTGGATTACTATTCCAGTAACATTACCACCATGCTACTACTCCTGCTGTTAAGCATGGAGCCTCATATGACATCAAGGCTGTCAAAGTCAATATGTCATTGTTTTTGTTTTGAGTCCTGCCCATTGGGATATCGAGCTGAGCAACCAAATTAGCCATTAATACAATGCCATCATTTGATATGTTTGGAGTTGTAGACTCGGTTCGTGCAGGTGTTGGGATCCAGCCGTTGGCGCAGATCTTATCAGGTGTTACATATTGTTGAAGATTTGAAGGATTTCCAAAGTGAATGAGATTACTAGTTGGGATACTTGTTTCAAGAAGACCTTTCAATTTTCATGTCATTCATGAGGGTGTTGATTCTTCCCAGCCATTTCCCTCTCTCTTCCATTTCAAAGCCAGAGTATTTGATTGAGCTGCCTTTAGTCAGATCTATAATTTGGGGTGTTAAATGTTTGTACTTTTTGCACTTCTCCACCCATGCCTTCTCAAGCACCATATTATTGTTGTCTTCCCTTATTACAGCAACAACAGCTTGTATTTATTTAACACCTTTAAAGTAATAAAGCCTCCCATGGCTTCGCAAGAATATTTTAAAATTATGACAGCCAGCCACACAAGGAGACATTAGGTCAGTTGATCAAAAGCTTGGTCAAAGAAGTAGGTTGAAAGGAGGAAAATGAGGAAGAGAGGCGAAGAGTTGTACAGAGGGCATTCCAGAGGTTAAGGCCTAGGCAACTGAAGATGCAGCCACCAATGGTGGAGCAATTAAAATCGGGGATGCTGAAGAGACCAGAATTAGACTGCAGTGTGTTTACCATGATGGTGACCACTCCTACCTCTATCCCTTTCTTGAATATTATATTGGGCTTTCACAGCATTCCGTCTGATGCTTTAATCCTGAGTTCTAGGTGCGTGGTCCACCTGTACCTGGACACTTAGTCTTGTATGTTCTCTCGGATTTTGTTATGATGCTTGATTTATGCATTCTTGATTGATAGGCACTTCCCAGATATCTCTGCAAGGGTCTTCGTGGTCCCATTGCATCTCATGCATGTTTTAATCATGTTGGTTTGGCTGTATGCAAAGGTGTACTTAGTTGGATATAGATTACACCTTAGCAGCAATCCTTTCATTTACTGGGACTGTTTAATCTTGACATGTGCTTGTCTGTGAGTTGGATGTCCTGTATTATAATATTTGATGCCTGAGGCTTGGCATTGGAGGTTATCCCATTTCGCAAACGCCCATTGCCTTTTTTCGACATACCGATTCCCAGGTTTCACTCTTTCATTGCCTGATGCGTGCACTTCGAATGTCCAGTATCTCCTCTGGTATGGGTGGCAGCTATTGCTGGTCACTGCCTTCTATGGGGTTGCTTCACTTGGTTTTCAGGAATTTACCTCCATGAGGGCTTTTAGCTGCTTAAACTTGGCGATGTAGATATTGTATTCTCCACAATATTGGAATAATGCCTTGATGACTGCATCTTTGGAGCTGTCAAAGGATTCGAGCTTTTGGATGATGGAAAAAGGTATCGGATGATGGCGAAGGTGAATTGAATCTCCAATTTAAGTACCCCCAGGCCTCCATCTCTATAACCTGCGTGTACAATATGCCGTCTGTGACATTGTTCGGGAGGTTACCAACATTTTGGTAATTCTGTTAGTGTATTCCGTGATGCCTCAGTTAAGATCAGGTGATAATAGATCCTTGGGATTATTTTATTTTATTTTATTTAGAGATACAGCACTGAAACAGGCCCTTCGGCCCACCGAGTCTGTGCCGACCAACAGCCACCTATTTATACTAACCCTACAGTAATCCCATATTCCCTACCACCTACCTACACTAGGGGCAATTTACAATGGCCAATTTACCTATCACCTGCAGGTTTTTGGGAGGAAACCGGAGCACCTGGCGAAAACCCACGCGGTCACAGGGAGAACTTGCAAACTCCGCACAGGCAGTACCCAGAATTGAACCCGGGTCCCTGGAGCTGTGAGGCTGCGGTGCTAACCACTGTGCCGCTGGGTTTTCAAATCTCAAACTTATGGGTGGGTTTCAGTTTGGTCTCTTTTAGACTCAATTCGTGAACTGAGTTTGACTGCCCATTTGACCTCAGCGACTCCTATACCGAAATGACCAAGAACCTTAAAATCAGACAAGAATTCTACGAAAACACTGGGCTTGAGGTTAATGCCAAGAAAAAACAGGCTTCCACTTCATAGGTAAGGGGAAGACCTACCTATACAACCAGAGAGAACTGCTGCATTAACGGCAACACCATGAGCTGCATCCTGCATCCCATCCCGCCTCTGGAGAGATGGAAAAGTACCTGGGTGCTCGAATAGACCCATGTTCAGGAGCAACTGAGGTCAAATGGGCAGTCAAACTCAGTTCACGAATTGAGTCTAAAAGAGACCAAACTGAAACCCACCCATAAGTTTGAGATTTGAAAACCCAGCGGCACAGTGGTTAGCACCGCAGCCTCACAGCTCCAGGGACCCGGGTTCAATTCTGGGTACTGCCTGTGCGGAGTTTGCAAGTTCTCCCTGTGACCGCGTGGGTTTTCGCTTGGTGCTCCGGTTTCCTCCCAAAGACTTGCAGGTGATAGGTAAATTGGCCATTGTAAATTGCCCCTAGTGTAGGTAGGTGGTAGGGAATATGGGATTACTGTAGGGTTAGTATAAATAGGTGGCTGTTGGTCGGCACAGACTCGGTGGGCCGAAGGGCCTGTTTCAGTGCTGTATCTCTAAATAAAATAAAATAATCCCAAGGATCTATTATCACCTGATCTTAACTGAGGCATCACGGAATACACTAACAGAATTACCAAAATGTTGGTAACCTCCCGAACAATGTCACAGACGGCATATTGTATACGCAGGTTATAGAGATGGAGGCCTGGGGGTACTTAAATTGGAGATTCAATTCACCTTCGCCATCATCCGATACCTTTTTCCATCATCCAAAAGCTCGAATCCTTTGACAGCTCCAATGATGCAGTCATCAAGGCATAATTCCAATATTGTGGAGAATACAATATCTACATCGCCAAGTTTAAGCAGCTAAAAGCCCTCATGGAGGTAAATTCCTGAAAACCAAGTGAAGCGACCCCATAGAAGGCAGTGACCAGCAATAGCTGCCACCCATACCAGAGGAGATACTGGGCATTCGAAGTGCACGCATCAGGCAATGAAAGAGTGAAACCTGGGAATCGGTATGTCGAAAAAAGGCAATGGGCGTTTGCGAAATGGGATAACCTCCAATGCCAAGCCTCAGGCATCAAATATTATAATACAGGACATCCAACTCACAGACAAGCACATGTCAAGATTAAACAGTCCCAGTAAATGAAAGGATTGCTGCTAAGGTGTAATCTATATCCAACTAAGTACACCCTTGCATACAGCCAAACCAACATGATTAAAACATGCATGAGATGCAATGGGACCAAGAAGACCCTTGCAGAGATATCTGGGAAGTGCCTATCAATCAAGAATGCATAAATCAAGCATCATAACAAAATCCGAGAGAACATACAAGACTAAGTCATCTGCAAAAGCTAGCAAAGAGCAGTTGATCGACATATTCAGTCGCATTGCCGTACCCATTTTGACTAGCTATAGCGAGCATAGAAGAGGGTGCATAGTAACATTGAATAGAAGCACTGAAACAATTGGTTTAAATCACAGATTTTATAGAGCAGCACTACCAGGCTGTAACAAGAACATAGCCATACTCCAAAGCATTATGAAAGGATCTAAAAGCAACAAAAAAAGCAACCTGTAGTGGTGCTTGTCGTGCTAACCAAGACTTTTGGCTCTGTAGGCCACAAAATGATATTCAAGAGACTGGCCAGGATGGGACTGAATGAACAATTCAGTAAACTGATTGAAAGGAGATGGGAAAAATACATACCTGATAATCATCAAAAAATGATCAAACAAGACAACTCTATTTTTGCACTATTTAACATTAACTATGGACCCATTGCTCTGCTCCGTAGAAAAGAATGGCTCTGCTGTATGGATGGAAAACAACATGCAAAATTGCACAGCACCAGCATGTGCCGATAATGTCACAGTATTAGGTGACTCCTTTGCTGGGATGATTTAAAGAAAATTATCTATTTTAGACTCATTCTGCAAGAAACCAGTGTTGGAAATTAATATAAAAAAAGACTGCCAAGTTCCAGATGTTAATTAAGAACAAGACCTTACTATATAATAAAGGATAGAAATGGACCACAGACAGTAAGGAATTGGAAAACAGAAAAATAATCATACTGCCTGAATTGATCCGTGGACATTTGTTACTGAAGTTACATGGGCAGAGACACTATCAAAGCTGGTACATAGTCTTCAAAGAAGCTGAATCAGACCCACACAGAGGACTGAGATATTGAAAACACACATGACACTGAGAATCTATTACCATCTAATTCTCAGTGAAGTATTGTGAAATACATTGATCAATCTGGACAGAATAATTAAAAAAGCAGTCAAGGAAATGCTACACCTACTCAATGATATCTCAAAGAAACAGATGGTGGTTTGAACTTAGCTAAACGGGAAATTCAGATACTAGCGATATCGGCGATAGTAAGGAAATTGGAAGCCTTAGTGACGTCAGATGACCCAATTATAAGAGCATCATTTGAGTATAGTGGAACTGATAAACGTAACATTAAAAAAACATGAAAAATCTGTTAAAGTTGCATGAAGAATTATTGAAGAAAAAAATCCACAGAACAGTGGCAGAGTAATGGAAGATTTAGAACTAGATATAGCAAAGCAACTACAAAATGCAATGCCTGAAGTGGCAAAGGAACAAGATCAATAGAAGTGAGTACTCCGAATGGAGAAATTTAAAGTTTGAAAAATGGGCAAAACTCCAATATCAATTGAATAATACTGAGAAGTGTAGAAGTGAGGGACCTTGGAGTGAATGTCCACAGATCCCTGAAGGTGGCAGGAGAGGTTGATAAGGTGGTTATGAAGGCATATGGAATCCTTTCCTTTATTAGTCGAGGTATAGAATATAAGAGCGGGAGGTTATGCTGGAACTGTATAACTCATTGGTTAGGCCGCAACTTGAGTACTGTGTGCAGTTCTGGTCACATCATTACAGAAAAGATGTAATTGCACGAGAGAAGGTGCAGAGGGGATTTACGAGGATGTTGCCAGGACTGGAAAAATGCAGCTGAGGAAATATTGGATTAGCTGGGGTTGTTCTCCTTGGAACCGAGAAGGCTGAGGGGAGATCTGATTGAAATGTACAAAATTGAGGGGCCTGGATAGAGTGGAGGTGAAGGGTCTATCCACCTTAGCAGAGAGGTCAGTGATGAGGGGGCATAGATTTAAAGTGATTGGTAGAAAAATTAGAGGGGAGATGAGGAAAAACTTTTTCACCCAGAGGGTGGTGGGGGTCTGGAACTCACTGCCTGAAAGGATAGTTGAGGCAGAAACCCTCAACTCATTCAAAAGGAGTCTGGATATGCACCTCAAGTGCTGTAATCTGCAGGGCTACGGACCAAATTCTGGAAGGTGGAATTTGAATAGGTGGATCGTTTTTTGGCCGGCACAGATACAATGGGCCAAGTAGCCTCTTTTTGTGCCTTAAACTTTCTAAGATTCTATGATCAAGATGCACGACTGTCTTAATATGACAATGACAAAACTTCAAACAATTGGAAATAAAAACAGAAAAGGCTGGAAATGCTCAGCAGGTCAGGCAGCATAAGTGGGGGGAGAAGCAGAACTCTGATGAAAGGTCATCAACCTGAAACATTAACTCTTTCATCAGAGTTCTGCTTCTTCCCCCACAGATGCTGCCTGACCTGAGAATTTCTAGCCTTTTTATTTCACATTTCCAGCATCCGTGTTATTTTGCCATTGTTCAAACAATTGGATCAGTTTTAACTGAAAATGAAACAATCCAACTCTGTAAACGCCCTACTATTGAGATCAAGTATTTACCCCGGCAGATACACTATCGCTTGGAAAGACTGGATTAGCAAACTTCAGCAGTACTGTGCACTATAACAGCAACAACAACTTTTATTATGTTAAAGTTGCTATATAACTTTTAATGTTTCCAGACACTTCACAGAAGCATTATGAAACAAAATACTGAGCCACATGATATTAGGCTAGATAACCAAAAGTTGGGTCAATGAGGCAGGTTTTAAGACATGTCTTAAAGAAGGAAAGAGAGGTGGAGAGGAGTATGAAGGGAATTCGAGAGCTTAGGGCCAAGGCAACTGAAGGCATAGCCATCAATGGTGGAGCAATTAAAATCTGGGATGCCCAAGAGGCCTGAATTAGATGAGCACAGATATCTCGGATGTTTTTTTAGAGATACAGCACTGAAACAGGCCCTTCGGCCCACCGAGTCTGTGCCGAACATCAACCACCCATTTACACTAGAGATTATAGAGATAGGGAGGGGTGAAACCATGGAGGGATTTGGAAAAAAGAATGAGAATTTTAAAATCAAGTCATTGCTTGACTAGGAGCCAATATAAGTCAGCGAGATAGGTGAATGGGACTTGGTGCAAATTAAGACACGGGCACTAGAGTTTTGGGCGGCCTTAAGTTGACTGAGGGTTGAACGTGAGACACCAGCCGGGCGTGCATTGGAATAGTCAAGTCGAGATGTAACAAAGGCATAAATGAGGGTTTCGGCAGCAGAAAAGCTGAGACAAGGGCGAAGTCGGCCAATGTGACAGTGGTGGAAATAGACAGTTTTAGTGATGGTACGAATATGTGGTCAGAAGTTCATCTCAGATTCAAATATAACACCAAGGTTGTAAACAGACTGCCTTAATCTCAGACTGTTGCCAGGGAGAGGGATGGTGTCAGTAGCTAGGGAATGGAGTTTGGAGCTGGGGCTGTAAACAATGGTTTCAGTCTTCCCAGTAGTTAATTGGAGGAAATTTCTGCTCATCCAGTAATGGATGTTGGATAGGCAGTCTGAGGAGTTGAGCAAAGTGGTGATAAGGTAGATTTTAGATTTAGATTTAGAGATACAGCACTGAAACAGGCCCTTCGGCCCACTGAGTCTGTGCCGACCATTAACCACCCATTTATACTATTCCTACACTAATCCCATATTCCTACCACATCCTCACCTGTCCCTATATTCCCCTACCACCTACCTATATTAGGGGCAATTTATAATGGCCAATTTACCTATCAACCTCCAAGTCTTTGACATGTGGGAGGAAACCGGAGCACCCGGAGGAAACCCATGCAAACACAGGGAGAACTTGCAAACTCCACACAAGCAGTACCTAGAATTGAACCCGGGTCGCTGGAGCTGTGAGGCTGCGGTGCTTGCCACTGTGCCGCCCTTTAAATCTGCCGTCATCACCCACTTCCTCAAGTGGAGCTGGGTTTCGTCAGCATATATGCGAAAACTAACGCTGTGCTTTTGGATGATGTCGCCGTGGGATAACATGTTGATGAGAAATAGGAAGGGGCCAAGGATAGATTCTTAGGCAACACCAGAGGGAGCAGGAAGAGAACCATTGTGAGTGATACTCGAGACACAACTAAACAGATAAGAATGGAACGAGGTGAGAGCAGTCCCACCCAGCTGGACAACAATGGAGAGGTATTAAAGAGGATGGTGTGGTCAACTGACAGGTTGAGAAGGACGAGGGGGTAAGTTTACCTTTGTTGTAGGAACACAGGATTTCATTTGGGACTTTGAAAAGAGCCATTTCAGTACTGTGGCAGGGATGGAAACCTGATTAGAGGGATTCAAACATTAAGTTCTTGGAAAGATGGGCACGAATTTGAGAGAAGACACCATGTTCATGGACTTGGGAGAGTAAAGGGAGGTTGCAGATGCAATGGTGGGGTCAGGGGTTGATTTTTTGAGGAAGTGGGTGATGACGGCAGATTTAAAGGCGAGAGGAACAATTAAAGAGAGAACTGTTAACATGGGGACCAAGAAGGGAAGTTGATCGTCAGCAGTTTAATGTAAATGGGGTCGAGGGAGCAAGAAGTGAGTCTCATAGACAAGATGAGCTCGGAGAGGGAACAAAGGGAGGTATGAGAGAAAATAGAGAAAGTTGCGAGTTCAGGGCTAGGGCAATGGGGAGGTTTAGAAGAAGTTTTGCCTGATGGGCTAGTGGAAGGGAAGGAAGCGTCAGAGGCAGCTGATCGGATGGTCACTATATTAGTGACAGAGAAATCCATGAGCTCCTTGCACTTACTATTGGAGGTGAGGGTGGAGCAGACAGGGAAAGGGGTTTAACAAGATGGTTTGCAGTGGAGAAAAGAAGCCATTGGTTATCTTTGCATTCCAAGATGATTTTGAATAGTGAGCAGTTTTTGCTGATGGGAGCAGGGCCTGATGGTGTTTTATGTGGTCCAGCCAGATCTGGCAGTGGATGGCTAAGAAAGTGGCCAGATGATCTTTTCAAGTCTGTGTCCCTTGGCCTTAAGGGAGTAGAGATGAGGACTGTACTGGGGAATAGCCAGGGTGAGAGAGAGTAATGGTTTTATTGGGGAATAGGGCATCAAAGGTGAAAGTGAGGGTGTGGTTGAGCTAATTGGTAGTTGCAGAAATGTTGTGGCCAGCAGAGGGCCAAAGGCAAGACGGTTAGAATTTTGAAAGTGCAGTTGTAAGTGAATTGTTGTATAGTTGTTTCCAGGGATGGATACAGAGGAGGTAGGGTTGGGGGGTGGAAGGGGCATGTGGATGGAGAGTGATACAAGGAAGTGATCAGAAATGGCTTTATCTGTGATTTATACTTTGGGACTCGCAAGACCACAAGATGACAAGGTCAAGGGATTGGTTGTGAATATGGATTTGGGGGTTTATATGGAGCGAGAGATTTAGGGAGGATAAAAGAGCAGTGAACTGAGAGGAGAGAGAGAGAGAGCATGATGAATTGAGATAGACGTTGAAATCACCAAGGATGCAGAGAGTGAAGGTACCTTGGTGAGAAGATTTTTCTTGTACTTGGGAGGGTGGTAGAGAATGATTATTTTGAATGAGAACTGGGAGGGGTGGAACAGTTGAGATGCGCAGAAGGGAAAGTGCCAGAGGAGAAAGGGGGTCAGGCTAAGGCATGATCTGGTAATTGTCACACTGCCACTGCAATGGTCTTGGGGCAATTGGTGGAAAATATAGCCAGGCAGGGAGGCTACATTAAGGGGAGAGGTGTCATTACCCCTCAGGTTTCTATTAAGGCTGTGATGTCGATGCAGTCATCTACAGTGAATTCATGGATGGCAAGGGCCTTGTTCACAGGTGAGCAGACATTCTGGAGGGGGCAAACAAACAGATTTGAGCCAATCAAATCATTGTTAATTTGAATTTCTTGCCGATACAGCTTGTTCTCGTCTGGTTTACCTATATTGGTGGGGAAAACAGTATCCACTCTAAGTAGAGCACACACTAGTTCAATAGTAGGGAGACTTAGTCATAGAGTTATACAGCACAGAAACAGGCCCTTCGGCCCATATTGTCTGTGCTGGCCATCCAGCACCCAACTATTCTAATCCCATATTCCTGCACTTGGCCTGCAGCCTTCTATGCTATGGCGTTTCAAAGTGCTTATCTAAATACTACTAAAATGTTGAGGGTTCTTGCCTCCACCACCTCTTCAGGCAGTGCGTTTCAGATTCCAACCACCCTCTGGATGAAAATCTTTTTCCTCAAATCCCCCCTAAACCTCCTGCCCCTTTCCCTAAATCTATGCCCCCTGGTTCTTGACCCCGCCGCTAAGGGAAAAAGTGTCTTCCTATCCAACCTATCAATATCCCTCATAATCTTGTACACCTCAATCATGACCCCCTCAGCCTTCTCTGCTCCAAGGAAAACAACCCCAGCCTTTTCAGTCTCTCTTCATAGCTGAAATGCTCCAGCCCAGGCAACATCCTGGTGAATCTCCTCTGCACCCTCTCCAGTGCAATCACATCGTTCCTATAGTATGGTGACCGGATCTGTACACAGTACTCCAGCTGTGGCCTAACTAGCGTTTTATACAGCTCCATCATAACCTCCCTGCTCTTATATTCTATGCCTCGGCTAATAAAGGCAAGTATCCCATATGCCTTCCTAACCACTTTATCTACCTGAGCCGCTGCCTTCAGTGATCTATGGACAGGTACACCAAGGTCCTTCTGTACTTCCTAGCCTCCTACCATCCATTGTATATTCCCTTGCCTTGTTAGTCCTCCCAAAATGCATTACCTCACACTTTTCAGGATTAAATTCCATTTGCCACTGCTCTGCCCATCTTACCAACCCATCTATATCGTCCTGTAATCTAAGGATTTCGTCCTCACTATTTACAACACCACCAATTTTTGTGTCATCTGCAAACTTACTACTTATACCTCCTATATTCACGTCTAAGTCATTAATGTACACTACAACAGCAAGCTCCCAGCACCGATCCCTGTGGAACACCACTGGTCACAGGCTTCCAATCACAAAAACAGCCCTCGACCATTACCCTCTGCCTCCTGCCACTAAGCCAATTTTGGATCCAATTTGCCAAATTGCCCTGGATCCCATGGGCTCTTACCTTCTTAACCAATCTCCCATGCGGGACCTTATCAAAAGCCTTACTGAAATACTACATCTACTGCTTTACACTCTGACATATCTAGTCACCTTCTCGCAAAATTCAATCAAGTTAGTTAGATAGGATCTCCCCCTGACAAAGCCATGCTGACTATCCCTGATTAGTCCCCGTCTCTCCAAGTGGAGATTAATCCTGTCCCTCAGAATTTTTCCAATATTTTCCCAACCACTGATGTTAGACTCACTGGCCTGTAATTCCCTGGTTTATCCCTACTACCCTTCTTGAATAATGGTACCACATTCGCTATCCTCCAGTCCTCTGGTACCCCTCCTGTTGCCAGAGAGGATTTGAAAATTTGTGTCAAAGCCCCTGCTATCTCCTCCCTTGCCTCACATAACAGCCTGGGATACATCTCATTCTGGCCTGTGGATTTATCCTCTTTTATGCCTGCTAAGACAGCTAATATTTCCTCCCTTTCAATGCTAATATGTTCAAGTATATCACAATCCCCCTCCCTGATCTCTACACCTACATCATACTTCTCCATAGTGATGAACACTGATGAAAAGGAATCATTTAAAACCTCACCTGTGTCCTCCGGCTCCACACAAAGATATGTTCGTTGGCCCCTAATTGGCCCTACTGTTTCCCTGGTTATCCTCTTACCCTTAATATACTTATAAAACGCCCTGGGATTTTCCTTTTATCTTGCCTGCCAGTGTTTTTTCATGTCCCCTCTTCGCTCTCCTAATTACTTTAAGTGCCACCCTACACTTTCTATACTGCTCTAGTGCCTGCGCTGTTTTCAGCACTTGGGATCTGCCGTAAGCCTGCTTTTTTTTTCCTGATTCAATCCTCTATATCCTTTGACATCCAGGGTTCCCTGGGCCTGTTAGTCCTACCCTTCACCTTAACGGGTACATGTTGGCTCTGAACACTCTCAATTTCCTCTTTGAATAACTCCCATTGATGTGATGTAGATTTTCCTACAAGTAGCTGCTCCCAGTCCACTTTGGTCAGATTCTGTTTTATCATATTGAAATCGGCTTTCCCCCAATTCAATACCTTTATTTCTGGTCCATCTTTGTCCTTTTCCATAACTACCTTAAATCTTAGAGTTATGGTCGCTATCCCTGAAATGCACCCCCACTGAAACATCTACCACTTGTCTGGCTTCATTCCCGAGGATTAGGTCCAGTACGGCCCCTTCTCTTGTAGGACTTTCTACATACTGACTCAAAAAGCTCTGCTGTATGCATTTTAAGAATTCTGCCCCTTTTAAGCTTTTTGCACTAAGACTATCCCAGTTAATATTGTGGAAGTTGAAATCCCCTACTATTATTACCCTATTATTTTTACACCTCTCAGAGATTTGTCTACATATCTGCTTCTCTATCTCTTCCTGACTGTTTGGAGGCCTGTAGTACACACTCAGCCAAGTGATTGCCCCCTTTCTGTTACGTTCTACCCAAATGGCCTCATTTGAGGAACTTTCTAAGATGTCATCCCTCCTTACTGCAATAATTGACTCCTTGATCAACAGTGCAATGCCACCCCAATTCATCTGCCTTACTAGTAAGACTCCTTGCATTGAAATGGGTGCAATCCAACCTTGCATTTTTCCCTTGTGCCTTACCAGGTCTATATTTGCTCTGCCTTCCAGGCAGACTCACTTTCTGTTCTATATTACCCCCTACTGTACCTCCACTCTGTATCCCATCCCCCTGCCAAATTAGTTTAAACCACCCCCGTCCAACTTGTACAGTTCCCACCTTTTCTAGAAACAGACCCAGTGATCCAGTAAACTAAAGCTCTCCCTCCTGCACCATCTCCTCAGCCATGCATTCATCTGCTCTATCCTCCTATTTCTAAACTCACGAGCACGTGGCACCGGGTGTAACCCAGAGATTACAACCTTGGAGGTCCTACTTTTTCATCTGCTACCTTGCTCCCTAAATTCTTGTTGCAGGACCTCATCCCTTTTTCTATCTGTCGTTTGTACCAATGTGTACCACAACCTCTGGCTGATCACCCTCCCACTTCAGAATGTCCTGCAGCCGCTCCATGAAATCCTTGACCCTAGCACCAGGGAGGAAACATACCATCCTGGAGTCACGTTTGCGGCCACAGAAACTTGTACTTGACGTTTAGATGAGACTTGCTGTTAAGTCAACTCCTTTGTAGTAAACTTTCATTTATGAGAGGTCTGTCATCAGCTGTTTGAGTAGAAGTTGTTTTCATTTAAATCATAAGATCCTAAAGGTTAGTAGGCTGTGCAGAGGCTGCTCGAAAATAGATCTTCACTACGAAGAAATGCAGTTACTTTGTTGTTCTGTTGTTGCCATCTGGTTCGTTTGTTTGCCAAATACTATTATCGCTAAAGGATTTAGAATATTTAGTTTCCTTTCCACATTTACTGCGGGATTGCTGACAAAGCAAGAAATGGACTTCTGTTTATATAGTACTTTATTACAGCTCTCATAACTATTAAAATATTTCCCACTGGATTACTTTGAAGTGCAGTGATAATATATGCAAATATGACAGCAATTTTGTACACCTGAAGCTTGCTCAACAAGCAATGGTATGAATCAGCAGCTCTCGCCTGGTTCCAGACTTGTCTGTCTAATTGTAGTCAGAGAATCACCTGCAATGACTTCGCTTCCTGCTCCTGCACCAGTACCTTTGATGTCCCCCAAGGATCTATTCTTGGTCCCCTCCTATTTCTCATCTACATGATGCCCTTCGATGACATCATGTCAAAGCACAGCTTAGATTTCACATGTACGCTGATGGCACTCAGCTCTGCTTCACCACCGCTTCTCTCAACGACTCCACTGTTGCTGAATTATCCGACTTCTTATCTGACTTCCAGTACTGGATAAGCAGAAATTTCATCCAATTAAATATTGGGAAGACTGAAGCCATTGTTTTTGGTTCCTACTTCAAACTCTGTTCCTTCGTTCCCAACTCCATCCCTCTCCCTGTCAACAATCTGAGATTGCGCTAATCTATTTGCAACCTTGGTGTCACATTTGACCTGGAGATGAGCTTCCACCTCACACTTGTGCCTGCACTAAGACTGCCTATTCCCCCTCCATAACATTGCTGCTGAAATCCTTGTTCATGCCTTTATTACCTCTAAACATGGCTATTCCAATGCACACCTGCCTGGTCTCTGATGTTCTACTCTACGTGAACTTGAGGTCATCCAAAGCTCTACTGCCCATGTCTTAACTTGCACCGAGTCCCGTTCACCCATCACTCCTATGCTTGTTGATCTACATTGCCTCCCAGTCAGGCAACATCTTGATTTTTAAATTCTCATCGTTGTTTTCAGATCCCTCCATGGTCTCGCGCCTTCCTATCTCTGTAACCTCCTCCAGTCCCACAACCATTTGATATAGCTGCGCGTCTCCAATTCTGGTCTCTTGTACATCCTTGATTTTAATCGCTCTACCATTGGTGACCACGCCTTCAGTTGACTAGGCCCCAAGCTCTGGAATACCCTCCCTGCACCCCTCCACCTCTCTTTCCTCCTTTAAGATAGTCCTTAAAACATACCCCTTTGACCAAGCTTTTGGTCATCTGACTTAAGATCACGTTTTGTTGCTTGGTGTCGTACTTTGTTTTACAATGCTCCCGTGAAGTCCCTTGGGATGTTTTATTATGTTAAAGGCGCTATATAAATATAAATTGTTAATCTTTGCGGGTATTGGTTGAGGTATGATTGTTGTACAGGAACCTGGGAGATTTCTTTTGAGTATTACTGTGGAATCTTTAATGTCCACCTAAAGTGTGAGAACAACCAGGCAGAACCTTGGTTTAATGCTTCATTCAAAGAATGTCACCACTGACAATGCAGAGTGTCGGATTGAATTGCATACATAGAATTACATAGAATGCACAGCAACGGAACAGGCCATATGGCCCCACTGGTCCATGTTGGTGTTTATGCTCCACACAAGCATCAGATCGCCACACATACAATCGGTGTGTAAATCTGCAGGTAAAGTAAGTGAGTTGACCGTTGTTTGTCCTTTGCAACCCAGGTTTAGAGGTGAAGGGCTACTAGAAGCCAGCGTATCACCCAATGCAGTTTGTTTCTTTTTGATTCTGCAGCTATGTGTGTAGCAGCATGTTCGCTAGCTGCCTGAAAACATCATGGGTGAAGGCAGCATATGAATTTAATATTTAATCCCTACTCAGATTTTTAAGATGTTCAGTCATCCTAAGTGATATATTCAGCTGTATTAAATGGCTTCCCTCCTTATACTAATCCTCATTGAAATTAAATGCAGCTGAATTTAAATTTGTCTTTTTCTTTCCGCCAAGCTGGTGTGGGCCTACTGCTGCACTGAGCATGGATGATCCTCGCATTTACTTAAAAGGCACATTTTGGGATGGTGGAATATTTTGTCTAAGTTGCAAAGAAGCCCTTTTGCAATTTAACTTGGTCCCTATTATGCATCTACTGTAACAATGAAGAATGGTGCTGACTCTCTTTCTTAACCATTTTGTCTTAGGGCCTTGTGTACAGTTTGTGAAACTTTAGGATTGACACAGTTCTGAGAATACAGTGTTCTTGAAACCAATGGTTTAAATAGCTGAGCGTTCAGACCTTTTCTTGTAGCTTTGAAGTGCTGAAAAACTAATGATTGAAAGTTGTTGTATGTATGCTGTGTTGTCATCGACATAAATAATGAGCAAATAGAGCAAGGTGTTTTAGTGATTAACATAAATCTGCTTTTGCCTTTGTGATTTTTTTTTGGAAGAGCTCCTGTTATGCTGATAAAAATCCAATACCATCAGTAATAACTCAAAACTTCTACTTACTGCTGTTCAAGGAAAAAAATTTATGGCACTCCAACCTGATATAGGTTACACTTTGTATTTCAAATGGTTAGATTGTTCTCGAAGTGTTGATTTTTTTTTTTTACTTCTCATTTGGTCTCCTTTGTCTTGATTAAAATGTGCGACGAAAGTCCATCCCATATGTCAAAAGTTGTCCCCTTTTGTCATTTTGGTTTTCTCGCTTCATCTGTGGCTGAGAAGGCCTTTGGTGAAGTACTTAAAGGAAACTAACTTCTTTCCTTGCAATTTTATTGCTAGCAGTCCAGAAGCAAATTTTAAAAAGTGACGCTTACAGTATGCTGTAACATATTGAATAATGCCTTCTAAGTGAACGCATGCTGATTTAGGGGTCTTTGCTAAGAACCTGCATTTATATAGCATCTTCTTGCAATTCCCAAAGCACTTCACTTCTAATAGGCTGATGCACATTAATAAAAAAGTCATCTGTGTGCAATTGAAGCATCCATACAAAACTTACACAGTACTGCGCTGAAATGTTCGAAATTTTGTGTCAACGTCCTGGAGTGATTCTTGTCCTTGCAAACTTCTAACTCTAGAAAGTAAGAGTGCTAAGACTAAACCAAGCTGTAACATTACAAGCTGTGCTCTTGTGTTGCTTACAGTGAATCAGAAAATATGTTATCCTCTACTAGGAGAGCTCTGCCGGATAATGCACTATGTGAAAGAAAAACTTGTATTTATATAATGCCTTTCACGGCCTCAGGGTGTCCCAAAGTGCTTTGCAGCCAATGAAGCACTTTTGGAAGTGTTAGTCACTTGTGAAGTAAGAAATGCAATGCCAATTTGTGCACAGCAAGATCCCACAAACCACAAACACCCCTGCTAATCTTCAGAATAGTACCATGGGATCTTATATCTACACCTGAGAGTTCAGCCGGGGCCACAGTAACATTTCATTTGAAAGGCGACACCTCTAACATTGCAATGCTCCCTCAGTACTGCATTGAAGTGTTAACTTAGATTTTGTATTCAAGTTCTGTGGGACTTGGACCCACAAGCCATTTGACTCGGAGGCAAGAGTGCTACTTATCACCTAATTATTCGGCACATAATGAGCGGGGGAGCATTTATGTATTGATATTGTTATCACCGAGGCAGGAGGAATGCACTGTTAATTCAGGCCCACTTCTTCACAGGTGAAAACCTATCATTAAATGTTCCCACTTACCGAAACAAAGATACTCTTTGTCCCCAGAATAAATGACATCAACCAGGTTTCTTTAATCAAGAACAAAATTATCCATTTATGATAAAACCAAGTCTTAACCAATAATGAAGTAAATATATACGCAAATTGAAATATTAAAGCCCTGTATTATTATCCTAGCCCGTACGCACATACATCCAAAAACCAGTTAAC
This sequence comes from Heterodontus francisci, assembly GCF_036365525.1. NCBI lineage: Eukaryota > Metazoa > Chordata > Chondrichthyes > Heterodontiformes > Heterodontidae > Heterodontus > Heterodontus francisci. Next base: position 55,535,559 of record NC_090397.1, on the reverse strand, counting down.
TGGAAAAAAGGGATTTGTTTCCAGCTGTTTCAAAGGAATAAGAAAAAAACATATATTGGAGTGAAGAGTTGGAAGTCCTTTGGTTTGGCAAGGTGTCCCAAAGTCGAATAGTTGGATGTCACTCGGCGTCTTTCCTGGCAAGGTTGTTGAACTGTCTGTTTTGGGTAGGCATTCAAAGAAAGTCAACTGCAGAAACTTCACATAGGTCTTCCATCAGGTGTGCAGCAACTGGTGTCAATTCTTACGCAGTTGGTTCAGATCTTTTCAAGATGCAAAGTTTCTGCAAACATTCAGGATTTCTTAAAACACAAGAGGCAACAGTACAGCTTGATGCAGGCATTCTTCAGAGACAGGAGGAAATAGGAATCTGCCACATTTGAAATGCAGGGTTTCTTAAAAGATGCAGGATTCCTTTTCAAAGAGAAAGATGGGCAGGTTTACTCCTCTCCAGACAGAAACAACAAGTGACAATTTCAACAGTTCAAATTGAAACTAAACTTTTCCAGAAACCAGTCACGTGGCCACCATAAATCACTCCTTTGTCACTTGCTTGTAAACATCAGTCCCTTCAGGTCAGAAAACAACTCTCGTTGGGTTCTTTGTAAACAGTGTTTTCCAGGAACTGTTTACATTCCACTCAGGTGAAACTCAGTCCCAAACTTTTTTTCTCTTTTTAACAAAAAACTAAGTTCAGCCATCTCCAGATTATTCCACGTCCATGAAATTCTTTTCAGTTTTTTAAAATATAGATTCTCAAGTTTTAACAAAAAAAATTGACTCTTGTAACAATACCCATTCTTAATCAGTGTAAAGGGACTGCCTCAGGGAAAGCTGTCTGCTGTTATGGCAGAACTTTAATCTTGTTTGGTCCTCTAAGGCAGCAAAGCCTCACTGGGGGAGAGTAGAAATCTGATCTACCTCCTCAACACCCACAGGGAGTATAAGTTCAACAAATAAGCATATCCTGAATTCGGTTGAAAGCTAATTGCAGTTGTCCAACATTTCCGTTTTACAATAAGATATAATTTTTTTTTAATAAAACTCCACTTGCTCATTCGTGATGACCTGTGATTTTATGAATTATATTTGAGCCTATCGGGTGCAAGTGCAATCTACATTTTGGATGTGTTATTTTGTTTTATGTGCTCGCAGCTCTCCTGTGGTCGTGTTTACATGGAATTGGAGGTATTCTAAGAACATGGATCTTTTCTAGCAAGTAGTATTAGCTAGGCCACTGACGTGACAGTATTGGACCCTGAGGTCTGGCAGTGCTGGCTGAGTTTTGGTACCTAGTGTCATTTTAGGGGGAAGGGATGAGGGGTCCCTGAATGCAGGAAAGGAGTGTTCTGGGAATGTTAGGGCAGATCTCTGGGATCAGGTCATGTTGGGTGGTCCTGGGAATGGGAACTCTGAGAATGCAGTCGAGGGGTTTTGAGCACTGCTAACTATCCTGAGGATCGGGGTAGAGAGGAGTTTGGGAATGGGTCCCTTGGGGTCCAGCACAATTTGTTTGGGGCTTTGGAGAGGCATGGAATCTTGGCATTTTGGGCTTTGCTGGATTCTGCCAGTATTGGAGGAGAGCGTGGTCTAGCAGTTTTGTGGTAAAGGGGAATTGCCAAAAGAATGGAATCCAGTCTGCCATCAGGCACCAAGATCCTCCCAGCCACCTTGGCTCCCTCCCCTTGACCATTGTGCAGCCCATTGGTTCTCCCCACTGCTTTCCCTATTGCTGGCCACTTCCTGTCTTTGCATTTAAAGTAGATTTTCAACTTTTGTGCTCCAGGTATACACTGGGAGTGCAGAAATGTAAAAATTGCCCTTAACCTCACTAAGTGTTGGACGACTTAAGACAGTTTTTAATAAACATAAATGTTCATATGCAATTATTGCAAAAGGCATTCAAAAATTAATTTGTATACAGTTTGAGTTTTTATTGAAAAAAACACATGTTGAGAAATCATTTGTAAGAAAGATTTTTTTAAACTGAAATTTGAACTGAAATAGAGGGAAATGACAAAAAAATCCATTCTTGATAAACAATATTTTTTTGTTTTCTGTCAACAAGGTGTTGCCTGACTGTGAGTAGCTCATAATGGAAAGCAGTATTTGTTACTAAATTTAAATGCCATTACTTGTGTCCTGATCCTGTTTTTTATCCTCTTCGGGAAATATTGCCGTACGCCTTTAAGGCTGCAAAGGATCGGTATTTCTTTAAGGCATCAGCTCCAGAGACTGGGTGAAAGTGCATTCTGGTTGCTTAGCTACAACCATACAGAGAGGAAGGACAGGACATACAATGTATCCATTTTGTTTTTGAAAACTGGCTAATTGGGTTTGTTCAGAGACAGACAGACATGCTGTGCCTGCATGTACTGAAGGGAGAGCTCTGTAAGACAATTTGTGTAGCTTTTCTCTAAGTTCTAAAAACCTAAAGCCAGATTAATGCCTTGAAGAAAATAAACCAATTATTGATCTGCTGTGTTCATCGCTGGAAGACAGAAGAAAAGTTTGATGTTTCAAATGCTGAACCGAACTGCTGAATTCCTATCTCTGAAAGAATTCTTTCCTCATCGGACCTTGAAAGACTGCAACTGAACTTGGACTGTGCGGAATTTGAAGACCATTCGTAGGAAGCATAATCTGCAAAGACTTTATTGTTTCTGTTTTTTCGGGCAGCTAATTAAACTACCGTTAGTTTGGGTATATGTATGCGAATGCGGAAGTTAGATTCTGGGCAGCGCAGTAGTTAGCACCACAGCCACACAGCTCCAGCGACCCGAGTTCGATTCTGGGTACTGCCTGTGTGGAGTTTGCAAGTTCTCCCTGTGTCTGCGTGGGTTTTCGCCGGGTGCTCCGGTTTCCTCCCACAGCCAAAGACTTGTAGGTTGATAGGTAAATTGGCCATTATAAATTGCCCCTAGTATAGGTAGGTGGTAGGGAAATATAGGGACAGGTGGGGATGTGGTAGGAGTATGGGATTAGTGTAGGATTAGTATAAATGGGTGGTTGATGGTCGGCACAGACTCGGTGGGCCGAAGGGCCTGTTTCCGTGCTGTATCTCTAAATAAATAAATAAAATAAAAAATAAATTCTTTTAAGTTATAAGGTCTTTAGATGTTGGTTTATCTTAGTATTTAAGATTTCAGTTTTTTAAAAAATAGTTAATAATCTAAAGATATCTCGTTTGGTTCGCCTCATTTGGGGGTTACTAGATCGTTTCAATTCGGCTGCTGCTTTCTTTGATTTGGAAAGCTTGAAAATATGTATGATGCAACCTGTGGAGTGGCGGGACTGAATTGACAGTGCACCGCAGTCAGAATCATATATTTTGATTGGGGGCTTTTGTCTTGAGCGGTCGTACCATAACACTTACCTGAAACAAAGCTTTGAAAATTCAACCTCTAGTTTTTTGTAAAAGGCAAGGAAACTCAAAATCCTCAAAGGATAAGTGACAGGCTCTATTGCACCAATGCACGAGTTGCACATTGCTTTAAACTTTTGTAAACTGCCTTTTTTTAATACTTTCATGCATGTGAGTGTTGCAGGCAAGGCCAGCATTTGTTGCCTATCGCTAATTGCCCTTGAGAAGGTGATGGTGAGCTGCCTTCTCAAACTGCTGCTTGCGTCACAGTCCAAGAATTATTGTGAAAATTTGAACTTTTTGAATTGTTCTATTTTGCTTAAAACCTTCTTTTAGAGATGAGAAATTTCAATTACTGAGGGAGAAACAACTTTTTCCTAAAAACACGATTCAGTTGCTTCATTAACAAATTGTGATGGCGAAATGTTTATATTTAAATAGTATTTTCCCATTATAAATATTTACATGGGTTTTTCCATTGACAGTATGTGGATTTTTCATTTTTTAATAAGTCCAACACAGGAAGGTACATAAAATGCATGCCATACACAAAACTTTTAACAGATAAAGATAAACGCAAATGCATTTTTTCTTCGAGAAAGCAGAATGCCATTGGACAGAGTTGTATCATTTGCAAACAGCTGGTTTGTGGTGCTGAACTAAACTTTCCATTCAAATATGTATCCGATACAGTGGTCATTTCAGATTGATCAAGCATTATGTAATATTGGATTCAAAACTGGCTTAGTGGAAGGAGGCAGAGGGTGATGGTAGAGGGTTGTTTTTGCGAATGGAGGCCTATGACCAGTGGGGTACCGCAGGGATTGGTGCTGGGACCCTTACTGTTTGTAGTGTATATTAATGATTTAGACGTTAATATAGGAGGTATGATCAGTAAGTTCGCAGACGACACGAAAATTGGTGGTGTCGTAAATAGTCAGGAGGAAAGCTTTAGATTACAGGATGATTATAGATGGGCGGAGCTGTGGCAAATGGAATTTAATCCTGAGAAGTGTGAGGTGATGCACTTTGGGAGGTCTAACAAGGCAAGGGAATATACGACGGGTGGTAGGGCCCTAGGGAGTACAGAGGGACCTGGGGTGCTTGTCAGTACATCGCTGAAGGCAGCAACGCAGGTAGTTAAGATGGTTAGGAAGGCATACGGGATACTTGCCTTTATTAGCCGAGGCATAGAATATAAGAGCAGGGAGGTTATGATGGAGCTGTATAAAACGCTGGTTACGCCACAGCTGGAGTACCACCAGAATGTTGCCTGGGCTGGAACATTTCAGTTATGAGGAGAGATTGGATAGGCTGGGGTTGTTTTCATTGGAGTGGAGAAGGCTGAGGGGGTACCTGATTGAGGTATACAAAATTATGAGGGGCATTGATAGGATAGATAGGAATAAACTTTCTCCGTTAGTGGAGAGGTCAATAACTAGGGGGCATAGATTTAAGGAAAGGGGCAGGAGGTTTAGAGGGGAGTTGAGGAAACATTTTTTCACCCAGAGGGTGGTTGGAATCTGGAACACACTGCCTGAAGGGGTGGAAGAGGCAGGAACACTCATGACATTTAAGATGTATTTGGATGCGCACTTGAAACGCCATAGAATACAAGGCGACTGGCCAAGTGCTAGGAAATGGGATTAGTTTGAACGGGTGCTTGATGGTCGGCGCAAGCACGATGTGCCATAAGGTCATAAGAACTAGGAGCAGGAGTAGGCCGTCCGGCCCCTCGAGCCTGCTCCGCCATTCAATAAGATCATGGCTGATCTTTTCATGGACTCAGATCCACTTACCCACGCTCCCACCGTATCCCTTAATTCCTTTATTGTTCAAAAAGATATCTACCTTAGCTTTAAAGCCGTTTACTGAAGAAGCGTCAACTACTTCACTGGGCAAGGAATTCCATAGATTAACAACCCTCTGGGTGAAGAAGTTCCTTCTTAATTCAGTCCTAAATCTGCTCCCTCTAATCTTGAGGCCATGCCCTCTTGTCCTAGCTTCACCTGCCAGTGGAAACATCCTCTCTACTTGTATCTTATCTATTCCCTTCATGATTTTATATGTTTCTATAAGATCCCCCCTCAATCTTCTGAATTCCAATGAATATAATCCCAATCTACTCAGTCTCTCCTCATAAGCCAACCCCCTCAACTCCGGAATCAACCTAGTGAACCTCCTCTGCACCCTCTCCAGTGCCAGTATATCCTTTCTCAAGTAAGGAGACCAAAACTGCACACAGTACTCAAGGTGCGGCCTCACCAGTACCCTATATAGCTGCAACATAACCTCTCTGCTTTTAAACTCAATCCCTTTAGCAATGAAGGACAAAATTCCATTTGCCTTCCTAATTACTTGCTGTACCTGCAGACCAACCTTCTGCGATTCATGCACAAGGACACCTAGGTCCCTCTGCATAGCAGCATGCTGCAACATTTTACCATTCAAGTAATAATCCTTTTTACTGTTACTCCTACCGAAATGAATGACTTCACATTTATTAACATTGTATTCCATCTGCCAGACCTTTGCCCACTCACTCAATGTATCTATGTTCCTCTGCAAAGTTTCACAGTCATCTGCACACTTTGCTCTGCCACTCATCTTAGTGTCATCTGCAAACTTTGACACCCTACACGTGGTCCCCAACTCCAAATCATCTATATAAATTGTAAATAATTGCGGTCCCAACACCGATCCTTGAGGCACACCACTAGTGACTGATTGCCACCCAGAATAGCACTCATTTATCCCCACTCTCTGCTTCCTGTTAGTCAACCAATCCTCTATCCATGCTAATACTTTACCCCTAACGCCATGCATCCTTATCTTATGCAGCAGCCTCTTGTGCGGCACCTTGTCGAAGGCCTTTTGGAAATCTAGGTACACCACATCCACTGGGTCCCCATTGTCCACCTTGCTCGTAATGTCATCATAGAATTCCAAAAGATTTGTCAAGCATGACCTGCCCTTCATGAACCCATGCTGCGTCCGCCCAACGGGACAATTTCTGTCGAGATGCCCTGCTATTTCTTCCTTGATAATAGACTCAAGCATCTTCCCCACTACAGAGGTTAAGCTAACCGGTCTATAATTCCCCATCTTTTGTCTATCTCCCTTTTTAAACAGTGGCGTCACATCTGTTTTCCAATCAGCTGGGACTACCCCAGAGTCCAGCGAATTTTGGAAAATTACCGCCAGTGCACCTGCTATTTCTCCCACCATCTCTTTTAGTACCCTGGGATGCATTCCATCAGGGCCAGGAGACTTATCAATCCTTAGCTCCATTAGCTTGCCCAACACTACCTCTTCCGTAATAATGATTGTTTCCAGGTCCTCACCTACGTTCGTCTCTTTGTCAATTACTGGCATGTTATTAATGTCCTCCACTGTGAAGACCGATACAAAATACCTGTTCAATGCCTCAGCCATTTCATCATATCCCATAACTAAATTCCCCTTCTCATCCTCTAAAGGACCAACGTTTACTTTAGCCACTCTTTTTCGTTTTATATATTTATAGAAACTTTTGCTATCTATCTTTATATTCTGTGCTAGTTTTTTCTCATGTTCTATCTTACTTTTCTTTATAGCTCTTTTTGTGGCTTTCTGTTGACCTTTAAAGTTTTCCCAATCTTCTAGTTTCATGCTGTTTTTGGCCACTTTGTATGCGTTCTCTTTCAATTTGATAGCCTCCCTTATTTCCTTAGACACTGATGGCAGATTACCCCTTTTCTTCCAGTCCTTTTTCACTGGAATATACTTTTGCTGAGCACTTTGAAAAATTGCTTTGAAAGTCCTCCACTGCTCGTCAACTGTCCCACCGTAAAATCTTTGTTTCCAGTCTACTTTAGCCAAGTCCTCCCTCATTCTATTGTAGTCCCCCTTGTTCAAGCACAGGACCCTGGTATTGGATTTTATCTTCACACTCTCCATCTGTATTCTAAATTCAACCATACTGTGATCACTCCTTCCAAGAGGATCCCTAACTATGAGGTCATTAATTATTCCTGTCTCATTACACAGGACTAGATCTAGGATAGCTTGCTCCCTCGTCGGTTCCATTACATACTGTTCAAGAAAACTATCACGGATGCACTCAACGAATTCCTTCTCAAGGCTACCCTGACTGAGCTGGTTCGACCAATCTACATGTAGATTAAAATCCCCCATGATAATTGTCGTACCATTTTTACAGGCATTAGTTATTTCTTTGTTTATTGCCCGCCCCAATGTGATATTATTTGGTGGCCTATAGACTACGCCTATCAATGACTTTTTCTTCTTAGAGTTTCTAATTTCCACCCAAATGGATTCAACCTCATTCTCCATTGAGCCTATAGCATCTCTCAGCACCGCCCTGATGTTGTCCTTGAATATCAGAGTTACACCACCTCCCTTACCTTCCTGTCTGTCCTTCCGAATAGTCTGGTACCCCTGGATATTTAACTCCCAGTCGTGACCAACCTGTAACCATGTCTCCGTAATGGCTACCAAATCATATTTATTTGCGATTTGTGCCGTTAACTCATCAACCTTGTTACGAATGCTACGAGCATTCAGGTAAAGTGCCTTTATGCTAGCTTTCTTGCCCTCATGATTCCCAACATCTCCTGAGTTAACCTTCCTTTCTGCTTCTTTCATAGTCTGCCTTGAACTTAAACCCTCCTGCACAGGTTAGCCTGCTGCTTACCTTTTTATTTATCATACTCCCTGTCGTTTTCCCTTTCCCTTCCCCTCGAGTCACTAGTTTAAAGTCCGAGAGACCACCCTATTTATCCGTTTCGCTAGAACACTGGTTCCAGATCGGTTCAGGTGGAGACCGTCCCATCGGTGCCGAAGGGCCTGTTTCTGTGCTGTAAAAGTCTATGACTTTGACTAATTCAAAATAAAAATTCAGTGTTTAGTTTGTCAATCTTTTTACCAGTCTCTAATGCCAAATGAATCATTATTTTGGGTACGTTGAAGGTGGCGCTATGTTAAAATCCATCATTTTGTAATGTCGGCAGAAATCCAGGTGTACTGAGCTATATCCTTAATCTCTACTTTGCTGAATAAACAGCTACTCTGTAATGTTGTATATTCAGCAGGGCAGGAGTTACTGGCTAAACAAATTGTGGGTTTGTATAATAGGATGCTGGGATTAGACCGCAGTAAACCAATTAATTCCAGACACGCACACACTCTGATAAGTGGTTAGCAAATTCTGCTAATTTGGGTCCCTTGATGCAGAGCTCGATACATGCATAGGGAAAGCAGCTACCACCTTTGGCCAACTTAGGAAACGCACATGGGATAACACCAAACTGATCTTAGGACCAAGGTTTATAAGACCAATGTTCTCAGCATCTTGCTGTATGGCTGTGAAACATGGGCGACTTGCAGCTACCAGGGAAAGAAGCTCTATAATTTCCATCTTCGCTGGCTGTGGTGCATTATGGGCATTTCCTGGTGGGACAAAATCACAAATGTGGCATTCCTCTGAAAGGCAGAGCTCCCAGGTGTGTTGGCACTTATCAGAGGCAGCTTCGGTGGATTGGATGGGTCTGCAGGATGGAATATGGTCGCATACCCAAAGACCTTCTGTATGGTGAGATAGCCGGGGCCAGACGACCAGTGGGGCACCCAAAAGCTCCACTTCAAGGATGCTTGCAAGCATGACACTTGGAGGGAATCAGGAGCAGCGGCGGTGGACTTGCGTGGAGACAAATAACAGAGAAAGCATAAAGCAAGACCCAGGCTCAGGGCCTTCACTTACCTGGAGGGAGTTGGGAGCAACAGACCTGTGTGGAGGCAACTACCTCTCCGTGCCAGAGTTTGAAAAAGAAGGGGGGGAAATAAAAATCAAACCGTGACATCACAGGAAAGTGGTGAGTTGATTGGCTGGTGAGTATTTGCAGCTTAGGGACGAAGTCTGAACAACTGGGAGTTTAAAAATGTTAAAAATATTAAGTATGCATAACAAGTAACAAGTGCGCAGCTGGTGAGTCTTTATTTTTAAATTAGGTTTATTACTATTGGTGAGGTTGTTACTACTATTGGTAACGTTTTAGTATTGGTACTGTATATTAATAATGGTAAGGTAGATTAGTATTGGTAAAGTTTAGTATTAGCAGTAGTAAGGTTATTATTACAATTGGTAAAGTTTATTACTATTGGTAGGGGGTATTCGTAGTAGCAGGGTTTAGTTGTGCTCTGTGGGAAGTCCAGGATGCTTCTCAGGTATTGGATAACCAAACGTGTAGTAAGTGTCGTCCGTTGCAACAGCTTGAGCTCCATGTTGCGGAACTTGAGCAGCAGCTGGCAACAGTGTGGTGCATCCATGAGGATGAGAGCTTCATGGATAGCACATTTATAGATGTGGTCAACCCGCAGTTTGAGTATTCAGGGAGAGAGGGAATGGGTGACCAGCCAGACAGTCCAGAAGAAACAGGCAGAGAGTGCAGGAGACTCATGAGTGCGTCCCACTTTCCAACAGGTATTCAGTTCTGAATACTGAGAAAAGTGATGGTTCATCTGGGGAATGGAGCCCAGGCCATGCCACCACAGGTGGCTCAGCTGCACAGGGAGCCACAAGGAAGACTGGAAGAGCGATAGTTATAGAAGATTTGATAGTCAGGGGAATAGACAGGTGCTCCTGTGGCTGCAGACATGGATCCAGGATTGAGTATTGCCTCCCTGGTGTCAGGGTCAAGGATGTCACTGAGCAGCTACAGAGCATCCTTGAAGGGGGGTGGGGTGGGGTGGGGGGAGAGTGAGCAGTCAGCAGGCATGGTCCACATTGGTACCAATAACATAAGTAGAAAGAGGGATGTGGTCCTGCAGAATGAATTTACTGAGCTAGGTAATAAATTAGCAAGCAGGACCTCAAAAGTTGTGATCTCTGGATTACTCCCAGTGCTACGTGCAAGTGAGCACAGGAATAGGAGGATAAGACAGATGAATGCATGGCTGGAAAGGTGGTGCAGGAGGGAGGGCTTTAGATTCTTGGGACATTGGCACTGGATCTGGGGCAGATGTGACCTGTACAGAGCCAGGACTGAGTTCCTTGCGGGACGTTTTGCTCGTGCTGTTGGGGAGGGGTTTAAACTAGTTTGGCAGGGGGATGGGGGCCTGAGGGTGGACTTAGTTGGGACAAAACCAGAAATGAAATTGGAAGGCAGAAAATTAGTGGATGAGTCTGGAAGGCAGAGGAAACAAAGGTTAGAAAATTTTTTAAAAGTTTGGCTGTGCTCAAGGGTATCTACTTCAATGCAAGGAGTGTCGCAAATAAAGCAGATGAGCTGAGGGCGCAAATAGTAATGTGGCAGTATGATGTAGCTATTTCCGAAACATAGCTTAAGGAGGGACAGGAATGGCAGTGCAACGTTACTGGTTACAAGGTTTTCAGATGCGATAGGGAGGGGGATAAGAAAGGAGGGGGAATGGCAATTTTGGTCAAAGAAACATTTACAGCTCTGAAGAGGGATGATATGTTAGAAGGATCATCGTAGGCAAATCTCTGGGAAGTACAAAAACAATAGTGGATTTTAACTGCCCAATATTAACTGGAATAGTTTTAGTATGAAAGGAATTGAGGGAGCAGAATTCTTGACATGCATTCAGGATTACTTTTTTGGCCAGTATGTAGCAAGTCCAACAAGAGACGGTGCAATTTTAGATTGTTTTAGGAAATGAAAGTGGGCAGATGGATGGAGTGGCAGTGAGGGAGCATTTTGGTGGTGATCATAATTGTTAGTTTTAACATAATTATGGCAAAGGACAAAGGTAGAACAGGAGTTAAAGTTCTCAATTGGGGCAAGGCCAATTTTACTAAGCTGAGGAGTGATTTAGCGAAAGTGGACTAGAAATAGCTACTTGAAGATAAATCAATATCAGAGCAGTGGGAGGCAGTCAAAGGGGAGATTCAAGAGGTACAGAGTAAACATGTTCCCACAAAGAAAAAGGGTGGGACGGCCAAATCTGGAGCCCCATGGATGACTAGGAGCTTACAAGGTAAGAAGGCAGAAAAGGACAACTGATGTCCGACACCAAGAACTCAATACTACAGAAAGCTGAGTGGAGTATTGAAATCAAAAAGGAAATTAGGAAAGCAAAGAGAGGGCATGAAATAATATTGGCAAGCAAAATCAAGGTGAACCCAAAGATGTTTTATCAATACATTGAGTAAAAGGATAACTAAGGAAAGAGTAGAGCCCATTTAAAAAAAAAGGTAACCTACGTGTAGGGGTGGAATTGGTTGGTATGGTTCTTAATGAATACTTTGCGTCTGTCTTCACAAAAGAGGGGGACAATGCAGATATTGTAGTTAAGGAGGAGGAGCGTGAAGTATTAGATGTGATAAACATAGGGAGAGAGGAGGTATTAATGGGATTAGCATCCTTGAAAGTTGATAAATCACTAGGATCAGATGAAATGTACCCCAGGCTGTTAAAAGAAGCAAGAGAGGAATTAGCGGAAGGTCTGACCATCATTTTCCAGTCCTCATTGGATGCAGGTGTGGTGCTGGAGGCTTGGAGGACTGCGCAACATTGTACCTTTGTTTAAAAAGGGAACAAGGGATAGACTGAATAATTACAGGCCAATCAGTCTAAACTTGGTAGTGGGAAAATTATTGAAATCAATTCTGCTAGACTGGATAAACTGTCACTTAGAAAGGCACGGATTAATCATGGATCGTCAGCACGGATTTGTTAAGGCAAGATCATGTCTGACTAACTTAATTTTTTTTTGATGAAGTAACAAGGAGGATTAATGAGGTAGTGCAGTTGATGTGGTCTACATAGATTTTAGCAAGGCTTTTGACAAGGTCCCACATGGCAGACTGGTTTTAAAATAAAAGCCCATGGGATCCAGGGAATGTCGCAGGCTGGATACAAAATTGGCTCAGTGGCAGAAAACAAAGGGTAATTGTTGACGGGTGTTTTTTCAACTGGAAGGCTGTTTCTAGTGGCAATCTGCAGGGCTCAGTACCAGGACCCCTGCTTTTTGTGGTATATAATAATGATTTGGACTTAAATGTAGGAGGCGTAATCAAGAAGTTTGCATATGACATGACAATTGGCTGTGGTGTTGATAGTGAGGAGGATAGCTATAACCTGCAGGAAGATATCAGTCAACTGGTCAAAAGGGCAGAAAAGTGGCAAGTGGAACTCAGCTTGGAGAAGTGTGAGGTAATGCATTTGGGGAGACCAAATTAGGCAAAGGCATACACAATTAATGGGAGAATACTGAAACATGTAGAGGAAGTGAGGGACCTTGGAGTGAATGTCCACAGATCCCTGAAGATAGCAGAACAGGTCGATAAGATGGTTAAGAAGGCATATGGAATCCTTGCCTTTATTAACCGAGGTATAGAATTTCAGAGCAGGGAGGTTATGCTGGAACTGTATAAATCACTAATTAGGCCACAACTTGAGTATTCTATGCAGTCTCTCCACCTTATTACAGATAGGATGTAATTGCACTGGAGAGGTTACATGGCTGTTGCCCGGACTGGAAAAATGCAGCAATGAGGAAAGATTGGATAGGCTGGGGTTGTTTCCTTGGAACAGAGGAGGCTAGGGGGAGATTTGATTGAGATGTACAAAATTGTGAGGGGCCTGTATAGAGTGGATGGGAAGGGCCTATTTACATTAGCAGAGAGGTCAGTGACTAGGGGACATAGATTTAAAGTGATTTGGTAGAAAGATTAGAGGGTCGATGAGGAAAAGATTTTTTCCCTCAGAGGGTGGTAGGGCTCTGCAACTCATAGCCTGTAAGGGTAGTAGAGGCAGAAACCCACAACTCATTTAAAAGGTGTCTGGATATGCACCTGAAGTGCTGTAACCTGCAGGGCTACGGATCAAATGCTGGAAAGCGGAATTGGGCTGGATGACTCGTTTTTCAGTCGGCACAGACACGGTGGGCCAATTGGCCTCTTTCTGTGCTGTAAACTTCCTATGATTTTATGACATGAGGGCCCTAATTGCTGACTATTGCACCTGGGAGTCACTAGCTGGCAAAAGAGAGAGATGGTGACACATCCTGTGGACCGGCGTTCACGATCAGGATGACCAGTGGCTACAGCAGCTTGGCAATGGGCGCCAACACTGAAAACAACAACTGACAGCATCACTTGGCAGCTTCACGTGCGGCACTTGTGGCCGAACCTGCTTTTCAGGGATTGGCCGTCACAGCTGTCAGCAAAAGTGCACCAAGAGAATAGACCCCACCTAAATGGATTGTTTCCTGCATGTCCATCTTTTGTAGATGGAAAGATGCCAACCAACCAGTGATATTGATTGAGGGAAAAATATTGGTTAGCACACTGGGGAGAACTCCCCTGCTGCTTTTTAAAATAGTGCCATGGGTTCTTTTATGTCTACCTGAATGAGCTGATGGGGCCTCGTTTAATGTCACCTCCAACAATGCAGCAATCCCTTAGTACTGCACTGGAATGTTAGCCTCGGCCTTTATGACTAATTCTCAGGATTGGGGCTTGAACCCACAACTGCTGACACATAGGCAAGGTTGCTGCCCATTGAGCCACACGCACTTTATGCTGCGTATTATGTGGCATTGTAATATATTTGAGAAGTTAGCCTGCAGTAGTCTGTACTGGGAAGTATAGGGTGCCGATATTTGTACATATTGCAAACATTCTGAATAGTAGTAACTAAGGCGCGAAAGAAAAGATTAAGTACATAGAATTAAATATGAACATCATGCTAGTGTTTCTCATTAAATGCATCTGTGCTATTCACCTCAACTACTCCATGTGGCAATAAGTTCCACATTCATTTACCCACTCTCTGAGTAAAGAAATTTCTCCTAGATTCCTCATTTGATATATTTGTGACTATCTTGTTTTTATAACCCCTAGTTTTGGACACCCCCACAAAAGGAAGCATTTTCTCTCGGCCTGTGTAATCAAACCCCATCATAATTTCAAAACCTTCTATCAGGTCACCCCTCAGCCTTTACTTTTCCAGAGGAAAGAGTCCTAGCCTGTTCAGTCTTTCTTGTTGATTATAACCTCTCAGTTCTGATATCATCCTTGTAAATCATCTTTTGCACCTTTCCAGTGCCTCTGTATCCTTTTGTAATATGGAGATCAGAACTGTGCCCAGACTGACTAGGTTGGTGAGAACTGGAGACTGGAAGAAAACAGTTGAATGGCTGGCCAGTTGCTGTTGGGTACTGCATGGTGTCTTGCTAAGCCACACAGACTTAGAGTTCTTTTCAGATTCCTGATCTGGGCTCTACTTAGTAGAATTCCAGGATTTTAATGCAGTGATGCTGTATGTCCAAGCCAGGACATTGTGGGGTTTAAAGGGGAACTTGGTGATGGAAGAAGAAAAAAATGTTGGAAAGGTCACCTGACTGCTGTAACCCCAGCTGGTAGGTGCACATGTGTGTCTCCCAGGCAAGAACAAGATCAGGCTTGACTGTGATTCCCGCCAGGGTTAAATAGCCATATTTGATTTGCCATTTCAAATAATATGAGAAGTACTGTCAGGGCCCTGTGTTTTTTTTCTCTCCTCAGAAATATTGTGGTGTGCCTTTAAGACTGTAAAAAGAACAGTGCACATTTAAGAATTCTCCAGAGGCACAATGAGTCAGGGTACATTCTGGTTGTCAATCAGAGCCAGAGAGAGAGAGGACACGAGATTCAATGTTGCAGTTTGATTTTACAAACCAGTCTCAGCCAGCCAGTTTTCAAGAGAGAGAGACTGTTCCAGCAATTGAAGGAAGAAACAGTGCTCTGAGACAATTTAAACTGAAGGAAGAAAAGCTGTGTTATTTCTCTCTCAAAATTCTACAAAGCTTCAAGCCAAATTAATTCCATTAAAAAAAAAAGAAAACTTTTTTCTTTCAAAACAAATTATTGATATCTGCTGTGTTCATTGCTGAGGAAAAAAAGATACTACCACAGCCAAACTGTTGAACCCCTATCTTTGGAAGGACCTTCTCTTTTCATCGGACCTTGGAAGACTGCAAGTGTACTTTGACTGTGTTGTATTGGAAGACCATTCGTCAGGAACATAATTTGCAAAGACTTCATTTTTTTCTATTTTTTCGGTCAGCTAATTTAAAACCGAGTATATGTATGCGAATGTGGGTGTTAGATTTTTAAATAAATAGTTATAAGGCCTTTAGATATTGGTTTATCTTAGTAGTGTTTAAGATTTTTTTTTAATAGTTAATTTGTTGATATCTAGAGATACCTGGTTTGGTTTGCTTCATTTGGGGGTTATTACTAGATTGTTCAGTTTGGCTGTTTTTTTTCTTCTATTTGGAAAGTTTAAAGAAATATGCGACCTGTGGAGTGACAGGACTGAATTGACAGTGTGTTACTCCTACTGTGATCAGAATTATATATATTGTTTGGGGGCTTTGTCCTGAGTGGTCGTAACAGTATGCAAATGTTGCATTTGCACCAGAACTGTAGCATAATTGAGAAGTGGTTTCATTTTCCACCAGTGTTCACAAGTTGCAGTACAACTGTGGAGTTGCATCCCAGACTTGACTCCATAGAGAAGTGGAGTGAAAGTTTCTCCTCCGGATTGCGTCTCTCTTGAGTCAATTTGGTCCTTAAGTCTGGATTTACACTGCAGCCGTACTAGTGGCATAAACCACAATTGCTTTTCATCAATGTTAAGAGTTGTATTGCAAACGCAGCCCAAATTTACCTTGCCTGACTAACAGCTGCAATTAGGGGTCTTTCTCTTCCCTTCCCATATCCCTTTCAAAAGGAATTCTGTAGACTGAGTGTAATTATATGTTGGAGAAGTAAAGACTTATTCTGGTGCTGCATTCCAATAAAAAAGCTTGATATTGTATCTACTAACTAGGGCGGATTTTATTTTAACTTCATGCTCCCCCCCACCCCCCCCCCCCAAAAGCACGCAAGCACACACCTCGCTCTAATGTTCTTTGTTATGAAATAAATAATGGAAATTTTGCTATTTTTCACTTTTTCATTTGAGTATTTGAGAAGAGCCGTCAGATTGCATGATAACTTTATCTTGGTTTGCTAATTCTATATGGTGGCGACAGCATTTTAAATGATTAACAAGCTTCAGATGTGTTTGGACACAACAGTGCTGTTTTAATAAAAGAATGAGCTTGGCTTAACTGTACCCGAATGTTGCATCTTGAGTTACATATTTAAATTAGTTCTGTTGCCTTAATTCATTTAAAGTGGTCTGTTGGCTGATATGAAAAGTCCTTCCCCAAGACATTTTCTTTCGGTCCAAAAAGAATTTTCTTGCTTGTCATTGCTGATTTTTTTTTTGATGCTACTACATTTTTTCTGTGGGAAAAATGCTGCCAAGTTTCTTTGGGTTTGCAATTGTTCCTTCCTCTCTGCCTTCAGTTGTTGAACCATGAGAAAAAACATTTGTTAAAGGCACAACCATTTTTTAAAGAAGTTGTAATCACCAGTCTGCTCCTTACAGAGGCTTGTGGATTCATTGCATTTCCAGATTGCCAAATAATATTACTGCATAAACTGGAAGATTCACTCTTAACAGAGACACCTAATGAGCCAGGATCTTGCTAGGCGAGAAGATTGTGCAGAGGTTGCAGGTTGTCTGGTTAAAGTGCTTTAAAGTAAGATGATTTTAAAAATGTGCTGTTATTTATAGATTCAACTGTAATGTAGACTGAACTGTTAGTGGTGAATTGGGATATTATTTTCACTCGGCAGGAGGCTGGTAATTAATGGTATTTGAATTCAGCTGATATGAAATTGTAACCTCAATCTCCTCACCTTAAAAAGGTATTCCTACGTCACTGCAGAATGCTTTTTATATTGCTGTGAATATGCATTTCATGTAACTACTGTGGTTTCATAGTAACATTGAAGTAAATAAATAAAATGTAGACAGGTTAAATAGTTGCAGCATTTTGCAACATGTTTATAACAGTGACCGTTAAACACAGTTAAACACAGGGGGTGCAATCTCTTATGAAACCTTAGCACTACTTATTGTTTCTGATGAGAAAAAGAACCAGTGACATCACCTTAATTTCAGAACATTGAGTAGTTGAGCATAAAAGGAATGGCAGATTTGGACCCATGTCCCATTGTATCCTATTTTAGGAGCATAGAAAAAAGAGGAGGCCATTGAGCCCGTTAATTCTGTTCTGCCATTCAGTGAGATCATTGGCTGATCTTTATCATAATTCTACCCACCACTCATCATGGCTCCATAATCCCTTAATGCCCTAGGCAAAAATCTATTGATCTCAGATTAAAAATTAGAAATTGAGCAAGAATCTATTGCTTTTTGTGTGAGAGAATTCCACGCTTCTGCCACCCTTTGTGTGAAGAAGTGTTTTGTAACTTCTGAATGGTGGCTGGCTCTGGTTTTAAGGTTATGTCCCCTTGTCCTAAACATTCCCACAAGCGGAAAATGTTTCTCTACCCTAGCAATTCCTTTCAAAATCCTCAGTCAAGTCACTCCTTAACCTTCTATATTCCAGGGAACATAAGCCTTGTTTATGTAATCTCTCTCCTCTTAATCAAACTCTTGGAGCCCTGCATGTTGCAGTCTTCCTGAGTATGACTCTCCTAAATATTGTATCTTTCGGCAATTTCCGCAAAAACGTTTGTAAACAATCACGCAAGCTTTGATTTGTTTCACAGCTGTAATGTGCCTTGGATTCACATGAGGAAATACAACTCCAGCGTTGTTGTTGTCATCTGAACCTGTTGTTCACTTGATTCTATTTGTATTCTGAGGTTTTGCAGATTGAGATGGGAGGATGGATGCAAGTGAAAGAGTTCCAACACCATGTAGGCAATAATTGCTCTGTAATAAAACAGAAAATATTGGAAATATTAGTCTGCAGGAAGATGTAAGATGTTGTGCATGTAGCAGTAAAGGAGCTGGGTGCATAGTTTAATTACTGGTGTCGCTTCTGTGTTGCAGGAATATGAGCGCAAGTCTTTTAACAGACATGTACAGAAGGGGCGGCACAGTGGCGCAGTGGTTAGCACCGCAGCCTCACAGCTCCAGCGACCCGGGTTCAATTCTGGGTACTGCCTGTGTGGAGTTTGCAAGTTCTCCGTGTCTGCGTGGGTTTCCTCCGGGTGCTCCAGTTTCCTCTCTCAGCCAAAAAGACTTGCAGGTTGATAGGTAAATTGGCCATTATAAATTGCCCCTAGTATAGGTAGGTGGTAGGGGAATATAAGGATAGGTGAGGATGTGGTAGGAATATGGGATCAGTGTAGGATTAGTATAAATGGGTGGTTAATGGTCGGCACAGACTCGGTGGGCCGAAGGGCCTGTTTCAGTGCTGTATCTCTAATCAATAATCTAATCAGAAGGGAGGACAAACAAATGAAGATGGTGTAGATGTGCTAGAGAAGCTGAGATTGCTCTCATTAGAGCAGAGAAGGTTATGGGGAAATCTGTTAGAACTGTTCAGAATTATGAGAGGTTTTGATGGTGTATATAAGGAGAAACTGTTTCCATTGGCAGGAGGGTTGGTAACCAGAGAACACTGTGGGTGTACCTACCCCACATGGACTACAGCAGTTCAAGAAGGTGGCTCACCACCAGCTTCTCGAGGGCAAATAGGGATGGACCATAAATGCTGTCCTAGCCAGCGATAGCCACATCCCATGAACGAATAAAAAACACACATTTAAGAAGATTGGTAAAGGACCAGAAGGGAGATGAGAATTTTTTTATGCAGCATGTTGCGATCTAGGATACACTATCTGAAAATGTGGTGGGAGCAAATTCAATAATATCCTGAGAAAAGGGAATTGGATATATACTTGATAATGGAAAAAATTGCAGGGCTATGGGGAAAGAGCAGGGCAGTTGGGTAGCTTTTCCAGTGGGCCAGCATGGGCATGATGCGCTGAATGGCCTCCTTCTTTGCTGCAAGATTCTGTTGTAATTCAGGAGCACATCTGTAACTAATACTAAATAGAGCAGAGTGTGCTGATATAGTAAGATGCCATAGGGGCGTAGGCCAGCAGTTTGACCCTGTGATTTCCGTTGTGATAAGGTTACAGTTTCAGTTGAACTAGGAGAGGGTGTGCCAGTTTTCTAGCTCCAGGTAGTGATTGATACCTAGATTTTAAAATTTGTGTTCTTGTGTTCAAATCCCTCCATGGCCTTGCCCCTCCCTATCTTTGTAACCTCATGCAGCCCTATAACCATCCAAGATTTGTGTTTCTCTACCTCTGGCCTCTGTGCAAATCATTGTGATTTGGGTTGGGAAGGCGAGTTAGTGGTGTGCGTGGATGGCTGTACTATGTCTCAGTGGGGTCGGTTTGATGAACCAGATCTTTGATCTTTCCTTTATGCATGTTTTCTACTGAACAGTTTAAAAAAAAATTATTGAGACTAGTTGTGACCAACCCCAACTGTTTGGTATGTAATCAGCTGTCTCGGTCTTGTTTTCATGATTAGCAGGGATTAAACGCACAACTATATTACGAATCTGAAAAATACATGTATCTTTATGCTTTTATTCTTGCATTAGGAAATGTCTATTATAATAGAGCCAGGACCAATAAGAGTGTAGGATTTTTGCATTCTGTTTGAAATGCCAATCTTGAGTGTTACTAACATTCTCTTTGTCAGTGGTTTTATTGAGGGACTCTGATATCCTAAGGCAATGAATCTCAAGAAAATAACACGTTCCTATGGGGCAGGGAGAAGTTGATGAAAAATTGAAATGCTGATTTTGCGTAGTTGATTTCTTGGATCCCCTGATAATGGGAGAGTGGAGAGGTGCTATAGAGAATCGCAGCCACATGTTCTGTTCAAATGGTGTATTGTAAGATAATAGCATGAATGTAATCTCAGAATCAAGCTTTGACTTGTGTTATAAATCCTAAACAGCACCCTTCTGAAGTAGCATTGAAGGTTCATTGTGAGGGCAGTTTTGTTTATGCTTATCAGTGTGTGTGGTTGGCATGGAAACTGCAAATTCATGCTCCTGATGCTAGAACTTGAATACTAAATATCAAAAGTTTTGACTTGAGCAATCAGTGGTTGATTTTACTTCAGTTTGTAGATCCTAGTATGAATTGTGCAGATCAAAATATATAACCCATGTGGTGTGATACAAAACTATGTAGTCTAGAAATTCTCCAATCTGATGCCACTGTGAGGCTAACTAATCTCTGGTCAGGGCTGTCGTAGGGATGCTGCTTTGGTGTCGCTAGGGTTGGGAAGGTGAAAAATTACCCACTTCCAATAGCTATTTGCAATTCCTGCCTCTGGATTCAGCTGTGATACTTCATTAGCTTGCTGTAACTTTATGTTGCTGCTTCCATATGAAGAATGCCCACTTGGGAGAGATGCTGCCCAAGGCCCGTGGAACTGAACCTCTAAGGATTGGAACCTTCAGGAGACAAGTGGAGCAATTAGCAACAAAAAAGAGTCATGTCTTTCCCAAAAAGGATTGAATAAAACCGTTCTCCTGGCACCAGAGAACTTTGTTTCCATGCTTCCTGAAATGTGCCAAATTGTGTCTGATTTCAGAGCTGCTCATCTGATGGCAGCTAGGCCAGTCAGCATACAACTGATCTCTGGTCCAGTGTGAAAGGGGTTGGAATGTTTTTGTGTCTCCCCTGATATTCTGGTTTGAGAGTTATGTGAGTTATGGTCATGTGTTACCCATTAGACTTGGGAATGGTGCAAGTTGTGCAGAGTCCAGAGAAGCAGGAATTAGTTAAAGGAGCATAATCTTGCTTAGTATTGCAGGCAACCTCTGGTTAATTGTCTGTTGGATGGCTGAAGTTGTAATTTAACAAGAAAGATACGATTCATCGCTGTTTAATGGTTAAAAAAAAAATTATTGCAAACAAATTGTGTGTGTCATGGGGGAACGGGACTGAATGTTTAAAGCAGCATTATACATGAAGCTGTTATGAATTCCCTATGTTGAGCCTGTGCTCAGTAGTGAGGTACGTCATTGGAGCCAAGGACGATACTGATTGTGAAGTGAATCCATTAGTAGAATTATGGACCTGTCACAGATTTGAAAGAATAGCACTTGTGAATAGACTGAAGAGCAAAGGATCAACTGAGATGGCAGTGGATGGATGATGTGAGCAACTGGACTGGGAAGTTACCTAATGGCTGGCAGTCAATCTGTGACAAACCGTCAAGAGGTGGAGCACCTTATGGCCAGACAATAG
Source organism: Heterodontus francisci (assembly GCF_036365525.1). Lineage (NCBI taxonomy): Eukaryota > Metazoa > Chordata > Chondrichthyes > Heterodontiformes > Heterodontidae > Heterodontus > Heterodontus francisci. The sequence goes on along the minus strand of NC_090397.1, from coordinate 55,514,038 downwards.
CTAAAGGACAATATGACTAATTGTAATTTATCTTTGACTTCTCGCTCTTTTTTCGTAGGGCAATCTGTGTGCACTTTCCGATTTTAATAGATCCTGGATCAGTGCAGTTTCATTCCACAAATCTACTAACGTCTAGCCTTGAATTGCGTGAACCCTGCTGCTGATAGCTGGAATCCACGTTAAATTTAGTGTGAGTAGTGAATGAGAATCCACTGTGAAAAATGATTCACAAATATCAAGCTTCATAATATTGCGAAGTTCATTCTCTTAATAGGTGTCTGCAGTGGCTCAGTTGATAGCACTTTAGCCTCTGAGTCATAAGTTTGTGAGTTCAAGTCCCATTCTAAGACATGAGCACAAAACTCAAGGCTGGCACTCCAGTGCAGTACTGAGGAAGTGCTTTTGGATCAAAAGTTAAATCGAAGTCCCATCTGCCCTTTCGGTGGAAGTAAAAGATCCCATGGCACTATTTCAAGTAGAGCAGGTTAGAGTCATAGAGAGATACAGCACTGAAACAGGTCCTTCGGCCCACCGAGTCTGTGCCGATCAACAACCACCCATTTATACTAATCCTACATTAATCCCATATTCCCTACCACATCCCCACCATTCTCCTACCACCTACCTACACCAGGGGCAATTTACAATGGCCCATTTACCTATCAACCTGCAAGTCTTTGGCTGTGGGAGGAAACCGGAGCACCCGGCGGAAACCCACGTGGTTACAGGGAGAACTTGCAAACTCTGCACAGGTAGTACCCAGAACCGAACCCGGGTCGCTGTGAGGCTGTGGTGGTAACCACTGCGCCACTGTGCCACCCCGCACAGTTAGTTGTCCCATTTTTCTGACCAATATTTATCCCTCAATCCACATCACAAAAACAGGTTATCTGGTCATTATCACATTGCTGTTTGTGGGAGTTTGCTGTTTGCAAATTGCCTGCCACGTTTCCCACAGCTCAACAGTGACTATACTTCAAAAGTACTTAATTGGCTGCGAAGCCCTTTAGGATGACTGGTCATGAATGGTGCTATATAAATGCAAGTCTTTTTTGGGCATCCAGAGAATGAGCATGTTTTTTTAAATGGCTCCAGGTTTTTTTTTCTCCATTCCCCTATCTTGGTCTTTCTCCTTTGTCAGTTAAAGGGATAGTGTGATAATTTACTTGAACTCTTTGCTCCTGCTGCACTAAACTGGCTAGTGGGAACTCTGTGATAATCGCCTAGGATTGACTCTCCTTGTCGCTTGCCTGCAATGTTATCAGCTAAGAATTGTAGCTTTGCATGGTGAGGGGGCGGCGGGGGGTTGTTGGGGGGTGGGGGATTGAAACTTAAGTGTTAGGTGGAGTGAAATTGCAGGCTGGAACATACTCTGGTATGTAATTGGCTTTCTACCCACTATTTTAGTTCTGTTCAGATCTGATGGAGAGTGAACCCTCTTCAGTATGTTATGCGGATACAGAGTATTAGAATAGAAATGATGCACTGATCCAACACCGAAAATGTAGTAAAACGTCCCAAAGTGTTTCACAGGGTTATCGATCAGAATTCAACACCGAAACACATAAGCAGATATTAGGACAACTTGGCCAAAGAGGTAAGTTTTAAGGTACATCTTAAAGGAGGAAGTTTAGGGAGGGAATGCCAGAACTTGAGGCCTAAGTAGCTGAAGACACAGCTGCCAATGGCAGAGTGATTAAATCAGGGGTGCACATGAGGCCAGAATGGTAGAAGTGCAGAAAACGCGAAGGGCTTGTAGGGCTGAAGGAGCTTAGAGGTATGGAAGGGACGGTGCCATATAGGAATTTGAAAACAAGGGTAAGAATCTTAAAGCTAGGGTGTTACTGGACCGGGAGCCAATGTAGGTCAGCGAACATGGGTGGTAGATGAATTTTCCAGCAGTGTGGCTTTTGTCTGAAGAGTAATGCAAATGCAGCTTTAGGTCACATCAGGCCACAGCATCATTTATATTGCAACTTCAACATTTAAAAAAATCCCAAGGTGGTTCAGAGTTGCATTTTTTTAAAAAAGTGGGTGCTGAACCAAAGTCAGAAATATTCAGAGGGATAGCCAAATACTTAGTCTGGGAGGTGGTTTTTAAAGATATGGAGGCAAGTGACATGGAAAAGCAAAACGTTTTAGCAAAGAAATTCCAGTGGTGAGCCAAAAGGGAAATGTACAGGAGGCCAGAGACTAGAGTTTGAGCCATGCGACTGAGAATTTTAAAATTTGAGTTATTTGGAACTGGGAGCCAATACAAATCAGCAAAGTCAGGTTGATGGGTAAGGCTTGGTGCAGAATAGGATACTAGTAGCAGGATTTTGGATGAGCTGAAATTTACAGAAGGTGGAGTGTGGAAGGTTGGCTAGGAGAGCATTGGAAGAGTCAAATCTGGAAGTGTCAGAGGCTTGGATGAGAGTTTCAACGACTGATGGGTTGAGGTAGGGGTGGAGGCAGTTGACATTGCAAACATAGATGTAAGCAGTCTTTGTGATGGAGAAGATATAGGGTCAGTAAATCAGCTTTAAGCGTTGTTTGGATATGGAGTTTTTGAACAGTCTGTTTCAGCGTGATGTGCTGGGCTCCCCCATCATTGAGGATGGGGATATTTGTGGAGCCACCTCCTCCCAGTTAGTTGTTTAATTGTCCACCACCTTTCATGACTGGATGTGGCAGGACTGCAAAGCTTAGATCTGATCCATTGGTTATGAGATCGCTTAGCTCTGTCTATCGCATGCTGCATATGCTGTTTGGCATGAAAGTAGTCCTGGGTTGTAGCTTCACCAGGTTGTTGCATCATTTTGAGGTATGCCTGGTGCTGCTCCTGGCATGCTCTCCTGCATTCTACATTGAACCAGGGTTGATTCCCCCGGCTTGATGGTAACAGTAGAGTGGGGGATATGCTGGGCCATGAGGTTACAGATTGTGGTTGAGTACAGTTCTGCTGCTACTGATGACCCACAGTGCCTCATGGATGTCCAGTTTTGCATTGCTAGATATGTTCGAAATCTATCCCATTTAGCATGGTGGTAGTGCCACACAACATGAGGGTATCCTCAATGTGAAGACTTCGTCTCCACAAGGACTGTGTGATGGTCACTCCGACCAATACTGTCATGGACAGATACATCTGCGGCAGGCAGACTGGTGAGGACGAGGTCAAGTATATTTTTCCCTCTTGTTGGTTCCCTCACCACCTGCCGCAGACCCAGTCTAGCAGCTATGTCCTTTAGGACTCGGCCAGCTCGGTCAGTGTTGGTGCTACCGAGCCACTCTTGATGATGGACATTGATATCCCGCACCCAGAGTACATTCAGCGCCCTTGCCACTCTGAATGCTTTCTCCAAGTGCTGTTCAACATGAAGTACTGATTCATTAGCTCAGGGAGGGTGGTAGGTGGTAATCAGCAGGAGGTTTCCTTGCCCATGTTTGATCTGATGCCATGAGACTTCATGGGGCATGGAGTCAATTTTGAGGACTCCCAGGGCAACTCCCTCCCGACTGTATGCCAGTGTGCCGCCACCTCTGCTGGGTCTGTCCTGAGGGTGGGACAGGTCATACCCGGGGATGATGGTGGCGTATCTGGGACATTGTCCCTAAAAGATATGATTCTGTGAGTATGACTATGTCAGACTGTTGCTTGAATAGCCTGTGGGATAGCTCTCCCAATTTTAGCTCAAGCGCCCAGATGTTGATAAGAAGGACTTTGCAGGGTCGACAGGGCTGGATTTACCGTTTGTCGTTTCCCGTGCCTAAGTCAATGCCGGATAGTCTGTCCGGTTTCATTCCTTATTGACTTCTTAGTAGTTAGATACAATTGAGTGGCTTGCTTGGCCATTTCAGAGGGCATTTAAGGATCAACCACATTGCTGTGGGTCTGGAGTCACATGTCGGCCAGACCAGGTATGGACAGCAGCTTTCCTCCTTTGAAGGGCATTAGTGAACTAGATGGGTATTTATAACAATTGACAATCATTAGACTAGCTTTTTAATTCCAGATTTATTAATTGAATTCAAATTCCACCTTCTGCAGTGGTGGGATTTGAACCCATGTCCCCAGAGAAATACCCTGGCTCTCTGGGTTACTGGTCCAGTGGCAATACCACTGGGGGGGTCGGGGAGTTGTGAAGACTATGGTTTTTGCCTTCACTCTGTTTAACTGGAGGAAATTATAGCTCATCCAAGATTGGATACTGGTCAAGTAGTCTGACAACAGAGATGGAGTTGAGAGAGAGAGAGTGAGCTAGTGGAGAGTTAGGACTAGATGCTGTAGATGCATACATGGAAGTTGACCCTATATCTCTGGATGATGTCAAGAGGCAACGTGTAGATGAGGGAAGGGTGAGGGTCAAATTTCAGCGAACTCGAGAGGTGATGGTGCTGGAAGAGTAGAAGTGTTGGAGAAACTCTGGCAGTGATTATATAAGTAAGAGTGGAACCAATTGAGGGCAGCCCCACTGCAACTGGACAATGCACAAGATCTTATGGAAGAATATGGTGTCAACTGTGTCAAATGCTGCAGAGATACTGAGGAAGGAAAATATACCATGGCCACACTCAGCGATGTCATTTGTTACTTTGGTTGGGGCTGTTTTGGTGCTGTGGGAGGTGTGGAAAGATTCAAACAGGCAGTTGTGGAAACCTGAATACAGAATTTAGAGATGCCAATATGTTCAAGGATATTGCAGAGGAAAGGGAGATTAGAGATGGAAAAATAATTTACAAGGACTGAGTGGTTTTGGATGGGATTTTTGAGGAGGACAATGGATTGAAAGGTAGGGGCACAATTAAATAATCCAAAAGTCCGTTGGTGCTTTTGCTGCCCGCAGAATTCAAAGCATGCCAATACTTTGCGTGCGCTAGTTAATTCCCCTCCTTCCCCATTCCCCATTAAAAGCAAAAACATGATTATAACGTTATGCCTGCATACTTTGGTTTTAAAATGCTTTCATGTTTTTGCCTCTTCCCACATCTGCTGAGCATCTGCTTGGTCCCATGACCCAAGCCCTCTGCATTTCCTCCAATCCACTATTGGTGGTAGGGTCTTCAGTGTCTGCCATACTGTCTTACCTTGCTACTTCTCTCCTCAAAAATCCATCTCTTCGTTCAAGTAATCATTCACCTTTCAACACTCCTGCAAAAGCTTGACCTTACTTCAGTCAAGAAGCACCCTGTGGTGCTTGCAGTGGTTACTTTATAGGTCTGGTCTTTTTGCTCCTTGAAGTGTGCAGACATTATGGTTGGAACATCATTTTATTAAGCTTTAATGTAGGACCAGCATGTATTTACTTGTAAGAAAGCAGCAATAAACCCTGAGTTCTGTTATATTTAAGTTCGAATTAAGTTGACTTAAGTTGACTGAGCGTAGAGGTGGGAATGGGAGTAGTTGCTGAGTTCATTCGTGTGGTGGCATTAAAGTTTAGTATTAAATCGTTTGAAACTCCATAATTACAATTCAGCGTTCACAGGAGTTGGACCTCAATTTGTGGTCCAGTAATCCCACTGTTGAATTGTTTTCATGTATTTTCTTCCCTCATTTTCTGGAGTTGATACCTGTCACTGTCTGCTAACTTTTTCAAATGTGAGCCTAGATGGCGAGAAGCAGGGCTGTGATGCATATTTTTCTGTCCCTTCAGCATCCACGCATTTGCACATGTGCAAACATTGAGCAGTGATTGTTTAATTTTGATCAGGAGCCAGTTATGGCACTCTTGCCATTTTATTGGCTCCGATCAGCTAATTCAGCACAAGACTGTGGTTTGAATCTGAGAAATTATTTTTGTCATTATGCCTCAGCTACTTCTCCGCCCTAACCAGCCAAATCACACAATTTAAGTTGAAAAGTATATTTATGGCATTCTGACTGCACATCTCTGCAAAAGAGACAAAAGAATGCCAGCAATTCAGGAAAATGAATAAACTTGTCAGCATGTGTGTAAGTCATTGTTTTCTGGCCAAAAGAAAATGACAGTCGTTTAAAGAAAAAAATAATGCAGAGCTGAAAGGCCAATGGAGTTGAAAAGCTAGCAGATTCTCCAGCAGAGCTGGATTTTAAATCCAACTGATGACTAGTCATATCAAACCATTCAGACTTGACCCAGTTTCCAAATTGAGGAATCAATCATTGGTTTATGAAGGAGACTGGTAATACTTTATTTTATTTCATTTATACTTTTGGGTGAATTTCTGTGTTCAGATGAATGATAACGCTGGGAAGTATAAAGTTTTCAATATTTTATCCCATATGTTGGCATCTAGTTTTATTAGGCTGATCATGTGCATCAGTTGGATGCTGAGGGTAACTCCCTCTGTTAGTCAGATGCCAGAGCAGCATCTCTTTACTGCATATCAGCCACCCCCGTAGCCTTAGTGAAATTTTGAAATGGGTTGTCACAAACAAACTCGCTTCATTTAGGCTACTATGCTGATGGATATTTGGTGCCAAGATTTGAACTCTTTGTTGGAGATGAAAATTTTTGTGATTGTGATTTGAAAGTGATCGTGAAGAGAACCTGGCCAACTTTTTTTAAAACAGAAACTAGCATTTAATTAAACGTCGTCTACACTATTTATTGAAAAACAAAAGCTACACCTTTGAGGTGGAATGATGCAGGCCATACTGTTGAATTATCTCATTGTGGGAAGCTGACCAGAATCTGTGCTCCTATTTTGGGAGGGAGGACAACAGGCAAGAGAAAGCATCCTTATAATGCCAGCTGGTGTAAATCGTTTGACCTTTTGTCTGTAGAGCTGCATGGCCTGGCAGTACACACTTGCTGGGTGGAGAAGTATGATTTGATATATTTTTTTAAAACAATGGTTAATGTAGCACCTGCTGTGTAAGGTGGCTGAGAGAGTGTTAAACTTGTTATGAATAGCACTGATGTATAGTTGTTCATTGCCATGTACTTGCTACGTCACTGCTAACATGCTAATGAATCTATAACACTGTTTGGTATAATGCTTTCTTTTGTACGGTTTTCCCTGTTTGATAACTGCTGATAGCTGCTCATTAGTGGAGGTCCTGTTTTATTCAACTCTCAATAGACCTGTCATTGGATGCTTCTTGCATGATTTACCAAGAGTAAGTATTAGAGAAAGTTTCTTTAAAAGATTCTTTCGAGAGCTTACATTAGCAGCTCATGATTTTGATGATTCATGTCCCTTCTAAGCATCATATAATCTAGTTTTTTTTCCGCTGTGTTTTTAATCTCAAACAGCTTGGCTGTCAGTTGTTCAATTGGAACAATATTTAAAAGGACGGCAAGGCTGAATGAGCTCCTTAAATGACTCATGTCTTCCTCATAATGGTAATTGAATCTATTGATTTACGTTAAAAACGAGAACGGTTTGTGGTAGAACTCCATATTTAGTTTTTAAATTATTGATGTAATCCTCCTGGCTTTCTTATTCACACCATTGCGTATATGTGATAGGGGATTTGCCTGTTTTATATTTAAAAAAAAAAATCAAAATCACCCATTGCACATTTGTAATGCGCCCCTCCAATCATTGGGGCAGGAACTGAATTTACCCAAGGACTCCTCAGTGAAGGGATATGGTTCCTTCAGTATAATGGTGATAAATAACTATCTTTTCACTGTCTGTCTCCTTCTTGGCTTCTCCCACCTCCCCTGCCCACCAAAAAAAAAATTACAATTTACATATGGGTTTTCTAAATCTTCCCTCATTACTCAGTGGTGATTCTGTTGCAGAATGCATATCTCACCTTGTCATTCATGCTGGTATTCTGAGCAGTGGCTGTTCACACAGTTCCGATAGTAAACACGATGGACAGTCAAAGTCTTTATCCATTCATATCTGTAGTGCACAGCTTTGTGTGTATCTGCTACTGTGCAATACAGCAGATGCATGGGAATACCATCAACTTCAAGTTCCCTTTCAAGTCGCAGACCTTACTGCCTTGGACATATAAGAGCCGTTCCTTCTTCATTGCTGAATCAATATCCTGGAACTCGCTGCCTAATGCCATTGTGTGAGTACCTTCACCACATGGACTGCTGCGGTTCAAGAAGGCTCACCTTTTCGAGGGTACCTAGCGATGGGCAATAAATGCTGACCTTGCTAGCAGCACCCATATCCTAAGAATAAATGGAAAAACGAACGCTTGTCTCTTCATGTAGTGTATACATTTTGTTTTCCAATTCTGACAAGTGCGTGCAGTCCAAATGGGTTGTAAGTTCACTATCAGAGCGTGCTGTGTTTAGTCAAGTATTTGTTTGACTAATATTTCCAAGTGTTGTACAAGGGGCAATGTCTCCAGTGCAGACCCCCCATGTCTCCTTCAAAAAAAACCCTGCACATAAGTGAAAGATGCAGCTTTATTAAGAGGCCCAACTTGGACTGATAATTATTTGGCTGAGATCCCTAATTTATGAGTCTAGTTTTTCTGCATAAGATTGTGATTTATTGTGGTTAATGTTTACGCTATGGTGATGTGCTTCTTCTAGATGACGCAAGTCAATATGTTCCAGAAATAAATTGTCACTTATATTCTGAAGTGTAAATCCATTTAGGAGATTCACGATATCTAATTAGACTTTTTTTCTATGCTTGCTCTCTGATTAAAGGGGGCATTGTCACCTTGTATATTGCACAATTTGCTAGGTAGCAATATTTGTTTCATTTGCCAGGTTAAGCACGGTGTCATGGTCCTGTAGTTTTTTTTCGGGGTGTGCAGTTTGCCTTTAAGGCTTGCTTTAAGTATTCTTCTTTGGCCTCCTTATCTCGAGAGACAATGGATACGCGCCTGGAGGCGGTCAGTGGTTTGTGAAGCAGCGCCTGGAGTGGCTATAAAGGCTAATTCTAGAGTGACAGGCTCTTCCACAGGTGCTGCAGAGAAATTTGTTTGTCGGGGCTGTTGCACAGTTGGCTCTCCCCTTGCGCCTCTGTCTTTTTTCCTGCCAACTACTAAGTCTCTTCGACTCGCCACACTTTAGCCCAGTCTTTATGGCTGCCCACCAGTTCTGGCGAACGCTGGCAACTGACTCCCACGACTTGTCACAGGATTTCATGTTGCGTTTGCAGACGTCTTTAAAGCGGAGACATGGACGGCTGGTGGGTCTGATACCAGTGGCGAGCTCGCTGTACAATGTGTCTTTGGGGATCCTGCCATCTTTCATGCGGCTCACATGGCCAAGCCATCTCAAGCGCCGCTGACTCAGTAGTGTGTATAAACTGGGGATGTTGGCTGCCTCGAGGACTTCTGTGTTGGAGATACGGTCCTGCCACCTGATGCCAAGTATTCTCCGGAGGCAGCGAAGATGGAATGAATTGAGACGTCGCTCTTGGCTGACATACGTTGTCCAGGCCTCGCTGCCATAGAGCAAGGTACTGAGGACACAGGCCTGATACACTCGGACTTTTGTGTGCCGTGTCAGTGTGCCATTTTCCCACACTCTCTTGGCCAGTCTGGACATAGCGGTGGAAGCCTTTCCCATGCGCTTGTTGATTTCTGCATCGAGAGACAGGTTACTGGTGATAGTTGAGCCTAGTTAGGTGAACTCTTGAACCACTTCCAGAGCGTGGTCGCCAGTATTGATGGATGGAGCATTTCTGACGTCCTGCCCCATGATGTTCGTTTTCTTGAGGCTGATGGTTAGGCCAAATTCATTGCAGGCAGCCGCAAACCTGTCGGAGACTCTGCAGGCACTCTTCAGTGTGAGATGTTAAAGCAGCATCGTCAGCAAAGAGGAGTTCCCTGATGAGGAGTGCTGAGAGTATAGCAGGCTTGGCACTCTTGATTATTTCAGGGGTAATGCTGTCCTTCCCAGGGGCTTTTCCACTGGCTAGAGAATCAATGGCATCACTGAGTTCCGATTTGGTTGGCTGTATGTCCAGCTCATCCATGACTGGTAGAGGCTGGGCTGCATTGAGGTCATTGAGTTTGCCTTGAAGGCTTGCTTTAAGTATTAAGTATTGCTTTAAGAACCAGCAAGCCTCAGGAGTTATAGAAAGGTGCATTTTCGGTTGCCGTTAGAAACAGCCATTTGGAGACTGCGATTCAATGGGTGCATTCTCATGACCATAGATACAGCCACTGGGAGTGAATAGCATGCGATACATTTGTTACAATTCAATTTTGAACTGCTTTTTAGTTGAAGACAGTTTGTTCTAACAGAGCACACAGAGGACATAGCTGTTGTGTCAGCACCTGGAAAAAGACCTCTCAGCCACTTCAAATGAAGGAATTGGAATTTAGTCTGTTTAATTATTATCTCTTAAAATTCTAAAACATCAAGCCAAAACACAGATCTCTGATAATTTAAACTCAAAAACTCCAGTCAGATTGATTCTGTTAAGTGTTTGTAAGTCATTAATTGTTGAAATTCCCTGGAGAAGGAAAGCAACATTCTGTGGGGACTTCAGGCAATATTGGAATGTAAATTTGCAAGGACTCTAATTTTTTCTATTTAAATGTTTATATCTTCATAGTGTTTAAGAATTTAGTTCTTCTAATTAAAGAGTTAATTTATTGATTTAAAGACACCTGGTTTGGTTCGCTTCATTTTGGGGTTAATAGATGGTACAATTTGGCTGGGTCTGTCTTTAATTTGGAAAGTTTTAAATGATATGTTAGGCGATCTGTAGAACGACAGGATTGAATTAACAGTGTAATAAAAGCAAAATACTGCGGATGCTGGAAATCTGAAATAAAAACAAGAAATGCTGGAATCACTCAGCAGGTCTGGCAGCATCTGTGGAAAGAGAAGCAGAGTTAACGTTTCGGGTCAGTGACCCTTCTTCTGAACTGGCAAATATTAGAAAAGTCACAGATTATAAGCAAGTGAGATGGGGGTGGGGCAAGAGATAACAAAGGAGAAGGTGTAGATTGGACCAGGCCACATAGCTGACCAAAAGGTCACGGAGCAAAGGCAAACAATATGTTAATGGTGTGTTGAAAGACAAAGCATTAGTACAGATTAGGTGTAAATACACTGAATATTGAACAGCAGCAAGTGCAAACCTTATGTTTGAATTAACAGTGTGTTGGTCGCACCACAATCAGAATCGTATATTTTGATAGGAGGGCTTTGACAGTCGTAACAACGGCATATAGCAATATCTTTCTTAGCTTCATTGTTTCATTGCTGAAGTGTCACACAAAGAATGTTTTTATATAATCTGTAACAAAAAGCAAAAGCCAAAAGGTTGGGGAGAAAGAATTGGAGCTTAATCATTACTATTTACCAGAGTGCAAGATTTCCAGGGCAGCGTATATGCCATAAGCAGGGATTTAAGTGTAGGTGTAAGCTCCCCAATGAGATGCTAATCCTTTAAACTGTTAAAGCATGTAGTGAAAAGAAATGATTCTTCTCCCAGGTGGTCTGTACCTTCACTCGTCATTGATACAATTGTTTATTTTGCATCTACTTGCTCATACCTTTTGTTTTTTAAAAAAAAGCCTAATACAACTGCGCAGGCAGGTGGAACAGAGCCTACTTGGGGATAAGGTGTTAAAATGCTCTTGTAGACCGTGAAGATTAATTGCATCTGTGCTTCATTCAGTAATTTCTATACTGATGCAGGAGGCTTGCAGTTTGTAATGGAGTATAACAGGTTTGCATCACAAACAATTAGGAGGCTATTTTGTTTTAATTTTAATTGTTGCCTAACCAGTTTGACAAGTCTGCATAATTTTTTTGGATGCAGCTCTTCTGTTGTGGACCTTTTTGATATTTGAGGTTGAAGCTCTCTTAAATTATTTTCATCACTTGTATCCTAAACGGATTGGTTTTGCTGACTCTTGAAAAGTGTAGATTGTAATTCTCCTCCCTCCCCCAAACTAAGGCGCTGCCTGCTGCTAGGGGTACCAGCAATGCTCCAGTACCTTATCCAAGTGGCAGTTCTTCGTGCATATGCCTGGGCCTTATGTTAGTGCAAGCTATTTGACTGTGGAAAGTACCAAAGGCCAAGCTGAGTCTGGTCTTCGTCAGTAGATTAACACATTCCAGTCTGAGTCATTGGATCGTGATCAGGAACCTTGATGTCTGTCTTCAGCCACCTCCCCCTTCTTCCAACCAGTCCAAGTGTTCTCAGGCCAATTGAGGTATTTCAGTTAATTTAGCATAGAATGACGGACAAACCCTGACCTTCAAAGTTCAATCGGCTGGACTGCGTTCTGTTCGCTCGCTTTTCTTGGTGAGCAACAGTGCCCACTTATTTCCCTATCCTTGCTGTTTTTGGTTCTGCATTGATCAAGATGTTGTAAATCATAATTTTATTTCCACAAGAGTTCCTTTTAAGAAAAGCATTTACATTTATAAAGCTCCATCCATATCCTCAATGTTCCAAGGTAATTCACTGCTAATTAGTTACTTTTTGAAGTGTAGCCACTTATGTGGGCAAATGCAACAGGCAATTTTGCAATCAAAGTCCCACAAACAGCATTGAGAAAAATGACTTCTAAATTTATTTAGTCTCTGTTAATTGAGAAATAGAAATTGGCCAGAACATTCGGAGAACTCTCCTCATCTTTGAATAACTCTGGATCTTTTATGTCCTTCCAAACAAGCAGGTGGGGCCTCGGTTTAATGTTCAATCTGAAAGATGGCATCTGCAAAAATAATGCACTCATTCAACAACTACTTCCGTTGATATAGCACATTTATTTATTTTGAGATACAGCACTGAAACAGGCCCTTCGGCCCACCGAGTCTGTGCCGACCAACAACTACCCATTTATTCTAATCCTACATTAGCCCCATATTCTCTACCACATCCCCACCATTCTCTTACTACCTACCTACACTAGGGGCAATTTACAATGGCCAATTTACCTATCAACCTGCAAGTCTTTGGCTGTGGGAGGAAACTGGAGCACCCGGCGGAAACCCACGTAGACACAGGGAGAACTTGCAAACTCCACACAGGCAGTACCCAGAACTGAACCCGGGTCGCTGGAGCTGTGAGGCTGCGGTGCTAACCACTGCGCCGCCCATCCATGTAAAACATCCCAAGGCCCTTCGCAGAAGCATTAACAAGCAAAGATTTGACACTGAGCCCTAGCTGTTGTCAGTGAAGTGATGCTACAAGAAGCGTTTGATGAACAATGTACACAGCTTCTTTCCCTCCGTTCTACATAAATATCTACATAGTGAACCAGAATTGAAGTTTGAAGATGAGCGGAATCTGGGTGCAGCTTTACCTTTGGTTGGACTGAAGCAGAACAACATGGTTGGCTTTAGCTCTCAGCTTCTGGGCCTTGCATTGCTCGGAAGAATTGAACTATCTAAGGGGATCTGTGCTGTTTACACTAAAATGCCCCTGATCTGGACCCCCAGGGTATTTGAATCGAGCTCTAAATGTAATGGAGAACATGGTGAAAGCATCAAATGGAAAAAAGCTTTGTAAAGAAGCGGTGGATGCCATTGCAACCGTATTGGAGATGGCAGCATCTGAGACCTGTGAATCCATGGTGACAGATGAATCACAGGAAACAAAACAAGAAGCTGCACTTGATGAAGAGGATGATGATGAAAAATCAAAACTTAAAACTTCTTGTGACCAAAAGTTTGGTCCAAGAGGTAGGTTATAAGAAGATTCTTAAAAGAGGAGAGAAAGGCAGAGAGGTTTAGGGAGGGAATTCAACAGCTTGGGGCTTAGGCAGCTGCCAGTGGTGGGATGGTGGAAATTGGGATTGCGCAAGAGGCAAGAGCACTGAGCTCTTGGAGGGTTGTAGGACTAGAGGAAGTCACTGAAACAGTAAAGTTCTGCACTGCAAAATCAGCTTATAATGTGCTCAAGTTCTATAGTGAGGTTTGAAACCTTGGGAGAATGTAACCAACTGAACCAAAGTGACAGTTCAAAAAGAGTAATATGCTAATTTGTTCTGTAACCAGTCACCATTTTTTAAAGAAAATTATCAACTCCAATTTTTAAAACCAGCTGCATTTTAGTCAAACTAATTCAAAAGTAACACCTTGGTGTACAGAAGATGGCTTTGTCATTGAGCTTTAAACATGGTAGCTCGTATGTTATCAAGGGAAAAAATGATACTCACTTAACACAAATTTATGGTCAAAATGATTCAGTTTGCAGGACTGAATAGAAGGGCTGCACACTAAAAATGATTTTGATTTTTCAATTTCTATTCAAGGCCACACTTGAGGCGTAACAGTGTGTTTCAGGTTATTGTATACAGAAACGAAATGACACTGCAGATGTGTGCTGTGCAGAGCCCCTACCTACATTCTTAACCGACAAATCAATTTCCTTAAATTAAGTGTCAACTTGGCTCACACATAGCGTCCTCGCTTCTGAGTCAGGAAGTCTTGGGTTTATGCCCCATGGCACCATTTGTGGATGAGTCGAGACGTTCGCCTCATGTTTTGAGCAGCAACACCACCAAAAATAGAACTGGCTATTTACCTCTGTTTTTTGTGGGACCTGATTCTGCAAAAAATTGACTGCTGTATTTGCCTACATAAGTAGCTTCACTTCAAAAAGTAATTTACTGACTGTGAAGTGCTTTGGAACATTGAGGGTTGTGCTAGATAAATGAAAATTCTTAGGTTCCATTTTGGGCTCTGGGATCAAATCCAATGTAGTTCAAAATTATTGTCCTTTCTGAGTGTGAGGTCCTTAGGTGAAATTGGTTTGAAAGAGTACAGCTTGTTCCTAATTGGTGCATTTGTATACTAACAGTCTGCTCACCATTTGTTATGTTGGCAATCTCAGGAAAGCCATGGGACGGTCAATGTAGGAGATGGGAAAGATTACAATGGGTGGTAATTGTGTGGCTTAATGTTGAGGCACAATGTCTGTAAGGGTGCAATTCGTACCAGGTGCACCATAAAACCATTCGTAACTCGGACTTCTGCTTTGCACAGCAGTTAACTTTCATTAGTCAAAGTCGTAATGGTCAAATTGATTTAAAATTGTTTTCATTGAAGAATATGGTGGTGTTTAAGTTTGAAATTAACAATTGTATCTCTATTAAATACATGACTGAGCCCAAAGCAGTGGGGTACTTTTCTGTTCTTTGCTAGGTCATATGAACCCCTTTACTGTTGCTACATTTATTTTGAAAACTATAAAGGGAATTAGTTTAACAATTGGGGCACTTCCATGTCTTGCATCTATAATATTTTGGCACTTTTAAACTAAAGAATTCTGATTAATCTGATTATCCTTGTGTGTTCTCCAGTTTTCTTCACTCCGCAATTGGTGGGCTTGCCTTCAGCTGCCTATGCCCTAAGCTCTGGAATTCCTTCCTTGAATCTCTCTGCCTCTGTACCTCCTCCTCTTCCTTTAGGATATCCTTAAAACCTACTTCTCTGATCAATCTTTTGACTCTCCTAATATTTCCTCATGTGGCTTGGTGTCAAGTTTTATTAATGCTCCCGTGAAGTGCCTGGGTATGTTTCACTAAATTAAAGGCCCTACATAAATGCCAGTAGTTTGCTTCTTGAAACAAACTCAGGAACAGCAAAAAATGGATTTGGGGGTCTATATTTTTTTGATGGATCAACTCCAGCTACCTATCTTCTCACTGTACACCTTTTTCTAGAAACCCATTTGATTGTTTCACTAACCCATTCTGCATTATGCTTTGTTGATGACTTATTCCACAAGTCCCCTATGATTCCCAAAATCTAGCATTCAATAATTTACTTTTCCCCCTTGAGTGGTATTTTTAAATGCAAAAGGTTTCCTTGACATCACTAGAAACTCAAAATTCTACCTGGTAATTTTACAAGACCTTAAGTTTCGTTACTACTGTTGTGGTAGAGCATTTGCACTGGGCTCATCACTGATTATTTGTGAATTCTGCTTTCTAGATGAAATATCTTGAGAGGGCTATGGAAGCCCCCAAGTTATTCCTCCTTGTTAGTGGTGTTGGGGAATAGAACTTTTTCTTTTTTGGGCAACCAGCATCAGCATCACCACTCCTGGATCCAGTATTGTTAAATAAAGAATGCATCTACTTCTATTTTTGTTTTGCTCCATAACCATTCACACCTGCATTGAAATTATCCCAACTTGTTTCATGTAGGAACCTTACAGTCAGCAGAAAACAGCATTTTCTCCCACCAAGTTGGATTTAAGCCTAGGTTCTAGAGGTGATGCCCTTTTAGAAAAAATACGTTGACAGAAAACACATGGCTGGATTGAATATTATATTGTCCTTTCAGGTTAGACATAGTTTGGATCCAGCACAATGGTGAGAGGGAGATTCCTTCCTCACTCTGTAGGTGTCTTAACCATTGCAAATGTAGAATTATGAGCCAGTTGATACTTGGGTGCAAACCCACAGCACAGACCTGCCTGCAAATTGGTAATCTCACTCTAATGGCAGATGTTTGGCATAATTAATGGGACTCCTCTGTCTTAAAAGAAAATTAGTGTTTCTCATAGGGAGTGTGCTTAACATTCACTTTGTCTTCCATTGAAGAGGGAAAATTATAGTTTGGTATGGTAGACGTTGATTTTAATGCCATTGGAAAATGTAAATCTGATCTTGTTTGCCTGGAAATGTCACAGTGTATGCAGAAGTAGATACAGGAGCTTGCATTTATAGAGCACCTTTTAAAGTAGAAAATATTCTACGGTGCTTTACCAAAGGGTTGGAGAAGTGATCAAGTCATATTTTTAGGCATTAAAGATGGGGAGAAAGGTAGCCAGGCAAAGGGAATTCCAGACAACAGGGCTGATGCTTTTGAAGGCTGTGCATCCAGTGGTTGTGTGGGTTGAGGGGGTGTGGGAGCACAGGAGGGCAGAGAGGGAGCATGCAAGATTTGGACCGATGGTTAGTGATGGAGTTGGATGAAGTCTTGGAAGGTTTTGTAAATGAAGGTGAAAATTTTGAATTTGTGTTGCATTTGAGGAGGCAACAACAGCTTCCATTTATATAGTGCCTTTAATGTAGTAAAATTTCCCAAAGTGCTCCACAACAGTGTCATCAGACGAAACTTCTCTATTTCGCTTTAGCATCTTCCTAGTTTGCTGCAAGCAAGAATTTCCTTTTTAAACTGTGTACATAGATGGAGTTTCACAAAAGGGGGGTGGGGAAAGAAAGAGCATTTTGCAAAATAGAGGGTTTATTCCTGCCCAATTATACGTGCCTTGTCTAGGGACTAAAGGTTTAATTGCAAGCAAGAGATCATAAATTGCTTCCATTGTGTTGCTGAAGGCCTTATTTTCTCAAATTGATTCTGTAAATTAAACCCATCTCTCTCTCTAGGCAACACCTGCAACAATTACAGGAATGTTTCAATTGAGTGAAGCTTAGGGGAGCATTTGTCATGAAACCATACCTGCTGATCATTTGCAAATATTTTTGCTTATACATGATATTGAAACTTCCTCTTTGGATGTGTCTGCATTATGGTGCCCAACAATTCAGAATGGGCTTTAGATGTGTGATTTTTCTTTGCTGTTCAGGTTATTTTTGAATGTATCTCTGCTCCATGGGCAAAGTTACTGTGTGGATTTTCACTAAATGATACAGACAGCACATTAAATCCCTGATATGAGCATGGATATTGATCTTCACTGTTACTGTGCTACGGAGGGGACAATTAACCAGGATTTCTGCTCCTGTTTACTATCCAGCACCCCACCAAACCTTAACCTTCTGAACAGAAAATGCATGAGTAAACATCTTTGGGCGGTGGGTGGGTGGGGGGGGGGGGGGGGGGGCGGGGGGGGGTAGGTGTGGAATGAAAGATCAGACTTGCCCTCCAAAGCTTAGCCTACACTTAAAATGAGAGTGCACAGCTGCTGAAGCCTGTGGAACTGTATCCCAACATTTTCAGATGTAAAGGAGGGAACGTTTGGGGTAGGGAGAGATGCTCCTCAATGACCTGAACGCACAGGTGTAATATTTTTGTGTGTTCAGGTGGGATGTTGACTATCTTTTGACCCAGAAGGTACAAACTCTGGCTTCTTAATCAAGATAGAGAGTTTATTAAGTACAGCAATACTTAACCAACGGCAGTAGTTATACAGCTGGATGTAGGGTGTCCTCGGTCCTTGCCTTCTGAGCTGCTGTGGCGCCGTCTTCTTTCTTGAGGTGTTCTCTTGACTGAAGGTTGGTTTCTTCTTGAATCCGTGCACCCTGAGTTGTCCCTGCACCTACCATTTATGACCCCTCTGAGGGGTCCTTCCTTCCATATTAGGTTATAGTCCACCGTAACCCTTTGGTCAGGTATGACCTCATCTTCTGTACATTGTCCCTTCTTGCTTAGTTTATAAACAATAGGATTACTTCAGATATGACCCTTCCCTCTGTACATTGTCTCTGCAGACAGCTTGATGGCCCATGTCATTGTCACATAATGGGCAATGTTTGCTGTCACCATCAATATTCCCGTCTTGAATGGTCTGTGAATGCCTTTGTTTGCATTATCATCCTTCATGAGGCCTACAAATCTATCCTTATTGTGACTGAGTCTGTCTTAGTTGAAGTGCAGAATGGGCATCCAGTCTCATAGCAATGTTACTTTTATTTTTACAGTAAATACTGTCTCCCACCATCTCTCCACTACAGTATACCAATATACATTTCACATTTAACGACATGACCCTAAACACAAAATCCATCGATATAGTGTGTATATATACACACAAAGTATAACTATTCCAGACACGATGCAACATCACCTAAAATCATTCTAATTTAAAACATGGCATCTCATCTGTGTTTTATCAGACCATAACTTGCATAGATTTATCCAACAGGTAAACCATGACAAGGTAAATAACATTACTTTAGTTCCTACGCAGGCAGCTCCTTCCAGAAGCATTGTATGTTGTTGGGTAGGACAGATGCTTTCTGTGCTTATGTGCAACTATCTGCTGCCCCTTGTTTTTTTTTCATTCGTTCATGAGTCGTGGGCATTGCTGGCAAGGGTGGTGGTGAGCTGCTTTCTTGAAGAGCTGCAGTTGGTGTGGTGAAAGGACTTCCATAGTGTTGTTTGGTGGGAAGTTCCAGGATTTTGACTCTGATGATGAAGAAATGACAATATATTTCCAAGTTAGGATGGTGTACCTGCTGCCCTTCTAGCTGGTAGAGGCTGTGGGTTGGGAGTTGAAAAGGAAGAAGCCTTGGTCATTTGCTGCAGTGCATCTTGTAGATGGTACACATTGCTGCCACGTGCGCCAGTGGTGGAGGGACTGAATGTGTAAGGTGGTGATCAAGCAGGCTGCTTTGTCTTGAATGGTGTCAAGCTTCTTGAGTGTTGGAGCTACGCTCATTTAGGCAAGTGGAGTGTATTACATCGCATTCCTGACTTGTGCCTTGTAACGTGACAGGCTTTGGGGAGTCAGCATCTGAGTCACTTGCAGAATTTCCAGCCTCTGACCTGCTTTTGTAGTCACAGTATTTATGTGGCTAGTCAGTTGTGACTCCCGGGATTGGGGGATTTGATGATGATAATGCCGTTGATTGTCAAGTTGAGGTGGTTAGACTTTCACTTGTTGGTGATGATCATTGCCCACCACTTGTGTGGCGTGAATGTTACTTGCCACTTAACAGCCCAGGCCTGAATGTTGTCCAGGTCTTGCAGTATGTGGGCCTGGACCCCTTCATTATTTGAGGAATTAAGAACGAATAGAACGGAACATTGCGCAATCATCAGCGAACATCCCAACTTCTGTCATGATAGATGAAAGGTCATTGAAGCAGCTGGCGATCGTTGGGCCTCAGACAATGCCCTGAGGAACTCCTATATCAAAGTCCTGGGGCTGAGATGATTGGCTTCAGCAGCCACAACTATCTTTCCTTGTGCTAGGTATGACTTCAGTAAGTGAAGAATTATCCCCCTGATTCCCATTGACTTCAATTTTATGAGGGCACCAAATACTGCCTGATGTCAAGGTCAGTCACTTTTGTCTCACCTCTGGAATTTCGTTCTCTTGCCAATGTTTGGACCAACACTGTACTGCGGTCAGGAGCTATTTGGTCCTGGTGGAAGCCAAACTGAGCATCGGCGAGCAGGTTATTGGTAAGTGCTCCTTGATAGCATTGTTGACTATATCTTTCATCACTTTGCTGATTGAGAGGAGGCTGATGGGGCAGTAGTTGAGTGGGTTGGATTTGTTCTGATTTTTGTGGACAGGGCATACCTGGGTAATTTTCTACTTTGTCGGGTAGATGCCAGTCTTGTAGCTGTACTGGAACAGCTTGGCTATAGGTGCGCTTATCTCTAAAGCACGTCTTCAGCTCTATAGCCGGGATGTTGTCAGGGCCTATAGCCTTTGTTGTACCCAATGTGCTCAACTGTTTCTTGATATTGCATGGAGTGTATTGAATTGGTAGAAGACTGGCATCTGGTGGGGATGTCAGGAGGAGGCTAAGATGGATCATCCACTTTGGCATTTCTGGCTGAAGATGGTTGTGAATGCATCAGCCTTGCCTTTTACACTGACATGCTGGGCTCCACATTCGTTGAGGTTCATGGAGCCTCCTCCTCATGTTAGTTGTTTAATTGTCCGCTATCATTCACGCATCCATGTATTTGACAAGGTCCCACGTGGCAGACTGGTCAGAAAAATAAAAGCCCATGGGATGCAGGGATGTGGCGAGTTGGATACAAAATTGGCTCAGTGACAGGAAACAGGTAATGGTTGACGGATGTTTTTGCGAATGGAAGGTGGTTTCCAGTGGCGTTCCACAGGGTTCACTGTTGGGTCCCTTGCTGTTTGTGGTATATATTAATGATTTGGACTTGAACGTGGGTGGCATGATTGGGAAATTTGCAGATGACACAAAAATTGGCTGTGTAGTTGATAGTGAAGTGGATAGCTGTAGAATCCAGAATGATATCAATGGTTTGAGTGGGAGGAAAAGTGGTAAATGGAATTCAGTTCAGAGAAGTGTGAGGTAATGCATTTGAGGAGGGCAAACAAAGTAAGGGAATATACAATAAACAGGACGATATTGAGAGGGGTAGAGGAAGTGAGAGACCTTGGAGTGCGTGTCCACAGGTCCCTGAAGGTGACAGGACAGGTAGGTAAAATGGTGGCATATGGAACGCTTTCCTTTATTGGCCAAGGTATACAATATAAAAGCAGAAATGTAATGCTGGAACTGTATAAAACGCTAGTTAGGCCACAGCTGGAGTATTGCTTACCGTTTTGGTCACCACATTACAGGAAGGACATAATTGCTCTGGAGAGAGTACAGAGGAGATTTACAAGAATGTTGCCAGGGCTTGAAAATTGCAGCTGTGAGGAAAGATTGGATTGGCTAGAGTTGTTTTCCTTAGAACAGAGGAGGCTGAGGGGTGACTTAATTGAGGTGTATAAAATTATATGGGGCCTAGATAGAGTAGACAGGAAGGACCTGTTACCCCTAGTGGAGAGGTCAATTGCTAGTGGGCACAGATTTAAGGTGATTGGTAGAAGGATTAGAGGGGACATGAGGAAAAACTTTTTCACCCAGAAGGTGGTGGCTGTCTGGAATTAACTGCCCGGATCGTTGATGAAGGCAGAAACCCTCAATTCATTTAAAAGGTACCTGGACATGCACCTGAAGTGCTGTAACCTGCAAGGTAACGGACCAGGTGCTGGAAGATAGGATTAGATCGGGTGGCTAGTTTTCTCAGCAGGTGCAGACATGATGAGCTGAATGGCTTCTTTCTGTACTGTAACTTTTCTATGGTTCTATGATTGGATGTGGCAGGACTGCAGAGCTTTGATCTGATCCGTTTGTTGCAGGGTTGTTAGTTTGTTCCGTGCGTTCATATGTGACCACCTACTGCCATTTGGTCTGTGCACTTGTATATGACTGTGTACTGCCACTTGTTCTGTTGGTGCCACAGAAGTGGTGTTGAGATATGTCCATGTGGCTGAAATATGTTTCCATTTTTTGACAGCCCTTCTAAGAACTGAGTGCTTTTTTTCCCCCTGGTATAACCTGGGTGAGATCCAACGTATGATTCTGTTCGTACTATCCAAACACGGTGCGATCGTTAGTGCTGAGAGAAAGTACATTACTTCTATATTGAGAAATCTATTTCCTTTCCTTTTGAGCGTATTTGCTGTGAAGACATTTTTACTGTTGATGATTGTCCTACACTCAACAGTTGGATGTTTATACTTGGATGGAATCCATTGAAGTAGCAAGGCTGTTGGGTAGAATGTGCCAGGCTGCTAATTGTAGTGATTGCGGGGGGAGAGTAGAGCGTGCTAATTACTGGAAATCCAGTTTGTATTCGCATAGTCACTGGTGAGTTTGTTTATGGGAACAATGTCAAGTATCTGAGAGTACACTAAGGAATTAAGAGAATAATGTCTCTTGTGACCATAGAAATGTTATGAAAGAGCTGGAAGGTGTGGTGGGTGGAGGTTGTGTGTACTAGAAAGTGTGCCACTGCTGTGTTAATGCCAGGCTTATTGCTAATAGTAGTGAAAGCTAAACAAATGTAGTTATGTCTGCTCTATGTCTTTGGTGCCAATCACTTGCAAAGTGAAGCACTGAAGAAATTTACAACAATAAATAGACTCTCAAATATTTTTGTAGATGTTGCTTCAAGAAACAACTGATAGGAGCTCAAAGACTAAAAGTCTACTGTCCATGAGCAGTAAACTCCTAAAATGGAAAAAAAGATTCAATTCTTATGTCCTGGTCAGTAACCGTAACTCATTTGGTAAAAGGAGAGTGTAATGTCCTATTGATACATGATGATGATGGCAGATTCTTGGCAGGTGAAGATCATGGGAAGGCTGGTCTCTGTGGTACTTGGCATGATCGTTGGTGGCTGAAGAGGCCAATTCCTGATCTGCAGACTCTTGAGCAGTTGTGGCACAAGAACCCCTGGTTTGGAGGGGCTCTGGTATAAGCAGACTCCTTTTGTTGTCTGCGCCTTTCTTCAGCAGCTCACATCTTCTTGTTTCGATCTTGTAGGTTGCTTTCCTGGATATTGAGCGCCAGCTGTCTGTGTTGGCAGTCTTCTGCTCCCACACCTGTTGGTCAATGTCAGCCAGAGAGAGCTGTCTTGTCGGCAAGCAAACTCTTGGCCAGAGTGCTTCTAAATAAACTTGTTCTGGCAATAGCTGAAGAAGGACTCCCTGAAAGTCGGTGCAGATTCAGACTCAATAGAGGAACTAAAGAAATTATTTTTGTGCTGAGACAGATCCAGAAGTTTAAGGATCAAAAAGTGGGCCTCTAAGCTACCTTTGTAGTATTCACCAAGGCGTTCAATACAGTCAGCCAGGTGGACTTTGGAAAATACTATCTAGATTAGGGTGCTTTCCAAGGTTCCTTCTCATTCTCTGTCAACTGCTTGAAGGCCAGAAAGGCCAGGTCCAGCAGAATGGAGCCTCCTCTCAGACATCTTCCCAATATTTAAAAAAAAAATTTGTGGGATGTAGGCATCACTGGCTATATCCTTCCTTAAAGGACATCAGTGTACCAGATGGGTTTTTACAACAATCAACAGTGGTTTTGTGGTCACCATTAGACTAGCTTTTTTTAATTCCAGATTTACTAATTGAATTCACATTTCGTTATCTGTTGTGGTGGGATTCGAGCCCTTGTCCCCAGAGCCCTGGGCTCTGGATGATTAGTCTAGTGCCATTCCCACTACGCCACCACCTTCCCTATATTACCACTACGCCACCTCTCCAATGGTGGCAAGTAAGTGTGTGTTCTGGCACCGATTCTTTAATCTGTATTCTTCAGTATGATGCTCCAGGAGGCAAAGGGAGGCTTGACAGAGGGCATGCACATCCGAACAGACAGCAGTCTCTTCAACCTGTGACGACTACTAACACATACCAAAACCACAGAAGAGCTTATCATGGAGCTTCTGTTTGCTGATGACTGCACTCTTGCGCACAAGGAGGAGGCAATGCAGTTCATTGTAAACTGTTGATACATACGGAACAGGTTAAGTCCATTCTGGTGTGTTTTGGTAAAAGTGTGCTGTAAACAGCTCCTTGAAAATAAATCTGTGTCAGAGCACTGGGAGGCATTCAAGGCGGAGATAAAGAGGATTCAGAACAAATATGTTCCCACAAAGAAAATGGGTGGGACTCCTATTTCTAGACCCCGCCTCCCCCCATCCCACCCACTCTGGAGGGCAAAGAGCATTGAGTAGGATAAGGCAAAAGAAGAAAGATACAAAGAGCCCTACTGTAGAAAGCCTGGCAGAATATAGAAATTGCAGGGATGAAATTAAAAAGGAAATTTAAAAAAGTCATGAAAAAATATTGGCAAGTGAAGTCAAGGAAAATCCAAAGAACTTTTGTAAATACATAAAGAGAGGATAACTAAGGAAAGAGTAGAGCCATTTAGAGACCAAAAAGGTAACTTGTGTGTGGAGGTGCAAGGAATAGGCATGGTTCTTCATGAATACTTTGCATGTGTTTTCACAAAAGAGGGGGGCGATGCAGACATAGTAGTAAAGGAGTAGGGGTGAAATATTGAGTTGTATAAACATAGTAAGCGAGGAAATATTGAGATGTTTAGCAACCTTTTGAAGGTCAATAAATCAGTAATGAAATGTATCCCAGGCTGCGAAGAGAAGTGAGGAAGAAATAGTGTCTCTGCACATCATTTTCCATTCCTCTCTGGCTACAAGTATGGTGCTGGAGGACTGCTAACATTGTACCATTGTTTAAAATGGAAGCGGGATAGCCCTAGTAATTACATGCCAGTCAACCTAACCTCAGTGGTGGGAAAATTATTGTAAAAAAAATTCTGAGACAGTATAAAACATGATTAATCCATGCCTTTCTAAATTAAGAGAATTCAGCTTGGATTTGTTAAGGCAAGATCATGTCTGACTAACTTGACTGAAAAGTTTGAGGAGGTCGGTGGTAGGGAAAGGTGGGGATGTGAGAGGATAATGGGATTAATGTAGGATTAGTATAAATGGGTGGTTGATGGTTGGCACAGACTCGGTGGGCCGAAGGGCCTGTTTCAGTGCTGTATCTCTAAAATAAAAAAAAAATAAAAAAGTAACAAGAAGGGTTTTTATTTATTTATATAGAGATACAGCACTGAAGCAGGCCCTTCGGCCCACCGAGTCTGTGCTGACCAACAACCACCCAGTTATACTAATCCTACATTAATCCCATATTCCCTGCCACATCCCCACCATTCTCCTACCACCTACCTACACTAGGGGCAATTTATAATGGCCAATTTACCTATCAACCTGCAAGTCTTTGGCTGTGGGAGGAAACCGGAGCACCCGGCGGTCACAGGGAGAACTTGCAAACTCCGCACAGGCAGTACCCAGAACTGAACCTGGGTTGCTGGAGCTGTGAGGCTGCGGTGCTAACCACTGTGCCGCGGTTGATGAGGGTATTGTGTTTGATGTAGTCCACATGGACTTCAGCAAGACGTTTGACGTGGTCCCATATGGCAGACTAGTCAGAAAAAGAAAGAACCCATGGGTTCGAGGGAAAGTAGCAAGTTGGATCAAAAATTGGCTCAGTGGCAAGAAGCAAAAAGGTAATGGTCATGGGTGTTTATGATTGGAAGGTTGTTTCCAGTGGAGTCCCACAGGGATCAGTATGAGGTCCCTTGCTTTTTGTGGTATATATCAATGATTTTGACTCAAACATAGAGGGAATGATGAAGTTTGTAGATGATACAAAAACCATGTAGTTGACAGTGAGGAAGAAAGTTGCAGTGTCTGGTGAGGTGGACAGAAAAGTGACAAATGGAATTCAATCAAGAGAAGTGCGAGGGGAATACATTTGCAGGGGGGGCAGGATGGGGCAGGGAAACAAAGCAAGGGGATCTACAATAAATGGTAGGGTACTGAAAAGTGTAGAAGAACAGAGGGGCCTTGAAGTGCATGTCCACTGTTCCCTGATGGTAGGAGGACAGGTAAAGAATATAGGTCCCAATCTTCCCAATAGCTGTAATCTCTTAGTTCTGGTACCATCCTTGTAAACCATTTTTGTGCTTTCCCCAGTGCTTCTACGTCCTATTTATAGTACGGAGACCAGAATTGTACACAGCTAAGAAACAACAAGGGGCAGCAAACATTGATGGGAGTTGTTTATAGGCCACCAAACAGTAGTGGTAATGTAGGGCACGGTATAAATCAGGAAATTAGAGGCGCATGTAACCAAGTTCATACGGTAATCATGGGGACTTCAATCTACAACTAGACTGGGCAAACCTAATTAGCACTAATGCCGTGGAGGACAAATTACTGGAATGTATTCAAGGTGGTTTTTTTTAGAACAGTATGTTGAGGAACAACTAGAGAACGAGCAGATCTGGTATTGTGCAATGAGAAAGGACTAATTAATCTTGTCAAGGAGCCTTGAGGGAAGACTGACCATAATATGATAGAATTTTACTTTTCAGTTTGAAAGTGATGTAGTTCAATCTGAAACTAGGGTCTTAAATCTAAAGAAAGAAAACTACGAAGGTATGAGGGGCAAGTTGGCGGTGGTAAATTGGGAAACAACTTTAACAGGTATGATGGTAGACAAGCAATAGCAAGCATTTAAAAAAAAACATGGTTTACAACAAATTTACATTCCTTTTGAGGCACAAAAACCCAGCAGGAAAAGTGATCCAGCCACAGCTAACAAGAGAAGGTAAGGATTGTATTAGATCAAAGGAAGAAGCTTATAAAGCTGCCAAAAAAGTAGTAAGCCTGAGGATTGGGAGCATTTTAGAATTGAGCAAAGGAGGACAAAGAAACTGATTGAGAAAATAGAATATGAAAGTAAACTAGCAAGAAACAAAGACAGACTGTAAAAGCTTCTGGAGGTCTGCAAAAAGAAAAAGATGAGCAACGACAAATGTGGGGCCATTACAGGTAGCGACAAATGAATTTATTAAGGGGAAAAAGGAAATGGCAGGGTAATTAAACAAATACTTTGCATCTGCTTACATGAAGACAGACACAAGAAACTCCCAGAAATACCAAAGAACCAAGGGACGAGCGCGAATGAGGAATTGAAAGAAATTAGTATTCGTAAAAAAGTAGTACTGGAGAAATTAATGGGACTGAAAGTTGATATATTCCCTAGACCTGATGATCTACATCCCAGAGTGTTAAAAGAGATGGCTGTAGAGATGGTGGATGCATTGGTGATCATCTTACAAAATTTTATAGATTCTGGAGCGGTTCCTGAAGATTGGAAGATAGCAAATGTAACCCCGCTATTTAACAAAGGAGGGACAGAAAATGGGGAAATAACCTGTTAGCCTAGCATCAGTAGTAGGGAAAATGCTAGAATCTATTATAAAGGATGTGATAACTGGCTACCTAGAAAATAATGGTGGGATTGGGCAGAGTCAACATGGATTTATGGAAGGGAAATCATGTTCAACAAACCTGTTAGTTTTTTGAGGATGCAACTAGCAGAATGGATAAGGGGGAACCAGTGGATGATTTTCGGCAGACTTTTGATGAGGTCCCATACAAGAAGTTAGTAAGCAAAATTAGAACATGTGGGATTGTGGGTACCAGCATGGATCGAGAATTAGTTAATGAACAGAAAACAGAGTAGGAATAAATGGGCCATTCTCAGGTTAGCAGGCTGTGACTAGTGGGGTATCAGCTAGTGGGACTACCAACCTGCAAGTCTTTTGGCTGTGGGAGGAAACCGGAGCACCCGGAGGAAACCCACGCAGACACGGGGAGAACTTGCAAACTCCACACAGGCAGTACCCAGAATTGAACCCGGGTCGCTGGAGCTGTGAGGCTGCGGTGCTAACCACTGCGCCACTGTGCCGCCCTTATAAACATTTCTCTGGTTACAGAGAATACATGTCACAGGTTGGCTTTTACACCCACTTCAATGAGTCAAGACATTCTACTCAATTACAAGTATTCTCCGAGCTGTTTACTATACATTATTGGCAGCTACATTTATACTGTTTGGAATCCTGTGAATGTGTTGTAATTACGAAAAGTGGTCAAATACCTATTTTTACTTCCCTTTGACTTGGATATCTTAAAAGACATTGAAACTATATTTTGCCAAAGCATACTGAGATAGTCCGAGACTGTTGAGGCAGTGCTAATTGAAGGGTTCTGTGGTATTGTTAAGAGGTAGTGGCTGTGTTTCGAGGATCAATTTTAGGCTGGCTGTTAGAGCATGGAGATGCTGTTTACTTTGACATTTTTAGGAGAATTATTCTTTCTTTCTTTCTTTCTTTTGGGCCTCCTTATCTCGAGAGACAAGAAACCTTTTGTAAACGTACTGTTCGTATGGAATACTGTTCATTTACCTGTTCAATGATTTTAAAAATTGTCTTGGTCGTTTGTTGCTTGAACTATGGTTTAATGAAATGTATGTTCTTCCACCTTTTAAAATTGAGAAAATCGGCTGTGACACATGACATTCCAGTAAACCAGTGCATAGTGAGACAATGTCACTGTTCATCCACAGCTGTTATCACATTTATGTAGACTTTGAGCAGAAAAAGGTTTGTTTGGGATGTAAAGTCTACTTAAGAGTCTTGGAAGATGGCAGGGCAAGTTGCTTTTTAAAAAAAAAAAGTATACAGGATCCCTCTCTTTAGAAATAGAGGCATTGAGTGCAAAAGCAAGAAAGGTATCCAGATAATCAGTGGTTAGACCCCAGCTGCAGTATCGTATGCAGTTCTAGGCACCACACTCCTGGGAGGACATCAAGGCATTGGAGGGAATGCAGAGGAGATCTACCAGAATGATACCAGTGCTTGAATGACTTTGGTTGCAAGGAGACACTAGAGAAGTTAAGATTGTTCTCCTTCGAGCAGAGAGAAGGTTTAAGGGGAGATTTAATAGAGGTGTTGAAAATTATGAGGGATTTTGACAGGGCAATAAGGAGAAACTGTTTCTACTGGCAGGAGGATCGGCAACCAGAGGATAGATGAAATTTTTTTTTATGCAGGGAGTTATGTTCTGGAATGCACTGCCTGAAAGGGTGGTGGAAGCAGATTCAATAATAAGTTTCAAAAGGGAGTTGGATATTTTCTTGAAGGGGAGGAGAAAGAGCAGGGGAGCGGGACTGAATGGATGGCTGTTTTAAAGGACTGGCATGGGCACAGTGGACCGAATAGCTTCCTGTGCTGTATGATTCTGTAAAGAGTGGTTAGTGACGATGAACCCAAGGAGAATATTTAGCATAAAAGCCTAAAATAGTAATGAGGACAAATGAGATTGTATTCATCAGTTGCTTGTGGCATTGCACATGGAAAAACAAGAAAATTGTAGTCTTCAGGTGAAGCATGGTTAGAGACCAAAGGTAATTGGTTCAGGGTGTGCAAATGCAATTCATTTTAGCATTTTAAAGTGCTACATTCTTTTATTTTTAGATTTCCATTATAAATTCCAATATCCACATTAATAGATACATTTGTTGCACTGTAATTACACCCTCCTGCCGGTAGTGGTCCTGCAGGACCTCCAGTGGAGGGTTGTAATCAAGTAGAGGGTTTAATACAGGATGACTGGTTTACATAGGCATCTACCATTATAAGTGGACATAAGAATGTATAATGGGAAATGTTGACAGGCAGTTCATGCAGATGTTAAGGTTTTCAATATATGTTTGTATGTGAGGGAAAGGAGTAATTTTTAAACATTTTTGTGCTATTGAATTAAATTTATTCCCTGACCCTTCCCCTCCCGCCGAAGAACTGTCTTTGGAAATGTAGACTTCAATTTCTTTGAAGATTCTCAAGTTATTGCTTTTGTGTGGTTAACCAGAATAACAACCATGTTTAAAAAATATCTAATTTCTTGGAGAACAAATTCATTCACTACAAGATCTAATGATATCTATCACCTGTTGGAGGATATCCATTTTGATAAGCAACTGCTCGTTAAACTGGCATTTTCTTTTGGTCAATTAAGAGGTGCTCTGTCTTTTTGGAGTTGAGTATTAAGATCATTCTGCCCAAAGCACATTTTTATAGCGTTCTGTACTACAATAACGGGATCTGTGTCACCAGCATCTCAACGTATCGAGGACGTGGTCTTTTTGGTAGATACACAAATAGACATTTTGGTCCCTTTTTTGATCTCAATTCCACCCTCCTATTTCATTCACTGCAAGATCTCCATTCTGTTTCCTTATTCCCCGAATAATTAACCCTTATGTATTTTCAAATATATCTGACATCTAATGACCTAGTTATCTCAAGAATGCCACCCTCTGCAACTACACCTGACTTCTCCATCCAATCTTGTCCAGTTGTGTTTTTTCTTGTACTCTGGTTGCCAGCTCCCTATCCATACTGACAATATTCTCTTGAGAATTAAAATTCTCTGGTTAAACCTTGAATCAAGTTTTTAGTAAACTTTCTTCCAGTTCCAATACTAATCTTTTGATTGGCAAGAAAACTATTGAATCTAAACATGTTTTCTTTGGGTTGGGGTGGGTGCAGAGAACTGTATATATTTGAAATTTTTACTGGTTTTCAAAAACTGCACCAGAATGTATTTGAAACTCATTTTCATCCCCATCATGCTGGGAGAAAACAGAGTTGAACCTTCAAACTGTAGAGTGCAGGTAGACTACTTAAAACCGATGAATTGAGGCAGCAGGCATCTTAGTTACCAGTCTATATGAATGGAAGATTGTATTTTTCTCTTTGTATGTTTGAGTGGCAATTGGATGAGTTTGTGGGGTTAGCTATCAAGCTTATTCTGCACAGACATGACAATACAATTAAGTTATTGAGATGTTAATGTTTTCTTCATCGGTCGGTTACCCAAGCCTTTCTTTTTCTTTCTACAGTTGCTGTTTTCTTTTGCAAAGAAAACTATGCTTCTGATCCACCTTCTGAATTTTAAATACTGCTTTTTCTCTTTATGATGTTAGTGTTGCAAGTTTGGAATCTTCCCTTAGATATACACTCAGGTACAGTGGCATTATTCATTTTTACAAGTGGTCTGAGTGCCTTTTGTTTAGGGGTGTGCCCATATCTAAGTTTACAATTAATTTAGTCAGAATCCTTTTTGATCTGAAACAGATTTTATGTCTTTTGCATGTTTGCTTCTTCAGTTGCTTCATAGGCAGATTGAAGTAGCACTTGATATGGTGAGCTTATTGAATCATTAAGCTGCTTTATTTCTTAGTAAATGAACATATGACAAACAAGTTGTATGATATTCATTTAATTCAATCAATCCAACTGGCCTTTGACTATTACAAAATAATTAACATGTTATTCTCCACATCAGTGGGTCATCTTGCTTGCCTTAAACTTTCTTCTAATCTCCTGCATTTTTAACCTACTCGTAGTCTTTGTTGTCTTGTTAACTGTCTTTCCAGTTGAAAGGGATCAAAGACTTCACAATAGAATGGATGCGAGGTATTTCGCAATTGCCAACGCAGGTTAACATCAAGGCCAGTTTAAGAACTTTTTAACCATCTATCATCGCAGAACCTTTCTGTATGAACTTGTATGAATTACTGTGCTTTTAAACATATTTAAAGGCAACTTCTTCCATGTTGTTCCTGCAGGAAAATGACCAAATGGTCCTGAAAGGTAATGTGTAAGTACTAATGTTCTTTCTTTCTTTTGGGCCTCCTTATCTCGAGAGACAATGGATACGCGCCTGGAGGTGGTCAGTGGTTTGTGAAGCAGCGCCTGGAGTGGCTATAAAGGCCAATTCTGGAGTGACAGGCTCTTCCACAGGTGCTGCAGAGAAATTTGTTTGTCGGGGCTGTTGCACAGTTGGCTCTCCCCTTGCGCCTCTGTCTTTTTTCCTGCCAACTACTAAGTCTCTTCGACTCGCCACATTTTAGCCCTGTCTTTATGGCAGCCCGCCAGCTCTGGCGAACGCTGGCAACTGACTCCCACGACTTGTGATCAATGTCACAGGATTTCATGTCGCGTTTGCAGACGTCTTTAAAGCGGAGACATGGACGGCCGGTGGGTCTGATACCAGTGGCGAGCTCGCTGTACCATGTGTCTTTGGGGATCCTGCCATCTTCCATGCGGCTCACATGGCCAAGCCATCTCAAGCGCCGCTGACTCAGTAGTGTGTAGAAGCTGGGGATGTTGGCCGCTTCGAGGACTTCTGTGTTGGAGATACGGTCCTGCCACCTGATGCCAAGTATTCTCCGGAGGCAGCGAAGATGGAATGAATTGAGACGTCGCTCTTGGCTGACATACGTTGTCCAGGCCTTGCTGCCTGAAGACACAGGCCTGATACACTCGGACTTTTGTGTTCCGTGTCAGTGCGCCATTTTCCCACACTCTCTTGGCCAGTCTGGACATAGCAGTGGAAGCCTTTCCCATGCGCTTGTTGATTTCTGCATCGAGAGACAGGTTACTGGTGATAGTTGAGCCTAGGTAGGTGAACTCTTGAACCACTTCCAGAGTTTGGTCGCCAATATTGATGGATGGAGCATTTCTGACGTCCTGCCCCATGATGTTCGTTTTCTTGAGGCTGATGGTTAGGCCAAATTCATTGCAGGCAGCCGCAAACCTGTCGGAGACTCTGCAGGCACTCTTCAGTGTGAGATGTTAAAGCAGCATCGTCAGCAAAGAGGAGTTCCCTGATGAGGGCTTTCTGTACTTTGGACTTCGCTCTTAGACGGGCAAGGTTGAACAACCTGTCCCCTGATCTTGTGTGGAGGAAAATTTCTTCTTCAGAGGACTTGAACGCATGTGAAAGCAGTAGGGAGAAGAAAATCCCAAAAAGTGTGGGTGCAAGAACACAGCCCTGTTTCACACCACTCAGGATAGGAAAGGGCTCTGATGAGGTGCCACCATGTTGAATTGTGCCTTTCATATTGTCATGGAATGAGGTGATGATACTTAGTAGCTTTGGTAATGGTAATGTGTAAGTACTAATGTACTTACAACCAAATCAGCAAAAGAAAGAGCTGCGATCTCCTGTTGATTCCAACACATAAATGTCACAGAAGGACATTAATCCCTGCACTCCAGCAATTGTACTAATTTGGCTTAGTTGATACCTCATTCACAGTAAGTTGTATTGATGCCCTGCCAACATTATTCTTCTCCATTACCCTATCAAAAACAGGTGAAATCAATGGCCATTCATTTATGTGCTCTTTATAGGACCATGCTATGTGCAAGATGGTTGCAGCATTTGCCGATGAAATGGTAGTGACTGCACTTACTTTCTTTGGCCTCCTTATCTCGAGAGACAATGGATAAGCGCCTGGAGGTGGTCAGTGGTGTGTGGAGCAGCGCCTGGTGTGTTTGTGTATACATATATATGCAAGTTCTTTTATTGTACCACTTTCAGGAATTGTTCATTAGATTTAACAATGACTTGCCCTCTACTACCTAATTCTATTTAAAAAGCAAATGTTACCACAGACTAGAGATTTACAGAATGAAGCATTTATACAAAAATAAATATCCCTGAAGGACAGCAGCCAACAAATAAAATTTTGTATAAGCAGAAGTACGATACAAAATACAGTTTTTGTGTAGTGTACTATCATGTCAACTCTGAAAGTACTACATGCAATGAATTAGTTTTGAAGGGTACATTGTGTGTTTAGATGCTGCAGTTTCTTAACATAAGCAACATCCCACAAATGGCAACAAAATGAATGATCAATTTTTTTTTTGGTGTTGGTTGAAGGAAGATTGGGAGAAGTGCCCATATGATCTTTGATGTCCACTTCAATTAACAGAGCAATGGCTGGGAAGTCAGTTCAACATCTCATCTGAAGAACAACATTTCTGACAATGCAGCACTCCCTCAATACTGCACTAGAAGGTTCACAAATTCTGATATGGCGCTTGGACCAATAATTTTTTGATCCAGCAGCGTGTGTTACTAATTGAGCCAGGCTTATACACCAAAAGGTCTGCAATGAGCTACTTGTCCTTTTGTAAGACTATCTGTTTGAGCTTTGCTTTGTCAGTTTGATGAATAAAGTTACTGATTCTGAACAACAAATTAAGCTGCACAACTTTGAGCTTGTCCGTGAAGATGGGAAACTCCTGGAAGGCAAATTCAAATGCCAGCTTTTAAAGCAACTCGTTATTTTAAGCTGCCTACTTCTAGCCCTTTGCGTAACAAAACCAGCATTCCAACTCCTTTTATGTAGGGATTGCCACACATAACTCAAGACTTTGTACATAATTTCAACAATAGGAAGCCGATGACATGAATGCAGTATAGCCAGGATGCTTGCTGGGACATGTGAACACTGTATCTGTGTGTTGGACCTACACATCTTCACAAATTATTGTAACAGAAAGGAGCGATGCTGCCATTTAAGATGACTGTTCAACTTGCTCTTTTAATTAAAGGCACAATCTAATCTTTTTGAAAGGTGAAAACTAAACTACTGTACAACACGCTTGTAACTTTTATGACTCTTGAAATAATGTTTAAAGTTGGTGATAAAGAATGTTATTATGTAGTTTCTCTTAATTTTGAAGTGGCATTGATGGGAATAATATAGGACTAAAGAATGTGAGTTTCTGCAGTTTAGAATTTTTTGAGCTTGTCTCCTTCCAGTTTGTTCCGTTCCTTTTTCCGAAGGTGTTGGCTGATGCTGGATTACACTTCAGTGAAAACTAGGCATTAATTGTGTTTGTCTTTAAGTATTGAGTATTGGCTTACTATTTTTCCATGAGGGATATTATAACTGAATTCAGTAGTGTGTATGTACATGCTACTGGTAGTAATCAAGCATAGAACTTTTTTTTTCTCCATTGCCAGTCAGTCAACCAAGTTCTAAGGGAGGCAAACTGTAGTCTAGCTAATCCTACTGCTCCAGCAGAGATCAGCTACCACAGCACAGATTGTTTCTACAGCAGAAAGTACCTTTTGTTAGCTGAACAATAGGGGACACTTTTTTCTTATTGACCCAAATATTCTCTCATGTTAATGTATGTGTTAGGTTGAAAATATTAAAAGGTAAGTTCTGATCAGGAAAAGTTTTTTTTTTAAAAAAACATGCACCTACTGAATAAACTGCATTATGGTTACAAGAAAAAGATAATGATAAGCTGAGGTCTGTGATCCATTAGCAGTATTAAGCTCAACACATTTTATATAAGTTACAGTGTGGCTTTCGTGCAGAGAGATCGACCGTTGACATGCTGTTCTCCCTTCGTCAGATACAGGAGAAATGCCGTGAACAACAGATGCCCCTCTACATTGCTTTCATTGATCTCACCAAAGCCTTTGACCTCGTCAGCAGATGTGGTCTCTTCAGACTACTAGAAAAGATTAGATGCCCACCAAAGCTACTAAGTATCATCACCTCATTCCATGACAATATGAAAGGCACAATTCAACATGGTGGCTCCTCCTCAGAGCCCTTTCCTATCCTGAGTGGCGTGAAACAGGGCTGTGTTCTCACACCCACACTTTTTGGGATTTTCTTCTCCCTGCTGCTTTCACATGCGTTCAAGTCCTCTGAAGAAGGAATTTTCCTCCACACAAGATCAGGGGGCAGGTTGTTCAACCTTGCCTGTCTCAGAGCGAAGTCCAAAGTACGGAAAGTCCTCATCAGGGAACTCCTCTTTGCTGACGATGCTGCTTTAACATCTCACACTGAAGAGTGCCTGCAGAGTCTCCGACAGGTTTGCGGCTGCCTGCAATGAATTTGGCCTAACCATCAGCCTCAAGAAAACAAACATCATGGGGCAGGATGTCAGAAATGCTCCATCCAGCAATATTGGCGACCACGCTCTGGAAGTGGTTCAAGAGTTCACCTACCTAGGCTCAACTATCACCAGTAACCTGTCTCTAGATGCAGAAATCAACAAGCGCATGGGAAAGGCTTCCACTGCTATGTCCAGACTGGCCAAGAGAGTGTGGGAAAATGGCGCACTGACACGGAACACAAAAGTCCGAGTGTGTCAAGCCTGTGTCCTCAGTACCTTGCTCTAAGGCAGCGAGGCCTGGACAACGTATGTCAGCCAAGAGCGACGTCTCAATTCATTCCATCTTCGCTGCCTCCGGAGAATACTTGGCATCAGGTGGCAGGACCGTATCTCCAACACAGAAGTCCTCGAGGCGGCCAACATCCCCAGCTTGTTCACACTACTGAGTCAGTGGCATTTGAGATGGCTTGGCCATGTGAGCCGCATGGAAGATGGCAGGATCCCCAAAGACACATTGTACAGCGAGCTCGCCACTGGTATCAGACCCACTGGCCGTCCATGTCTCCGCTATAAAGACGTCTACAAACGCGACATGAAATCGTGTGACATTGATCACAAGTCGTGGGAGTCAGTTGCCAGCGTTCGCCAGAGCTGGCGGGCAGCCATAAAGACGGGGCTAAAATGTGGCGAGTCGAAGAGACTTAGTAGTTGGCAGGAAAAAAGACAGAGGCGCAAGGGGAGAGCCAACTGTGCAACAGCCCCGACAAACAAATTTCTCTGCAGCACCTGTGGAAAAGCCTGTCACTCCAGAATTGGCCTTTATAGCCACTCCAGGCGCTGCTTCACAAACCACTGACCACCTCCAGGCGCGTATCCATTGTCTCTCGAGATAAGGAGGCCCAAAAGAAAAGAAAAGAAAAAAAGAACATTAACTTGATGCAGGGGGAAAAATTCCAATAAGCTGATCTGGCCAATTGATATCACTATTCTGTGTTAGTATCATAGTATGTTGCTGCATATATCAATGGAATGGAACATGAATTCTCTCAATGTGCTGATAGAATTTCTGCTATCACCAGTTTAACTTGTGAATTATATTCCCATTATCCTCATTGTTTTGAGCTGAGGAAATGTGCGCTGCAATTTAGAGACCAGCCTACATCAATCTCAATTCTACCCTGACTTGCAGCACAAAGCCAATTGTAATGTACATAGTTAAATAGGGACTTGAGATATTTTATAAGATCAGGAAACAGCAAGTTTAGGTAACAGTCCTACTCCTTTTATTGTTCCTAGTCCCACCATCCTGCCTTCTCACAAAATCCCTTTCTCTGGAAATGTGCTTGATTTTCTTTTAATCCTGTTTATGGTGTTTTCTTTGTTCTTCCTTGGTAATTTAGTCCATTTGACGATTATTATTTGTGTGTTTTAGTCTTGGCCAAAATTCCCTCTTTACTTCCCACTTTTTTTTTTGTTTCGTGTCGTACTTTTCAAACTCTTGAGCAATTGGTCTAAATTAACATTTAACAGCCCACTTTGTAATATAACAATATCTATACATTACTTTGAAATTTCCTATTTTCCAATGAGAAGTTATATATTTAAAAATATTGTCTGCTCTCGTTCTTTGGTCCAGTTGCTTAATCAACCTGGACATAGGCCTCCAGCAGTACCACTCAGTAGCTGGCCTTTGGGAAATGTACTTAATCACCTACCCTTCTCTGTCCCAGTCACCCACGCACATCATCCTTTCCCCTCACCTTGGGGAGAGCATGAGTTGTCCTTTTTGATTTGTCTTTTTCTTTTCTGGCAGCTCACTCTTTTCGCTTACTGCTGCACACTTGGCAAGGCATGCAATTGATTTTCAGTACAAATTGCTGCAATAATGCAGTGCACCAACCTTGTTTTTGAGGTTTTCTTGTTTGGTTGGGGTTTTTTCTTTGCTTTCCTTGGACACCTATAAATTCTTTGTGGTGGTTAGCAAGGTTGGGCAAGTGATGGACCCCTCTCACTCTGCCATTGGCTGCTAGATAGAGGTGGATCTGGTGGTGACTCTTGCTCCAAATTTCCCTGTTTTTTTTCACTTCTTGGGCAGGTCTTTATTTAACTTTGCATGTTTACTGTGGTCTTTCTGGGATTCTCTAGGATATTTGCTTGGACTGCTTTTCTCTTCTGTAACTAGACTAAAAGGTATGAAAAGGAGTAATATAGATCTGAGGTAATGAAGGAAATGGAGAAATGGGAGTAGAAAAGGAAAGGTATGTCCTTTGAAGGAAATCTTGTTTTGGAAACTCTTGAGAGTAGAAAACTTGGAAAAGAACTTGTGTTGCTACGGTTGTCCTACTGCCACATTCCAAAGATAAGTCCAGATATTTACACTGTGTGACACCAAAAGCTAACGTGTTCGTGAAAAAAAAGTTGAAGAAACAACAGTTAAATGATTTTTTTGCATTATAACTAAGCTGACGATTTTGAAAAATCAGCAGATAGTATATAACTTGACTTTCAAAATGCATTTGACAAGCTCCCTTACAAAAGATAACTGAAGTGAAAGCTCAGGGGGATTCTGGCAGAGATTGTAAGTTGAATAGAAAATTGGCCTGACAATAGGAAGCAGAATGTGGTTTATAAGTGGTAATTATTAGAGTTGAGTAACAGTGACTCGTGAGATCCCATTAGGAAATATGCAGGGGCCTCTGCCGTTCACGATATTTATTAATAACCTTGACAAAGAGACTAAGCAGAATGAATAAATTTGCTGATGGTACAAAATAGCTTGGGATGGCGAGCTGTGCAAAAGAATTTTGTTATATAGGAACTTAGTGCCTGGGCACGACACTATATATAAAGCAAACCATGTAAGTGCTGTTTATACCTATGTTTGTAGGTTGTTATCTTGTATTATGCAAATAGAGAAAGATATTTATTTAATTTAGAGATACAGCACTGAAACAGGCCCTTCGGCCCACCAAGTCTGTGCCGACCATCAACCACCCATTTTATACTGATCCTACACTAATCCCATATTCCTACCATATCCCCATATTCCCCTACCACCTACCTATACTAGGGGCAATTTATAATGGCCAATTAACCTATCAACCTGCAAGTCTTTGGCTGTGGGAGGAAACTGGAGCACCCGGCAGAAACCCACGCGGTCACAGGGAGAACTTGCAAACTCCGCACAGGCAGTACCCAGAATTGAACCCGGGTCGCTGGAGCTGTGAGGCTGCAGTGCTAACCACTGTGCCGCCCAACAGGAATATGAGCCAAGTTGAGCAATTAGTTGCCTGTCTTGCTGCCATGCAACCCCATGATTGGCTTGGTCTGCAGAATGTGTCGAGCAAAATCAATAGGGACCAGTCCGAGGAAGTAAGATTCACATTTTATTAGAGCAGGGGTACTTGACTGCAGGCTCGTGACCCCGTAAGGATCCGTGAGATGGTCTCAAGACATCTGCCAAATCTAACCAGAGAATGTGTAGGAAAAATGCAACTTGCACCCTTAAATTAAGTACTTACTATCCAGAAGAAATACCTATATTTTACCTACCTAAATAATGTCACTGCATTCTGAAGGTAATTCACTCTGAAGTGTTTTGAAAAAGCATTTAATACAATTAAATATGTTTGTCTCAACATGAGTTCAACTAGAAGGAGACTGTTATGTGACTGATAAACCATGGCGAAGGGAGGTGAAGGTACCAGCTTTGAGGGTGTCCATTATCTTGATGTAGCTTCTTGAAACTGTCTCTGCCTCTGCCTCATGGTGACATGAAACGTTGCTTCAGTGTTAATATTCGCACAATTAAAGACCTTTTAAATAAAACAACAATTTAATTGGTGAAAGAAGCCATGTGAGATTATTCTTGAACGTTGGTGTGAGAATTGCTGCTTTTTAAGAAGTGTGCATTTCCAATCTGGGAGGACTGGACCCCTGCTTTCTTTTTGCCTCTGCTGTAAAGTATCTGGTCTCCATTCTGTGCTGTTACACACTTGAAATTAATTGATTCTGGGGATT
The DNA here is from genome assembly GCF_036365525.1 of Heterodontus francisci. Classification (NCBI taxonomy): domain Eukaryota; kingdom Metazoa; phylum Chordata; class Chondrichthyes; order Heterodontiformes; family Heterodontidae; genus Heterodontus; species Heterodontus francisci. Next base: position 55,474,521 of record NC_090397.1, on the reverse strand, counting down.
GTCTGTTACATCCCTGCGTTTAACATTTATTGCAGTACTTTGGAATTCCAAGGCTATGTGCCACAGAGCTGTGCTAAAACCTCCAGCAAAGGGGCAGGGGAATTGCCAACATTGCAAGCTGCCTATTCCAAAGTAGTTTTGCTGAGAGCCATGCTGAAGCAGTAGTTTGGCTTACTGGAGGGTTGTTTTTATGAAATACCTGATCATGCTGGACCATAGATTAACAGGACACATGCCAATTTCAGTGGTGCTGCAGTGAGGGGTCTAGATACTGGATAGTCTTACCCTTGTGGAAAAAGGAAAGAAATATCATTGAAACTCAGTTTCAGCCAAAAGGCCACTAATGGCAATGCATGAAGTACTAAGTTGCATAGACAATATTTAAGCATCCACTTCTTTAGCATGAGAACATGTTTTCTTGGGATAAAGAAGTGGCATTGCTCTAAACTTTTGAATTGCTACTAAACTCTTGGGAAACTTGGGAGTTCTTGATGTTATTAGGAACAACCTATTAATAAGCTATGATGAACAGATTTGATTCAGTATGTGTGCAAATCAGGTTAATTAGGAACAAGTCATTTCCTAAGAACTGAGACCGAAGGTACATCCATACAGGACTTCTGAATATAATCATCACACTGTTGGGAATAACCTATTAATGAAATATGCTAATGTATAATTTACATATCCAAGTTGGGTTCATTAAGGACTTTTTGTCTTTTTTGTTGAAAATTCTAAGGATGCTATCTTTCTGCTTTGAGTGTGAGGGTAGGGGAGGGTAGTGTTGGAATAGTCTTGGCTTAAATTTTCACATTCTGGTTAACTCCAGCTCCAATCATCTTGACTTTGAATCGGAGTTGGAACAAATCTGTAAAGATATGTTCTGTTTCTAACTTTTTCGTAAAAAGAATAACATTGCAACATGTTGAAGAGCAGCACTTGTGGATTTCTTTGGCATAGTTGATAAAGCTGAACTATTACACCAATTTGAATGATGTGTTGCTGAGTAGCGATTTGATGCCACCAACCCCTACCCCGTCACCCCGCCCAAAAGGAGGGGGGGGGGAAAAAAGAGGAAAAGCCATGCTAACTAACAACTTTGGATTTTGCCCTAAAGATTGCATGCATCAGACTTTAGCTATTGGACCAAGATCCCATATTTTTATTGAGTGTTTGTTGCGACCGAGGCAGGAGTAATGCGCTGTCAATTCAGCCCCATTACTCCACAAGTCACAGTATATTATTAAAGTTTCCCACTACAGGAAATTAGCCAAATTAAACACTTTATTAACCCCAGAATAAAACGCACCAAACCAGCTATCTTTAAACAACAACAAATTAACTGTATTAATAAACTAAATCTTAAACAATACTGAAATAAATTTATGTCTAAAATGACTTTATAACCACCTTCCTACTAAACCTCATGCGCATACACATACATTCAAAAAAACAACGGTTAACCGGTTTTAAATGTGATGTTTTAAATTAGAACTGTTTCTTAGGAATAATCAAACAACTGGGTTGTAAATCTTGGCGGGTTGCATTCCTGATTCGGTGAGGTGTCCCAGAGTCAAATAGTCAGATGCCACTTGAAGTCTCCAGGTGAGTTTGTTGTACAGTCTGTAATGGATAGGCATTCATGGTACTTAGGCTGCAGTAGGCGTCACACAGATCTTTCAACAAGGAGTCTGAACAGGTCTATTTAGATTTTTGAATTCGCAGTCTGTCAGTAGAAACTTTACTGAGTTTCCAGAACTCCCTGAAACACGAAAGGCAACAGAAAGTCACTCCTGAGGCAGAGATTTCTTGGAGACTGGAAGTAAAAAGGAATTTTCTACCTCCAGTAATGCAAATATTCCTTTCCAGGGGTCTTTTCCTCTTTAGACGAAACACAGCCTGTAAACACAGGCAAATAAAAGAAAGTCTAGCCCTTTATCCCAGTCATGCAGCGATTCACGACAGTATGTTATCATTGTGTTGAGAGTTTGATGGTACCTCTCTAAAGCTCCCTGTGTCTGTGGATGATATGCTCAAGATTTCAACTGTCTGATAGCCAAATTGCCCATGACTTCTTGAAATATCTCAGACATGAAATTAGAACCTTGATCCGATTGAACTTCAAGTGGTAATCCATATATTGTAAAGAACTGGGTTAACTTTTCTATTGCTATTTCAGCTGTAATTGTCCTCAAAGGAATGGTCTCTGGAAATCGAGTAGCCATATCCACGATAGTAACTGCGTATTGATGTCCTGCTTTTGTTTTTGGCAATGGTCCTACACCGTCTACCAATACCCTGCTAAATAGTTCCTCGATCACTGGTATGGGAATTAATGGTGCCGGTTTTATGGTAGGTTGCAGTTTACCTACTGTTTGGCATGTATGGCATGTCCTACAAAATTGCCTCACATCCCTTGTAAGGCCTGGCCAATAAAAATGTTGACTTGTACGTGATTTAGTCTTCCGAATCTCCCTTTGTCCTGGAAAAGTAATGTCGTGCTAACCTTAATAATCCTTGGCGATCTGCTATCTACTACTGTCTAACAACTGTCCAGTCTTCGTCCGCAGGTCCATGAGGCAGTCTCCATTTCCTCCTCAAAACCCCGTTTGCCATATAATAGCCTCCTGGAACTCCTTTTCGCCTCAGCTTCTGTCAGAGCTGACTGTGCTATTCTGTATAACTCTGAATCAGCTTGCTGTGCTGCAGTTATAGATGACCTGTTAAACATCTCATTTGGATTATCTAAATCCCAAATAAGATTTCAGATACTCGGCTATCTGCTTATGGAGCCAATTTTACCTCCGACAATGGGTCCTGTTTAGCTATTGCTCGGGTTGCTACACGCAGGAAATATTCCTGGGACTTGTTCCTGTAATTGTTCAGTTTCTTTAACTTCACTTGGTTTCTCTGTAATTATAGGAGAAACTGATACTTTTGATCTGGCCAAATCATTTCCTAGGAGTAGATCAATTCCCTCTACTGGCAAACTATGGACAACTCCTACAGTTATCATCCCAGATATTAGGTCACTCTCTAGGCATACTCTATGTAAAGGTATGGGTATATACTCCCCACCAATTCCATTAACTACAACTTTAGTGTTCAGGGCGCTCTTAGGTGGAAACGTTGTACCTTTCCCCAGGAAAAGTGTTTGGGTTGCTCCTGTATCCCTGAGTATTATGATAGGTTTTCCTACCTCACTTGAAGGATATGGAGTTGCTTTTCCCTTGGACAAGAATTCATTGTAACTTTCAGGTATCTAATTCTTAACCTCCACACTCACTTTAGTTTTTGTATCTGGTTTTACAGCTGCGGTTAAAGCTACAGCCTGGTCTGCTCTGCTCTGTCAAAGCTCTTTTCTCTGCATTAGCTTTGTGTAGCCCAACAAGTCCTATGGATTTACCTCTCAACTTCCAACATTCTGAACCATTTTGTGGCAATGATAACACTTTGGCTTGTGGACCTCACTTCTACCCTTAGCACCTTCCCTTCTGGTCTGAGCAGGTGATCCTGGGGTGTTTCCAGCTGTTCCTTCTTGTCTGCTGCTACTTGCCTTCCTTTCACTCTCCCATTTTCTATCCTTGGGTTTATGAGGGTGATGAACAAAAGGTTTTGCCTTATTCACAAGCGCACGATCATCAGCGATTTCCGCTGCTTACCTAGCTTTTAAAATTTTCAGGTTATCTACATGAGTTCTCACTACTGAAGGGATTGAATTTTTAAACTCTTCCAAGAGAATCAATTCTCTATGGTTCTCGTACGTGGTTTCCATCTTTAATGCCTGTATCCAACAGTCAAAATTAATCTGCTTCACCCTCTCAAACTCTGCATATGTCTGACCAGCCAATCTCTGTAAGTATCGAAACTTCTGACGGTAGGCTTCAGGGACTAACTCATATGTAGCCTTTTATGCCATCTCATAATCTGCAAAAGCCTCTTCAGGAAGCATGCATAAACTTCATGAGTTTTGCCCATCAGCCTGCTTTGCATAAGCAGTGTCCAGCTTTCCTTCGACCATTTCATCTATTTTTTCAAAAAATATGAAAAATGACTCTACGTCCCTTTCCTCAAACTTGGGAAGAGCTTGTATGAATTTAAACAGCTGTTCATTGGGTCCTGGGCTGAATTCAGATTCTTCCTGACCAGAACTTTCCCTGGATTAAAGACTACCCCTTTGTCTTAGTTCCATCTTTTTTAACCTAAGTTCCCTCTCTTTCTTCCTTTCCTCTTTTTCAAGTTCAAGTTTTCTTATTGTTGTTGCTGTTTCTTTTTCATACGAACATATGAATTAGGAGCAGGAATAGGCCACTTGGCCCTTCGAGCCTGCTCCGCCATTCAATAAGTTCATGGCTGAACTGATTACTCCACATTTCCACTGACCCCTGATAACCTTCCACCCCATTGCTGAGCAAGAATCTATCTACCTCTGCCTTAAAAATATTCAAAGACTCTGCTTCCGCTGCCTTTTGAGGAAGTGAATTCCAAAGACTCATGACCCTCAAGAAAAAAATTCTCCTCATTTCGGTCTTAAATGGGCGACCCCTTATTTTTAAACAGTGACCCCTAGACCTAGATTCTCACACAAGCATCCACCCTGTCAAGACCCCTCAGGATCTTATAGCTTTCAATCAAGTCGCCTCTTGCTCTTCTAAATTCCAGCAGACACGAGCCTAGCCTGTCCAATCGTTCCTTGTCAGATAGCCCGCCCATTCCAGATATTAATCCAGTAAACCTTTTCTATACTGCCTCCAACGCATTTACATCCTTCCTTAAATAAGGAGACCAGTACTGTACACAGTACTCCAGATGTGGTCTCACCAACGCCCTGTATAGCTGAAGCATAACCTCCCTACTTTTGTATTCAATTCCTCTCATGATAAACGATAACATTCTATTAGCTTTCCTAATTATTTCAAGTTTTCTTAATTCTTTTTCAGCCTCAAGTTTTTTTTGTTTCTCGTTCCTGCTCAAGTTTTTAGGTTCTAACTGAATTCTAGCCAATTCCACTTCACTCTCTGACTTACTATTTTCTTCCTCCTCCTACTCCTCTTCCAATTTTAAATGTTGGACTATTACATCAAATATATCCGCTTTTTTAGCACCTGATTTCAACTCTAATCCCAATTTTGCTGCTAAATCTTTTCGTTTATTATTAGTTAAAGTTGTCAAATCACTGAGGGACACATTCTGCTTTCCCAGAAGTTCTGCACAGCTGCTAATACCATTCTGATGGTTCAGCCTTTACCCTATTATACAAGAAATCTGGTTCCTTTTATTTTTTTAAATCAAATTATTGCTCCCTCTGTAATTCACATAATTGCCATTGGATTTAGATCCCGGACAATCGAGCCCTCAATTAATATGTTGCGACTGAGGTGGGAGTAATGCACTGTCAATTCAGTCCCATTAGTCCACAGGTCACATTGTATTACAAAAGTTTCCCACCTACTGGAAATTAGCCAAATTAAACACTTTATTAACCACCGCCACTCCCGCCCCCCCCCCACCCCCCCACCCCAAGAATTAAACACACCATACCAGGTATCTTTAAACAACAACAAGTTAACTATTAATAAACTAAATCTTAATACTGAGATAAATTTATGTCTGAATAGACTTTATAACTTCTTATTCCTCCTAACCCTCATGTGTGCACGCGCACACACATTCAAAAAACTAAGTCAACCAGTTCTAAAAGTGAAGTTCTAAATTAGAGCTGTTTCTTAGGAATAATAAAACAACTGGGTTGTAAGTCTTGGCGGGTTACATTCCTGGTTTGGTGAGGTGTCCCAGAGTTGAAGCCTCCAGGCGAGTTTGATGTACAGTCTGTAATAGGCGTTCACGGTACTTTGGCTGCAGTAGGCTTCACATAGATCTTTCAACAAGGAGTATAACAACAGTTCTACTTAGATTTTTGAATTAGTAAAGTTTCTACTGATAGACTACTGTGTTTCCAGAACTCCTAGAAACACGAAAGGCAACAGAAAGTCACTCCTGAGGCAGAGACCTCTTGGAGACTGGAAGTAAAAAGGAATTTGTTACCTCCAATAATGCAAATATTCCTTTCCATGGGTCTTTTCCTCTTTAGGCGAAACACAGCCTGTAGACCAATGTAGATTTTCTGCTGAGATAAACAAATTCTTCCTTCAGGAGAGTAGGCTTTGTCGTTCTGCCAGTTCTAGCTAGTCTTTACACACAGTCAGACTGATATAATACAGCATGTGACCTCTCTCTCTCGTTGCATAGGAAACAGGCTTGCAGCACACACACTGTTCCCAGATAATATAAAAAATGCTCTCATTCTTAAAGGCACACAGACCCCCTTTAGTTTTTAAACAGAGGAAAAGAAACACTTCCATGACTGTGTTGTATTGCAATAAATAATTGATGGGATATTGTGTGCACTTCCCTGAACTTAGTAGAGGGTTCTCTTGAAAGTTGAACATTCAATACTCTGACATATCCAAAGGTGCTTCTCAGTTCAATGGAGTAAAAGTTAATTTTTGTTCTTCTTAAAATTGCTCTACTATAATACAGCACAGGTTTTAAATTGTGCAACATGATGCACTAAGATTCTTTCAGGATTTCGCTGTCAGTTTCACCCTTGCTCTCGAATCTTAATTTGCCTGCTGAAGCTTGCTTCTGACCTTACACTAAGTTAGCTTCCTGTTAATTAAGGTTTGAAGTTGGCTCTGGAAATAATAACCACTGTACCAGTGGGCTGTACACCTGTATTGTTTAACTATTGCACTGGTAGTTAAATAATTCTGCCCATGAAAATAACAAATAATAGCAATGTAACTATGCTCAATATGTTACCAAGTAGTAGTATCCCTCTAATGAGGTTCAGGTGCAGTCTAGAGCAGTCTTTGAAAGTAATTTGAGAATGGATTAACATTTTCAATTTATTGAGAAGCATTTCTATGTCTTTTTTTCTGAGCTAATATAGTATATTTGTTTGTGGAGCTTTTATTTGAAGATGAATGAAATGATTGAGCATTGGCTTTGACACAAGATTGTGTGATGTAGGAGAAAAGATATTGTAAATTTTAAAATGGTGGGGTAAAGGTGCTGTGAAGGTGCATTTAATGTTGGACATTGCATCAGCCATTTCCTTCTGTGCAACTTTTACTAAATTACATACTTCCCTGGCCTGTAGCAGTTACTTAAATGGAGACGAGGAGGCTTATAACAGTGGCTCTATGGTGACTTGTCCTCAGATTTTTCTCCCCTCTCAAAAACAAGACTGAGATTTGAAACTCTGTAGGGTGGAGAGTGGACTTTGTATCTAGACTTTTTTGATTCTCCATCATGCTGTGGATCAATGCAGCAAAAGATTATTGACTTTGTCTTTAAAGTAAACAGAGTTTTTTTAAATGCTGAAGTTTGCTTCCAGCCATCTATAATTCTCTATATTCATCTTTTACTGATTACATAATTTCTCCATCCTCAAAGTAATTGCAGCAGTAGCCTTAAATGCCATGTTTCTGGCACTTTCCTAAGTTCACAATATATTTAGTTTAGTTTAGAGATACAGCACTGTAACAGGCCCTTCGGCCCACCGAGTCTGTGCCGACCATCAACCACCCATTTATACTAATCCTACACTAATTCCATATTCCTACCACATCCTCACCTGTCCCTATATTTCCCTACCACCTACCTTTACTAGGGGCAATTTATAATGCCAATTAACCTATCAACCTGCAAGTCTTATGGCATGTGGGAGGAAACCGGAGCACCCGGAGAAAACCCGCGCAGACACAGGGAGAACTTGCAAACTCCACACAGGCAGTACCCAGAATTGAACCCGGGTCGCTGGAGCTGTGAGGCTGCGGTGCTAACCACTGTTAGGTAGCCAAATGTTGCAATGTTGTTATGGGCTAATGTGAAGTCTAAAGCATTGATTTTCACAGGTTATGTCAATGTAAATTGTGAGTGTCAGCATTATTAAGTTGCCATTTGAGTCCAAAGGTTGTGGGTTCAGTCCAATTCTTGGGAACAAAGGTGCTGTCTTTCAGATGAGATGTTAAGTCTGTGAAAGTTATTTGTTGTGAAGGCTGATAATTCCATTTGATTCTGAAGAATCATTGTCTTGTCTGGAATTCTTCAGTCAGTATATCCAAGAAAAAACTAATTCATCTAATTTGTCAGGTCTTACTGTGCACAGAATGGATGCTGCATTAAGTAGTTCATTAACTGTGATGAGCTTTGAGACAAGTGGATAGCTCTTTCAAAGAGCCGGCATAAGCATGATATGCTGAGTGGTGGCCTCCTGTGCTGTATGATTCTATAAGTGATGAGAAGCACTGTAAGTGGAAGACTTTATTACATATTGAACACCTCAATTTCACTTATTCAGCCCCAACTGTTTAGTTCCGTACAACGTTGAGAATATTTGGTATGCAATACCTCTACTGAGCTTGAATATGTAAGTACTTGATTATTGTGTATATGATTGAAAATAACCACTCCAGGCAGGATTTGATCAGCGTGCATGGCGCTTTGTAGAAGCATTTCCAAAGTTGAGTTGGCCATGCTGCCATTCGTCATGTATCTTGTGTAGGCTCTAGACAGCACCAGCATGGATGATCAAGTCTATGCTGAGCTTTGCTTTGTTCATCCCACCCTTCACTGAACAGTTACTAAAATAGTTTAGAATTGCTTGAACAAAATACAAATCCTTTCAACCTTTTCTGAAGACCTGAGGAATTTTGGTTAACTTTAGAAATGTTTTAAAATCAAATTGCCTCCTCTGTTCCAAGGAGAACAACCCCAGCCTATCCAATCTTTCCTCAGCTGCAATTTTCCAGTCCTGGCAACATCCTCGTAAATCTCCTCTCTACCACCTCTAGTGCAATTACATCCTTTCTATAATAAGGTGACCAGAACTGCACGCAGTACTCAAGTTGTGACCTAACTCGTGTTCTATGTAGCTTCAGCATAACCTCCCTGCTCTTATATTCTACGCCTTGGCGAATTTTTTTTATTCTTTCATGGAATGTGGGCGTTGCTGGCAAGGTCAGCATTTGTTGTCCATCCCTAATTGCCCTTGACAACTTTGTGGCTTGCTAGGGCAGTTAAGAGTCAACCACATTGCTGTGGGTCTGGAGTCATATGTAGGCCAGACCAGGTAAAGATGGCAGATTTCCTTCCCTAAAGGACATTAGTGAACCAGATGGGATTTTATGACAATTGATAGTTTTATGGCACCATTACTGAGACTAGCTTTAAGTTCCAGATGGTTTTATTAATTAATTGGTTTTAAATTCCACCAGCTGCCATGGTGGGATTTGAACCCATGTCCCCATCTGCAAGGGCAGCAGATGCATGGGGAACACCACCTGTAAGATCCCCCAAGCCCCACACCATCCTGACTTGGAACTGTATCGTCGTTCCTTCACTGTCGCTGGGTCAAGATCCTGGAACTCCCTTCCTAACAGCACTGTTAGTGTACCTGCCCCACATGGACTGCAGCGGTTCAAGAAGGCAGCTCAGCACCACCTTAACAAGGGCAATTAGGGATGGGCAATAAATGCTGGCCTAGCCAGCGACGCCCACATCCCATGAATGAATTTAAAAAAAAAATTAGCCTGGGCCCCTCAGTTATTAGTCTAGTGACATTACCATGATACCACAGTCTCCCCTAATAAAGGAAAGTATTCCATATGTCTTCTGAACCACCTTATTAACCTGTCCTGCTAACTTCAGGGATCTGTAGACATGCACTCCAAGGTCCCTCACTTCCTCTACCCCTCTCCGTATCCTCTCATTTATTGTGTATTCCTTTATCTTGTTTGACCTCCCCAAATGCATCACCTCACGCTTCTCTGGGTTGAATTCCATTTGCCACTTTTCTACCCACCTGACCAGTCCATTAATATTTTCCTGCAGTTTACAGCTATCCTCACTATTAACCACGTGGCCAATTTTTGTGTCATCTGCAAACTACTTCATCATGACTCCTACATTTAAGTCCAAATCATTAATATATACCACAAAAAACTGGGACCCAGTACTGAGCCCTGTGGAACCCCACTGGCAACAGCCTTCCAGTCTCAAAAACGCCCGTTAATCATTACCCTTTGTTTCATGCCACTGAGCCAATTTTGTATCCAGCTTGCTATATTCCCCTGAATCCCGTGGGATTATTTGGGATAGATTCGGAACAGATCTGGCAGTTCAAAACTGGGCATCCATGAGGCAGTGTGGATCATCTGTAATAGCAAAATTGTATTCCATCACAATCTATAACCTTATATGAACCAACATATGCCTCACTCTACCATTGCCATCAAGCCATGGGATCAACCCTCGTTCAGTAAAGAATGTAGAAGAGCAGGCCTGGAGCAGCACCAGGCATATCTAAAATGAGGTCTTAGCCTGGTGAAGCTACAACACAGGACTGCTTACATACCAAACGGCGGAAGTAACATGCAATAGACAGAGCTAAGTGATCGCACAACCAGTGGATCAGATCAAAGCTTTGCAGTCCGGCCGCATCCAGTTGTGAATAGTGATGGACAATTTAAACAACTAACTGGAGGAGGAGGCTCCACATATATCCCCATCTTCAATGATGGATGAGCCCAGCAGATCAGTGCAAAAGACAAAGCTGAAGCATTTGCAAACATCTTCAGTCAGAAGTGTTGTAGATGTTCTATCTCCGAGGTCCCCAGCATCACAGATGCCAGTCTTAAGCCAATTTGATTCACTCCAGATGATATCAAGAAACTGCTGAAGGCACTGGATACGGCAAATGCTATGGGCCCTGACAACATCCCAGATGTAGTACTGTAGACTTGGGCTGCAGGACTTGCTGCACCCACTAACAAAGCTGTTCCAATTCAGCTACGACACTGGCATCTACCCGACAGTGGCAAATTACCCAGGTATGTCCTGTCTACACAAAGCAGGACAAATCCAATTGGGCCAGTTATTGCCCCATCAGTCTACTCTCAATCATCAGTAAAGTGATGGAAGGTGTTATCAAATGTCACTTGAACAGCAACAATCTGTTCACTGATGCTCAGTTTGGGTACCGCCAGGTCCACTCAGCACCTGACCTCATTACAGCCCTGCTCCAAACATGGAGAAAAGAGCTGAATTCCAGAGGTGATGAGAGTGATTGCCCTTGATATCAAGGCAGCATTTGACTGAGTGTGGCATCGAGAAGCCCTAGCCAAATTTGAAGTCAGTGGGAATTGGGGAAACCCTGCCGCTGGTTGGAGTCATACCTAGCACAAAGGAAGATGGTTTTGGTTGTTGGAGGTCAATCATCTCCGCTCCAGGGTATTGCTGCAGGAGATTTAGGGTAGTGTCCTCGGCCCAACCATTTTCAGCTGCTTCATCAATGACCTTCCTTCAATCATAAGGTCAGAAATGGGGTTCTTCGCTGACGATTGCAGAGTGTTCAGCACCATTTGTGAATCCTCAGATACTGAAGCAGTCGTGTCCATATGCAGCAAGGCCAGGACAACATTCAGGCTTGGGCTGAAAAGTGGCAAGTAACATTCACGCCATACAGGTGCTAGGCAATGACCATCTCCAACAAGAGAGAATCTAATCGTCTTCCCCTTATCACTCAACGGCATTACCATTGGTGAATCCCCCATCGTCAATATCCTGGGATTTACCATTGACCAGAAACTGAACTGGAGTAGCCATATGAATACTGTGGCTACGAGAACAGGTTGGAGGCTGGGAATTCTGCAGCAAGTAGCCCGCCTCCTGATTCCCCAAAGCCTGTCCACCATCTACAAGTCAGAAGTGTGATGGAATACACTCCACCTGCCTGGATGAGTGTGGCTCCAACAACACTCAGGAAGTTCGACACCATCCAGGGCGAAGCAGCCCACGTGATCGGCACCCCATCCACCACCGAAATGCAGTGGCAGCAATATGCACCATCTACCACCAACTCCATGCCTCCTTCGACAGCACCTTCCAAACCTGCAACTTATTCCATGTAGAAGGACAGGGGCAGCAGACGCATGGGAACATCACCATCTGCAAGTGCCCCTTCAAGACGCACCATCCGAATGTGGAAATATATCATCATTCACTGTCGCCTGGTCAAAATCCTGGAACTCCCTCCCAAACAACACTGTGGGAGTCCCTGCACCACCTGGACTGTAGCAGTTCAAGAAGGCAGCTCAGCATCACCTTCTCGGCATTTTGGGATGGGCAAGAAATGCTGGCTTTGCTAGCGATGCTCCCATCTCAAGGATTTAAAAACAAAAGATAGTATTTGCAGTTGTTACTCTGTGAAGCTGACAGCAACTTCTGGTGTTGACACATGCGCAGTTAAGTATGGAAATCCTGAAGTTGCTCTTAGGGGTATTGTGCTCCTCCACATCTAACATGTGCACAAGTCGAGGGGTGTCACATAACCCCAGGGCTTAATGAAAGTGAAAGTTGGCGCAGGTTGACCAAGGTGGGATCCCACCGCCCCATGCAGCGGGTGCACCACGGTCCCATTTCATCTTTTCCACTCATTCTGTCGTGGAAGTGGAAAATGAGCGTGCATGATAGGACCCAAAAGTTCATGAATTATACCTAGACTGGGCAAAGCCAGAGGAAACTCTGGTCTTGACATGCAAATAGGTTGTTCGACCTGGTTATGGGGGTAAAAGACTAATGGAACCATCTAGTAGCTGTTTCTCTCTCGATAGCTGGTGCTTGTTCTAAAAGTTATTCTGAGATTATTACCCATGAACTCATGCTCCTAAGTTTGTTTTTTTATCTCCTAAATTAACTTTGGAAGATTCAGACCTGCACTTACTTACTTGGCACCTACATAACTGGTTGCTCTCCCTCCCATTGCAGAATCGTTACCGGTCCTGCTTTATGTCCCTTACCTAGGCCCTGGGAGACAGAAAAGTATCCAGGCTGTTCATCTGAATTGCAAAGTATTGTGGCCTCACTTACTATTGAATCCCCTATTGCTGCTACATTTCTAGTTGATTTGTTAAACTTCACCCCCTCTCCAAGCCATCTCTTGTTTGTTGCTGCTATTGATATTTGATGGCTTTGCCCAGAGTCTTTATTTTCCCCACATGAAGCTAGAGCTTCAAATTTCTTTGACAGTAAAGTTGCTCTGGATACCCCTCTCCAAACCTTTCCTTCCTGGTTTTCCCCACCCCATGGATAGCCACCCACCTTTTCTCCTCCACTGCCTGCTTATTTTTTTTGAGTGACTGTGCCTGTAACCGAGTGAGAGAAGGGTGGTAGAGAGAGGTTGTGCCCATTGTCGGAAGGGACAAGAACCAGAGCGGACTGATTCAGTGTGTGGCAAAAGAACCAACTGCGATATGTAAAACTTTTTTACATAGTGATTGGTTAAGATCTGGATTGCACTGCCTGAGATTATAGTGGAAGCAGATTAATTCATTGCTTTTAGAAGGGAATTGGATAAGCACCTGAAGAGAGAAAATTTGCAGCAGTGTAGGGAAAGGGAGTGGGACTTGCTGAGTTACTTTTGCAGTGAGCCGGTATGGACATAATGTGCCAAATGGCTGCCTTTTGTGCTGTAATCATTGAGTTTATGATATGCGAGCCATAGAATCTTTAGAGCTCTTTAACTGCAATAGGGGTACAACTTTACAGAACTAATGACGAAGGCAAGGTAGTATAGTTTTAAGAAATCATTGACCTTAATTAATAACCTTTAATCAGGAACAACTCCTAGCCGGGAAGGAAAAAAGACAGGGAAATAGTTCAGTTGAAGAGAGGGATTTGTAAAGGAAGGTGAAGGCTGGAAAGTTATCCCTGTAATGTCTTGTTCTTTGCACTTAAAGATGCAACTGCCTTGGGTGAATAAACCTCATTTGTTTTAAGCTTTAGCCAGCCTGTCTAATTGACCACTGGATCCTGGGCCTACCTTGTTACACCCCTCACACAAAAAAACTGTGTCCCTCCTTGTTGTAATTCATTATTCCCATCCCCTTCTCAAGTTTGAGATTTTGATCTTGAGCAATATAAGGTGATACTTTCCAGAGATGTGTTTGCCCGAGTCAATACCTGGTGCACTGAACTCCCACATCTTCTGGCAGTGGTACATCACTGTTCCTTCCTGTGCTGCCATGTATTGATAGAGCTTTTGGTTTATAAAATTAGCATGACTCTATATTTATAAAATGTTTGTTATGAATTATGTAGGATATTAGTCATAGAGTTATACAGCACAGAAACAGGCCCTTCGGCCCATATTGTCTGTGCTGGCCGTAAAGCACCCAACTATTCTAATCCCATATTCCTGCAGTTGGCCCGTAGCCTTGTATGCTATGGCGTTTCAAGTGCTCATCTAAATACTTCTTAAATGTTGAGGGCTCCTTCCTCCACCACCTCTTCAGGCAGTGTGTTTCAGATTCCAACCACCCTCTGAGTGAAAGAAAATGTCCTCAAATACTCTCTAATCCTCTCGCCCCTTACCCTGATCTATGCCCCCTGGTTCTTGACCCCTCCTCTAAGGGCAAAAGTTTCTTCCTATCTAACTTATCAATGCCCCTCACAATCTTGTACACCTCAATCGTGTCCCCCTCAGCCTTCTCTGCTCCAAGGAAAACAACCCCAGCCTTTTCAGTCTCTCTCCATAGCTGAAATGCTCCAGCCCAGGCAACATTCTGGTGAATCTCCTCTGCACCCTCTCTAGTGTATTCACAACCTTCCTATAGTGTGGTGACCAGAACTATACACAGTACTCCAGCTATGGCCTAACTAGCGTTTTATACAGCTCCATCATAACCTCCCTGCTCTTATAATCTATGCCTCGGCTAATAAAGGCAAGTTTCCCATATGCCTTCCTAACCACCTTATCTACCTGAGCTGCTGCCTTCAGTGATCTATGGACAAGTACACCAAGGTCCCTCTGACCTCCTGTACTTCCGAGGGTCCTACCATCCATTGTATATTCCCTTGCCTTGTTAGTCCTCCCAAAATGCATTACCTCACACTTTTCAGGATTAAATTCCATTTGCCACTGCTCTGCCCATCTTACCTATATCGTCCTGTAATCTAAGGATTTCCTCCTCACTACTTACAACACCACCAATTTTTGTGTCATCTGCGAACTTACTACTTCTACCTCCTATATTCCCGTCTAAGTCATTAATGTACACTACAAACAGCAAGGGTCCCAACACCGATCCCTGTGGTACACCACTGGTCACAGGCTTCCAATCGCAAAAACAGCCCTCGACCATTACCCTCTGCCTCCTGCCACTAAGCCAATTTTGGATCCAATTTGTCAAATTGCCCTGGATCCCATGAGCTCTTACTTTCTTAACCAATCTCCCATGCGGGACCTTATCAAAAGCCTTACTGAAATCCATGTACACTATATCAGTTGCTTTACACTCATCGACAAATCTAGTCGTCACCTCGAAAAACTCAATCAAGTTTGTTAGACACAATCTGCCCCTGACAAAGCCATGCTGACTATCCCTGATTAATCCCTGCCTCTCCAAGTGGAGATTAATCCTGTCCCTCAGAATTTTTCCCAATATTTTTCCAACCACTGTTGTTAGACTCACTGGCCTGTAATTCCCTGGTTTATCCCTACTTCCCTTCTTGAATAATGGTACCACATTCGCTGTCCTCTGGTACCCCTCCTGTGGCTAGAGAGGATTTAAAAATTTGTGTCAAAGCCCCTGCTATCTTCTCCCTTGCCTCACATAACAGCCTGGGATACATTTCATCTGGGCCTGAGGATTTATCCACTTTTATGCCTGCTAAAACAGCTAATATTTCCTCCTTTTCAATGCTAATATGTTCCAAGTATATCACAATCCCCCTCCTTGATCTCTACACCTATATCGTCCTTCTTGGGCGGCACAGTGGCGCAGTGGTTAGCACTGCAGCCTCACAGCTCCAGCGACCCGGGTTCAATTCTGGGTACTGCACTGTGTGGAGTTTGCAAGTTCTCCCTGTGTCTGCATGGGTTTCCTCCGGGTGCTCCGGTTTCCTCCCACAAGCCAAAGGACTTGCAGGTTGGTAGGTAAATTGGCCATTATAAATTGTCACTAGTATAGGTAGGTGGTAGGGAAATATAGGGACAGGTGGGGATGTTTGGTAGGAATATGGGATTAGTGTAGGATTAGTATAAATGGGTGGTTGATGGTCGGCACAGACTCGGTGGGCCGAAGGGCCTGTTTCAGTGCCGTATCTCTAATCTAACACCAATGAAAAGTAACCATTTAAAACCTCACCTATATCCTCTGGCTCCACACAAAGATTGCCATGTTGGCCCCTAATGGGTCCTACTGTTTCCCTGGTTATCCTTTTAACCTTAATATACTTATGAAACACCTTGGGATTTTCCTTTATCTTGCCCGCCAGTGTTTTTTCATGTCCCCTCTTCGCTCTCTTAATTACTTTTCTAAATGCCACCCTACACTTTCTATACTCCTCTGGTGCCTCCGCTGTTTTCAGCACTTGGGATCTGCCGTAAGCCTCTCTTTCTTTCCTGATCCAATACTCTATATCCCTTGACATCCAGGGTTCCCTGGGCCTGTTAGTCTTACCCTTCACCTTAACGAGTACATGTCGACTCTGAACTCTCTCAATTTCCTATTTGACTCCCAGTGATGTGATGTAGACATTCCTACAAGTAGCTGCTCCCAGTCCACTTTGGCCAGATTCTGTTTTATCATATTGAAATCGGCCTTCCCCCAATTCAGCACCTTTATTTTTGATCCATCTTTGACCTTTTCCATAACTGCCTTAAATCTTAGAGTTATGGTCACTATCCCCGAAATGTACCCCCACTGAAACGTCTACCACTTGACCGGCTTCATTCCCTAGGATTAGGTCCAGTATGGCCCCTTCTCTTGTAGGACTTTCTATATACTGGCTCAAAAAGCTCTCCTGTATGCATTTTTAAGAATTCTGCCCCTTTTAAGCCTTTTGCACTAAGACTATCCCAGTTAATATTGGGGAAGTTGAAATCCCTGTCTGTTATTACCCTATTATTTTTACACCTCTGACATTTGCCTACATATCTGTTCCTCTGTCTCTTCCTGACTGTTTGGAGGCCTGTAATACACACCCAGCCAAGTGATTGCCCCCTTTTTGTTTTTAAGTTCTACCCAAATGGCCTCATTTGAGGAACCTAAAATGTCATCCCTCCTTACTGCAGTAATTGACTCCTTGATCAACAGTGCAATGCCACCTCCTCTTTTAACCCCTCCCTTGTCGTGCCTGAAGATTCTACATCCTGGAATATCGAGCTGCCACTCCTGTCCCCCCCCCCCCCCACCCTCAACCATGTTTCTGTGATGGCAATAATATCATAATCCCATGTGCTAATCAATGCCCCTAATTGCCTTACTAGTAAGAATCCTTGCATTGAAATAGATGCAGTCCAACCTTGCATTTTTCTCTTGTGCCTTACCAGGTCTATATTTGCTCTGCCTTCCAGGCAGACTCGCTTTCTATTCTATATTGCCCCCTACTGTACCTCCACTCTGTATCCCATCCCCCTGCCAAATTAGTTTAAACCATCCCCCCCCCCCCCACCCCCGAACAGCACTAGCATATCTCCCAGCAAGGATGCTTGTCCCATTCCAGTTCAGGTACAACCCATCCAACTTGTACAGGTCCCACCTTTGCCAGAAACAGACAGAGTGGTCCAGGAAACGGAAGCCCTCCGTCCTGCACCATCTCCTCAGCCACGCATTCATCTGCTCGCTCCTCCTATTTCTAAACTCACTAGCACGTGGCACCGGGAGTAATCCAGAGATTACAACCTTAGAGATCCTGCTTTGAGCAGATGGCCCTATTAATTGTCTTTATTAAAAAAAAACAAATTCCAAAGTGTTTACATTGTCAGGTGTGCAATAATTTAAGATGTGTCTAAAATTAGAAGCTCTTCATGGAAATCAACTGCAGACATCACACTTGCTAAAGAATGTATAACTTAGAAATTAGCAAGTTGGAAACCTTTAAAGGTTACAGAACATAGCCCATGGATTGCACATAGTTGTAGTTTCTGTGTTCCTTGGGGATGGTTTTCTGCTTCATGTAGTATATCTCAGCATTGTTAATTGGGACCAATGTTGCATCAGATTTCGGATGTGATTGACTTTGCTGTATCATATAAGAATGTACATGTACTAGGTTACATCATCAACAGCTGTATTTTGGAAATGAGGATTTCTGTTTTAGAACTGGTTTTGTCTTCTTGTTAATTTAGTTTGGGAAAGTAGCTTGAGGTGCAGTTCATTCTGCAACACTAGTTGCCTTCCATTTCTGAGAGCAGGAAAGTGGAGGTGTTTATTGTCAATTATAGGAAACTGTCTGCAGTTTCCACATAATCGTAATGGGACAGATCTGTGTAGTTTCTGGAGGGTCTTGGTGTTTCCTGTTCCCATGCTGCCTGCTTTAATTGTGGTGATCAGAGGCAGCTTTTGTCAATAGCTGTCTTTGTGAAGAATTTTTTTTTTGTAGTGTCCTAGACTGTACCAATTACTGACATGTAGAATGCCACCCAAAGCATATGGTTTCCTGATGAATTATGAAAGAGGACTGCTACGCAAAATGCCCTGAATATTGAACACATTTTTTCAAAGTAGTACGGGCTCCTCTAATGGTTCTGCTAGTTAAGGCTGTGAGTAACGGGACCGAAGAGACCAAGGGTTTCCCAGGCTTGTGCTGGGTTAGCTGATCTTAGCTGCAGTGGAGAGATGTTGCAGTTGGCCACAGCATTCCTGAGTTAGGCAAGTTCCCATTCTTGATTGCAATTTAGAGACCCTGCCGAATATGCAAGGACATTGGGAAAGAAAAGTATGGGACTCTGCTGTCAAAGCTCAGGTTTAGATTGAAGGTCTTCAGGTTTTCTTAAATTTATGTGGTAGATTCATCTATTTTTCTGTGGGCTATAATTGTTTAATCTGAGCAAGGAAAGGTTCAGACAGTGCGTTGCATCTTCCTGCCCTAAACAGCTCCCTTGTATATAATTGGTAGATTAGTTGCAGTCTCAATCAGTACATGTGCCGTTAGTAAGAAAAAGGTGACTTTGTTAAGAAACCTAATTATACCATGACGAGCATTGTTTAAAGATGTAAATGTGCGTACTTAAAAAGGAGTGGTGGACACTAAGTTTTTTTTTCTGATTTGCTTGATAGTTTCATCTGAAAGAAATTCATTGGTGGCCTTAATTTTTAAAGACCAAAAAGATAAAGCCTTACTTTTATATCGTGTCTGTTGTGACCTCAATGTCCCAAAGTGCTTTACAGCCAATGAAGTACTTTTGAAGTGTAGTCATGTTGTAATGTAGGAAATGAGGCAGCCAGTTTCAAAAATACAGCTGTTGGTGCATTGTATTTTTTTTTTTCATTTCTTCTTGGGGATGTGGGCATCGTTGGCAAGGCCAGCATTTTTCCCCATCCCTTTTTGCCCTTGAGAAGCTGCCATCTTGAACCATTGCAGTCCTTGCAGGTGCACCCACAGTGCTTTTAGGGACGGAATTGCAAGATTTTGAGCCAGTGACAGTGAAGGAACGGCAGTCTGTTTCCAAGTCAAGATGGTGTGAGACATGAAGGGGAACTTGCAGGTGGTGGTGGTCCCATGCACCTGTTGCCCTTGATTTTCTAGGTGGTCGAGGTTGCGGATTTGGAAGGTGCCGTGAAAAGAGCTTTGGCCCTGGGGAGTCAGGAGGTGAGTCACCTGTTGCATGATATCCATCCTTTGACCTCCTCTTGTTCCCACAGTATTCAAGTGGTTGGTCCAGTTAAGTTGACCCCCAGGATGTTCATGACTAGGGATTCAGTGATGATGATGCTGTTGAGTGCCAAGTGAACGTGGTTATACTTTCTGTTGGAGATGGTCATTGCCTGCATCACTGAGCAGGTCATTGAGTAAGCACCACTTGATGACATTGTTGAGGATACCATCCATCACTTTGATGATTTCAGTGCTCAGAGGTTTAAATTCCCACCTTATTTTGTGTCCTCGCATCTCACTCAGGTACGTTTGGATACGGAACGCAAGCGAGGCAATTATCTCTCTCTATGGGAATGTGCCCTTGATATTTTCCCCTCCATGACGGACTGGAGAGGGTTAGTGGCCAAATTGTCAAATGTGCCCCCAACCCATTACGCATGTTGCTGTTTTTGTGGTGGGGGATATTGTTGCATTGTGCCTAACCATGGGAGGCATACATTTCATTTACATATTTAAATTGGCTCCAACAGTTCAATTGAATCTGCTGACTTATTTATTTTTTATTTATTTAGAGATACAGCACTGAAAGGGGCCCTTCGGCCCACCGAGTCTGTGCCGACCAACAACCACCCATCTATACTAACCCCACAGTAATCCCATATGCCCTACCACCTACCTACACTAGGGACAATTTATAGGAGCCAATTTACCTATAACCTGCAAGTCTTTGGCGGTGGGAGGAAACCGGAGCACCCGGAGGAAACCCACGCAGACACAGGGAGAACTTGCAGACACAGGGAGAACTTGCAAACTCCACACAGGCAGTACCCAGAATTGAACCCGGGTCCCTGGAGCTGAGAGGCTGCGGTGCTAACCACTGCGCCACTGTGACTTGGGGACGAGAGTGCTATTATTGAGTTACTGATGACACTGAAACTAACTCCACTGGTGATATGGCTTACTTTGTGGTATTCATTCCTTCTTGGCCATTTAATTATTATAAAGGTTTCTTAGCTCTTTGAACTTCTGTTAAAATGTGTGCTTATTCATGCTTAGTATTCTAGGTAAATTATCATTGTGAACCTCATTTTTTCCACTGATTTTCTTCCCTCCCCAGAGGCACTGATTTCTTTCCTGGGGTACAGTCCCACAAGTGCCAATGGCCCTCTTGTCACCTTGGCAATTATGAATCTTGACTGAGTGCATGCTGGGGACGTTACAGCAAATTCTATTCTTACCTGATATCCACACAACACTTGTAGCATGGATCATTGGTCAGTAATCGAGTTCAAAAACGCTGGTGATTTTTCTTGATCTTGACTTAGCTGCATGGTGACTTCTCCGCAGACCAGGGATTGACATCCTGGGGCCATCTTGATGTATGGTCCTTGCAGTGAAATTCCTGAGGTATTGGGAAGCCCTGCTTGTAATTGTTGGGGTAGAAGATAAAGTGGGTTGGCATACTACTAAATCTCGGCCAAACTAGTGAGATCACCATTTTTCAAAATGTTGCATTGTTGATTTTAAGGCTCTTAGGTTTTTGGCCAACTTTGCCCAAGTTCTAACTTTTTTAAAATGGCACCAATTTCAGAACACTGGGGACATAAGGATGACAAGTGCAAATGAAAATGCACCTTGCTACAGTAGGGATCCTTTTCTGAGGTGGTGATTTGTGGCCGTTGCTAGGGTAGAGTGGTCTAAGTTTCATTCTGATTCTTGCTCATGCTTGATAGAGAAAACAGCTGTATGACATTTTAATATTCTAGCACGAAATGGCAAGGGGAGGTGGGGGAGGAGAGAGATTATAAAGAGAATGACTTTTCCCCAGGAACTGAAAATCCTGAATTATGTTACTTACCCATACTTTTGCTGGGCATTATCAAGGTCCACAAAATAAATGAGCATTGTATGCTTTATCTCCATTCTTTCTCTCAGCTTAATTTTCATAATGAGTGTCGGCTTGATTAAGTGCTCGACAGGTTGCAGTGTTTTTAGTCCTGAAATAATCATGGGCGTGTAATTGGTCAGAACCTAATAATGTTGAGTATAAAAGCTGGTTTTGGAACTCTGGAATTATCTTCTGTAATTGGGGATAAAATTACATATCCTCGACCTGGAAATTTAACTGTGGCTATTGCCTCCTGTTATAGATTAGATAAATTTGGAGTGAATTCAGCTGTGCTAATTCTACCAGGCCTTTTTGGGAAGTTTTAGTTCCTGCTCCCCTATTTCTGTTTAGTCTCAGTTATTTCTGTGTAATTTAATCTAATGAAAATCTTGGCTTTACCAGTGGAGTTTAGTTCTCCCTCAAACTTGGTTTCCTTCCATCCAGAAATATTGTTCAGTTTGATGAACTTGGTCTTCTCCCAGCTTGTGTCTTGAGCATGTCCATTTGAGGGGAGAATTACAGCAAAACAAAATTGCAGCCTTTTGTTACTGGAACAAAACCTCAAAAGTTTTGACCATGAAGAAAGTATATAATTTCATCTGAAGCTTTTAGAAAAAATATTTTCCCTTCTCTTCCAGCCCCATCAATCTCTGTGGTATTTTCCCCACTGCTGGTGCCATGGGAGACTAATACTGTTGAGCAGAGCAATTGCTTTTATCAGATTTTTTTTTTCTTTTGGTGTGATCATTTTTGAAACATTGGCTAAGAAAGCCAACCATATATTTTAAGCATCCGATGGAATTCTGGGCAAGTTTGATGAGTTTAACTACTTGGTGTTTTTCTAACTCAGGTGAAGCAGGTACGTGAGTGTGTGTATGCAACATGTAATTGATCTTCTGTGCTATACTTCAGTACCAGTTTGACTGGGGATGGCATACAAGATGTGATTTTTGTCCTCACTAAGATTCTTCACCTGATTATGCCAAGATGATGTTAAGCAGTGATCCTTTTGAATAATTTCAGTCAATTATCTCAAGATGGTCAAGCAGTCAAATATTAAGGAAAATTCATCACAAACTTTTGTCCCTACTTTAATTTTGTTCACACACGGTGAATAACGCTCATGATGGGGACATGTAGCATTTTGCATTTGTTATGCAGGGCCAGCATTGATTTGTCTCAGGCCAAACAAAATGTGGATTGGGAGCAGAGTAAAAAGCCTTCTGTTTTGCCCCAGGAATGAGCCTCAGCTTCCACCCCCAATCTGTCTTTGGCCTCCTTGTCTCGAGAGACAATGGGTAAGCGCCTGGAGGTAGTCAGTGGTTTGTGGAGCAGCGCCTGGAGTGGCTATAAAGGCCAATTCTAGAGTGACAGGCTCTTCCACAGGTGCTGCAGATAAAATTGGTTGTTGAGGCTGTTACACAGTTGGCTCTCTCCTTGCGCTTCTGTCTTTTTTTTCTGCCAACTGCTAAGTCTCTTCGACTCGCCACTCTTTAGCCCCGCCTTTATGGTTGCACTTCCCCCCACTCCATAAATTGTTATGTCGGTACACAACTCAAGCAGTCTCTGTCCATTCTCATTCATCCTTCCAATGCCAAAGCGCCCAAGACAGAAAGGCCATGAGTCATGGTCAGCCCCAACCCTGGCATTAAAGTCCCCCAGCAGGAATAGGTGTTCGGTGTTGGGGATGCTACTAGTGATGTTATGGAGTTCCTCGTAGAACTGGTCTTTAGCTTCAGGTGGGGAGCAGAGTGTTGGAGCATAGATGCTGAATAGGTGTACTAGACCAGAGGCGGTGAACAGTCGGATGGACAGTATGCGTTCCGAACCATTTGAGGGTGGCTCTATCATGCTGAGCAAAGAGTTTCTGATGGCAAAGCCATCATGCTATCACCAACCATGCTGCTGTGGTTACTGGGCTGGTAGTTCTATTTCACACAGCAGTCATCGAATGTGCATTTCTTCTATCAGTTTGGTATATGACCAACTTTATGGAGGTCTTGTTCAGCAGGTTAAATGGTTGCAGTACAGTTGTTATACTAAATAGTTTGTAGTGTTTTCCAGCGGGTGAAGAGTTAATACGGTATACAAGTTTTGTGAAGATGCAAAATGCTGCACAACCAGTAAACCGAGTTAACCTTGGGACTTGTTTCTTTTAATATCGCACTTGTCTCCTATTCTAGTGACTCGTAGTCATGTGGCTTTCTTTCTCCAGTGCCTGTCCTTGTGTTGCACTCCTGGGGCTTTTTCATTTTAAATAGATGTTTGAGGAGAGAGGGACATCTGCTGCTGTCCTTCAAAATGCAAGTACACATACACCAAATCCCCCTGTCTTGCATCAACCTGTGGAAAAGACTTGCTCAACATATTTAGAGAGAGAAAGAGCACATTTTGTTTTGTAAAATATATAGTAAAACAGACAGCAATGACATGTATATTTTTAATTAAACTCAGTGAACAGTAGCCCTGTGGACCAGTTTGTTTTTTTGTATCCTTGATTTCCCCCTTGTGACTCTGATTTCAAAAATGCACCTGGTTTACAGTTCATAGGACATTACCCCCCTCACTCTGTTTTGTAAAAATACCGGTGTTTGAGATTATTTTAATCTGCAGTTCGTCATATGTGACCATATCTGTTGAAAGGAAAATATTAACAGCAACTTCTAATTAATTAGATAGCGCCTTTAAAATGCACAAAAATCCCAAGGTACTTTATAAGCATAATCAATCAGAAAATGGATGCAGGACAATGAAGGTGATATTCAGAGGAGTGGCCAAAAGCTTGGTTTAAGAAGTGGATTTTAAGGAGGAACTTTAAGGGGATTTGGGAGGAAATTCTAGAGAGTGGGGCATAGGCTGCTAAAAGCATGCCCCTGCCGCATGATACAGTGAAGGGAGGAGTGAGGGCTAAACTAGAGAATAGAGGAAGTTGGTGATGGGGAGGGGAAAGGCCCTAAAGGGATTTAAACAAGAGGATGAGAATTTTGAAGTACAAGTATAGAACTTGCAGATGGTGGTGTTCCAATGCGTCTGTTGACCTTGTCCTTCTCGGTGGTAGAGGTCATGGTTTGAAAGGTACTGGTGATGTAGCCTTGGGTGTTACTGCAGTGTATATTGTAGATGGTACACACTGCTGCCACTATGCGCCGGTGGTGGAGGGAGTGAATGTTTTAAAGTGCCGAATGGGGTGCTGATCAAGTGGGCTTCTTTGCCCTGGATGATGTTGAGCTTCCCGAGTGCTGTTGGAGCCACCCTTATCCAGGCAAGTGAAGAGTATTCCATCGCACTCCTGACTTGTGCTTTATAAATGGTGGACAGGCTTTGGGTGGCAGGAGGTGAGTTACTCACTGCAGAATTCCCAGCCTCTGACAAGATCTTGTAGCCACTGTATTTATATGGCTGGTCCAGTTCAGTTTCTTGTCCATGGTAAGCCCCCCAGGATGTTGATGGTGGGGTATTCAGCGATGGTAATGCCATTGAATGTCCAGGGACGATGGTTAGATTCTCTTTTGTTGGAGATGGCCATTGCCTGTCACATGTATGGTGTGAATGTTACTTCCTCTGTGAAATGAGTTTGATTAGTCTCAGTTTATGTGGACAAGGGTCTCTGGCACATTTGATTTCACTTGGCATTGTAGGGAAATGGAAAATGCCATATTGTAGGTGTCCAACCTCCCTCTCCTCTAAAGTCTATGAATATTCTGGAAAAGGTCATCAACCTGCAACATGAACTGCTTCATGGATGAGAAGACCGAAGCCATTGTCTTCAATACCCATCATAAACTCTGATCCCAAGCTACAGACTCCATCCCTATCCCTGGCAGCTGTCTGAGGCTGAACCAGACTTGCAACTTTGATGTCATATTTGACCCTGAGATGAGCTTCTGACTATCTATCTGCATCTCTCGCTCTCCCTCTCGCTCAAATCCTGTCCCTCTCCCAAGGCTGCCTATTTCCACCTCTGTAACATAACCTGACTCTGCTGTACTTCAGCTCATCTGCTGAAACCCTCAGCCATACCTTTTGTTACTTTGACCTGTCTATTCCAGCAAATTGAAAGCATTCAATTTCCCCCCCCAAAAAACCCTTCACCTAGGTGATAGCAAAAAAAGTTTTGGGGAAAAATTGATTTAACTTGTTTAAAATGTTAGAAGTAGTAATTTGGTTTCATTTCCTCATGCTGTTAATTTTGCTGGATTTTTTAGGGGATGAAATGCTGTTGTCTCAATCACACCTGGTTTTGTGGACAGTTGTAACAGTTACAGTATATACTTTTAACATGGCTTTCAGTGGGGAGAGGAGTAGTTAGAAAAGCAAAGTATATTTCTGCCGTTCATTATTACCTCAGATTGTAAATAAATTGCCCAAAGTTTTCAGAAATATAGAAACTGCTATAAGTTTGGACCAGCCATGCCATGTAAGGTGCCAAACCCCATGCAGCATTGTCCTTGGTTGAAAGGATAATAACTACCCAGTCAGAAAATGAGATTTCTGGCAGTGTAACTAAATCTAAAGTATCCTGTTAATTGATATTTAAGTAGTTCTGTCATTTCAAATCTATTTTGACACACCTTTAATGCATTCAAACCCCAGATGGCCCATTTGCAAAATCCCTGTGGTAAGCACAGGTCCTGGATAGTTTTATGTGTGCCACCTGCTCTGATGTATATTTTTTATTTTTTATTTAGAGATACAGCACTGAAACAGGCCCTTCGGCCCATGTCACGTATCATCCCTATTCTGTGGTGTATGTTTGGTCAAGTGAATTATTAGACAGTACCCCTCAAGGAGTTGCTACCGATGAAGTAGAGCTTGTCATCAAAAAAGAACTCTGCTGTCTAGATATTACTGAAGTTGAGTGATATCTGTAATTGACAATAGGAGTTCTGTGGGTCACGTGAAAACCTTGAAATCAGCATTACAAATTTTGCCTGGATGTTCAAATATTTTCCTAAAATATATTTTATTCATTTCTAGTAAGAATATCGGTAGTGCCCACTTCTGAAAGATATTGAGTCTAATTTTGAATGTCAATTACAATCCTCCCCTATCCATCTACATCCACATGTAGCCAAGTCTGCCTGGGGCATGGAACATCGAACAGTTGAGGTCTATTGAAGGGCAGTACTAATCACTTTTATTTTACTTATCTGATTTTTCTGGTTTGTTCTTTGTGGGTTAGGGTAAAGCTTTGTAATGGGATTGTGAATTGTACTGATTTTTTTATTTTGCTGAGCTGTTTGATCTCTGCTATTTGCAGATGCTTATTGCTTCATCACAGGTTGAGAGACTGGACTTGAGTCTCTATTGTACCTGTTTCATAGAATGTTATAAAGTGCAGCTATGATAGGTCGGAAAGAAATGGAAAAAAGAAGTTTGGACCCTAACACACTTGCGATGGGGAAATGAAACTGGCCAAGTTTCTTATTCCTGTTCACTACTTAGTGACTACTGCTGAGAAGTGTAGTATGTGTGTGGAGATTGGGTGAGAATAGGATTGGATTAAGCTATGGTGGCATCCACTGTTAATGCTGTCTAGGTCTCTGTTTGGCAACCCTACTTTCTCATTTCTGCCCACACCGCCCCCCTCCCCCCAAAAAAAATACCCTGGCACTCCATGCCACCTAATTTAGCCTCAGGTCATTGTTCATGACCTGTTGGTGTACCAAGCCTAGTACCATACAGTACCTGTTTAAAATGTCCAGGTTACTACAAGGCTGTATTTAATTTTTAGTGCGCATCGATTTGTGTTATAGGATGTGAAATTAATGTTGTTTCTAATGAAATTTGATTAACCTATGATGGGGTTTCTGCCTTTTAGGTGAATGCCTCACACCCTTTGTCTTCACTATGCCAATCACTGAAAAATATCACTGGCTGGTATTTGGACTCCAGTGTCCTCAATATATGTTAAAACAGTTATAAATCTGAGGTCATGAACACTTTCTTGGGAGAGGAAAAAAAAAACCCTGTATTCAGCATCTCTGATCAGAAAAGGCTGGAAGGAAAAAGTATGTTTTCCTCTAAGATTCTATCAACATTATGTTAGAACAATGTCCAATGCAAAAACTGTGTGTAACAATAACAGAAATAAATCAGTAGCATGCACCTGAATCTATACCTGTCAAATTATACCAACCATTCACTGGGGATAGGAAGATAGCGAGTTCAACAGTTGCATAGATTAATGTTAATGCAGTTCTTGATGGATGGGCCGAGGATATTGAAGCCCAGATCAGTACTTTTAATTTTACAGGGAGAGCATATTGGTCTATCCCATTTCTATACCTTTTCCTTAGTAATTGGTGAAATGTGCTTGGTGATGAACTGCCTTTGGCAATCATTTATACTGGAAGTGCTGTTCTGGTTCAGTAGTGTTAGAGAGGCTGAATACAGTGAGAGAGAAGGGGGAGGGGAGCAATAGATGCCATCGTTTGATTGTAACTTGTCTGCAGTCAGTCCGTGATAACCCTTTGGGAAAAAGGATAGGAAAATAACCAAACAAGAACATTAGAAACACTTATAGAAGGGACATTTTGTTTAAAGCACTTACGTAAAAGATAAATACTGATCTCTTGTGTTGCGCGCGGTCAGAGAATTTGGTCTCGTTTTTGAATTTCTTTCCTTCAGTATGTCTTATTTCTCTCTGGCTCCCTCCGCCGCTACTTCCTTCCTCCTGGCCCCCACTTCTCGTTTCCTCTCATATTTTATTGCATTTGCTGAAGTTTACCTAACACGCAACCTGTAACAGATATGTAATTGGTACACTTTCTCGCGCACACAACCTATTTTTAAAAATACCCTTATATAAATTTACCTGAATAATGCTTTTCAAATTTTGGAAAAGCAGCAGAGCAGAAATCTTGAAAGCTAACTCAAATATCATCGGTATACTTACAGTTACTGATGCATTGAGTTATTGTGCTCAGACATCAGGCTAGGGTTTTGGGAGAGGCTGAAGGGTTTAAGTGGGGAATAAAAATCAAAGGTTTTAAGAAGCACAAAAGATAAAATTAATTTATACGAGATGTAATATTTTGTTTTCTTTGTCAATTTTTGTTTAAACTCAGAACATTAGAAATTTCAATTACTAGTGGGAATAATGACTAATGAAAAATTCAGATGAAAAATTCTTCAGTGATTGTTTTCAGTAATTTGTGCATTGCAAGATGGGATAGAATCATCTCATGGTCAGATTGTAATTACTGACATAACAATTTATGGAGTGGGGGGAAGTGAAGGGGAAGGGAAAGAGTTACATAAAAGTGGAACAACAGAAAGTAAGGTTTTGTAGATGATAAATGCTTGCATGTTAAAGATTTTTTATCGTTATCAAAAATTCGCACTCATCGAGATCTGGCATTTTGGGCTTCTTTGTTTAGAGGCCATTCTGGTGATGTGACTAGTGGGACTGAGTCACCTTCGCAACTGGAGCCACCAGACAAAAGGGAAATGTGACTGAATTGTAGGGGCTCTGCTGGCATGGGGAAATTTGACACTTGTTATAAAGTTATCCAAATATTTTTCTATGTAAACATAAGGAGGAGCATTTTTGAACAAGATATATTCCTTCAATTAACTCAAGCCAAAATTCAGTTCAGTGACATGAGCTGCATTGTCAAATTATGCCTGCAGTTTTGTATGGAGATGGGGTTGGGGAACAGAGGAGGGAATGTTACTAGGTTATCGTTTCAACTCCTATATCTCTTGTGCCTTTGCTGCATTTTGGCGACAGTGACTTACATGGGAAAGGTACTTTTGTTCCCTTAACCAATTTTGAACTTCTTTCCCACCAGTTTACCCCTTTCCTTTTTGAAGGCTTTGCCTGCATCCTGGGATACAATTCAATGGGTGTTCGTCCAGCATGTTGCAGTTAGTGTTGGCTTTTGTGTTGGGGAAATTGTACTAATCTAGATTCTCCTCTTACCCCCATGCCTATACATAACACACATTTAGCAGGCGTCACCGAATCATAATGAGAAGTAGGAACCCGTGGCTGATTTGCTGCCCACTCTGCCCTGACCAACTTCACTTAATTCAGCACAAACCACAGGTCAAATCTGCGACATGCCTGGTCCATATCATTTAGCTACACGCTGCGTTACCAGGGAGGTTTGTGCCCAACTATTTGGTGGTAGCTGAATGGCCACCATTTTAACGGCAGCTGCTGAAGGGCATCATGTGAGTTGGTGGTTTCCATGGGATAAGGAGTAGTCCATTCAGCCCCTTGAACCTGCTGTGCCATTCAGTTAGATCATAGCTGATTCTGTATATCAACTCTATTTACCCACTGGAGCTCCATATTCTGTGATGCCCTTACCTGTCCAAAATTTCAGTGTTGAAAGCTCTAATTTATCCAGCATCCACAACTTTTTGGAGGAGAGAATTCCAGGTTTCTACTATCCTTTGGGTGGTGAGAAATGCTTCCAGATTTCCCTTCTAAATGACCTAGCTCTCATTTTTGAGTATATCCCTTCGGTTTTAATTTCCCCATCCACAGAAGTAGTTTCTCTGTATCTGCCCTGTCAAATCCTTTTAACATTTTAAACACCTCGATCAGATCACCCTTTCGTCTTAGACTCGAGAATACAAGCTAAGTTTATGAAACCTGTCATAATTTAAATCTCTAAGCCCTGGTTTCCAGCTGGAAGATCCAATATAGTAAGTAGATCTTTGGTAACTTGTCTTTTTAAAAAAAGATAAATATCTTCCCGAGGATATTTAATACATTTCTGGAAGGAGCGCCTTAGTTTTGCCAACCTGAGTATTCCCTTTACAGAGTATCTCCTACAGCAAAATAGGCTGTGTTAAATCACCACTGTTAACTGATCAACTGAGTGGAGGAGGAAAATACATAAGAGTTACAACATGGAATAACCATTCTGCTTTTATCTACCCTGTCGTATCCTTTCTTAATTTAAACACCTCCATAATTTCACCCCAGAATCAGTTGCCTTAATGACAAAAGACCCAGTTTGCAAGTCTCTTTGTATTTTCTCGTGCCAGGCAGCAACCCAGTGAATTTGCATTGAACTCTACCCAAAGCCTCAATATCCTTTCTGTCATGTGGAGGTCAATACTATACACGACAGCCTGAGGTCTTTAAGTTTTATATAGGCTCATCATTTAATCTTGTCCTTTGTATTCTAACCTTAGAATACCATTTGTATATTTTAAATGGCTTTATCAACCTGAAATTCAGCTTCTGATGCCTATGAACCTGTCACCCCAAATCCCTCTGCTCCTCTATAGCACTGTCTACTTCCATTCAGAATATAATTACTGCTGTAATATTCCAAAATAATTCCAAAAATTCTAAGAGCGAAGTCCAAAGTACGGAAAGTCCTCATCAGAGAACTCCTCTTTGCTGACGATGCTGCTTTAACATCTCACACTGAAGAATGCCTGCAGAGTCTCATCGACAGGTTTGCGTCTGCCTGCAATGAATTTGGCCTAACCATCAGCCTCAAGAAAACGAACATCATGGGGCAGGATGTCAGAAATGCTCCATCCATCAATATTGGCGACCACGCTCTGGAAGTGGTTCAAGAGTTCACCTACCTAGGCTCAACTATCACCAGTAACCTGTCTCTAGATGCAGAAATCAACAAGCGCATGGGTAAGGCTTCCACTGCTATGTTCAGACTGGCCAAGAGAGTGTGGGGAAAATGGCGCACTGACACGGAACACAAAAGTCCGAGTGTATCAGGCCTGTGTCCTCAGTACCTTGCTCTATGGCAGCGAGGCCTGGACAACGTATGCCAGCCAAGAGCGACGTCTCAATTCATTCCATCTTCGCTGCCTTCGGAGAATACTTGGCATCAGGTGGCAGGACTATATCTCCAACACAGAAGTCCTTGAAGCGGCCAACACCCCCAGCTTATACACACTACTGAGTCAGCGGCGCTTGAGATGGCTTGGCCATGTGAGCCGCATGGAAGATGGCAGGATCCCCAAAGACACATTGTACAGCGAGCTCGCCACTGGTATCAGACCCACCGGCCGTCCATGTCTCCGTTATAAAGACGTCTGCAAACGCGACATGAAATCGTGTGACATTGATCACAAGTCATGGGAGTCAGTTGCCAGCATTCGCCAGAGCTGGCGGGCAGCCATAAAGACAGGGCTAAATTGTGGCGAGTCGAAGAGACTTAGTAGTTGGCAGGAAAAAAGACAGAGGCGCAAGGGGAGAGCCAACTGTGCAACAGCCCCAACAAACAAATTTCTCTGCAGCACCTGTGGAAGAGCCTGTCACTCCAGAATTGGCCTTTATAGCCACTCCAGGCGCTGCTTCACAAACCACTGACCACCTCCAGGCGCGTATCCATTGTCTCTCGAGATAAGGAGGCCCAAAGAAATATTCCAAAATACATTACCTCACATGCAGTGACATTGAATCTCATCTGTCCATTTTTAACCCATTGCCCTATCTTAGTGTCCCGTTTGTAATTTACTTTGTCTTGCAAAGAATTAATAATTACCAGTAAAACATCTTGGTGATGAATTAGCCACGGGTGTTGATGTTTTGTTAAATGTTTTGTCAATAAGCTAACCGTTAGACAAGAAATAACCTTGCCCAAAGAAAAAATCTGCAATTAGCAAAATCCAGTTCTCGGAGCCGCACCATTTATACAGACCAATTCTTGGAGCAGCGTCGGGTATACAGGTCAGTCAGAGGATAGTGAACAAGCCTTGGCAATCTACTCTTGATGCCTTTTTGAGGCAGCTGCAGGAATGTAAGGAGCAGGTTATTTGTCCATTTGGGCAGGCCAGGCAGATGGAGAAAGATAAGGGGAGGAAATTTAAAAAGTGTCCTCTTTCTAAAAAGAGATAAGAAATTAAGACCAAAGGAGGGATATAATTCAAGAGTTTGTCATCATGAAAAGTCTCTGAAGTGAATCTGAGCACATTCTTTGTATTGTACTAGGGAAAGAGGTGTGGTTGCATAGGTGCCGCTGCCTTCTGGTTCTTCACTCCAGTGGCAGTTATTTAGCGGCCACTTCAGAACTCATCGGATATAGTGATCCCTTTGCACTGGACATGGACTTGGTTGAAGCATCCAATGATAAGATTACTGATTCAGCAGGTCTCAGGCATTGAAGTCAGAGGGAGCTACAAATGATCCTGGAAGTAAATCTAAACGTCGGACCAGTCTGAGTTTGTTCATATTGCCTTGTTCATAATTTTTTTTTTTTACTTCTGTTTATGATTTGCAGAGAAGTGTTTTGCAAACGAAGTATCTGAAATGTGAAAAAGCTTAATTCCATTCACCTTGGAAATATCTTTAAAAGTTGTTTTAAGAAAGCTGCATGAGGATGAATTATGTGTATGTGATTTCTGAGCACTTGTAAGAGGTAAATGATTGGAATTCTGCTGCATGCTGTAAGGAATAAATAAGGCATCTCATTTTAAAGAGCTTTCCAGTGAATGCTCATATTTTACATTTGAGTGCTGACTTCTGACAGATATGATATTAGTGCGCTTCATTTAACTTTGGTAACTAGTATTTTTATTGAATTCCCATGAAATTTGAGTTATGGAAAATGAACGAATGACCCAGGTTTTGATTTAACCAAGACCCACTCCCAATGGCCCAAACTAGTGTAGGTGATGTGTAACTGAAAAGTACAGTCTGCCAGGCTATGTTGAAGTCAATAGTATGTAGGCCAGGGAAGATGTAATCGATCAAGGTCCCAGCTCTTCATTTGTCTTGCTGACAAGTGGACATCAAATGAGGACAAAATCAGGATGTGCCTCTCACTACTCCTTCTCCCCCTCTCTCTCTCTCTGCTCCCTCTCTCTCTCTGGCAGCCCGTGCCCCCCCCGCCCCTCTCTGGGTGGCACTCTCCCTTTCTCTGGGCCCCCCCCCCCCCCCCCTCAGACTGTTGCAACTTTGGTGCCATATTTGACCCTCAGATGAGATTCTGACTATCTATCTGCATCTCTCCCTCTCTGTTCTCTTTCAAACAGTGGTGGTGTTTACCACCTCGGTGAGTGATTTACCACCTTCCTTTAATGTGATTGGTTCTTTTGCAATTGGACAGGTTTTCTTGAGTTTAAACAAGAAAGAGGTAGGTTAATTACACTTTACTCTAACCCGATTTAAAAATACGCTACATGTTCACACACACATTCACACAAGAATTTTCTCTTCTCCTTCTTTAGCCTCCTTGTCTCAAGAGACAATGGGTAAGCGCCTGGAGGTGGTTTGTGGAGCAGTGCCTGGAGTGGCTATAAATTCCAATTCTAGAGTGACAGACTCTTCCACAGGCGCTGCAGATAAAATTGGTTGTCGGGGCTGTTACACAGTTGGTTCTCTGCTTGCACTTCTGTCTTTTTTCCTGCCAACTGCTAAGTCTCTTCGACTCGCCACTCTTTAGCCCCACCTTTATGGCTGTCCGCCAGCTCTGGCGATCACTGGCAACTGACTCCCACGACTTGTGGTCAATGTCACAGGACTTCGTGTCACATTTGCAGACGTCTTTGAAGCAGAGACATGGACGGCTGGTGGGTCTGATACCAGTGACGAGCTCGCTGTACAATCCGTCCTTGGGGAGCTGCCATCTTCCATGCAGCTCACATGGCCAAGCCATCTCAAGCGCCGCTGGCTCAGTAGGGTGTATATGCTGGGGATGTTGGCCGCCTCGAGGACTTCTGCGTTGGAGATACGGTCCTGCCACCTGATGCCAAGGATTCTCCGGAGGCAGCAAACTTGGAATGAATTTAGACGTCGCTTGTTGGCTGACATACGTTGTCCAGGCCTCGCTGCCGTACAGCAAGGTACTGAGGACACAGGATTGAAACACTTGGACTTTTGTGTTCCGTGTCAGTGCGCCATTTTCCCACACCCTCTTGGCCAGTCTGGACATAGAGCGGACGCCTTTCCCATGTGCTTGTTGATTTCTGCATCGAGAGACAGGTTGCTGGTGATAGTTGAGCCTAGGTAGGTGAACTCTTGAACCACTTCCAGAGCGTGGTCGCTAATATTGATGGATGGAGCATTTCTGACGTCCTGTCCCATGATGTTTGTTTTCTTGATGCCGATGGATAGGCCAAATTTGTTGCAGGCAGCCACAATCCTGTCGATGAGTCTCTGCAGACACTCTTCTGTGTGGGATGTTAATGCAGCATCATCAGCCAAGAGGAGTTTCCTGATGCGGACTTTCCGTACTTTGGTCTTCGCTCTTAGACAGGCAAGGTTGAACAACCTGCCATCTGATCTTGTGTAGAGGAAAATTCCTTCTTCTGAAGACTTGAACGCATGTGAGAGCAGCAGGGAGAAGAAGATCCCAAAATGTGTAGGTGCGAGAACACAGCCCTGTTTCACGCCACTCAGGATAGGAAAGGGGTCTAATGAGGCACCGCTATGCTGAATTGTGCCTTTCATATTGTCATGGAATGAGGTGATGATACTTAGTTGCTTTGGTGGACATCTGATCTTTGCTAGTAGTCTGAAGAGACCACGTCTGCTGACGAGGTCAAAGGCTTTGGTGAGATCCATGAAAGCAAAGTAGAGGGGCATCTGTTGTTCGTGGCATTTTCCATGTAGCTGGTGATGGGAGAACAGCATGTCAGTGGTAGATCTCTTTGCTCGAAGACTGCACTGTGCCTCAGGGAATCACGCACACAAATAGATGACAGAGGGAAACAGATTTGGTGTTTGGATTAAAGTTCAGAATAAAGGGAACTTAAATAAAGTTTGTAAATCCAGTAGTCCTCGGCTGAAGCTGTATTCTTGAAGTCCTCGCTGGTCAAAGTGCATTTTGGTTGGCTTGCTTTGCTCAGTTTTCCTAAAGGCAGAATTGGTAGTTGATTCTCTTCCCCTGGCTGCTGGCAGTAACAGTCTATAGGCTTGGAGGGTCTCCCAGTCACAGACTATTCTTTTGCTATTTTCTGGGGAGAGAGAGACAGGGGAGCAGCCGCTACCTTCGCTGCTGTACACTCAGTTACTGCTTGTCTGCTGTCTCTGTCACAAAACTTGTAGTTTCTTCAGAGATGAGCTGTCAGTCACAGGTGGGGTTGCCATGTGTTCACCTCTAGAGGGACACCTCCACTTACGAATGCCTCAGGATGACTTTGGCTCGTTAACAAGGATCATCACTGTTCCTTCACTGTCGCTGGGTCAAAATCCTAGAACTCCCTTCCTAGCAGCACTGTGGGTGTACCTACCTCATGTGGACTGCAGCAGTTCAGGAAGGCAGCTCACCACCACCTGCTCAAGGGCAGTTAGGGATGGGCAGTAAATGCTGGCCTGGCCAGCGACACCCACATCCCATGAATGAATAAAAAAAAATTGTTCTGGCTGGGCTTCTTGTTGGACATTTTGTCTCCAGTTTAATCTCCTAGTATTTCAAATGTAAATGGCTGTGGCTCTCTTGGCTGTTAGTTTTTTTAAAAGTTACTGTGTTTTTTTTTCTTTGTTAATAGACTAAGTTTCCAAACGATGATAATTCCCATTTGGCATATAGGGTTTTCCTGACAATTTTAAAAAGACAAATTAAAAACTTATGGTGAGGACTATTGTGTCGATTATGGAAGCTGACAGCTTTCTCAATTATTCCAGTTAACAAAATCAGTTTGTGTAACCAGGAGCTTTTTACTCTTTTAGTGCCTGTTTATAGAGTTAGGTCGGGTATGCTTACATCTCTGAAGCAACAACAACATTCCTTCCCTACTGCTTCCAAACACTAAAGAGCTCACTCCAGCAGAGTGCGTTGCTAATGTTAAATTTTTGCTTTTGAGACAGAGTTCTGTTTGCCTCGCAGATGTTTCCATCAATTCCCCCCTGTAGCTGCAGACTGATCTCTGCTCTTCACATTGAACTTACTGGACTGGTGAAAACTATAGATTATGGTTTGTGGCACCAGCTACAGTTAGTTTTTCACTAGTTCCATCTTCATTCTCATTTTGAATCTATCCCAGTGATTCCACAAGCATGTCTACAGCATCTTGTGGTGTGGATTGGTGTATGTATTTTTGTTTTTAATGTCCTGGTTAACCTAGCTACTAAACGTTATCTTTCCAAAGAAAAAGTGAGTCTGCCTCTTCATTATAGAACTGACATTGAATAAAATCAGTATCCTGCTGCTGATGCCCCTCAAACATTTATGGAATGGGCTTCCTGTTCAGGATGGGCTTTCCTGGATTTTGTTTTAATGCTGCAGTGTTTCATAAATGCCCTGATGTTTTTTTTTAAATTGAAGCATTAGTGATGGGACCATTGACACTTTGGACTTTTTTTTAAATATACTTGTCGACCTCTTGTGGCAATGTTGATGGATAAAGAAAGACTTGCATTTAGGTAGCACCTTTCACAATCTCCAAAGTCTCAAAATGCTCTCAGTCATTGAAGTCCTTTTCAAGTGGCGTCACTGTTGTAGGAAACGTGGCAGCCAACTCGCACATAGCAAGGTCCCACAGTTATGTGATAATGACCAAATAATATATTCTTTCTGATGTTGATTGTGGGGTAAATATTGGCCAGACCATTGGGGAGTACTCCCTACTTTTCTTTGGATTTGTAATTGTGCAATGAGATCTTATATATTCACGTAAAAAGGCAGACTGGCCTCAGTTTAACGTCTTACCTGAAAGTGGGCATCTCTGACAGTGCAACGCTCCCTCAGTACCATGCAAGTTTCAGCCTAGATTTTGTGCTGAAGTCTCTGAAGTGAGGGTTGAACCTGAAATCTTCTGACTAGAGAGGTAAGAGTGCTACCTATTGAGCCACAGCTAACATCTGGGTAGTGTAGGATGTATGGTATGGTATGGGGTGGGCAGTGGTTCCATGGTAAAGGTAAGATCTGAGCAAAATGTTGACTAATAGGAAATAGAGTGGAGGGGACTGGGGAGTGCTGTATGTGTACCACGGTGGGGGTGGTTACAATTTAGTGAAACTGAGTTTGAGACTATGAAGTGGAATGTTTTGGTCAGGGAGATTGGGTCTTGTACTGTTATAGCGGTAAGAATCACAAGTAGTCAAATAGCAGGGTTATGCAAAGAAAGAACAAACTTGCATTTACAATGCCGTTGGTATGCCTCAAAGCCATTCACAGCCAGTGATTTTCTTTTGAATTGTAGTTGCTGTCATTTTCTCGTGTCACGGTCTTGTGTTTATTTTTCTCTCCTTGAGAAAATTATGTGCGTCTTTAAGACTATAAAAGATCAGTGTACCTTTAAGAATTCTCCGGAGGCTCAGTGAGCCAGAGTGCATTCTGGTTGCCAAGCAACAGCCATAGAGAGAGAGAGAGAGAGAGAGAGAGGATAGAGATTCGAAGTTGCAGTTTGACTTCTGAAAACTGGCTGGAAAAAACTGGTTTGAGCAGAGACAGACTGTTCTAGCAATTGAAGGGAGAAGGAGAGCTTTCTCAGACAATTTAAACTGAAGGGAAAAGAGCTGTGTTATTTCTCAACAAATTCTACAAAGTCGACCTGAATTAATTCCCTAAGAAAAAGAAGAAAAGCTTTTCTTTCTTAACAAAGTATCAGCATTGCTGTGTTTATCACTGAAGGGACAGTTTATGCTACAACTGCCGAACTGAACTGCTGCATTCTTATCTTTGGAAGGACCCTTTTCTCATCGGACCTTGCAAGACTGCAAGTGAACTTTGACAGTGTTGTATTAGAAGACCATTCATCAGGATCGTTACTTACAAAGACTTGTTTATTTGTTTTATTTCTGAGAAAAAGCTACTTATAAAATCTGCATTCTTTTATAAACCCGAACCACTGTTATTTTTAGTATATGTATGCGAATGCGGGAGTTAGATTTTTAAATAAGAAGTTATAAGGTCTTTAGATCTTGGTTTATCTTAGTAGTGTTTAAGATTTTAGTTTTTTAAATAGATAGTTAATTTGTTGATATCTAAAGATACTTGATTTAGTTCGCTTCATTTGGGGGTTACTAGATTGTTCAATTTGGCTTTTTTCCGATTTGGAAAGCTTAAAGAAATATGATGCGACCTGTGGACAGACGGGAGTAAATTGACGGTGCGTTGCTCCCACCTCAATCAGAATCATATACTTTGATTGAGGGCTTTGTCCTGAGCAGTCATAACACTAGACAAAACATGGCAGCCAATATGTACATAGAAAGGTCCCATCAGCATCGAATGAAATAAAAGGAGCTGTTGATCTATTTTTGGTGCTGGTCGAGGGAGGAATTTTGACCAGTGCTCCTGAAACACATTGTCCTCCTCTTTGAATACTTTGGAATCTTCTACATCTACTTGAACAGGCAGACACCAGATATAAAGAAATAAATCTACAAGTTATGTACTGCAGGCAGTGGTTTACTAATCTTGTTATCTGAACAATCATTCTTTTTTAATTCAATGTAAACAAAAAGAACTTGTTTAACCACTTAAAATATATAAGATATAAAGATTGCTCTTTAAGTGTCGGCATGGCTCAGTTTGTAGCAATCTCACCTCTGAATAACAAGATTTCAGGTTCAAGTCCCACTCCAGGACTTGAGCACTAAAATCAAGGCTAACACTCTAGTGCAACACTGAGGGTGTGCTTCACTGTCAGGGGTGCTGACTTTTGGATGAGCCATTAAACCGAGGCCCCGTCTGCCTTTTCAGGTGTGGGTACAAGATTCCATAGCACTATTTCAAAGAAGAGCAGTAGACATACCCCAGTGTCCTGGCCAATATTTATCCCTCAATCAACGTTGAGAGTAGATTATCTGGTCGTCATCACATTGCTGTTTGTGGGAGCTTGCTGTGCACAAATTGGCTGCCTCCTTTCCTACATTCCAGCAGTGACTACACTTTAAAAGTACTTCATTGGCTGTATTGAGATGGCCGGTGGTCGTGAAAAGACCTTTTTTTAAAAAATTGGATAGTTTAACTTGCCAATACAGCAAATCATTTCTGCTTAATTTTCTTGCCCTAAAAATGGTTTCCATAAGTAAAAGCAAAATACTGCAGATGCTGAAAATCTGAAATAAAAACAGAAAGTGCTGGAAATACTCAGCAGGTCAGGCAACATCTGTGGAGAGACAAGCAGAGTTAACATTTCAGGTCTGTGACCTTTCATCAGAATGGTGTGCTGGAAGCTGTAGCCTTCTAGCGTTGGTCTCCTGAGATGGTTCTGGGATCCTGCATAACCCGAAGACATTGACTCAGGCCTCTTGATAAAAAATGTTGCACTTATTTCAAACCCAGCAAATACTATTAGATGGCTGTGTTTAATCATTTTCTTGCAAATGTTCTACGTTTAAAGAAAAACGTGTCTTTGTTTTGCAAACTTTATTTCTAGTTGTAAATTTTCAGTTTAATGGAGAAAACGAGAAGGCGCTGAAAAAGATTTTCATAAAATCCTTCAAACAGTATTATTGCTTCATGCAAAACTTTTCTTGGTAGTTTTTTTTTTTTTGCTCATAACTTATACTTGATTTAATTACTTCTGTTCACATTGAACAACTACTTATTTATAAGTTTGCTTGCATTTGACCTGCATATCTCTTATTTGATTTGCTCAAATTTCAATATTCAGAAAAATCCAAGTGTGACACAGTGAACCGTAAACATGCACAATTTTAGTTTTAAATTCCAAATTTTTTTAAATGACGTCCCCTGTACCCGAGTTTTTACAACAGATTGCAATTGTGCAGTCTGCTCCTGGCTTTGACACCACGGTAACATACTGGAAATAGTCGGGAACCAAGGATCTAATGAG
Source organism: Heterodontus francisci (assembly GCF_036365525.1). Lineage (NCBI taxonomy): Eukaryota > Metazoa > Chordata > Chondrichthyes > Heterodontiformes > Heterodontidae > Heterodontus > Heterodontus francisci. The sequence goes on along the minus strand of NC_090397.1, from coordinate 55,434,284 downwards.
AGTGAGTAACTTAAAGTAATTAATATTAAATGAAAAGTACTGAAGAAGTTAATGGAAATAAAAGCCGGCAAATCCCCTGACTTGATGGCTTGCCTCCTAAGGTGCCTGCAGAGAAATTGGATATATTGGTTTTGATCTTCCATAATTAGCTAGATTCTGTAATGGTCTCCATGGATTGGAAGGTAGCAAATGTAACCCCACTATTCAAGAAAGGAGGGAGAAAGATAACCGGAAACTATAAGGCCAGTTAGCCTGAAATCAGTAGTAGGGAAAATGCAAGAATGTTATTAAGGATGTGGTAACAGGGCATTAGGAAAATTACAATATGAGTAGACAGAGTTAACACAGTTTTATGAAAGGAAAATCATATGTTTCATAAATCTGTTAGTTTTTTGAGAGTGTAACAGACAGGGCAAATAAGGGAGAACCAGTGGGGGTAGTATATTTGGATTTTCAGAAGGCAGTCGATAAGGTGCCACACAAGAGATTGTTTGAAAAGATTAGGGCTCATGGGATTGGGAGTAATACTTTGGTAGGAAGAATGGAAAAACATAGTTTTTTTTAAAAAAGGCGAGAGACTAGTAAATAATATTTGAAGGAATTTGGGGGTCATTGTACATGAATGACAAAGTTGACAAAGGCGGTGCAGTGGTTAGCACCGCAGTCTCACAGCTTCAGCGATCCGGGTTCCGTTCTGGGTACTGCCTGTGCGGAGTTTGCAAGTTCTCCCTGTGACCGCGTGGGTTTCTGCCGGGTGCTCCGGTTTCCTCCCACAGCCAAAGACTTGCAGGTTGATGGGTAAATTGGCCATTGTAAATTGCCCCTAGTGTAGGTAGGTAGTAGGTGAATGGTGGGGATGTGGTAGGGAATATGGGATTAATGTAGGATTAGTATAAATGGGTGGTTGTTGGTCAGGACAGACTTGGTGGGCCGAAGGGCCTGTTTCAGTGCTGTATCTCTCTATAATCTCTACATGAAGGTACAGCGAACAGTTAGGAAGGCAAATGGCACCTTCGCCTTAACTTCTATTGAAATATGAGTAAGGAAGTTTAGGTGCAATTATATAGGACCTTGGTGAGACCACACCTGGAGTACTGTTCACAGTTTTGCTCTCCTTACCGAAGGAAGGATATACTCGCCTTAAAGGGGGTGCATTGGAGGTACATTTGATTCCTGGGTTAAGACCTTATGAGATTTAGTAGAATGGGCCTATATTCGCTGGAGTTCAGAAGAATGAGGTGATCTCATTGAAACATATAAAATCCTTAAAGGGTTTAACGGTAGCTTGTGAGAGACAGGTTTCTCTTGGCTGGAGAATCTAGAACTAGGGATCATAGTCTCGGGGTAAGGGATCAGCGATTTAAAGATGATAAATTTCTTCTCGGGGTTATGAATCTTTGGAATTTTCTACCCCAGAGGGCTGTAGGTGCTTAGTCCACAAATATATTCAAGACTGAGATTGATGAGTTTTCAGACACTAAGGGAATCGAGGGATATCTGCGCAGGGTGGAAAAGTGGAGTTGATGTAAATGTTGAGCCACGATCTTGTTGAATAGCGGAGCAGGATCGATGGCCCATGCGGCCTACTCCTGCTCCTATTTATTATGTTCATATACTGCCTGTTAGAGCATGGCTACCCCAACCAGACCCAAAGATGTGTCTGGTTCGGGTTGGGTCTCTCTTCCGGGTCCGGCATTCAGGCTCAGGTTGGGCTGGATCAGACACAGTGCTGCCTTTTGCTTGGGGAGGGAAAGGGAAATAAGCTGATCGACCAGAAGTCTCCAGTCAAACAGTACTGCAGATTTTCAGTACTGTAGAGTCCTGATCACTATCCAATGAACACGGCCACAAACTAAAGTGCTTGTGTGTGAAAGTTGTAGGGGGGGGTGGCGGGCGGCGGGCGCAGGTGCCGTTGGTGACTAAATAAAGCTCCGATTCTCAACTGCATCTGTAGGAAGAGCCTGCTGCCAGAACGGAGGATCCAAGGTAGAGCGCAGCCTCTTTGATATAATTAACTTCATTCTGGTAGTCTGGTCACGCGCGAGAGAAACAAAAATCCAAAGCATGTATCCTGGTTCAGGTCGGATGTGGTCAGGTCGGGCCTGGGGCCAGGTTTCAATTGCATACCCGAGCAGGCCTTTACTGCCTGATCCCTTTCAGTGTGTGTTTTTCAAACACTTAATAATCCCACAACTGGGATATTTTCCCTTTTAATTTCAGTTGCTCTCAAGTGCCTTGTTTATTGTTTCAGGTATTGAGTGCCCTCGTGGATCTCGGAACACTCCTGCAGGAATTCAGGAAGGGGAACCATTTAGTGAAGATGCCACACAATTCACCAAGGAACTGGTGCTGCAGCGTGAGGTAGGGGAGTGGCTCACCTTGCATCTGTTTTTTCTCTCTAATATCTCAGTTGTGTTACACACAAAGATAAAATGTTGAAATGCTTCTACATGTATAATAGAAGATTTTAATTGAAATTGAGTTTCAGCGAAATGTAGGAGAGTTACACAAATTATATTGAATGCTTGAAAGCTGAATTTCACAATGAAATATTGATGTAAGATTCAGTTGTACTCACTGTAATTAGTAATCAAAGGAGACACTAGCTTGTGAGATTTTTGGTTTTCCTATGCAGCGCATCATTGCTAAGTGATCACAAGTGTCCTAAACTGTAAGCATGTGAGATACATGAGAGCAATATAATTTTCATTCTCTTTTGTAGTCTTTGTCTACTGCTAACAAAGTGCCACCTCCTCTCCAATTCTACAATGGATAAGATTCTTTAAACTTGCTGTTCCCCACACGGTGCCCCCCACCCCCCACAATGTATTTTTCAGCTTGGTTCAGCTTTTAATGGTTAAAAAAAACTTGCTGTATGTGGAAATCGTGGATTTAAAATGGAAATTTAACGTTCTCTGTTTCTGTAGAGCACTGAGTCACTAATGCAAACCTAATTCCGTTAATTTCTTCAGATTTCAGATTCTGTTGAATTGACTCTTTTCTGTTAATTTAATAGATATATTTAAGTGTTTCAGCAATACTCCTCAATCTTGCCTAGTTTGCTGCTTATTTCACTTCCTAATACTGGTAGGCCTGTTATTGAAGAGGGAAGTCTCCCCGCTGCAACATGAAATACATTTTGGAGTGTGCAGATGCCATCTTCAGGGAAACTGTTTTGGAGCAGTTACTGACTATAAATGATATAATGGATGCAGTCGAGAGTGCACTATAATGAAAGCAGTGTTTCAAAAATTTGGTTGCCTGGGACGTAGAAGAATTGGGAAAGATTTGTATTTGATAACAGACAAATCATAAATTTCCCATAGTACATGATTCAGCAATCCAGCTCAACATCTCATTAATGAATGGGCTTCAGCCTTCAGTTGTTGAGCTGTGTTAGGGTAAGGAAGCTTCCTTGGTGGACTATTTAAATGATTGGATTTTGGAAACACATTAGGTTAATTTCATTTGGGCAGAATATTCCAACATACTTTCCTCCCCATGAGCGCATAGACATATTCAGCTGGTTTTTACCATTTGAGCTTTTAGTGGGTGAGGGCAGGGGGGAATCTGAGGGAGAAAATCCTCCACAAAATAAAAGCTTTTATCGGTATATCATAGTATGAGAGAAGGTGATTTTTTTTTAACAAATTGACTGATTTGAAACATAGTTTAGGATGAATAGCTTTTTGTTTTTGACTGACTATTTTACAGTCCACTTTACCCCATCATATTACCAGATATCAGCTTCTATATATTTGGCTTGGTTTTTTGACTTGACCTATTGTGTGACGTAGCCTTGTCCTTGGTGCTGAAAGCTGTATGGCAATTAAAAGCAGCCTCTGCAATTCACGTTTGCAGTGTGAGCTGTTCTGGTGTTTTAAAGTGCAATAAATTTTGTCAGCATGACGGAACAGAGCTGTTGCACACAAACTTTATTAGGAACATTGGCTAGTCTTCAGGTTCTAAATAATGGTGACTTCTTCAGAACTGCACACCAAGCAGTCCCATGTAGCTGTATGGATTCCTTTTTTTTATCACATTACTGTAAAATCCCTTTTTGTCAGTGGCGGGGTAAGGGAAAGAAAATCGGTAAACTCAAGTTGTAGCCTGCAGTAATGCATTTGGGCTTCTGAGATGTTGGGGAAGAGATGGAGGTGATTTGGCGAGAGTTCACACTCTCTGTACCAGTGACCTTTCCATGATGTATAATATTGCAGGAAGTCAAACACTGGTTGAATGGTCAGTTTGAAATCTGTGTTTATTCCTAAACCTCCATGGATGGTGATAATTATTGCATTATAATTTGTTGCCATCTGGTAACATCTGTTTGACACTTGTGCTGAGGATTGCTTAGAATGCTGAGGCAGTGGCAGTTTGTACAGTGGTTTCTTGGACGAAGCTATGATTTTGTGAGTATTATTTATGAACTGTGTCTTTGTTTTAAGTTTTTCCTGATGGAATTGGAACTACAAAATTGCAACTTAAGCCTGTCCTGTAACTTTTTCCTTTTTAAAAAATAAAAGTCTTGAGTGTAAGCAGAATGCCCAAGATGCATAACGTTTGTCATACTTGTGACTGTTAAATGTTGCTAGTAGCTGGTGTTCATGCTCTTGTGGTGGAAACTAGTTGAAGCATCGTGGTTCATTGGAGGCATGCTGCATTTGAGCTTTTAATTTTCTTTTGCTCTGGAACCAAAATAAGCAGGTCCAGGATCTTGGTGTTTTTCAGCCCCTCGGCAGAACTGCACTTGACAGGGATTGAACCTTGCTGGTTTTTACACTAGCCTGGTTAGATTTTTAAAACTCCTACAAGTTGCTTTTAACCAGTAAAATTGGAGTAGGGTCAATACGATCAGAGAGTTGAGTGCGTGGCTCAAAGATTGGTGTGAGAGAAATCAGTTTCAATTTGTGGGGCACTAGCACCAGTACTGGGGAAGAAGGAGCTGTTCCATTGGGATGGGTTTCTGTTGAACCGTGTTGGGACCAGTTTTGGGGCGAATCGAATAACGAGGGTTGTAGACAGGGCTTTAAACAAATATATTGGTTGTTGCGGGGGAGTCAGGTGAGGGAAAGTTAGCAAAGACAAGGCAATAGTGCAAGATGACATGGGTAATAATAACCAGAGTGTGACAGGGAGGGACAGAGCATACAAACATGAGTGCACCAGCAAATAGGATCTGAGTAGGGAAAAATGGTAAAAAGACAAAATTAAAGGCTCTTTTTATCTGAATGCACACAGCATTCCTAACAAGATAGATGAATTGATGGCACAAATAGAAATCAATGGGTATGATCTGATGGCCGTTACATGTTTGTGGTTGCAAGGTGACCAAGGCTGGAAACTGACATTTGGGACGGATAGGCAGAAAGGAAAAGGAGGGTGGTTAGTTCTGCTAATAATGTATGAGATCAGTACAGTAGTGAGAAATGATAATTGGCAAACGTAACCTTGAGGACGAGTACATAGTGTGTATTCGGGACAGTTTCTTGGAACATTACATTGTTGAACCAACCAGGGAACAGGTTATTTTAGATCTGGTAATATGTAACGAGACAGAATTAATAATCTCATAGTAAAAGATTCTGTCGGGGAGAGTGATCATCACATGATTGAATTTCACATTCTCAGTTTGAGGGTGAGAAACTTAGGTCTGAAACTATGTCTTACCTTCATAATTGCCTTTATTTAAGTTTATGAAGACCAGAGTTGCCTAAAGTGGATTGAGAAAATAGACTACAAGGTAAGAAGGTAGCTAAGCAGTGGCAGACATTTAAGGAGATATTTCATAATTCTCAACAAAGCTATATTCCATTGAGAAAGGAAGACTCCATGAGAAGGATGAATCATCCATTGCTAACCAAGAAAATTAACTATGGTATCAAATTGAAAGAAAAGGCATATAATATTGCGAAGATCAGTGGTAGGCCAGCAGGGTTTTGAGGCTATAACTACTAGGGTAATTAAAGAGGATCTGGTAGATGTAATATACTTGAATTTCCAAAAGGCATTCGATAAGCTGCCACACAAAATGTTAATACACAAGATCAGGGCTTATGGAGATGGGGGTGATATATTATGGATAGAGGATTGGTAAACTGACAGGAAGCAGAGAGTAGGGTTAAATGGGGCATTTTCAAGTTGGCAGACTGAGAGTAGTGGAGTGCTGCAGGTATCAGTGCTGGGGCCTCAGCTACTTACAATCTATATTCATGACTTAGACAAAGAGACAGAGAGTAATGTATCTAAGTTTGCTGGCGATACAAAGAGGTTTGAATGCAAGCTGTGAGGAGGACACAAAGGGGCGTGCAAAGAGATATGGCCAGGTTAAGTAAGTGGACAACAAGGTGGCAGATGGAGTATAATGTGGGGACATGTGAACTTATTCACTTTGATAAAAATAGAAAAGCAAAATTTTTTTTAAGGATGTTAATGTTCAGAGAGAGTTGGGTGTACTCGTACTGCTGCTGCTCATAGTTACTCCTACTAGGAGATCTGCTGTCATGGTATATCAAGCTCGTCTATCTTGCGCCATCCTCTCTCATCCACTGTAGCTCATCTGCAACCGTTCTCTGTGATGTCCATCATCCATTTACATCTAGGTCAACCCCTCTTGCTGCTACCCTCCACTTTGCCCTCTAGAAGAGATCTCTCTAGCTTTTCAGCTCTGATCAAATGGCTGAAATAGTGACATTTTCTTTTCTGAATGTCACTTTTTAAGAGTTCTTTTTGCTCTTGCAATTTCAAGCACCTCTTCATTTGTCTTATGATCTGTATATGGAATTTTAAGCATACATATTTTTAGTATCCACATTTCAAAGAACTCTATTTTCTTCGACAGGTCTCTACTTATTGTCCAAGTTTCTGAGGCATACAGGAAAGTGGGTAGAATGTAGCATCTTATGAGGTTTTTCCTGGTTAAAAGCTTGCGCTTTCTTCCTTGTACTTGTACAAGGAACATGAAAAATTAGCGTGCAGATACAGCAAGCAATTAAGAAAGCAAATGGCATGTTGACCTTTGTTGCAAGGGGATTGGAGTACAAGAGTAAAGAAGTCTTGCTGCACTTGTATAGGGCTTTGGTGAGACCACACCTGGAATACTGGGCTGAATTTTACCGGCCCCTCGATGCCGCAGGGACCTCGGTGCGGCCTCCCACCAACAGCGGTGGCACCACAATTAGCATCTGGTAAACAGTACTTACCTTTGCTGATTGTGCAGTCTGCCACCCCACCATTGACACTTCCTGATTTTTCAGTGAACTGGTGGCCATCTCGTGCCCTCCTGTTGAGGATTGGAAAAGCCGACTGGTCCACAGAGGCAGAAGGTAAGTTTCTTTTCAGGGGTCTCATTCTGCATTCTTAAAGGGAGGAGGTAGGGGGGCATTACAGGGGTCTCACTTTGCATTCTTGGAGGGAGGGGGTCTGGGATTATTGGAGGGAAAGCTCTGATGTCATGAAGGGAGGTACTGTGTACCATCCCTCAGTTAACAGTATACACTCTGTGTTTGTGTTTGTGAGGGAGGAATGGCACACTAGGCACCCTGTGTGTGGGGCAGGTGCCAGAAAGGGCAGGAGCATTAAGGATGGTGGGGGCAGTTGATTCAGCTGGTAGGATCTTGATGTTATGCTGTGCCACTCAGTATTGGCCAAGATAGGCAATGCCATGGCACGCCACATAATTGATCCAGGAAATCAGCTGATGTACTTGTCAACACCAATCCCTGCCCTGTTAGGAACCTTTGAATACATGAAGGGTTCAACTTTATTTATCACATGGAAATAGGTATGGCTCACCCGACATTGTGTGATCCTCTGCTCGTGTGGATTTGTATGCGCCAGAGGCAATATCAACAGGCAGGTGTGATCCATGTAGAGGCCCCCCGATCTTGAGCAGCAGCCCCAAAGGGGAGCTCGCCATTACATTTGCCATACATCTACAGGTCCCACGTGACATGCCATCAGATGTCAGAGCACCAGTGTCAGAGGTGATTGCGCATGTAAAGAGGGTGGTGACACGTCTCTACGCCCTGCTCAAGGATGACCTGCAGCTCATGGGCTCCGGTGGACATCCCATGCTTTTGTTCCTCACAGTGGCAGCGGTTCTTAAGCCTGTTGCCTCTGCAGCCTTTTAGGGGCCCACCAGAGATCTTTGTGAGATCTCACAGTCAGCAGTGCACCGCTGCATCAGGGAGGTCACCAATGCCCTGCATCGGAGAGCCAGTGAGTATGTCTGTTTCAGGATGGACTCTCTCAGCCAGGCCCAGAGGGCCATTGGTACTGGCACTATTGCTGGAGAACCATAGATTATAATGCCCATAGACTGCACTCATGTGGCCATCAGGGCTGCTGCCAGCCTACCACCTGCAGACATCGCCACTAAAGGAGCCCTCTTAATCTAGGTGAAGCTGGTATGTGATCACTGCAGATGCTTGATGCGAATGTGAGACAGCTTCTCAGACAGTTGCCATGACACCTGAGTCTTGTGCCAGTCCCGGCTGCCACCACTGTCCACTGAACTGGCTCAGATGAAGGGGTGGCTTTTTAGAGATGAGGATTATCCTTTGCAGACATGGCTTCCACCACTACTGCAGAGGAGAGATACAACGCCAGCTACTGAGTTACATGAGCCACCATTGAGCAGGCGATCGGCATGCTGAATGAGCGCTTCCAATGCCTGAATGGATAGGGTGATGCCCTGTACTACGAGCCGAAAAGGCCAGCTCCTTTCTTTGCTGCTCTGCACAACTACGCACCCAATAGGGGCCAGGCCTGGCATGATGAGGAGAGACGTCAACAGGATTCCTCCCTGGACAAAGAGGATGCTGAGGACCTACAGCATGCAAGACACATGGGACGGCAAATGGCACCCAGGCTCTGCATGCAGGGCTAGCAGTGAGCTAGGGATGTATGGAAGTGGTTTATCAGACAAAGGCTGTCTGCTCCACAGGAACCGACATGAGCTCTGCGAGCCACACATCGGCTTCGCTCACCTGCTCTGCACCAGTCCACACCTGCAGCATCCTTGTGTAAACTATTAGAGGCAGCAGCTGACCGAGCCAATGTCCATGTCACTGCATCCGTGGAGACGCTCATGAGTAATGGTGGCATAGCAATGATACTGCGTATGTTGGCTTTCCTGAAGGGCCAACGGTGCAAAGGGATGTGACATTGGCGCTACATGCTGGCACATATCATTTGCACAGAGAAAAGGACACACATGTTGGTGAACATTTTAGTGAAAGATGTAATTACATTGCTGTGAAACCCATGCAATTCCCATTTGTGTCAGTGCGTTCTCGGTAAACTTCTGTAATACCATTTATTTATTTATTTATAGATACAGCACTGAAACAGGCTCTTCGGTCCACCGAGTCTGTGCCGACCATCAACCACCCATTTATACTAATCCTACATTAATCTCATATTCCTACCACATCCCCACCTTCCCTCAATTCCCCTACCACCTATCTATACTAGGGGCAATTTTTTATAATGGCCAATTTACCGATCAACCTGCAAGTCTTTGGTTGTAGGAGGAAACCGGAGCACCCGGCGAAAACCTACACAGTCACAGGGAGAACTTGCAAACTCCGCACAGGCAGTACCCAGAATTGAGCCCGGGTCACTGGAGCTGTGAGGCTGCGGTGCTAACCACTGCGCCACTGTGCTGCCCATAAAAATGCTTATTTTTATGATTAGCTCCGTTTCAGCTGTATTAATAAAACTGCACTAGGTTCTTCTTTTATGGTATATTTAAGTCTCTCATCCTGGAATGTGCAAATTGAAGATTACCGGTACGGCATGCCTACAAGAAGGAATATTACACTTGAGTGGAAGAAGAGGATCACAACTTCACAGGACACTGGGACACAGCAGGGTAAGTGTGTGGCAGCAAAGTGGAAAGTGCTGGGGTCAGTCACTCAGCAGGTCAGGCGGCAGCTGTGGAGAGAGAAGCCGAGTTAACTTTCAGGTCTGTGAACTTGGACAAGTTAACTCTGCTTCTCTGTCCACAGATGCTGCCCGTCCTGCTGGAGTTCTGCAGCACTTTCTGCTTTGCTGCCAGATTGACAGCAGCCCCACTCTTCAGCCAGAAAGTATTCTTTGACAGCTGTTAGGAAGCAGATGCTGGGGTGCTTAAAATAGGGCCCCAGCACCTGCTGCACAACTGTCAAAAACACTCTCACTGCGCTGAATGTCCCGCCTCTCCCCACTTAATATGGGGAGGGCTACTTGGCGCCGTGATTCTAATGATCCCCCGCACGTAATATCACGGGCTCTGCGGCGGCCACTAAATGCGGGCGCGCCATACATCGCGGCGCCCAAATACAAATCGGCCCACTGTGTGCAGTTTTGGTCACCATATTTGAGGAAGGATATACTTGCATTGGAGGCAGTATCGCACATGTTCACGAGATTGGTCCCTGACATGAGTGGGTTGCCCTATGATGCGAGGCTGAATAAATTGGGTCTATATTCTCTGCAGTTCAGCAGAATGAGAGGTGACCTCCTTGAAACATTCAAGAGGGGCTTGACAGGGTAGTTACTGACATTGTTTCCCCTGGCTGGGGAAACGAGGGGGAACTGTTTCAAGAGAAGGGGCCAATTATTTAGGACTTAGATAAGGAGAAATTTCTTCACTCAAAGGATTGTGAATCTTTGGAATTTTCTACCCCAGAGGGTTGTGGATGTGCCATCATTGAATATATTTGAGGCAGAGATAGCAGATTTTTGGTCTGTCAGGGAATCAAGGGATATGGGAAGCAGGCGGGAAAGTGAAGTTGAAGCCCAAGATCAACCATGATCTATTAAATGGCAGAGTACGCTCGACGGGCTGTATGGTTTGTTCCTGCTGCTATTTCTTTTGTTATGTAAAAAAGATGGAGAAAATAGATTGAGAGTAAACTAGCAAGAAATATAAAAACGGTAACAGCTTCTACAAGTATATATCAAAAAGAGAGTAGCTAAAGTAAACATTGGTCCTTTAGAGGATGAGACTAGGGGAATTAATGGGGAGCAAAAAAGGGCAGAGATTTTGAACAAGTATTTTGTATCTGTCTTCACGGAAGCAGACAAAAAATATCCCAAGAATAGTAGAAAATCCAAGGGCAAAAGGGAGGGAGGAACTTGAAACAATCACTACCACTGGAGGAAAAAGTACTAGAAAAACTAATGGGACCAGAGGCCTGCACCTAAGGGTCTTAAAAGAAGTGACTGCAGAGAGGAGGATACGGTGGTTGTAATCTTCCAAAAATCCCTAGTTTCTGCAAGGCCCCAGCAGATTGGAAAAGTGAAAATGTACTCCCTATTCAAGAAAGGAGGGAGACACAAAACAGGAAACTAATAGGCCAGTTAGCCTTAGTCATTGGGAAATTGCTGGAATCCATTATTGAGGAAGTAGTAGCAGGAGATTTAAAAAAAAATCATCATACAATCAAGCTAAGTCAGCATATTTTTATGAAAGGGAACAAAGTCCTGTTTGACAAATTTATTAGAGTTCTTTGAGGATGTAATAAGCTGGGTAGATAAATGGGAGCCAGTAGATGCAGTGTATTTGAATTTCCTAAGGCTGCGTTTGCTGACAACACAACCAATAGGTGGCGCAGTACTGGCACATGCACAAATGCAGGCTCATCAACTGAAACGCCACTGTCTGTGACGTCTCGGGTAGCTACCAGTAATAAAGATGGCACTGCTCAATTTGACACAAAAAATGAATTAAACCCAAACCCCCTCAAGGACTGCGATCGGCACCACCATTCCACCCCCAACAGTACCCCTCCCGCCATTGCCACTTCTCTTCACCGCTCCCTCTGACGACTGTCTGCTCGCTCCCCTGCCACTCCCCAACACCCCTCGGCCGCTTGCTCCCTGCTGTGCCGCCTGGAGAAGTGGGGGTGGGGTGGTTGCGGGGAGCGAGTTGCCAAGAGGGGAAGTGGCAAGTTGGGGGCGGCAAGGTGGCATGGAGTAGCAAGTATTCAGGTGCGGGAAACTGAAAGCGGCGATTGAGGTGCGGATGACGGAAGGGAACAGGGTACTGTTGGGAATGGAGGCAGTGATCGCGGCCTTTGAGGGATGAGGCAACGCTCGGACATCATTTCATGGCACCAGCAGCGCGTGCATTCATACTGGCAAGCTGGTAAATATTCGGACGCACTGATGATGCCTGCAATTGCTTAGTGCATGCTCTTCGTTGTCAGGTGACACTCCGATTTCAAAAAAGCATTCGAGAAGGTGCCACATAAAAGAGTCCATACAGTTGGAAGTAATATAGTAGCATGGAAAGAGGATTGGCTAACTAACAGAAAGCAGAATCGGGATAAATGGATCAAGTTCAGTTTGAAAAACTGTGACTAGTGGGGTGCCACAGTGATCAGTGCTGGGGCCTCAACTATTTACAATCTATATTAATGACTTGGATGAAGGTACCGAGTGTATTGTTGCCAAATTTGTGGATAATGCAAAGATATGTGAGAAAGCAAGTTGTGAGGAGGACACAAAAAGAGTCTCCAAAGGGATATAAATAGGTTAAGTGAGTGGACAAAAATTTGGTAGATGGAGTATATTGTGGGAAAATGTGTGGTAGGAAGAATAGAAAAGCAAAATATTTAAATTGAGAGACACTACAGAATGCTGCGATACAGAGGGATCTGGGTGTCCTCGTACACGAGACACAAAAAGTCAGCATGCAGGTACAGCAAGTCATGAAGACAAATGGAATGATGGCCTTTATTTCAAGTGGTTTGGTATAATAGTAGGAAAGTCTTGCTCCAGCTGTACAGGTTGTTGGTGAGACCACACCTAGAATACTGCATACAGTTTTGGTCTCTTTATTTAAGGAGGGATATACTTGCATTAGTGGCAGTTCAAAGAAGGTTCACTAGATTGATTCCTGGGATGAAGGGATTGTCTTAAGAGGAAAGGCTGGGCAGGTTGGGCTTATACTCATTGGAGTTTAGAAGAGGTGATCTTATTGAAACATGGAAGATTCTGAGGGGGCTTGACAGGGTAGATGCTAAGAGGATGTTTCCCTTCATGAGGAAATCTAGAACTAGGGGGTATACTTTCAGAATAAGGGGTTGCCCACTTAAGACAGAAGTGAGGAGGAATTTCTTCTCTGAGGGTTGTGAATCTTTGGAAATCTCTACCCCAGGGAACTGTGCAGGCTGAATCGTTGAATATGTTCAAGGCTGAGAGATTTTTGAACTATGGAGAGCCAAGGGTCATGAGGAACTGTGGGAAAGTGGAGTTTAGGCCAAGATCAGATTAGCCATGATCTTATTGAATGTTGGAGCAGGCTCTAGGGGCTATAAGGCCTACTGTTCCTTGTTCTTAAGTTCTTAACCAGCAATACAGTAGCCTTTTATTAATATTTGCTTCAGCATCAAAGATTTAACAAATCTGCACTGTTTTTAGTATTAATTTAAATATGTGTTGCATGTATAGATCTTCTGATAGACGAGTTCACTATTACACACGCAGGTTTTTCTGTTGAAACTTGCTACTTGGGTAATGTTTGTCCAATGTTTACGTAGCTTCCCTGGCCACTTGGACGTTCACTCTGCTGGTGATCTCTAATTAATTCCTTGATGTAAATATTTACACAGTGCGTTTTAACACTAATGATCCTAGTCACAGAAAGTAATATATTGGGTCCATTGGGGTTGGGTGTCAGCAATAAGGTTCATATTTATCAGAAGCTTGTTCTGTTTGGGGTGCTAGTTCTTGTGACTGAAACATACTAAAGGAGTTTTAGAATCATTATTACAAAACGTTCTCTGTCCAAACCTAACTAAAAGGCAATAAGAGTGTAAGGTTCTTGAGCACAAGAGCTGAAATATTACATCTGGGGAATCCCTGTAGAGTTTAAGTGAAAAACATTTTGAGTGTTTTAAAAGCCTGAATGACTGTGTTGCCCCCAGCTTACTATGTAGTTTGAGAAATTCAGTTAGACTTTTTTGTATTGTAGTGTTGAAGAAATGTAATTCAAGGGGCTTTGAGTCTATAATTGAGAATTGCCTGACTTCAAATTGCAACAGAACAGAAGTAAGTGTTTAAGTCTGAGCATTTGCTCATATTATGGTGGGTAAGGGGTGGGGCTTGCCATTGTTATGAAGCCTGATTTAACAAAGCAGCAGATTGTGTTTGAGTTCTACTTCGGATAAAACTGTGATGCCTACTCACCTGTTTTAAAGAGCTGAATCCAAAGAATAACATTAAGTTCTCTGGTGTGTTCAACACCAGTCATTTTGAAATTTCCACCCAACTTTCTTCCTCGTATTTCTTGTGGCCTCAAAAGAAGTTGACATTAATCCACTCCAGCTGTGTGTGACCTGCCCTACCATTGACCTAATCTAAAATCATATGGTAGGAATTGCACACACAATTGCGAAGTGACTACCTCCTATTTTTAATAACCCTACACATTGCTATCAATCTGCCCAGGGGAGCACAGCTGCTTATACTGGTTTTTAAGAGTTATTCTGTCTCTGCTGTCTATTTCGAATGATCCTGCAACTTTCAAGTTCAAGTCCGCTCCTTGCACCTTTTGGATTACTCCCCACACCCACTCCAAATATTGTTTGAATAACTGATAAATCTGCATTTCATCACTGTGACTGATTGATTCTTGCATGCTTTGTGTGGGAGGATGAGAAGGAAGTCACTGAGCCTTACTGCCTAAGAAAGTTACTTCAGTTCGCAACTGCATTTTATTTTTCTCTTCTGCTAATAGGCTGTTTGTGTAAATTTATTTTATGTTTGTGGGATTCTGAATTCTAACATACGAAGTTTGTGGTGACTCCTACACAATTTTGGGCAGCACAGTGACACAGAGGTTAGCACCGCAGCCTCACAGCTCCAGCGACCCGGGTTCAGTTCTGGGTACTGCCTGTGTGGAGTTTGCACGTTCTCCCTGTGACTGCGTGGGTTTCCGCCGGGTGTTCCGGTTTCCTCCCACAGCCAAAGACTTGCAGGTTGATAGGTAAATTGGCTATTGTAAATTGCCCCTAGTGTAGGTAGGTGGTAGGACAGCACAGACTCTGGCTGAAGAGCCTGTTTCAGTGCTGTATCTCAAAAATAAAAAAAATTTAGTCCATGGCAGTCTTGGCTAGATTTAAAACAAAATATTTCAACACAAAATAATTGGATCTCACCACTTGATCTCTTCCTCTGCCCCATCCTCACCCAGTGGGTTTCTGTCATTTCTTGAGGATTCAGTGCTATCCCATTGAATTGTGCCTGTGAAAGGGCTAGCTAATTACTTTTTATCCCACTCCCTGCCCCTTCCCTGTACCCTTTTTTAATGGTTGCTTTTTCAAATATTCCCTTTTAAAAGCTATTATGGGTCCTGGTTCCACCACCCTCTTTGATCAGCTATTCCATGTTGATACAACCAGGTGAGAAAGGTGTCTAGGCATCTTTCTCATCCTTCACCTGGTCTTATTGTAACAGGGTTTATGTTTTAAACACGCTGTGTTTTGAGCGCCACCTTGGTGAATCCTTGTTCACCACTTTCCAATTATAAGGCAAAGAAATTAGCACAAACAGGCTTCCTTAGGTTTAAAGAAGAAAAGTGAAATTTATTAAAACTTAAACTCTAATTCGGTTAACGCCTATGGATACATGCCACGCCCCACGCTAGTATGCATATGCAGTTCGCACTGCTATGAGCTGGAAGAGGCAACCTGCATGAGATCGGTGAATGGCCAGTTAAATCTATTTATGAGCTTGTCAGCTTGTTAGGGACCAGTTTTAAATTTACTTTGTAAGGCACAGGATCCATGCAGGGTCTCAACCACAAAAGGGAGAAGGAGCTGCAAACACAGTGGGGAGCCAGTCAGAATGGTGCGACAGCAGCAAGAGACACCATTAAAAAGAGAAGGTTCAGAAAAGACCCTCGGTCACAAGCATTCAGTTGTACAGTATCAGAAGGTTTATCTGTCAGCTCTTCATTATTGACAAGGGCACTTTATTAGCGAGGTGGAAGTGTTGGTGGACAGGTCCCTTGGCTTAGAGGCCTCACGGGCTCATGAGAGAAGGGTTCAGGAAGACTGCACATTCCAGTTGGAAGGAAGGATATAACAGGCAATGAGATTAAGTTACTCCGAGATAGGATCAAATAACAATGAGCAGCTTCTGCAGGAGCAGAGGCAGACGCCTGGGCAACAGGGCCACAGGGGTGAGGAAGGCAACGAAGGCGATACCCTCACCAGACGGCCTACCATCAAAGGAGAAGCTGCATAGACATTTCGGAGTGTCACTGCTGTAGACGGTTGCACCTGTCCAGGCAGATGGTTGCTGACTTGTGTGCCCTCTTTGCGGATCATCTGAGGATTCACAGGCCTTCCTGAGTCTATAAAAGTTATAACGGCCATGCATCTTTTTGCAACTGACTCCTTCTAAGCAGTGGCGGCAGACATCGGTGGCATCTCACAGGCAGCAGCACCATATTGCGTCAGGGAGGTGACAGATTCCCTGTTTGAAAGGGCAGGGGATAACATTGAATTCAAGGTGGACAGCAGCACTCAAGCTCTAAGGGTTGTGGGATTTGCCTCCATTGCCTCACTTGCAGGGGATCATCCTTGCACTGACTGACCAGCCAGGGAGATTCCTCCAACAAAAAGATTCCACTCTCTAAACATCCCGCTGATCTGCGACCAAAAGAAGTGCCTTATGCAGGTGTGTACACACTATCCTGAAAGCTGCCATGACACCTTCATCCTTCAGCAATTGCAGGTGCCGCAGCTCTTCATGGAGCCATCGGAAATCCATGGATGGTTGTTAGCGACCAAGGCTTATCCCGTGAGGAGATAGTTGATGATTCCAGTGCGCAACTCTGCCACGGAAGTTGAGAGACACTGCAGTCGATGCCACCTGAGCACAAGGGTGATTATTGAGCAGGCCATCGGCCTGCTGAAGATGAGGTTCAGGTGCTTTGACTGGTCGGGTGGTGACCTCCAGTAAACTCCCTCAAGGGTCTCGTGCACTGTGGTTGCCTGCTGCATGCTGCATAACATGGCCCTCCTGAGGGTATGAATCTTGGAGAGAGAAGCGCTGGAATGGCGCAGCTCCTTGGAAGAGAAAGAAGAGGAGGCTGAAGGAGAACAGGAGAATGGTCCCCATGCTTTGCAGGGATGTTGCCTTGGCAGGCTCAGGAGGCTAGGGATACTCTGATCCAGACATGTTTCACCTAAGCGAAACTCAGTCTGCAGGACATTTGGAGAGGGGATTCTCCTTCATCTGAGTGACAGCAGGCATCCCTTAAGAGCAAAAATCAGCAACCTTCCAATGGCACAAACACTGCAAGGCTACAGAGTTTCCACCTGACATACACTTCCCCAATGCACTCCCTTACTTTGCTAAGCCTAATTCTCCATCCTCCTGCCTTTCGCTATGAAGAAATGAAAACGCACATGTCTGCCTTAGTGCAGCAACATGCCCAGTGCTTTATCCAATAACAGTTTGATGTTGTGTACAATGTAAACACCCAAGTGACCCACAAAGTGACATTACCAACACGGTGACCTGTGTTCACGGCCACTCCCTACGAGGTGCTCACCCTGTGGCTGAGGATGAGATGAAGGCAGTCTGCTTGCTAGTGCTTGTCTGGAGCTGAGATGCTCGTGGCGCTTGGCCTCGTCATGGAGGTAGCAGCAGTGGCATCTCCAAAGGCTGCTGCACAGGCAGCACTACAGGGCGGCCTCTGTCCTAGGACGTAATTCTACAGATGCTTCGTCCGTTGGAGGGGCCGTGGAGACAGTTGGTGATAACAGAGCCTCATGAGGGGCGACTTCCTCATCACTATCTGTCGCCGCCTCAGCTCTTTCACGGTGCTCCTGATTGCTAGAGGGAACCACCAGCTGGGGCACAGCTGGCATCCACTCCATGCTGCTTTGCACCATTTGCATTATTAACTGGTCAATGCTACAGACTGCGGCATTCTTTCAGCGTACGTCAGTGCACTGTTCGTACAGCCGCTTTGAGTGATGCCACATATGGCTGTCTCTGAGGTAGGCCACTACCCATGTGCTAAAAAGCACTGAGACATTGTGGAGCACATGAGATGAATAGACCCCTTCATTCTCATCCCATGACTCCGCAGTGCCTCAGGTACCTCCAGCATGTGGGTTCGCATCTCAACACTGGTTCTCCAGGTACAGCTGCCTGGTTCTTGACTCCCTAGGCTCTGCATCTCCACCCTGCTGAGCAGGACTGCGCCTGTCCTTCATCCCTTGAGGGGGACTGGCCACAATCAACTCTGCCTCACTTGTATCATCCTGCTTTGAAATGATGTGCATTTCACTCTGTGTTACATTTATAATAATGTGCAAGGACCCACTGTGGTGCGAGTATCTGCACTGGTAGAGGGTGCAGAAGAAAGACGAGACAGTGCAGTCTCTGAGGTTTCTTCCTCCTCTGACTCCTCCTGAACAGGTTGGTGGTGTCGTGACTTTTCCCCCTCTGCAGCTGGCCCTGTGGCAGACATAACAGGCAGTGGTTATGAGAAATCGGCACATTCAACAGATGACAGCTTATACATTGACAGCTCGTTCTATGGGGAGGATTGCCATGCAGCCCTTAAACCCGGGAATGTTGAGATTGGTTCATCCTGTGTATGTTGGACTCCTATTTTGCTGTCTCCAGCGTTGCAGTGGCTTGCCACTCTGGCCATATCAAAGGCCAGCTCCTTGAAATGAGAGAAAGATGCGAGCTGGGGGCCCCACTGTCCAAGCTTGCCTTCTCACTCTCCCTGGCGCATTCTTCTGTTTAGCCTGCAAGGTGAAAAAAGATGCTGATAAGACAGTGCCTATTTCCCTCGCCACGTGCAGCTTTTCATTCACATAGGGAGTTGCAGACAATCCCGTAACTCACTGCCCATTAGCACTCAGATAATGAACTATGCTTATGGGTCATCAGTGATGCTGAGAACAAATCTCTTCTAGGATGCCCCTTGATTTTGCATTCTGGTGATTGCTCACCTGGAGGCATGCCATCTGGGTCTATCTTTGGACTCACATTGCCAGACCTAAGCAGATCATTGAAATGTTTCCTGTATTGGACCCAGTTCCTCCTCACCACCACTCTGCTGCTGACCTCTTGAGCCACCTCCAGCCATGCTTTCTTGGTCAGCTTTGCAGACTTTCTCTTGCCACTGGCAAGGAGCAGGATGCCTCTGCGAGCTGCCACCACCCATAGCACCTCCTCAAGTGAGGCATCAGTAAAACAGGGGACTGCCTCTGTTCAGCTTCACCTTCCATTTTTCAGATGAATGGCAACAACAGCAATGGCTGCTGCTCATCCTTTAAATTGGGCCCACTCTTTCTTCTGCCCCACCTCCTCCTCCCTGAGTCTTCCACCGCTAATTGAGCCACGAGCATGATTCTGGGTCAATTAACAACTAGTTTGCCAATTAAAGTTGCAATGTGTGCGCTTTGACGACGCAGTGCAGGTTTGGGACCCGGAAGCGAACATGACACAGGGGTCCCAACCTCGGCATGGCAATCCTGCCCAGTGTTAGAATTAGAATTAGAATATTACAGCGCAGTACAGGCCCTTCGGCCCTCGATGTTGCGCCGATCATCTGACCTACACTATTCCATTTACATCCATATGTCTATCCAATGACCACTTAAATGCCCTTAAAGTTGGCGAGTCTACTACTGTTGCAGGCAGGTCGTTCCACGCCCCTACTACTCTCTGCGTAAAGAAACTACCTCTGACATCTGTCCTATATCTTTCACCCCTCAACTTAAAGCTATGTCCCCTCGTGTTTGCCATCCTCATCCGAGGAAAAAGACTCTCACTATCCACCCTATCTAACCCTCTGATTATCTTGTATGTCTCTATTAAGTCACCTCTCCTCCTCCTCCTCTCTAACGAAAACAACCCCAAGTCCCTCAGCCTTTCCTCGTAAGACCTTCCTTCCATACCAGGCAACATCCTAGTAAATCTCCTCTGCACCCTTTCCAAAGCTTCGACATCCTTCCTATAATGCGGTGACCAGAACTGCACGCAATACTCCAGGTGCGGCCTCACCAGAGTTTTGTACAGCTGCATCATGACCCCGTGGCTCTGAAACTTGATCCCCCTACTAATAAAGGCTAACACACCATATGCCTTCTTAACAGCCCTATTAACCTGGGTAGCAACTTTCAGGGATTTATGTACCTGGATACCAAGATCTCTCTGCTCATCTACACTACCAAGAATCTTCCCATTAGCCCAGTACTCTGCATTGCTGTTACTCCTTCCAAAGTGAATCACCTCACACTTCTCCGCATTAAACTCCATTTGCCATCTCTCAGCCCAGCTCTGCAGCCTATCTATGTCCCTCTGTACCCTACAACACCCTTCGACACTATCCACAACTCCACCGACCTTCGTGTCATCCGCAAATTTACTAACCCACCCTTCTACACCCTCATCCAGGTCGTTTATAAAAATGACAAACAGCAGTGGCCCCAAAACAGAACCTTGCGGTACACCACTAGTAACTAAACTCCAGGATGAACATTTGCCATCAACCACCACCCTCTGTCTTCTTTCAGCTAGCCAATTTCTGATCCAAAGCTCTAAATCACCTTCAACCCCATACTTCCGTATTTTCTGCAATAGCCTACCGTGGGGAACCTTATCAAACGCCTTACTGAAATCCATATACACCACATCCACGGCTTTACCCTCATCCACCTGTTTGGTCACCTTCTCGAAAAACTCAATAAGGTTTGTGAGGCACGACCTACCTTTCACAAAACCGTGCTGACTATCGCAAATGAACTTATTCTTTTCAAGATGATTATAAATCCTATCTCTTATAACCTTTTCCAACATTTTACCCACAACCGAAGTAAGGCTCACAGGTCTATAATTACCAGGGCTGTCTCTACTCCCCTTCTTGAACAAGGGGACAACATTTGCTATCCTCCAGTCCTCCGGCACTACTCCTGTCGACAATGACGACTTAAAGATCAACAACAACGGCTCTGCAATCTCCTCCCTGGCTTCCCAGAGAATCCTAGGATAAATCCCATCTGGCCCAGGGGACTTATCTATTTTCACTCTTTCCAAAATTGCTAACACCTCCTCCTTGTGAATCTCAATCCCATCTAGCCTAGTAGGCTGTATCTCAGTAATCTCCTCGGCAACATTTTCTTTCTCTACTGTAAATACTGACGAAAAATATTCATTTAACGCTTCCCCTATCTCCTCTGATTCCGCACACAACTTCCCACTACTATCCTTGATTGGCCCTGTTCTAACTCTTATCATTCGTTTATTCCTGATATACCTATAGAAAGCCTTAGGGTTTTCTTTGATCCTATCCGCCAATGACTTCTCGTGTCCTCTCCTTGCTCTTCTTAGCCCTCCCTTTAGATCCTTCCTGGCTAGCTTGTAACTCTCAAGCGCCCTAACTGAGCCTTCACGTCTCATCCTAACATAAGCCGCCCTCTTCCTCTTGACAAGCGCTTCAACTTCTTGAGTAAACCACGGCTCCCTTGCTCGACAACTTCCTCCCTGCCTGACAGGTACATACTTATCAAGGACACGCATTAGCTGCTCCTTGAATAAGCTCCACATTTCGTTTGTGCCCATCCCCTGCAGTTTCCTTCCCCATCCTACACATCCTAAATCTTGCCTAATCGCGTCATAATTTCCTTTCCCCCAGCTATAATTCTTGCCCTGCGGTATATACCTGTCCCTGCCCATCGCTAAGGTAAACCTAACCGAATTGTGATCACTATCGCCAAAGTGCTCACCTACATCTAAATCGAACACCTGGCCGGGTTCATTACCCAGTACCAAATCCAATGTGGCATCGCCCCTGGTTGGCCTGTCCACATACTGTGTCAGAAAACCCTCCTGCACACACTGGACAAAAACAGACCCATCTAAAGTACTCGAACTATAGTATTTCCAGTCAATATTTGGAAAGTTAAAGTCCCCCATAACCACTACCCTGTTACTCTCGCTCCTGTCGAGAATCATCTTCGCTATCCTTTCCTCTACATCTCTGGAACTATTCGGAGGTCTATAGAAAACTCCCAACAGGGTGACCTCTCCTCTCCTGTTTCTAACCTCGGCCCATACTACCTCAGTAGACGAGTCCTCAAACGTCCTTTCTGCCGCTGTAATACTTTCCTTGATTAACAATGCCACACCCCCCCCTCTTTTACCCTCTTCTCTGTTCTTTCTGAAACATCTAAATCCCGGAACCTGCAACATCCATTCCTGCCCCTGCTCTACCCATGTCTCCGAAATGGCCACAACATCAGGATCCCAGGTACCAACCCATGCTGCAAGCTCACCCACCTTATTCCGGATGCTCCTGGCGTTGAAGTAGACACACTTTAAACCAAGTTCTTGCTTGCCAGTGCCCTCTTGCGTCCCTGTAACCTTATCCCCTACCTCACTACTCTCAACAGCCTGTACACTGGCACTGCAATTTAGGTTCCCATTCCCCTGCTGATTTAGTTTAAACCCCCCCGAAGAGCACTAACAAATCTCCCCCCCCAGGATATTGGTACCCCTCTGGTTCAGGTGAAGACCATCCTGTTTGTAGAGGTCCCACCTACCCCAGAAAGAGCCCCAATTATCCAGGAAACCAAAACCCTCCCTCCTACACCATCCCTGCAGCCACGTGTTCAACTCCTCTCTCTCCCTATTCCTCTCTTCGCTAGCACGTGGCACGGGCAACAACCCAGAGATAACAACTCTGTTTGTTCTCGCTCTAAGCTTCCACCCTAGCTCCCTGAATTTCTGCCTTAAATCCCCATCTCTCTTCCTACCTATGTCGTTGGTGCCTATGTGGACCACGACTTGGGGGTGCTCCCCCTCCCCCTTAAGGATCCCAAAAACACGATCGGAGACATCACGTACCCTGGCACCTGGGAGGCAACACACCAACCGTGAGTCTCTCTCGTTCCCACAGAACCTCCTATCTGTTCCCCTAACTATGGAGTCCCCAATGACTAATGCTCTGCTCCTCTTCCCTTTTCCCTTCTGAGCAACAGGGACAGACTCTGTGCCAGAGACCTGCACCCCATTGCTTACCCCTGGTAAGTCGTCCCCCCCAACAGTATCCAAAACGGTATACCTGTTGTTGAGGGAAACGGCCACAGGGGATCCCTGCAGTGTGTATAAATAAATAAAAAGAAATTCTGCTAACCTGCCTTATGCTTTTGGTGAACTTCAATTTATGCCTTGTTATCAACTCACTGACAAGTGGAAATAGTTTTTTTTCCCCCTCCCCAATTTACTTGATTAAAGCCCCCTCTCTGAATTGACTTCTATCAGCTCTCCTATTAACCTTTCTTTGTTAATGTGAAAAGATCCCTAGTTTCTTTAGTCTCTGCTCATAACTAAAACTCATCATCCCAGTTTTCGTTTCATATAAAACCCACATGCTGTTACTGGCTGGTGGTTTCTGTAGAAATGTCAGCAGCACAGGAGAAGGTTTTTTTGGTTTATCGTGCTGTCAGCTCCTGTACAGGAGCTGCTTACTCCAATTCCACCTCCCGCATTATGTGCAAAATGCAAGAGTGCGGTTGACTTCTGTTTTCTGACAACCTGATCAGATACATTGACCATTACAGCAGGTTTGGGCATGCAGCGTAAAATTAGTTTTTTGATAAACTGATCAAAAAAAGTTGCCAGTGGGAAATGTCACCCCGTAACATTTAAACTGGTTCAGGGTTCTTGCAGGGTTTAGACCTATTTCCTATGGTAACCAAGTAAACCATCAATTCTCTTTTTTTAAATGCTGTTTTATAGAGTCAGACTCGTACAGCATCGAAACAGGCCCTTCGGACCACCACGTCCATGCCGACCATCATGCCTATCTATACTAATCCCACCTACCTGCATTAATTCCATATCCCACTATGCCTTGCTCATTCAAGTACCTGTCCAGATGCCTCTTAAATGTCGCTACTGTTCCTGCCTCCACCACCTCCTCTGGCAGCTCATTCCAGATACCCACTATTCTTTGTGTGAAAAATGTACCCCTTTGATCCCCTTTAAATCTCCTCTCTCTCACCTTAAATCTATGCCCTCTAGTTTTAGTCACCCCTACCATGGGAAACAGACTGGCTATCTACCCTATCTATGCCTCTCATAATTTTATATACCTCTATCATGTCCCCTCTCAGCCTCCTTCTCTCCAGGGAAAACAGACCCAGCCTATCCAATCTCTCTTTATAACTCAAGCCCTTCAAACCAGGCAACATCCTTGTGAATTTTTTCTGCACCTTCTCTAGCTTAATCACATCTTTCCTGTAGTGCAGCGACCAGAACTGCACACAGTACTCCAAGTGCGGCCTAACCAACGTTATGTACAATTATAACATGACATCTCAACTCTTGTACTCAATGCCTCGGCCGAGGAAGGCAAGCATGCCATACGCCTTCTTCACCACCCTGTCTACCTGTGTTGCCACTTTTAGGGAACTGTGTACTTGCACCCCAAGGTCTCTCTGCTCAACAGCACTCCAATGGAATTTTTGAATGGAAAAAATCTAATTCTTTATGAAAATGTGGGTCAAAGCATTTCGGCTATATGGCTGAGCTTTTGCAAGACCACTGAGCATGTGGTCATTTACATATCTCTTATTGAATGCATTCTGTCAGATTACTTTGACAAGATGTTGGGTACTGCTCATGTAAGAAAATGAAACACATGGGACTGTTGAGAGATGAGGCACATTTATATTTTTAAATAATGCTCATGTATACACACACTGTTAACTGGCCAGTGGTTTTTCTAAAAATGTCAGCACAGGAGGAGATCTTTCGGTGTATCGTGCTGCTTGCCAGCTCCTCCACAGGAACTGCTTACTCCATTCTCATGGTAGGAGGCTGCAATTAGTGCAAATATTAGGAACATATCAAGAACAGCCCTGTGGTTTATTTTAAACAAAAAGAGTATCTACATCACACTTTGTCTGACTTGTGTTGGCATTCTATTCCAATCTCTGTCCCAAGAAATTATTGTGATAAATAATCTAATGGTTTATTAGTTTTAATGTAAGTAATTTTATGAGTCCTGTTTATCTTGTACATGATGTTTCTTTCTTTAGGTTTTTGATACTAGGTTTTGGAAGAAACAGGGTTGGTAAACTAGTCATCCGTGAGTTAATAAAGTACCTGCATGACATTGGGTACTGCTTTTGCCTCCACTGGCCATGGATTAATGTGGGATGAATTACCCAGGGTTCTCACTTCCGATCACTAGCCAGTGACTGCTGGGAAGTGTGTGTGAATAGATGTTAGCTGTGGAAAGGATTGGGCTCATGCCTACCGCCACCCATTTCCCCCACGCCCCCCCGCCCCCCCAGTCAAGACCAAAATATTCGACTCATGATTATCGTCTGTTCCCTGTTTAGATTTATATGAAATATAACCATCTAGTCTAGGTGCTGAGCGGTACTTGCCGCTTTGAGAAGGCAGTGGAGGGCGGGGGGGGTGGTGGTGGTAGTTTGTGCATGTTGTGGGGAAAGAAAGAGGATTGGCAGAAGAGGAAAGTCAGCATACCTGGTACCTATGAATCATTGAGATTTACTGTTGCGTGGAACTCTGATTTGTGAAGTTTGTAAAGGCTTAACCTGCTTGAGCCAAATTATATCTTTGTTTTTATGCAAGCATCAACGTATTGAACACATCTTTCAGATAAGGCGTTAATCCAAGGCCCCGTCTGCTGTTTCAGGTGAAAAAAAAAGATCCATGACTATTTTGAAGAAGAACAGGGGAGTTATCCCTGCTGTCCTGGCTAATATTTACTCCTCCATCAACATCACAAAAACATATCTGATCATTTATCCCTGTTGCTGTTTGGGGGAGCTTGCTGTGTGCAAATCAGCTTCCATGTTTCCTACGTTACAGCGGTGACTGCACTTCAAAAACTATTTCATTGACTATAAAGTACTTAGAGATGTCTGGTGGTCATGAAAGGCGCTATATAAATAAAGTCTGTCTTTCCTCTTTGTATGCATTCGACTATTTATTTTAGTGAGAATAGAATGCATGGCTGTGCCATACAGGTATGATAAATATATGTAAATTTTGCCATTTGTAAATTCTACCCTCCTATCTCTTTATTTGGTTGGGGTGGGGGGGGGTGGGGTGTCATGCTCGAGTAGGGCCAGGATCACACAGGGAAGTGAGAAATCTCCAATCAGGTTAGCCAATCATAGATTGAATTTTACTATAAAATTGGCCATCAACAGTCTTCAGTTTTTTTTTCCAACATAAACTTGCAACAAAGAGGCGTTTTCTACATCGCCTTGGGAGAGGTTGGCTAATTTTAATGAGATTCTTAATGATTTAACTCCGCCATTTATTATAACAAAATTCTACAAGGTCTTTAGTCGCCTTAACCAAAGTTCATAATACAAATATACTTACAGGGAAGCTGCTAATGGTTTTGTAGTGCTGACTTGAGTAATTCTTTCTCTTAATAGAACCTTGCAAATGCTCATTAAAAGTAGACATTTGCAAGTTCTTAAAAATTGCAAGTGTTAAAAGATTATCTGCCCTCAAATCAGTTTAAGACAGTTTAATTATCGCTTTATCCTTCAATGCTTTCCATAGAGTTTCTGCATTAAGTTTATGTAGAAGCTGCAGATCTGGTTTCAAATCAGCCAGGATGATATTTTCCCTTTTCTTCTGATGTATTTGGGTAGTCTCAACCCAGTTCCTAGTGGACATTGTTCACCCTATAAAACTGGTACTAAATTCTGCAGAGTGATGAACCAAGGCGTATTTTGCATTATTCTTGGTACTATTGCTGATAAGATTGACATATTTGGCTGTCTGAATACTCAACCTTAGACAATCTATCTAGTGATAGACCAATTTTAGAAGCTAGCAAACAGGCTTTATGGCTTCCCCTGATGGAGAGAGTAGCAGTAGTAAAGGGGGCTAAAGAGTAGACTACAGTGTAATAAAACAGAGGATAATACAACCCATTTTTTTTAACCTTCATTGTTTGCAGTGTTGTGCACATTGCCAGATTGTGCATTCTGCCTTTCAAAAACTTAAAAGGTTTTTCACCATTCTTACGGTTAATGGTCAGAAAGGAACTTCATGCTGCTGCAGCATTCAGTGGAACTAGTGCTGAACTGCAATGACCATTGAGCAAAAGCTTAACAGAAGGGGTGACTGGACAGCACAATGCCTGAAAAAGGTAGGAGAGTTTTCGTGCGGTCTGAGTTCCTGACAAAGGAAGCCTGATAAATTGACTTATAGTCCTTTCGTGTTGGCCACCCCTTTCAAGTTCATGATGTAGCAGATCATTTTGAATGCAACCGGAAACCTTTTGATAGATTTTTAGTTTAAACTTAAAGGAATTAGATAGTTTGGATTCAACATACAATGCTTTTATCTAGCCACTGATTGTTTAATTTCATGCTGGTTGATTTTGTAATTTTGTAAAGTGTCTTGCATGATAATGCCCCTTTCATCCATTACCCTTGAGATTTTCATCAAAATGTTCATTGGTTCCTCGTCCATCCATCTCAATCGATCTCACTTTTTCTCTCCCTTTGGCCTACTCGCTTGCTTTGCTCCTCGCTTTCTCGCTCTGCTGATGTGCTGTCTCTTGCTTTGCCTGCTCCCCCTCTTTCAATGGCGAGAGCAAAGTATGGGATGGTTTGATAGGAATGAATGAGAAGTTGCTGGCCCAATTTTGTTGAGCAGCAGTCATAACTGGCATTTATGTATTGTGTAATGAAGTTTCTTGATTCTGTTCTGTGGATGTACTGAAAGGGGTGTATGTGAAGATTGCAGTGTGTTCACAGGATATTTATCAGAATTTATAGATATGACCATATACTAGCACTGGTCAAAGGGTTAAATACAGTTCATGCAAGTCAAGTGTAATTAAGTTAGGTCAGTGCTTTCTGGTTGTTTTAAGTGCAGGAAAGTTACTTTTAAAGAGGTCTCGCGCTCTCTCTCTCTCCCTCTCTCTCTCTCTCTCTCTCTCTCTCTTTCTCTCTGTCTCTCTCTCTTTCTCTCTGTCTCTCTCTCTTTCTCTCTGTCTCTCTGTCTCTGTGTCTCTCTCTCTCTCTCTCTCTCTCTCTGTCTCTCTGTGTGTGTCTCTCTCTCTCTCTCTGTGTCTCTCTCTCTCTGTGTCTCTCTCTGTCTCTCTCTCTCTCTCTGTGTCTCTCTCTCTCTGTGTCTCTCTCTCTCTCTGTGTCTCTA